>NC_084492.1:21462260-22090593 GCF_030035675.1 Rhineura floridana | reverse complement strand
TTTGCATTAAAGAATTGCACAACATTAGACGAAATAACAACACACAAATGCAAATCTTAGAGACTGAAATAACAAATGTATTGAAAACATATGGAGAGACAGGGTCATCCAGAATTCTTCAAAAGGTAGAATCAAAACAAAAAGAATTGTATCTTCTTGCCACAAATAAAATTCCGGTTAACATGTTATATACAAAACAAAAATATTTTGAATATGGCAGTAAAGGCTGCAGACTCTTGGCAAATAGACTTAAGCAGAAATGTAGAGCTGCCAGGATATCCACTGTGCAGAAGCTGGATGGTACTATGGCCTGGACATCAAAGGATACATGGCACACATTTGCGTCCTTTTTTAAGGACTTATACCAGGAACATCAGGTGCCAAATGCCAGGATAACCGAATATTTAAATAGCTTATGTATTGAACAGTTGGAGGAGGAAGAGGAAATTGTGAGAGATATCACTTCAGAATAAATTAAAACAGTTATTAACTATGAAAACTAACAAATCTCCTGGCCCAGATGGCTTTATTAATGAATTCTATAAATATTTTAAAGATATTTTGATACCCAAATTATTAATTTTGTTTAATGGTATTCTTCATGGAGATCCCCTGCCCCAAACATGGTCTACTTCCAGAATTGTGGTTATCCCAAAACCTTTCAGAAATCCTTTTTTAGTTGATTCATACAATTTTTGCCCTCTGGGGCAGCCCTGCACATGCCATTGTCTTTCTATGCAAATGCTGGCCAATCAGCAAGAAGGGGGGCACAAAGAGGGTGTTCTTTGACAGGAGTGGTCTCCTCTCCCTTGGTTTCAAAAACAGCTGTTGATGGCGTGTCGGGCTCTGTTATCTCTTATCACTGCTTTGCTCCTTCCTGTTAGAGACCCTCAGATGGGGCATATTCTTGCCATGAAAGCAGATTATAACCCTGGGATTAAGATGGGTTTTTAAAATTGCTTTTATTTATTTATATGAAATGGACTGCCTTCAAGTTGCTTCCGACTTATGGCGACCCCATGAATAGGGATTTCATGGTAAGCAGTATTCAGAGGGGGTTTACCATTGCCTCCGTCTGAGGCTAGTCCTCCCTAGCTGGCTAGAGCCTGCTCAGCTTGCCACAGCTGCACAAGCCAGCTCCTTCCTTGTCCGCAACTGCCAGCTGGGGGGCAACTGGGTTCCTTGGGATTATGCAGCTTGCCCACGGCTGCACAGGTGGCAGGGCACGTAACTCTGAGCCACTCACTGTGGGGGTGATATTTAGCTGCCCCTTGACACCCAGGAGACACGAGTGGAGATTTGAACGCACAGACTCTGGACTCCAAGCCACTGTGCCATACCAGCTGTTTATGGCTGGTAATAAAAATTATTTGGTTGTAGCTGTTGAGAGCAAATTCTCCTCTTGAGCCTCAAGGAATTGTTTCGGCTAAGGTGGCATACCAGTTTTCCTGTAATGGCTACAAATCCTGGGAACCGTAGTTTAGTTGAGGGTGTTGAGAACAGGGGTGTAGTCATCCAGGGGTGCAGGGGGTTATAGACCCTTTACTTTTGGGAGAGTAGGGTCCCAGCAGGGTCCCAGCAGGGTCCCAGCAGGGTCCCAGCAGGGTCCCTATGTCTCAAACATCCTACGGACCAATTAGCATGAAAGAGGAGCATGTTAACAACTGAGAAGAGTCTTCTGGAAGCTATCATATTCTTCTTGCTGAACCTCAAAAAGACATACCCTCATCGTGCATTCATTGCTCAACAGAACAAACAAAGTAAGAGCATGAAAGCCCATTTTATTGTATAATCTTAGAAGGTTGTAGTCTTAGAAGGGGGTGTGGCATGACTATCATGAAAGGACCCTGCACTTCTGAATTTGCCATTACACTATTGGTTGAGAGTAGTTCTTAGACAGCCCACCCACTCCCACTGCTGCTGACTCCTGTCCTGAGATTCTGGGACAGGACTGCCAGCTGCCATTTTAAATCTCTCAGAATACCGCCCAGAATATCCACCATAATGTTGCTTTGGGGCACTGTTGGAAATTTTAAAATAATGGCTTCCTGGTACCAATCAGAGGAGTGCTGTTGCTAGTTAGACGGTGTCATCACAGGAGGGGGACCACCAGAAAGCACCATATTGAAGCCCCTCAAGCTAGCCTTCATTCTAGGTCTTCTGGAGGGAATGGCTGTTAAATCAGTGCAAGACGTGCCTGGTGAGAATCAGTAGGTTGCATCCACGGTTAGTTCTACTCACTGTAACTCCATTGAGATTAATGGATTTGACGAACTTAGGTCCATTTCAGTGGGTCTACTCTGTGTCAAGCTTAGTTGGACACAACCCAGTGTAATCTATAGAATAGCGAACGCTGGAGAGTACTTAGATGGGTCAGAGAGATCCACATTCGGAACTGTAGCCTTGCAGGTCTGTAATCACAAGAATGAGGATGGGATTGCTGATCCAACAGATGGAAACTTGGAAAACAAAAGGACTGAACAAAGACTCCCAAAATAACTTATAGGGACAGACAATAGCTGCTCCACAACAGCTTTTCCCGAATTCCTGGCTTCAGCTCCCCTTCTAGCTGCCAATGTGCCGCCTCACCCTGCCTTTAAAAGGAGGGGTGTTGCTAATGCCAGCCAGCATGAGGCATTCTCCAATCCCTCTGAAATACTATAGTCCCCTTTGTCTTGCAGTCCAGGGTAACATAGCCTGATTTGCAGGCCTCCTCCTCCGCTACCACCATTTGGCTACTGTAGGGGTTTGGCACTGGCTGAGTTTGAGGAGCTGCACCATTCCCAGGCATACAAAGAGCCTGTGAAAGAGGAGAGAAACAACCACAGAAAAACAGCAGAATTTATTATGGCGTGAGCATTCACAAGCGAAAGGCGGCCTCATCAGATGTCCTACTTCATCACTTAGGTTTTTGCCTACGAGAGCTCATGCCATAATAAATTGTTGAGTCTCTAATGTGACACATGCTTTTCTGCCTTTTTTGCTGCTAGTGACTAAACACAGCTGCTCTCCAGAAATGACACCCAGACTCTCTGGTCCACTGGAGCCAGAGGAAGTGGGAATGTGATGGGGGGGGGGAGGAAACATGCCATAAGCAAAGCAGTGTGCATTCTGCCCTAAAAATAATCATACACCCCAAAAAGCTGGATGCTGTGGCCTATGTTAAATTATGCAAGAAAATGTGCATTTATGTGGTTTATTTTGTGTAGGTTCTTGTGATTCTGCTAGTGGGGGGCAGGGACAGCTGGCCTCTTCCCTGTGCAAGTCCTGCTTATCTTACTCTGGCTTTTTTCCTTGTAAATGTATTTTTAATTGTTTTAATCAATAGGACATTAATAAGATAAATGCAGACATAGGCTGCATAAGCACCATACATTTAAAACACAGGACTTCCCTCAAAGAATCCTGGGAACAGTTGTTTGTTAAGGGTGCTGGAAATTGTAGCTCTGTGAGGGGTAAACTGCAGTTTCCAGGATTCTTTAGGGGAAGACATGTGCTTTGAATATAGATGTGTGCAGGGCTGAATATACAATAAAATGACAACTACCGCTCACCTCAAACTTTTCTGATAATTTCCCCCTGTGCCGTTCACTACCGTAAGCCCTCCCAGAAGGAAATAATAATTGCAGGACTGACTGTTGAGATTTCACCAGGCATTTTTTAAGGCATCTATATGCATAGAATGATAGAGTTAGAAGACACCTTGAAGGTCACTTAGTTGAACTCCAGCTGAATCCAGGATCTGCAATGCAGGATGCAACTACAGCATCACTGACAGATGGCTATCCAGCTTCTGAATAAATACCTCCAGGGAAGGAGAGCCTACCACTGGGGCAGGGGGTAGAAGGCAGATAAGGGATTTACATGAGGACTCCAAAGCCACTTTGGCTAATGCCACCCCTGTTTTAGAAAACAAATGAGCCAGCATCCATGGAATAAAGGCACAAATGGAAGTAATTCCTGCTGTGGCAGGGACATTTCACTGTGACAATTGCTGAGTAGGCAAGTAGATAAAGCTGTACAAAATCATCTCCTTTCAGCATCAAGGCATACGCTCTATAGATTGATGGTGGAGACTCACACTGAGGGGGAGGCTTCGGGGAGGAAGTGAAGCTGAAAATTTTTCAATTATTCTGCAAAACATTCCAAGCATACGTCTAGCAACTTGTCTCCCACGTGCTCCCCTGTGGGATGACAATCACTTTCCAGCTCCATAGATAGAATTAAACACACATATGCCCTCCTAAATATGTGACCAAACAAACAAAGCAAGTAGGAAATAAGGGTCTCATCCCCTTTCCCCTTTGTTCTGGACATATTCCTAGATGCAGTGAGTGCATTTGATTTGCCTTTTTATTTTGGCGTAGTCTGTTGTGTTAGAGAAATGGCAGGAATGCTGGGCTAGAAGGGGAAGCCTGGGAAATGGAACATTCCAGTTGAGTCCAGGAGAGGGCATGGCCTAGCTCATTTCCCAGGCAACCGAAGCATAACCATACACCATCCAAGGCTCCTGTACCTTTTAATAGTTGTGTAGGGAAGAGGGAATGTTGGCAGGTGCAACTTGCCATGTAGAGTAGAGAAAAGCTCCATCTGTTAAAAATTCCACACAATATATTAAAGGTCCTAGAGCCTGCTCTCTTTTGCATCTGCTGTCCTTGGTGCTGTCCTTTTACCAGATCAATACAAAAGAGCTTCTGCATTGGTTTCCTGTTATTTCCCCATACCCTGAGCAACTAGCTCACGAGGTGTGAGATTTATTACAGGCATATCAGCTTCCTTCAGGGCAGGTGTTCTTGCTGACAGCTTCCCCCCCCCCCATTTGGATGTGAGGGGTAGACAGCTTGCACACAGAACCTGCCAGCCGTGAAATTTAACATCAGAAATCTCTAACTGAAGATCAACAGAATGCCAGGCCCGATTTTTCCACTCCTGATGGAAGGAGTTTCTTTATTAAAGAAGCTTTACCAAATCTACCTACCTCCACCTCAAAGAAATAAAGGCACTTTGTTTATACGGCAGAGGTAGCCAACATGTGCTCTCCAGATGTTGGCAGACTCCCAGCTCCCATCAGCTCCAGCCAACATGGCCAATGGTCAGCGATGATGGGAGTTGTAGTCCAACATCTGGCGGGCACCACATTATCTGCCCTGGGTTGTCTATTGTGGCTCAATCGTTGAGCATATGTTTGCCATGCAGAAGGTCCCAGGTTCAGTCCCTGGCATCTCCAAGAAAGGCTGGGAGAGACCCCTGCCTGAAACCCCAGAGAGTCAATGTCAACTATACTGAGCTAGACCACTGGTCTGACTCAGTATCAGGCATTTTCCTACATTCCTACAGGGATTTTTGAGATCCTTGGAGGAAGTTCTTGCCCCTTCCATTGTCCACAATAGCCTCATGTGCCTACTTCCTCATTAGGGTTGCCAGGTTCAGGGCCTGAGACTGATCCTGTATCTTTAGGAGAAGAGAAAGTCAGCCAAGTGCAGGTGTTCTTGCAACACGGTAATGGGAAAAACCACAAGGTGGAATTCTCCCTTCCCCCTGCCCAACTTTTAAAGATACAGAAGACCTCTTCGAGGCTACCTCATCATAAGCCAGTAGACCTGTAGCCATAAGGAGATTCAATCCCTAGCTTTCTTTCTTTCTTTTCTTTTTGTTTTTTTACAAAAGAAGCCCTTGGCTCTCTTACTTGTGGACATTGAAGGAAAATCCTGCAGGCGGGATTCTACTGAATTGTTCTGTAAGAAGTAAACCAACTCCCACCTCCTGGTTTGGTGGCCAGTGAATACAAAGGTCCTGGAATAAAAGGATAAGTGGTAGGCACTCATTTTCAAATTGTATAAAATGTGTGTATATATAGAATACCATTAAATAACATACAAAACATTACAGTCACTATTTAGGTTCTGGCTATTTTGCATGGATTCTTCTAGCCCACCCTATATTTGTGCCAAATTTTTGGTTACCTTACCCAGTGCTCAAATTGTTGAAGAAAAGGTGGGGGCAGTTTTAATTAAATCTGCAAACTCTACCCTTTGGATGCCTCCAATTGTAGCCAAATCATGCTCCCCCCCCATATTCTTCTAAAACAGTAGCTGAGGAAGCAGGCAAAAGGTTTGGGCCCCTTCTGGCTGTCCTGCAATTAGAGCATTAACCTTACTTCTCTTCAATCTCCTCAGGTACTCCAGGCCTGATTATCGCCCCAGCTGGGCAAGCTGGGAGAACTTGTACTAGACATAGTTCATCATGACTGATATGCTACCACATATATGCTATTGTTATTGTTGACTGGTTACAAAAACCAGATTTTTTTTCTGCTTTGCAATTTTCCTTTTCTCAAACCGAAGCGTCATAGGAATTGATGTGCGCGTGGAGATTCAACATTTGAGATGCGTATATAATAACAAAGCTGTACTGTGTGGTGCCAACACAGTCACCTCAAGGACCTTATTGAGGACAGAAAGGCAATGTAGAAACAGAGCCAGTGTGATGCAGTGGTTAGTGGAGGGATGGGGGGACCATGTGGCCCTCCAGATGTTGTTGGATTCCAACTCCCATCATCCCTAGACATTGGCCATTCTGGCTGGTGCCAATGGGAGTTGGAGTCCAACAATATCTGGAGGGCCACATCCTTGGGCTAGAGTGTCAGACTAGGACTCGGATGACCCAAGTTCAAGTCCCCTCACTAGGTGACCTTGGGCTAGTTACAAATTCCCAGCCTAAACCTACCTTACCGAATGGTTGTGAGGATAAAATGGTGGTGGTGGTGGTAGGGAACCATATACACCACCTTGAGCCCTTGGAGGGCGGGAGGGCTATAAATGGAATAAAATAGGAATTAAAAACAATTACAACAGCTTGCAGTTTTCTGTGCACCTATATATTATGCCTATATATCATGGTACCATTGGGGATGTATTGTGGAGCAGTGACCAGTGTTGGAAAACTTGAAAGTAAATGGCACAGAGTTACCTGCATTCTTTTGTCTGTGCAGCAGCAGCTGTGACCTGGACTATGAGCTCTTTAAAGAGGATTTGCCATACAGGTGGGTTTTGTGCTTTGGTTTCCCTCCTTCAATGATTGCCCTCCCTCTTCTACCCATCAGCATAGCAAGAAGGGGAGTGTGGTTTTTACACATTAGCATACCTCAATGTGCAACCCTCCCTTGCATTTGGGCTCTTGTTTTAAAGGAATTATGCCAGTGACCCTTTCTCTTGCTCTCATTTCCTGCAGGGTTTATGAGTATCAGAAGATCCCTCCCCTCATCAGTCACATCCCTGTCAAGATCAGGCGAAGCCACTTAGGGGCAGGGGGCAAGACCAGCCTGGGCGCCCACACAGTGTTGAGAGGCAGCAGCAACTCCACATCCGGACGTACAAAGTGTGAGTGCTTGGGGGCTAGGATCCTCTGGGAAAGAGGCTTTGGTGTCAAGACACCCTTCCACCTGGCCTTGGGCACTGTTTAAGCATTCAACATCAATACCCCTTCTCACATCATCACTTATAAAGTGCTATTAAAGCAAAAGGGAGAACGCTCCTGCACTCAGGTCCTGCTTGTGGACTTCTCATAGACATCTGGTTGGCCACTGTGAGCAGGCCTGGCGTAAGTAGGTGGTCAGGTTGGGCACTGGCCAAGGGCCCATGAGCTCACAGGGGGCCCTCACCACCAGCGGTGCTGGACTTGATCACCTCTTCCTGCCACCCATCTTAGTTGCTACGGGGGCCTGCCAATGCTGCCTGGCATGACTCGAGTGAGTGAGTGATGCAAGGCAAAAGGGATGGATGCTTGCTTGCTCACTCTAGAAAGCAGCAGCAGCAGTGGTGCCTCTTTCTTCTCCTGCAGGAGTTGCCAGTGGGGGAGGTGGGAAAGGATGGGTGGGAAGCAGGGAGTCTTTCGCTTGAACACCTGAGAAGGAGGAGGTGCATCTGTTGCTGCTGCTGCCTCACATGACATGACTGAGTGCCCACCCCTTCACCTTTCATCACTCACTCACTCCAGTGAGGCCAGGCAGCAGTGGGGCCTCCTGCTTTGGTGTGCAGTGAAAGCCTCCCTCCTTCTCACCTCTCTTTTCCCACTTCAGAGATCTGCCACACGCTGGGAACTCCTGCAGCCCAGCGAGCGCAGCAAGAGCGGCAGCCCCCACCAGGAAGGGGCATGCAGTGAAGGGCAGCCCTAGAGGGGCCTGTGAGAGAGGGGGGGCAGAAGGGGGGAAGGGCCTGGAGATGAGGCAAAAGAGAGAGGTGTTGGGGGAAACAAGGAGCAGGAGGGTTGGGGGTAGTAGGAGCAGTTGGAGAGAGAAAGAAAATGTGGGTGTGAGGCAGGATGGAGAAAGAAAAATGTAATGGGAGAGGAGGGATTGGGGTGCGGGAAAACGGAGGGGTAAGGGCAGGAGGGATGAGGGGTTAGTGAGATAGTGAAATGAAATTGGGGGCATGGGACACGGGAAGAAAGGGATGGGGATGGGAGAGGCTGGTGAGTGAGTGAGGAAGTAAGAAAAATGGGGGTATGAGGCAGGACGGCTGGGATGAAGGAAAATGGAGGGGTTGGGGGTACGAGTAGCTGGTGTGTGTGTGTGTATGAGAGAGAAAGAATGGGTGTGAGGGTGTAAAGAGAAAAGGAGAGGTTATGGGGTAAGGAGGAAAATGAGGGGTTTGGGGTGAGAGGGGGAACAGAGGTACAAGGTGACTGGGAAAAGCTACAAGATGAATGAAGAACTATGGTATGGCAAGGGGTGCATAAGGTGTTGAGGCAGTGGCGGCCACCATGAGGCAACACCTTGGTGCCCTGGGGACAAGGGGTCACTGTGGCCAATGGCCCCCAGAAACCTGGAGCCGGCCCTGACTGTGAGAACAGGATGCTGGACTAGATGGGCCATTGGCCTGATCTAGCAGACTGTTGTTATGTTCTTAGCTTAACCTATTCATATAATCTTTTCCTTCCAGTACGAGCAGAGGAGCTACACTCCATCAAAGGAGAGCTAAGCCAGATCAAAGCCCAGGTGGACAGCTTACTGGAGAGTCTGGATCGGATGGACCAGAGACGTGAGCATCCCACAGGTGAGGTGGCATGTGTGTTTCTGTATTTAAGAGTCCTTCCTTAATATTGCACTAGTTATTTATATAATCACCATCAGTGTACAAGGTGCTTAAAGCCAAAATGGCAAGTCTTTGCCGGCTTACAGTCTAAGTTTTGCCAGGGGTGGAGAAAAAACAAAGGAGGAGGCAAGGATAAACCAGTGACACAAATGTTTTCCCAAAGGGGGATACACAAGTGAGCTTGTCTCATGGACACAACTACAGTATATGACCAGAATGATGCCCATGCATGTGGGACCCACAACAAAATGTTGCGGAGTGAATGTTCCTGTTAGGTGTCCAGCTAGCCATGCCCTTTTGCAGATACTCCATCCTGTTCCCCCGCACAAACATTCAGCATTCTGTGGCCATTGAACGTGCTCACTTCTCATTGGGCTATTTTGTTTTGGGGTGCTTTTTCTTTTTGCTCCCTTAGTTTTTTTCCCCCTAAAGATTTTTTGGACTTCTGAAAATCTGGTGTTTCACCTGAGCATTCTGAATACCTGCCTCTTGTTTCTCAGTTCTCCCATTTGGCTATCAGCACTCACCAGCTGTTTGCTATTAGTAGGAGCAACAGAAGAAGTCACTGAAGTGAATTTGCAAATATCACACCACGTAAAGACATGAAAGGGCTTTTCTATGGCAGAGGACAACTGTGCCATGAATGACCCTTGAGTTCCAATGTACTTCAGACAGCCTGAGTTTTCATTAGCCTCTTACAACAAACGCAAAAAGAAGAGTCCAGTTGCATCTTAAAGACTGACACATTTATTGTGACAGACGCCTTTGTAGACTAAAATGTTTTGCCTGATGTCTGAAGTGTTATCCTCAGTTGCCAGATACCGTTGTTCTCTACTATAGCAGACTCAGGTGACTGAGTGCCATCAGGACTGGAGCCAAAACAGGGCCTCTGAAAAACTAGAGGGGGTAGCAGAATGCTTTATTGAACCCCCAGGGTATGCAGAAGTATGAAACATTTTTTTTAAAAGAGTGTGCAATCTCCCCTGCACCCCCCACCTTGAAAAGCTCAATGAGACTGACCAGTGGCTTCCAGAATTGCGCAGGGGCTTGGACTTGATGGCCTTATAGGCCCCTTCCAACTCTACTATTCTATGACTCTGTCGATAGGAATGCTCTTTGGTTAAAACTTTATAATCTAAACATAGATCGCCGTCTTCTCTATCTCATCAGGGCCCTATACACTAATACTAATGCTATGGTTAGAGTAAGCCAAAGTGGAGACATGACGAGCCCGATAGTAATAGGGAGGGGCGTTAAACAAGGCTGCCTCTGAGCCCCCCTTCTCTTCAATCTATTTATTAATAACATCATATCTGACCTCTCCGGTCCACAATACTTTCCACCATCTATCGGCCACAGGAAGGTGTCCGTGTTGTTTTATGCGGACGACATGGTCCTCCTGTCTTTAGTCCCAATTGGCTTAAGAAAATTAATGAGAAACTTACAGGCACTCTGTACAAAGGAAAAGCTAGAAATCAATTACCAAAAAATGAAAGTTTTAGTTTTTGGTAAGAGATTTGAAGGACATCGTTGGTCAATGGCAGACCATCAGTTGGAGCAATGTCGGTTATATAAATATCTGGGAAAATACTTTGCGGACACTCTTTCTTGGAAAAGACACCAGCAACACATAAAATTAACAGCCATAAAAACTGCAGGAGCAATTCTAAAGTTCTATCGCTCTGTAGGAGGTAACTTAATTCCTCCGGCTCTAAAAATCTTCCAATCTAAAGTAATTCCTCAGGTCTTATACGGCGCATCAGTTTGGGGTTGGGACAAGGAAACTGTTTTGTCCTTAGAGACTATTCAAACAAATTTCCTCAGGCGTTTACTATCCCTCCCTCCAGGAACATCAGCAGCCATCTTACGTGCTGAGACTGGCCTTCCTCCCCTGGGAGCGCATATTCATCTTGCCCTTTTGAAGTTCTCAAAACTAGCTGGAAGGTCGCTGGGCAAGGAACTATTGAATTTGTGCCTAAACCACCCCTTCTCCTCTAATCTTTGGGGTCCTAAATTAGAAGAACTATTATCTAGTTATCATATAACTCCTCAGGTTTTTATATCATTACCACCTAATCAAAAATTACGTGAGATTGTTTTCCGCCACTCTGAGTATTTGGATAACTTAACACTAACTAACTCTAGAGTGGCCCCATGGTATGGGAAGTTTAAGACCGGTCATTATCTCTCCCCATACCTCATGTATCCTTTTCCCAAAAGCCTCAGGCACGCGTTCACTGCACTACGCTTCTTCTCCCTCCCTAATGCAGACAGAGAGGGACGAATCCTCGGAATTCCAAAAGATCAAAGACGATGTCCCTGTGGATATAATAAGGAGGAGGACATTCCTCATATACTGCTTCATTGCACAATTTATCAGGACCCCAGAACTAAGTTCCTCAAGAAGCTTTTAGATGAATCTGAATCTCTTACAGAAGCGGGGAAAGTAATTTCCCTAATGTCTGATTCAAATTTGGACGTGACACATAAGGTATCCCTGTTTGTGTTAGCAGCTTTGAAACTACGAGCTAATTTTATTCTGAATCTTAATAACAGCTGCTGTTCAAGTCTGTCTTAGTTTTAAATTTTAGACGCTGTACAATCAGCATAGATTCTCATTGCCTTATGATGTTTTAAATTTTCCTTTATAGAATTTATTTTAAACTCAATTATAAATTTTAACATGGTAAGTTTGTTGTACATGATATATTAATTAATTTTGTGTTGGCCTTTGGCCCTGCAATTTAAATAAACTATGAGAACTATTCTATGATGAGTCACCGAATGTTAAGTGTCAGATGGGGAAAAAAGACTGGAAAATGGAGGCGGAGAGAAGAGGGAATTGGCCTGCTTGAGTCCCTTTCAGCAGGAGTGGGGAACCAGATGTTGCTGAACTATAACTCCCACCAGCAAGCATGGTCAATAGCCAGGAATGAAGGGAATTGTAGTTCAGCAACATCTGGAGGACCAAAGGTTTCCCACTCCTGCTTTATAGCTTATAGTGCCGGCTGGCTGACTGGGAGGAACCCTGGAGTGCTCCTTTTAGTGTATGAGGATACACAGCAACATTGGGTTGCAAGTCTCATGGATATATAAAATTGTAAACAGTAGGGCCTGAAGGCTGTGAAGTGCAAGAATTACAGTCTGTGAAATTTTTCAATAGTTAGTGTGCTTATCTTGTATATATATTGGTGTAACTGCCGTATCTACTGCATTTCATGGGCTTTTGGCCCTATAGTCTACTGTTTGCCTCCCCCCTCCCATGTGCATCTGTCTGTACACAAACTTCTATATTAGCACACACATATATAACCAACTGAGAATAACACTTCATGTACCTGGGCTCCAGTACACGAAAGCTTCTGAAATAAGCTTTTCTGAAAGTAGTATTTTCACTACTGAAATAATAATTGCATAACTTCTCAAGGAAGAGAAATGGGATTTTCTGAATGGCTAAATTCTAGTTTCTTTGGGCATGTCTACAGCATAGACCTACTATGGAGCATCCTTTGAAGTTCTGCCTGTTTATAAACAAATTGGATCCCAGAGCATGGTCCAATGGCACGATACAGCCACCTTGCTGAAGCTTAGCAGGTCTAGGTCTGGTCAGTGCCTGGATGGGAGATCACCTGGAAATCCCGTATAAGTCACCTTGAGTTCCATGATGGAAGGAAGGTGGGATATAAAAGTGTAATCAATAGATATATTGACTAAGCCAACATGCTTAGCCCCTGCTACCAACTGATCCCACAGGCTCCAAAGAGGTTAAGAAGAAAGTGGTAGCTGGCACAGAGGCCTCATACTCAGCAGGGGAACCCATCCGGAGGAAGGAAAACACTGCAAATGATGGGCGGGCTGTTCTGCAGGACGTTGATAGTGCAGAGGAGAGCACAGATACTGAAGAGGCGGTAAGTGACAACACTGAGTTTTGAGTTGGCAGAGTAAAATTGCAAAAAGGAAAATAACTATGAAAATAGTCTCTCTCTCTCTCTCTCTCTCACACACACACACACACACACACACACACGAGCACACGCACGGAAATTTGCAAACAGTGGGTGCTCCTGAAACCAGAAATTATATTTCTATGTTATACCGTGCAAATACTACACTACCTTTTATTGCAACTGCAACGCTGCCAGCTTTAAACTTAAGCCTAACCTGACTAAGAGCATCTCTGGCCAAGGTAGTATTTTATGCAGAAAAAGTTGCCTGGGGTCTCTCAGGAACCTCTATGACAAGAGCCCACTGGCCCAAATCCTTTGCAGAGCCAGGCAGATCTTTTGTTGACAGTTTGGCTGAGGCGGGGGAGGTATCCTTCATTTCCTAAGCCTTTCTGCCTCTGTCTCCCTAGCTTCCCTAATAAATGATCACCCGTGCCACAGAATCCTAGTGAGGGTTAAGTCTGTGGACTCTTTAGACCTAATGAAGTGGAAACAAGCTTTTTGCCCAAGTGTTCTTACATTAGCCAAGGCCTGCTCCTTCCCTTTGAGATACAGATTAAAGGCATGAAGAATCCTATTAAGCAAGGACTGTAGATTTGCATCTCATTATATGCCCCAACACACACACACACCTTCCAGGCTTTGGTGTGGAGGAACTGCAAGGGACTGGGAGAATAGATTGCCATCTTGCCTCTCTTTCTCTCCCTGTGGTATTTGAAGACCACTAATTCCACCAGCTATACAGGAGAATAAGTAGGTTGCAGTATTGTTCCTCCAAAGGCTTGTGCCTCCTCAAAAGCAGTGCTAACTCAGAAAACAAAATTCTCTCCTGATTTGTGACGCAGACTGCTATGCAACTGAGTGTTGAGGAGACAGCAATTTCTGCATCCATTTCATGCCTTACCTTCTGTAACATCATTACAACAGTGTACCTAGGGCCCCACTCATACAGTGGGTTATGTTCCGGACCCCCGCTGTAAAGCGAAAACTGCTGTAAAGTGGAACCCATTGAACAGAATGGTGTTTGTTTTTGGATATATGACTGTTAATTTATCCCTGCATTTTATATTGCCAGCCACTGGGAGGATGCAACATATGAAAAAGTGGGATATAAACCTGCTTAACAAATAAGGGATTCCTTGTCAAAAGTGGAACTTTGATTTACAGCTAGTGCAATCCTATACATATTTACTCAGAAGTCATTCCCACAATGTTCAATGCTACTCGCTAGTAAGCACGGATACAAACAATGAATACAGGATAAGTGTTCAAGTCTGTAAAATGTGAAATCCATGAGATAGACAACAATTAACAACGCAATAGATCTTGTTCATCAGAGAATGAAAAGCAAATTAGCAATACTTGTGTTACGAACCTTTTTACACAGAAGCCTTCAAAACAGATCTTCTAGTCCATTGTTCTTCAGTCTTGGGTCCCCAGTTGTTGGACTACAATTCCCATCAACCCCAGCCAGCTTAGCCAATGACCAAGGACGATGGGAGTTGTAGTCCAACATCTGGTGACCCAAGGTTGAAGAACAGTGTTCTTTTTCTAACCAAGCCTTTCCCAACCAGTGTGCCTCCAGATGTTGTTGGACCACAACTCCCATCTTTCCTGACCATTGGCAATGCTGGCTGAGGCTGATGGGAGTTGTGGTCCAACATCTGGAAGTACACTGGTTGGGAAAGGAGGCTTAACCTAAGAGCCACATCCCTCCTCCTCTTTAGCCCCAGACCAACTGCTTTTATTTTACAAATTCCAACTTCTCCAGCAGACTCCCCCTCCCACTTACTTTGACATCCCATCCTCCCTGCAGTTTCTCCAATCTCACTCCAGTTCATTACAACATGTCTAAGATCACAGCCTTGAAGCGTGCAGACGTCCATGTCCTTTCTGCTCACCCAAACATTTCTTTTCTGGCACTGGGAATTTTAGGATTTCCCCTTCCACCTGCAACTTCCTATGGAGTTCTCTGGATCCTGCTCAGAGCCGAGGGCCGAAGAAAATAAGAGTACATTTGGGGCGAGTGGGTGTGTTCAAAGTGTGTTAAAACCATGGGAAGCTGTCCTCTCTGCACACATGGGGACACCACTGGGGTTAAGATATAATGGAAACCACTTTGCAAATCACAGCACTTCAGGATTGCTAGAGAGATTATCCATCTCTTAACGTATTTAAATGGTGGTTCCTAAACTTTTCCCCACTGACCACTTGAAAATTTCTGCCGGTGTTGGTGGATCACTTAATGATTTTTCTACCTGTTGCAGCAATTGAAATGTGCGGTGTGATTTTTAAAGAATGTTTATAGAATTCAAATCGTAATAAAAAAACACAACCTAATAAATAAAAGAAGCAATAAAAATACAATTAATCAACATGAATGTTTACCGTGCTGTCTCCAACCACAAGTCCACAGACACATGCCGTGGATCACCTGAATGATGCTCATAGACCAGTTTGGGAACCCCTGTATTAAAGAACTCTGTATTATGATTCAATAGACTAAGTTCAGAGTTATGGCTCAAGGACTAGGCTTACAAAGCATCTTGTTTCATTGCAGGCAAGAAATCACACGTTGGATCCTGAAGGCAGCCAGTAAAAGACCTGGAGTGCCATGACCCTTTTGCCTAGCATTTCCTTTCCTGTGTTTTGTATTTCTTTCAATGCCTTCAGCTGGTGCTGCATCTGACATCAGTTATTCGCAATCAGTGTTGGTGGAGACACAAAAAGTTCCGCCGCAGTCTCACTAGCACTTTTATCTGGTCTGGCAGAGAGAGACTCCAGTGACGTGTCAAGGGAGAAGCAGCTTGGTATTCTTTGTTGTCAAAATTAAAATATGCCAGTGGGGGAGAAAGGTGGGGGGAAAGCAGGCCGTACCGGCTGCACAATTGAACCAGCTCACCGTTAAACAAAAATAAAGCAGTAGCTATCTCCTAAGATATGTGTTGCTTCTGTTTACTGGCCGGGTACATCTCCTGGACAGCCACAGATTTGCCACATGCCAGACCAAAGATCATCCAGCCCTAAAACTCATCCCTCCCGCTAGGGATGGGTGAGAATTCAGTTGAATTTGGATTTACACTGGATTTTTCCCACATATTCTCCATCTTTGAGGAGCGATCTTGTTTGCTCCAAACTTTAGTGGCTCCCTGATACTGGATTTCCCCCCTCAAATATATGATTATTTTATTGATTTTATTCATAGCATAGCAGTACAGCTCTCTTTCTCTCTCTCTGCCACCCCTCCTTTACTGGAATAATCCAAGCTCCAAGCAGATAGGAAGTAAGCCAAGCTTATAATAGCAGAGGAGGAAGAGAAGCTGCTTTCCTTTCAAAATATTGATAGTTTATTTCAAAATATCAGTGTTAATATATATTTTTTGAGAAAATAAATCTAACCAGTAAAAGCAATCGATAGCAGACAAAGAACGAACTCGAATTGATACTGCTTGTTAGGTTGCCAGAATGATTTTGAAGTGGCACCAACCAATGGATCCCATCCAACCTCTCACACAGACCTGGGGCTATGAGTAATCCATTTCTGAGCTAACATATTCTCCTTTACATGTCTGCTCAGAAGCACATCCCATTAATTTCAATGGGGCTTACTCCCAGGGATATTGGTACAGGATTGCAGCCTAAGAGTATGTGGGTGGAGGAACGCAGCCTAAGAGTATGTGGGTGGAGGAACGCAGCCTCAGAATCTCTAGACGAGCCTTCCCCATCCTAGTGCCTTCCAGATGTTTTGGACTGGAATTCCCATCATCCCTGACCATTGACCAAGCTAGAGGGCTGATGAGAGTTTCAGTGTAAAAAATCTGGAGGGCACCAGCTTGAAGAAGGCTGCTGTAGACTCATTAAGAGGAGCCCTGTTGGATCAAACCCAAAGTCCATCTATAGTCCAGAGATGGGAAACATGTAGCCTTCCAGATGTTCTTGTACTCCCAGCTTCCATCAGTCCAATGGTCAGGGATAATGGGAACGAGTCCAACATCTGGAGGGCCATAGGTTCCCCATCCCTGATCTAGTCCAGTATTCTGTTTATCACGCTGGCCAGCTGGAAGCACAAGAAAACAATTGCCTTCTCCCGTTGTAGTTTTCCAGCAGTAAGTAAAGTGCAGAGGCATGCTGTCTCCAATTCTGAAGATGGCATACTACAGTCATGACTAGTAGCCATTGATAGAACTTTTCCTCCAAAACCAAGAATGTCCTAGTGCAGGCGGCTAGCAACTTTTTTACTGCACCACCTGATAAAGGCAGGAGTGATTATTGCAAGTCCATTTTGCATGTATTTTTGAACCAGTCAAATCCACTAGCCTAAAACTTGGCAATTAGCTGGCTGTCTCAATCTTCTTCCAAGATGGCATAGGGCATGAACATTGCCCATGAGCTTCCTAGAGGCTGCTCTGGGTTGGAACAATCTTATTAAAGATGGCACCTCCCTAAGATGCTCTAGGAAACCCCTCCACAAGATATAGGCAGGACAGTATCCTGAGGGTGGCTCCTATCCTACTGAGGCTTTAAAATGTACTTGTACCCATAATCCTTTTGAGGGCCTTGTCTCACCTGACTACGAAAAGGTGCCCATGGGACCCCTCTTTGAAGCTCAGTATATTGGTGCTTGAGAGCCAGTGTGGCATAGTGGTTTGAGTGTTGGACTACAACCTGGGAGACCAGGGGTTCGAATCCCCACACAGCCATGAAGCTCACTGGGTGACCTTGGATCAGTCACTGACTCGGCCTCAGAGAAAGGCAATGGTAAACCACCTCTGAATACCGCTTACCATGAAAACCCTATTCATAGGGTTGCCATAAGTCGGAATCGACTTGAAGGCAGTCCATTTCATTTTCACACTGGTGCTTATGCCACTGCTATGGTTTGTTTATAGCTATGCCTAATCTAGTATTATTGGCACCTTTTGCATTCTCATCCTGCTATCACGGATTTTAAAATGTAAATGTACTGCCTTCAAGTTGATTCCGACTTATGGCGACTCTATGAATAGGGTTTTCATGAGGCTGAGAGGCAGTGACTGGCCCAAGGTCACCCAGTGAGCTTCATGGCTATGTGGGGATTCGAAGATTATGGGTACAAGTACATTTTTACATGGTACTTTAGTTTCATTAGTCCTTTTCCCAGTTTACCCCATTCATGGACTTTATAGTAATTCCTGAATCCATATATATACACTCCATTTGGCCAGCAAGAGCAGGAGAGAGAAGATATGAAAATAAAAAGCTAGAAGTTCTAAGCAAAACAGTGCATTTTAATTACAAGAGGCCTTATTACAAGTAGCCAATAAACTTTTCTTCATGAAAAACAAGTTCTGAAGCCCTGAGTGTAAAACCACAAGTCCTAGTAGATCAGACCAAGTAAGAATGTATTCAGGTCAGGGGCAGATTGTGTATTGGAGATGGTTACAGCATAGCGAACCTATAACTTGTTGCCAAATTCACTTATCACACTCTGCATGCACCACGACCTAATCCAGTTACTGTAAGTGTGGAACCTTTGGCCCTCCAGATGTTGCTGAATTATAATTCCCATCAGCCCTAGCAAACCTGGCCAATGTCCAGAGATGACGGGAGGTGTAGTTCAGCAACATCTGGGCCAAAGCTCCCCTTTCCTGATTTACTGACTCACATCCATCATCTCTGCAGGAAGAAAGCACATTAGCTTTTATGATACCCATTTGAGGTTGGTCTTTTAACAGAAAAAGGTTACACAGACTTTATTATGCTATTGGTTTGCAAAAGCTTTAAAGTAGTAGTCTAAACAGTGTTCTTCTACACTGGGTTGCCAGATGTTAAACTACAACTCCCATCATCCCTAGCCAGTTTAGCTAGTGGGATGATGGGAGCTGTAGTCCAATAATGTCAAAATCTGAAGAATACTGGTCTAATACACAGTAGCAAATATTTAGCCAATTAGATCTAGAACAGGAAATAAAATGGATATAAACTTAACAAATTTCCCAAGACAAAAGAATCCTGAGGAAAAATGCAAAGTTTTTTTTCTGTTTTGCAAGCAAGGTGTTTTTAAAAAATGCAGCCAGCAATTGTCATGAGAAATATCTTACCTTATTTATAATTGCCTCAGTGCAAAGAACACTGACTTGGAAAGAAACTCCTTTGAAATGAATGGAACTTGCTACCAAGTAAGTGTGTTAAGAAGCGGGATGCAAGAATGTGCACACACACACAGAGGAATTGACACATTTTGTTCCTTAACATTTTTCAAGTGTTAACATTTTTAAACTTAGGAATTTCAGTGCCAAGAAAAACGGCAGCATAGCTGGATTAATGAATAAACACACATCTTCACATCAAGCACCAACAATTTAAAAACTCAAGACAAAGGCAGAACATTGGATTCAACCAGCAGCAAATAACCAAACTTTTTTTTGAGACCTAGTTTGAAATTAATGGGAAAAATCACCACCACCCCTCAAGTCTTTTGGGAATCTACTGAAGCCAAATGCTTATCAGCAGTTCTTTCATACAGTATTTGCCAGCATGCGTATTTTCTGCTTAGTTGCTCTGTTTCAGAAAGTGCCTTTCAGCACTGCCCGACTACAGCGATTTTCTCATACTGATAACTACCAATCCTGCTGTGAAAGGGAAGGCTGATGCTTAGATGCGGGTAGGGGAGCCTTTGGTCTCTTCCCTCTGAATTGCCATCATACGGTCTGCGGCTGTAAGTTCACTGCAAGGGAGGGTGGCAAGTCGCATTCATCCAATTTGGGGAGAGGAAGTTCCAATCCTGGAAACAGGAACATTAACACGAAAGGGCAGATGCCCACAGAGACATCCACGGGGTAGAAAAAAAACCCTTCCCTTTAGCAGCACTGAAGAGACCGACCAGCTTCCCCTTGGGGGCACACAGTACAGCAAATAAGACCCCCCAAAGGTCTTTTAAAAAAGGCGCGCCGGTCAGGCGGTGGCGGCGGGAGGCTCAGCTGAGTCCATATCCGAAGGCACTTGGGTCGCAGGGGTCCTGCGCTTTGCAGCGCGCAGGAGGCTTTGGCGCAGCAGCGGATAAAGGCGCTGGCAGCCGTCGAGGCCCAGGCGCACGGCTTGAGCCCAGCTGTCGGGGGGTCCGCCCTCGCCGCTGCCCAGTAGCCCGGCCACCTGGTTGAGAGAGGGCAGGAGCGCCACAGTGAGGCGGGCGGCGGCGGCGCTCTCTTCGGGCTCCGTGGGCTGCAGCAGCCACTCTCCCCCCGAGGGTCCCGGCGTCCGGCAGAGCGCGCAGGCCACCACGAGGTCGTAAAGTTCGATGCCCGCGTCGGCCAGGGCCAGCCCAGCGGCGCACAGCGCGGCTGCCAGCGTCGAACCACCGTCTTGTAGGATGAGCGCGCTTACTTCCAGCTGTGCCCGGGGGTAGCGCGCCAAGCGCACGGCTGGCTCCAGCGCTTCTTGCAGCGCCAAGGCCAGTTCGGGC
The DNA here is from genome assembly GCF_030035675.1 of Rhineura floridana. Lineage (NCBI taxonomy): Eukaryota > Metazoa > Chordata > Lepidosauria > Squamata > Rhineuridae > Rhineura > Rhineura floridana. Next base: position 22,070,116 of record NC_084492.1, on the reverse strand, counting down.
TCCCGCTCGCTGGGCCGGATGCGGGCTCCGCGCCCAGAAAAGGGCGCCCGGCGGAACTCGCACACCAGCCGGCCGCGGGGCTCGCCGGAGATACTCGCTCCGGCACTGCCTGCTTCGCGCGGCCCGGCCACGGCGCACAGTACTTTGGTGCCGCCGTCCAGCTCCACGTAGGCCGAGCCTTTGGATTGGCTCAGCAGCCCTACGCGGGCGAACAGAGGCTGCAGGGCCGACGGATCCCGGCTGGCGTCCGCTGCCTTTTCGCCATCCTTGGCTCCTGCGGGCACGAACAACAGCGGCGTCTGGGACTCCTCCGGACCCGGCACTCGTCTGTGGTCGAGCGGCATGGCCTCCGCTTGTGACACGCCTGGCCCCGGAAAGGGAAGGAGAAAAGGAAGCCGCCCACCGACCTACCCAGACACGCCCCCTGCCGGCCTCGACTGTCTGTGGAGAGATCCGTTTTGTTACTATGCACAGGCAGCTTAACTCAAAAATGGTATTGTGGCATCCAAACGACGATCATGGAGTGCGCGATGTAGGAAATCCAGAGCGTACCTTCCAACAGCCTCTGCTTGAAGGCCTCCAACGAGGAAGAGAGCCCCCCCCCCATTGTGACATAAGCCATCGTGGCTCTCCAGAGCAGTAGCGTAGTGTCAAATTCATAACTGCAGGTCCCTTCATCGTAGTCACGCCATCCCCCTCACAGCCACACCCCCTCGCTTTCTTGCCCTTTGTCATCAACTCCACACTCCTTCCCCCTCACCAAACAGATATCCCAAGGAGTCAAATCAGCATGAAAGTGGAGTGTGAGCTACTGAAAAGAGTCTTCTCAGTGGCCGATTCACCACCTTCCACTCTGATTGGCTCTAATCAGCAGGAAAAGACAAGGAAGCATGTCAGAAGACTTGTTTTTAGTGGCTAACACACTCTTTCATGTTGATTGTCTCATAGGATGCTGGAGACATAGGGACCTGGCTGGGACCCTGCTCCCAAAAAAGTAAGGGGTCTAAGCCCCCCTGAGGCCATGGACAACTACACCCCTGCTCCAGAGGTTGTTGGATTCAGACTCGCATCAGCTCCAGCCAGTATCGCCCATGGTTGGCATGATGGGAGTTGTGGTCCAGCAACATCTGAAGGGCCATAACAACAACAACATCTGAAGGGCCATAGGCTGTTTCCCAACCCAGCTGCGTGAAGTATTATTCTGAGCAGCAGACACTACTAATCTTCTGTGTGCTTATCTTGTATACATTGTAGAGCTTTGCACAGAAATCATCTCTTTTGTTCATGGTCTTTTGGATCAACTGTTCACAGCGCTTTTCTCCCCTCCACCAAACCCCACATGTTTGTGTGTGTATGCGCACGCTACAAAGGGCAACATACCTGACAAATTGGGCTCTAGTTTGTAGGAAAGTACATCTGCTTTAACTCTTAACAACTAGTTTTGTAAAGTTTCCTAAGCCTTAATTTGAGCTGGAGCCCAGTGCCAGTGCCACTGCCACTCCTGGCACCCAATTTTCTGTTTCCCATCTTCACCCAACATTCCTGTGCCTACATCTGGAGTGTGGGGCTGGTGGTGTGTGTTAGTGAAAGGACATGCAGCTGGGCCTCACTGAAGGCTGTTTCTTTCTCCTCTTCAAGGATCTCTTTAGACTCCTGCCTCATTGGTGCGAGAGCAAAAGGATTCTCATCCTGTGGTGAGCAGTTGTGAGTGTAAGATGCTGGCCTATAAAGCATTAATGAAGCATGCCAGCTTACTAGTGGGGAAGAAAAGAGTGGTCTTCAGATGGCTTCAGCAGAATGCATTTCTCAATCCTGGCCCATGGAAATACAGCTAGTGCTGCTGCAGATCAACTTCTTTGCATTGTCCTCAGGATAAGGGTGTTGCCCCTGTTGTTATTATGGGTGTTGGGTGGAGGAAAATGTTTGTGGGTGCTGCCTAGTGGGAGGAGGGAGCTCCAGCGGTGGGGATTGTGTAGTTTTGCCCCACCTTTTGGTGAGAGCGTATGTTGGGGAGCTAGCAGCAGAAATGGGAGTGATGCCACGATACACACCTGCTTGCATGTTTGGAAGGTGGGGCTGGTTGTTGTATTTTTGTGATTTGACCTGCCAGTTACTGTGATTACTTTGTTGTCTTAGTTTATATTGAGACAATCTTTTAAATTGTTTTGCATTGTTTTAAATGTGCAATTTTGTTTTTGTTGCATTCGTGATTTTTGATTATACTCTAAACCACTTAGCGGCTTCTTTTGAAGTATGAAGTGGCGTACAGATTTAATAATCTGTATTTGGCTGGCATTTTCCCCTAAGAGTTGTGCTCCTGAAAACTTTGGGGTTTCCTGGAGTACCCAGCCCCTCCCTTGTTCTCATAATAGCCCCATGAGGGCTCCATTTCTGTCAGCACTCCTCAAGTCAGATCAGTATTAGAGGGAATGATTAGAAATACCAGTTTCACTTCAGAGGAAGCAAGTTCCAAGGAGGCTTGGAGCCCAGGTACAGCGGATTTTGGAAATGCAGCTGTGCTTTAGTTCTTCTGCCTTTCTCCATAGGCCACAGTATCGCCAGTAGATCTCTGCCTTTACCTTCAATTGTACCCACCCCTGTTCACAGCAGGCATCAGGTCAGGCAGCAGACAGCAAGGAAGTGCAAGGTGAGACTCCAGCCTATGCCCCCTCACCCTTACACAGAGATGATGGCAGGACTAGCCATGGCCGTCAGCCTGCATCTAGCACTCCAAGACATGACATCTCAGCTGCTGGAGGATCACTCCATTTAACTCTAACAGAAGGGTGTTAAGATTAAGCTTTTTTCAGTGTGCAAATAGTACTTGTGCATTGTGAGTCTGTTCCCTCAGAATGCATGAGTAGATCAAGTATTTCCAAAATAGTCACCCTTTTATTATCCGACTGTAACGTACTGAGCTACTGGGGTTTTGTCCTGCACCTACTTAAACATGACAAGACTGGAAATAATTTATGCCAGGATAGAGATACTGAATGTAGTTGCATAAAATACAAAAGCATGGTTTAGCATTACATGGATCAGCTTTCCTGAGGCCAAACGCATGGAGTTTCGCAGTCCCTTCCCCTTGCCACATGGCCAGGATTCTGCTCTGTTTAAGATTCGCTTTTGATAAAATCTCAGCTTACAGTTACATCCAAAGTAGGAATTGTGAATTACAACACACAGTGCTTTATAAGCCATGGTTTGAAGTTGGCCTCTTTAGCAGCAAAACACTGTTATAACCCACAATCACCAGTTTGTACATGACAATGAGCTGAGTATCTTTGAAAAGAAATCTAAACTCACAGAAGTCATCCCCGCATTTTAGAACATATCCCCAATTTTAGATAAAAGAGGGTGGGGGCTAGGTCCTAGAACCAGATGAGCTGCTATGCAAACAAATCCCAGGCAGCAGAACCACCACTCCATATTCCGAACGAGCCAGGACCCAGGTTCCTAATGAGGACGGTAATACAAGGGCTTTTTCCTCTGTCCTTCTAGACCTCGCTCACCACATACAGGAGGATTGGATGCATACTTCAGTCAGACGCCTTCCAGCAGATAAATAAGAGGAACTTCTAGTGTTCTTGTAGATGGTTTCTTGTGACAGTGAGGGGCCTGCCAGCATCCAAGTGGCAAATGGACATGTGAGCCCTATGGAGTCAGACCAGGATTGTGTCCTCTACACGAGTTGACAAAACTGATGCCACTTGCATAGTCACTTCCTCATCCTTAGCACTTCCCGTGAATTGTTGCAACAGTTCTTCACCCCAAAAGGCTCCAGCCGCATATTTTCATTGTCCATGTCTGTACTTCTTTTGAGGGTGTGTGTGGAGGAACCTGTGGTCTTCTAATATTGCTGGTCTTAAACTCCCATCATCCATGACCACTGGCCCTGATGGCTGAAAGAAGCTGGAGCCCAACAACTGGAAGGCCACAGTTCTCCACGTCTGGTTAAACTATATACAGTTCTACACATGCCATTAACTTAGCAACAGAAAACCAGGCTATGTCACTCTGCAATGCCTTTCCTAGTAATTTGGGTTGTCTTCCAGTAAAAAGTGATGTCTAATGCTACAGCTTCTTAAAGGTCTTGATGACAATCTATTCTAATGCTGTGCAAGCAGAAAGAGCTCACATTGCCCAAACCCCTGCTCTGTGGAGGTGAAAATTAGGGTTTAAAAGATCGTATTAATCCAAGCATTTACAATATAGAAAAGGGACAGAATTAGTTAATATGCATTCATGTGCAAAACTCCTTCAACCCCTGAGAACTGCCCCCCCCCAACCAACAGCACACGTTGGGATAATTCAAACACACTAAACGATGGTTTAGTGCAACCTGCACAAGCAGGAAGAAGCTGTAGCAAGGCACAGACCTCGGGCATCCCCCTCTGTCCTCCTCTGGCACAACTGGAGAGTTTGGAAGCTTTTGCCATCACATTCAGTTAACCACAGCTTTCTGTGTCTTCGAAATCAGGAACTGTGGCTGGCATTAATTATAGTTAATTTAAACAAGCCACTTTCAGAAACCACACCTTGAAACAACAAATAAAGCAGCCATGTGAGAAGAACTTAGAGGGCGTGAGGACGAGAGGGGATGGGGGAGAGGGAGCACCTGAATGTGAGGCTTACTGTGGCATGTTCCTGCTTACGTAGATCACTCTAATGACTTAGCATGACTTGCAAACACAATGATTTCAGGAGCAACCAATTGACTTAAACACACATCTGTTCATTTATTCAGCACTGAACCTATGGTGATCAGTACACCTCATGCTACCGCATTTGACTTTGCTGCAACAGAGGTTAACACTATGAATTGAAGCAAGGGCTTCCCCAGTTACAAAGAAAGAGATGATAGCAGCCTTGATGCTCACCCCCAGCACAGGATCACATTACAACAAGTGCTTCAAGTGCTTGAGCATGGAGGGAGGTGCATGTGCAGAGCTCTCCTTCAAACTGTACAACTGGAGCACCACTGCACATTTCAGTATTAGAATATTAGGGAGCATGCGTGTGACAAAATGTTTGTGTGCAAAAAAGGAGGTCAATTAATTGGCAGCGGGCGTTCTGAGGAGGTTGTTTTTATGACGACACTAGATGAGAGCTTGTGCAGTCCTGGGCTCTTATGTCCTGGGTTCAGGTTATTGCCTTACACACCTTGCTTGGTTAGTGTCTGAGTGGATGAATTTAGAAGGACAACCATGTGCAGTCTTTGTCTCCACAGACATGTCGCTAAAGTACAACGCCTAACCTATTGGCCGAGCAGACAATTCCCTCGAATTTGCTCCCAGACTGGAGGGATCAGTTCTTCAGCTCACCCAGCTTGAGCTTAGCAAAGTCTGTAGCCAGCTTCAGAGCTTCTTCAAGGCAATCAGTGTTTCTGCCTGTGGCCTGGGCAGAGAGGTCTTTTCCACCCCCCTTACCATCCATCAGCCCTGACACCTGTTGCACCCATTCGCTAGCCTTTAGCCCTTTGCCAACGACCTCCTAAGAAAGAGAGACAGAGAGAGAGCGCATTAAAAGTTTTGGACCTGATTCTAGCAGTGATCAGAACTGCACTTTATTATGTGTTTGTCAGAATGTATCTGGAGTACTGTGTCCTTAAAATGTGGCACCCAGAACTGGACATTACCTAATGCAGAAGGGTGAACCAGGATGGTGAGGGGTCTTGAAACCTATAGGGAACTGTTGAAATAGCTGGGGATGTTTAGCCTGGAGAAGATTAAAGGGGCTGGCACACGAAATCTGTTTTCAATTGTCTGCAGAGCTGTTGTGCAGAAAATGGAACAGACTTGTTTTCTGTTGCTCCAAAATAGGGGAGGAGGCTTTTTGGCCCAGTGGACCAGATCTTTGTCTCCTCGCATGCCTGAGGGCCAACTATGGCAGATGGGCGGAACCACCCATTTGTCAATCATCTGACATCTTAATGAGCTGAAAAACCGATACCTGGGAGGTGGGTGAAGGAGAGCTCTGTTCTAACTGACAAGTCAAGCTTGTAATCAATGGGAATGATTTTAGCCATACTCTCCAATCCCTGTGCTTTGAGGAAGGAAAGTGAATTATGTTTAGCACTCCCCCACCCCAATCAACTTTTTAAAAGGTGCCTAGGATTCATTTCCTCAGAAGGAGCAAGTGTGCCCACAAATTTCATCTACTTGTGCCAATTTCCCCATTCCAAAACTGACTCTTGTCTCATACTCAGGTCAATCCTGGCAACCTCAGCTGTGCCTTGGACTAAGGTGGGCTGTTTTTTGAAGCATCAAATTGGGGTCCAAACTGAATCTTCTGGTGGTGCACACCCATCCTACGAAGTTTCAAGCCAAGACATCAAATTATATATGTACACATGAAGACAGTGCTAATAATTCCAGGTTCCAAGCATTATGAGTAGAGTAGTAAGTGGGTTTGTTTGTCTTCATGGTATATGTTTTAATTTGTTAGTAGTGATTATGATTTATTATGTTAGTTATTTTAAGTTATATTAATGTTTAAGGTTTTGAAACAAATGTTTTTTATTGTCTTATATGTGTAATTTGGTTTTTACGATGTTTAATGTTAATGTTAAGATGTTAACATTTAAGATGGTTTCTTTTAAATGTTTTGCATTGTTTTAAATGTGTAATCCTGTTTGATTTTTTTACAACACTGTAAACTGCTTTTCAAGTATGAAGCGGTATACAACTTTATAACAACAAGAAGAGCAATAATAATAATAATAATAATAATAAGTGCCTCTATATTTACACCCTCCAGGAACAGTGAGAACGTGGGGCAGGGGTGAAGAACCTGCTTCCCCTGAAGCGGAATTTCCTCACTGGTTGCGACTGCAAGCCAGTGATGGGCACAGCCCCCCCCCCCCAAAAATGCAGCAAGCTAGCTATACAAGAAGAGATTCTCTTCCCGCGTAGCCAGCTCACTGTAGAACCAGAGAGGCTAGGGGAAGGGGGTAAAGCTTAGGGAGTGTGCTGGGGGCTGGATTCAGAAGCCTGGCATGTCAAATGAAGTCTGTGGGTCAGAGATTCCTCATAGCTGACGCAGAGCCTATTCCTCCAACTATCCAGATAAATTCTATCTAGTCAGTTAGTGTCCCATGAATGCCAACCCCCTCCCCCCCTCCCCCGATTTACCTGAGGGACCTGGCATAAGCAGGTGATCTTGCCAGCTTCATTATCCACTGTGAACAGCATGGCTGCTGTCTTGGGGGAATGAGTCTTCAAGAGCTTCAGGGATTCATTAAGTGCCTACAAAATGACACAAGGGTGGTTACAGAAAGAGCTTGCTTATAAGGCCACTGCTGCCATCTGATTGGGAATAGCCCAGTCACAAAATCCAGGCCAGGTACAGGGAAAGTCCCCAACAGGGTCTCTTGCCTGTCATTAGCAGATCACATCTGGCTTTCTAATATATGGGGAACCAGAACTCCTGACCAATAGAGCCCTCATCTAGGAAGGGGCTATAGCTCAGCTGTACGGCACATGCAATGGAGGCTGGTCCATTAGGGCAAATGGGGCATCGTCCCACCAGACCTAAGCTACCTGCCTGCCTTCTTAGTTGCAACCAGTCCAGAGGGTGGCCCTGGTTGTCAGCGTCCTCTTCCTTAGTCCCGTTTTGCACTTGGGGAACACAGCAGGGAGGATGGAGACAAAACTAGAATTAATTGGCTCTGCCCATCATTGGCTCTGGCTCCACCGACTGTTGGCCTCCCTGCCTTCTTCCACACCAGCCTCAATGGGCACCAGCCGCCACCGAGCATGTTTTTTGCATGGAGAAGGTCCCACGGTATCTCCAGTGAAAATGTTCAAAAAGCAAAACTTGGGGGGAAACCTTTGCCTCAGCCCCTGGGAAGCCACAGCCGGTCACCTTAAAAAAACTGGGCTAGTTGTATAGGCTGCCCTGCTGTGTAATGCAGCTTATTCCTACAATCTACAGAAAGGATAGGCTGAAGGTAGACTGCAATCTACTGACAGATCTCTGGGCGATTTGCAGCAAATCAGCAACTCCAAGTTGTTTAACAACAGCAGCCTGCTTGGCCTGACCTGGGATTTAGTCTAACAGTTCATTTGCAAGCTACCCCAAAGAAGGGTTTACAGTGCCGTAGATAACTGGCTCCATTCCCTAACCATCATTTTGCCTTTGGATCCAGCTGGTGAACCTTGGGGTTTTAGTAAAATACAAGCCTGATGTCTGGCCAGATCTGATCTCAGACTGCATGTATTTTCAGTGGTCCACACGTCTGCTGTAGACCACTGAAAGGTCTCTGTACTGCTGACTCTCCATAGATGAACACAGGGATATCCCTGGGGAAGAGGTATCTGCCTTTTCAAAGGATATTCTTTGCAAAGATCTGTCACAGGATGGCTTCGATATTTTATTAAGACTAAGGAAACAGAATAGCTATATTGAACTGGAAATGCTAATAGAGAGCTGCTGCGCTTTGCCCATTTTTGTCTCTCTCAGCCTGGCAGCAGAGTATCTGCAGCAAAAGCACAGGGTACAGGTTCCCTCTCTGTCCACACAACTCTGCCCCCTTTGCAGAGGACAAGGAGAGGGGCTGCTGTTGCCCATTCAGGCGAGTTACCTTTGCAGATGCGCCACTCTCCATTTCCAAAATGACCAGTGGCTGGTTGGGGTGAGCCTCGATGAGTTGTTTCGTCTTGTCCAGAACCTGAGGGAACAAAAAGAACAGTCAAACAAAGAGAGACAAGGCTGCCTGTTAGCCTGGGGAAGGACAGTGACAGAAAACAAAAAAGGAAGCCTCCATCAGATGCAATGAGACACTTTTTGTCTTACATTTTGTGGCAATAACAAAGTAGAAAATAGACATGCAGCTTGTCAGTATAAGGATGCATGTGTGTGTGTGTACACAGACACAATTTTTTGGCCAAGATGAACACTCGGAATGGCTTGCAACAACTAAAATCTAACAAAAAGGTCTGATGTACTATGACTATATAGTGTGTGCGTGTATATATGATAGATGGATCTAGCAGTCTGCTTTGGTGGTTCAGGTTCTTTACTCCAGAGAGAGTAGTAGAAGCTACAGGTGGGCTCGGGCAGTGGCGGGTGGGAAAAGCCACACAATAAAAGAAATAGCTACATTTCATTTGAAAATAGTATGACCAGAGTTGCACTCCTTTCCTGTACACACACTATTTGCATGCATTTCAAAAGGAAACACAGCAATTTCTAGATACACGGCACCCTTTGTATTCAATAGTGAGGGGAGGGAGAAGGGTCATACTTACTCGTTTCTGGATGTCTGCTTTGTTGGCACGATCAAGGTCATCCATAACCTTCTTCAGTGCTTTGAGGGCCTCTCGAAGTTCATCTTTCTGCCACTGGGGAATGACGGCGGTGGCCAGTGTCTGCAAACAGAAGAAAAATTTGAACTCACAACACAGCTTTTACAGGGACACCCAATCAACTGTATTCCCATCACTTCCTGCAGGGATCCATAAGTTTTTCATATATCTACAATCATAGCAAACAAGGATAGAATTTAGCTGTAGCTATTCTCAACATTCTCTGTCGATAAGCTCAGGCAGCATCTAGTTTATTCTCAGAAATGCACCAAGGGCTCAAGGAGGACAGCAGGGGCTTGCTTCAGGTTGTTGCTTCTTGTCCTCTTCCGTGGCTTGTAGTAATTAGTTATGCAAAAAAATTATATACAATGATGCAAATATCGCTTTACGTAATTCGTGAGGATGACAACGTTTGTATCCCCTACATACCTACTGTTAAGTTGCTTTGGTGCAGATTCATAGAATCACTGAATAGTAGAGTTGGAAGGGGCCTATAAGGCCATCAAGTCCAACCCCCTGCTCAATGCAGGAATCCAAATCAAAGCATTCACACAGCCCTACCTGTGAACCGACACAACCTGGCCAGCAGAGTTTAGCTCTGCCTTCAGAAAACTGGTCCTGCCTTAGCGGGTGCTCGACTGACCAATCTGACTTGAGATTTCAGCACCTTACCCAGAATTCTCCTTTCCCCTCCTGCCCTCTCCCATACCTCGCCGAGGTCTGCGATCTCATGCTGGACTTCTTTGTTGGGAGCGGTCTGGATCTTCACCTTGTCTTCCAAGTCAGACAGCAGCTTTTTAAGGATGTCCACTTTCCTTAGGGCCTTGGGAAAGAAAGAGTTCAGAATTCTGATGAGATGATTAAAATAAATGCAACTTTTACTCTCCAACAAGCCAACAGAAGCATCAAGTATCATCTCTCGGTCCACATCTAAATGGGGCCCCTATGAAGCACTGCAGATTATTTACATCGGGTGGGGAACCTTTTCCAGCCTGACAGCTGTGTTTTCTTAGGGACACAGACGAGAAGCAAACAGAGCAATGGATTTCTACCTTTGTACAGTAGGCTACATTCTAACCATACAAGAGCCAGGGGTTCCCATACTACCCCTCATCTCTCCATCCAGGCAAACAGGAGGCTTTAATAACAGTTAGAAGACACATTCCAGCCAGGCAGACAAAGCTGATGGGGATGTGGCCTGTGGAGTCCAGAGGACTAGACATTTGGCCCCCAGGCCTGAGATTCCCCACCACCCACATGCCGATAGGAAGGACTGCCAACTTGATCCTTTCCCACTGCACCCGTCCTTTCCCCCTCTGCTCACCTTCTGTGCTTCTGCTCCCGTGACTGCCACGATCCTCCGGATGCCCTTCGCAATAGCTTCCTCCGACACAATTACAAAGTGACCAGCATGGGCGGAGTTCTGCAAATGCCTGTAAAAGCAAAAGGGGTTGAGAAACCCTCTGTTCGGCACCGGTTAGGCCTCATCTTGAGTACTGCGTCCAGTTCTGGACACCGTACTTTAAGAAGGATGCAGACAAACTGGAACAGCTTCAGAGGAGGGCAACAAGGATGATCAGGGGACTGGAAACAAAGCCCTATGAGGAGAGACTGAAAGAACTGGTCATGTTTAGCCTTGAGAAGAGGGGAAATATGCTAGTACTCTTCAAGTACTTGAAAGGTTTTCACAGAGAGGAGGGCCAGGTTCTCTTCTCGATCATCCCAAAGTGCAGGACGTGGAATAACGGGCCCAAGTTACAGGAAACCAGATTTTGACTGAACACAGGAAAAACTTCCTAACTGTTAGAGCAGTACAACAATGGAACCAATGACCTAGAGAAGTGATGGCCTCTCCAACACTGGAGGGATTTCTTACAGTATGCATTCCATAGAATTCAAATTGTAATACAATACAATAAGATGTCAGAAACAGAAGATGCAATTAAAATACAATTAAAAACCAATATAAATATTTAATGTGATGGATATGCCCTTTCCCGTCTTCAGCCACAAATCCACAGACGTGCCATCGACTATCTGAATAAAGTTCACAGCCCACTGGTGGCCCATGGACCACAGCTTGGGAACCTCTGATCTAGAGTTTGTCGATACCTGCCAAAGCTACCAATGCCTAGTGGTGATGATAGGTCTCTCAAATGGCTATTCTCTGTAATGGGCACTGCTCAGGTTAAGAAAAGAAAGACAAAACCTACTTTGCATACTTTTCCCTGTGAGAACACAGGGCACACACCACTGCTAAGAGAAAGGGACAGGTCTTCCCTTTGCCATAAATCAGGACCAGGGAACTTACAACTCAACAGATATTGTTGGATTACAACTCCCATCATCCCTGACCACTGAATCATAGAGTTGGAATCATAGAGTTGGAAGGGGCCTATAAGGCCATCAAGTCCAACTCCCTGCTCAATGCAGGAATGCAGGGGCTGATGGGAGGTGGGAGTCCAGCATCATCTGAAGGGCCATATTCCTCACTCCTGCCACAGAATCACAGGCAACAAGACAGGTAAAACACAGTTGGGGAAAAAAGTAGAGCAGATACAGATTAGAAAAAACCTGAGTACTAAAGCAGAGGGTGGGTGGGAAGGAGGGGATCTACTTCCTGCTTGGGTGAAGCCAGGGACTGAACTGAAGGAGGAGCCAACAGAGAGACAAGATAGAGAAAAGAATAGAGACATACGTCCCTGCCTTGGGCAAAATGGAGAGACATAACTCATCAGTGGATGCTTTTCCCACTTGTAATTACTGGTATTCACAGGCATACCGCCTCCGACAGTGGAGACAGAACATTGCTACTGTGGCTACTAGCCACTGATAGCCTTACCCTCTATTTGCCTCATCCTCTTTTAAAGCCATCCAAGTTGGTGGCCATTGCTTCCTCTTGTGGGAGCGAATTCCACCATTCAACCATGCTCTACGTGAAGAAATATTTCCTTTTGCCTGTCTTCCAACATGATATACACCTCTATAGTGGCTTCCCTTAGTCACCTTGCTAGACGTCTCTGCTCTTCAGTGATCTGTACACGTGTGCATCGCAGCTCTTGCTATGGATCTAAACCCTCCTTCACCCCCCCAAGTCCTCTTCCCCCGTTATACTCACGTTCCTCCACAGAACTCCACAGACGTGATGGCACCTGCGCCACTGGAGGGATCAGCCAGCATGTCCTCGATGGGTATGCCAATCGAGACAACACGCACAGGGTCAGGGTACGTCTCGTCAAACACGGCGCGCAAACCTTGGATGGCTTTGGCAGCTGCCAGGGGACAGTCTTTGGCATACACCACCTAAGGAATTGACCACAACAAACTTAAAGGTGAACTGGTCCTGGTGAAGGGCAATCAAGAATAGAGGAAGAGGCTTGTTGGATCAGACCTCAAGCTGGTCCATTATAGTTATTTGCACAGATTAAAAAGCAGGGGAGGAACAGACAACATGTTTGGAGATAACACCGCTCTACCCCGCACAGTTGTTGTAAGGATTACTGAGATAATATAATAGAAAAAGCACAAGATAAATGCTGTTTATTTTTATGTGTGCATTTATTCTCCTACAGAAGAGAGAAGCGAGCGTTTGTGCCATGAGTGTGTTTCCAGAGGATCTCTGGCACACACAAAATAGTGGAGCGTTCTTTGGAAATGCCTGCCAAATGCTCCGTATCTGAAGCCTCTTGTCAAAGATCCTAGACAGAGCTTTGGAAGCGATGAGAACAAGATCTGGAGTTTGGCCATGTGCACTTCACACCGCTGGTGCGCAGGAAAGTTCTAAGCGCCATGCAGACCAGGAGGGGGGAACCTCTTCCACCCCAAGGGCCGCATAACATTCTGGCCACGTCAGTGGTGAGCCGGGCCAGAGGCAAGAGTGGGCAAACCAAGGAATGTAAATGTTACCTTTGCACAGCAGGCTACTTTCTACACACACTCAAACACCCCACTCTATCCTTCATCCAGGCAAGCAAGAGTCATTATCAGAGTTCAAAAACCTATTCCGGCCTGGGAAATACACTCAAGAAGGGTACAAAGCAGGGCCAATGAGGGTTGGGGCCTAGGGAGAGTACCAAGGGCCAAACAGGGAGGCCTAGAGGGCCACATTTGGCCCCTGGGCCTGAGATTCCCCATCTCTGATATATATAGAGAGAGGGCTAGCCACAGCATAGCAACAGAAACGGCACTCTGCCCCATCCTACCTTGGCCTCCTGAATCATGTGATTAGCAATTTCTTCTGCCTTCTTGATTTCCTGCGTAGACATGGCTCCCTTGGCAGTGAAATCAAACCGCAGCCTGTCTGGAGCAACCAAGGACCCCCGCTGGTCGGCCTCCCCCAGCACAGCACGCAAGGCGAAGTTGAGGATGTGAGTGGCTGTGTGGTTGCTCATGATGGGCCTTCGCCTTGGCTGCAAGGAAGAGAAGGATGTGAATGGGACAGGGAGGAGGGAGGGAGAGAGGGATCCATCGTCCATCAGTGGCCTAGAGCCAGGCTGCCGAGGAGTAGCCTGCAGGTCAGATTTAGTCCACAAAATGATTTTATCTAGGCCTCGGCAGCCTTACCCAATTTTAAATCAAGATTTGACCCTCCTTGCAACTGCCAAAAAAAGGTGCTCCCTATTTCAACCATATAGTAAAATATTTTTTTGAGAAATGGAGAAAATGGGGTGCTAGCGCTCACTTAGTACAATTACGCCATCAATGAATTTCTCTGCTCTTGATTATTTAAGGCTGGCAGCTGACTGCGTATTAACCGATCATATGAATGGATATGCAAGATTCATCTATAGCATTAGATCTGTGATGATCCGCTCACGTGTGCAAGTCCAGTGATGAACCAGCCCAGAGATAATCCACAACTCAAAGCCATGTTATTTCTCTTCGGGTTTTATATTGCAATGTCATGCACAGGCACATGTGCTCTGTATTTATTGTACTTACGAAAGTTTATATATCGCTTACTAGAACAAAGGACCTCTAAGCTGTTTACAACAGAAAACTGTAACTGTGAAGCTCTTGTTTCTGGATAGCACCTTATCTTACTTAAAGCAATCACTGCTGATTCAGAAACCAGCCAAAGACTCTTCTGCAGCCCCTGGACCGGGGATCATGTAAAAGGGTTTGAGAAGGACAGAACAACTGTGTATCACATGAATACATTAGAAGGGGATTCTAGCTCAACACATCATTCATGCTGAATGCAGAGCAGAGTTCCCCTCATTCCCGGCATGAATCACTCACCTCGTCAATGTACAGCCGTACCACGTCTCCCACTTTCAGGCTCCCATAGACTGTGCCCACATGAAGCAAGTAACCTCCTCGCACCTGTACATTTTTCACTGTAAACTCTGTCTTCTGGAGAAACAGAAAACAAAGGCTGACTGTTGGCAAAGGCAGGAAAAAAAGTCCAAGGACATTGCTCTTTCAACCAATTACCAGTTGCAGAGATGTATTTTATTTTAAATATTAAGAATATTTCCCAGTACAAAAAGTCTACAGGCTGACTCACAAAAGTAAAATTAACCATGAAATACATGTTATTGTTTTTTAAAAATCCATGTTATAATTACACTATAAAAGCATAACAGCAAAAAAAGAAAACTAACAGGCAAAAATTACAGGGAAACAGCCTCAACAATTAAGCAGAAAAGTGATTTCTAAACAATGAAAACGGCAGAAGTTGGCACTTTTAACCACTAGAATTCGTGGGGAACTCTCTCTTGATTCGACATCTAGAGGATGATAATGCTGTGTGTATTCTACACATGGGGTGCCACCATGAAGAAAGCCCTCCTGTAGTTACCACCCCCTTTATCTCCGATGGTGGGAGCAACTGGTGCAGACCTTAAAGATTAGGCAAGTTTAATAAGGGAGATAAAGTTGCAAGAGTGCTAGATTCTAGAACCAGCTATGAGCCTCCATCATGGGGCAATATAAGGCAATGTGCCGCCAATATTTTATTTATTTAATGAATTTGTCTCCTGCCCTTCCTCCCGAAGAAGCCCAACACCAACGCGTATGGAGGGGAGGGGGGAAAGCTCAAATGCCCCCAAAGCCCCACCACTACGAGACTCCGAGCATCAAGGGCTCCCAAGCAGGCTGTTAAATCCAACGTACATCCTCACTGCCTTCATCCTCTTTCACAAGGTAGCCCTCGTCATAGGTCTGCCCTCCCTGCTCAGCATAGAAGCAGGTGCAGTCCAGTATGACCCCACATTCTTGGCCTGTAGACACTTCCTCCACAAATGTCTTCTCCCGGCGGAGGGCTTTCACTGTGGCCACAGGACTGCTGAACTCTGTACATTGAAATGGAAAGGCGGGAGTTAGGAACACACATACACATAAAAAAGACCCTTTACTGTATCAGAAAGCAAAACAGGAGAATGGGGGTTATGCAGGCAGAGTGTAGCATTCTACATCGGGCTGGGTAACTTCTCCCACCCCTCGCGAGCGAAGTCTGACAGGTCCCCCTGTCAGTCACCTGAGGCCACTATGTTGCCAGGTTATCTGGTTTTGTCCCATACAGCGCAAAGCACTTTGCAGCCTCAAAAAAAACACCCAGAACAGCTGATCACCGGGGGCTTCAAAGTGCCATGCGCTGCTCTCTTGTAAGCGCTGCTGATCAACGGATCATCAGTGCTTACAGAGCCAGGCAGGGCGCTATGTACAGTGCGTTGCAGGTGCTGCCAATCAGCAGACTGCAAACCCCTTTTTTGTCCAGCCACAGCATCTTTACCTGTCCCGTCAGGTGTATGGCAGGTGGGTGTGGCTCAGCCCAAATGACCTAGTGGGCATAATCAGGCCCACGGGCCAGAAGTTACCCACTGTTGTTCTAGATTTTCAAGGGGTACATGGTACAACTCTTCCCCAAAGCGCCAGACAGCTCCTGCTACTTTAAAGAACCCCAATGAAAACCGAAGGTCAAAACACTAGTTAAGGGTCACTGCCAAGTATTATTTTGGTTTCTACCAATCTTAAAACAGTAGGAAATACTTTAGGAAATACAGGAAGCTGTCTTATGCCATAACAGACCACCAATCCATCTCTCTCTCTATTATCCATCTGGCAGCGGTTCTCCAGCTTGTCAGACAGTTTCCTCCCCACCTCCCAATTTTACCTTAAGGTCTCAGAGATTGAAACTGGGACCTTCTGTGCACCAAGCACCTGCTCCAACACTGAGCTATGGCCCTTCCCCTTAAACAGTGACAAAATTAAGGGGAAAGGTCTGCAGCAAGGTCTCCTAACACAGTGGTTCCCCCACGAACCACTTGAAGATTGCTGAGGGTCTCTGTGAACAACTTAGTGATTTTTTTCTGCCTGTTGCAGCAATGTAATGTGCTGTGCTAGATGCTGTACAATTTTTGATTTTATTTTTATCGCTTCTTTTATTTCTTATACATGGTATTTGACTGTTATTATAATTTGAATTCCACAGAATTCAAATTGTAAGCGTTCTTCACAGACATGCCACAGACCACCTGAATGGGGCTCACGGACCACTGGTGGTCCGTAGACCACAGTTTGCGACCCCTGTCCTAATGTGAATATGCTCACAACAAGAATCTTTTTTTTTAAATCTAGAATTTCAAATTCAGCTTTTTGGTTACATTCCTCAATTATCTGTTTGATGTACAGATTTTAGGGGAACGGAGGTATAAAATGTACTAAATTTCACAAGTTGAAGTGAGTTCCTTCTGAGATGCTCCAAGGCAGACACCATGCCCATGCAGCAAGATAAAATTTGCTGCATCAGAGGGAACAGCTTGAAACCTACCGTAAGTGCCACTGGGATCCGATGTGTAATTATATTTCAGAGAGTCATCTGTGGCCTCCAAGCCCCTGGACCGGAGTTCTTCAATAGCATAGATGTCTAGCATGATGAGATCTTCATCGCCACCTCCCTTGCCCTGAGACTTCAGCTGAGAATGTAACATACACAAGGGTAAAAGGCAGGTCAAGAGGCCCTCAGCACAGCGATATCCTAACTTAGGTATGAGTAACCTTGTGGCCCCCAAGATGTTGGATTCCAACACCCATCATGGCCAATGGTCAGGGATAACGGGAGCTATAGTGCGACAAGCCCAATGCTTTCAACCTTGATAAGCAGCAGGCTTCCACAAGGTTTCAGGCTTGTTAACCAAGCTGGGTCCAGCCACCCATCCAATTCCTGGCTTTTGACAACATGAACCACGTACAAGAAAAACTCTGTCATCATCTACCCCACCCTGTGCAATGCTGACTTACAGAAGCTACAGTAGAATGCAATAGCTAGAACAGAAATATCTTGTTTGAAACAGCTAAATGAAAGGGAAGTTTGTACAACAAAAAGCCAATGCAAGTTAGTGAATTGGTGTTCACATGGCTTTGCTTGTACCAATGGCTATTTATGGTCGAGAGAGAGAGAGATTTACTTGTAAAAGAATCAGGCTTTTACCCTGCTTTAAATCACTGAAAATTAAGACTTGGTTGAAAATAAGAAAAGCTACTTTGTTTATAGAAATATGTAGTTGATCAGAAAAACAGTCTAGTGCTACCTAACTAACTAATTTGGAGGTGCAGTGGCCAGGCTTGGCCATTGCCCCCATGCTACAGGAAGGAGACAAAGGCAAGCTGCCTCCTCTCACTTCAATGGTCAAAGAGGAAGGAGAGGTTGGAAGGAGTGGTCAGCTTCCCTAAGAGTATCAGTTTATGAAGAAAGGAGAACAGGTAGATGAGCACAAGATAGAAGTATCTCCCACACACGGCACTTTGAGAGTAAAGTTGCTTGCCTCCATAGCAGTCTTGACGCCCCATCCACATCTGCTGTAGTCCGCAGTGAGGTGTCCAGTGCAATGTTTGCTGCAATTTCTTGGGAACTGTTTCAATTGATGCAGCCTGATAACGTGGACAAGGTGCTTGCGATGATGTGGCCAGCAACATGTCCTCTCAATCCTTGCCCTTCTTGGCTTATTAAAGCTTGCTGAGGGGGTATGACACAGTGGATCCAGGGTGTGGTTAATGTGTCCTTGAGAGAGGGAGTGGTCCCAGCCACCCTGAAAGAGGTGGTGATCTGACCACTCCTGAAGAAGCCCACCCTGGACCCATTGATTTGTGACAGCTGCCGCCCAGTTGCAAATACCCCCTTTTTAGGGAAGATGATCGAGAGGGTTATGGCACAGCAATTGCGAGTACTCTTGGATTAAACAGATTATCTTGACCCATTTCAATCTGGTTGAGGCCTGGTTATGGGACTGAATCAGCTTTGGTCACCCTTATGGATGACCTTTATCGGGAAAAAGACATGGGGAGTGTGACCCTGTTATTCTTACTTGATCTCTCAGTGGCTTCTGATACCACTGACCATGGTATCCTTCTGAGCAGACTTAGTGAGATGGGTTTCAGTGGTACTGTTTTACAGTGGTTCTGATCCTATCTCCAGGGTCACTTTCAGAGAACAGCAGTGGGTGATTGTCTTTCGGGGGCCCGGCAGGTGTGCTCTGGGGTGTCACAAGGTACCATCTTGTCCCCAATGCTGTTTAACATCTGTATGAAGCCCCTGAGAGCAGTCATCAGGAGATCTGGGGTGAGGTGTCAGCAGTACACTGATGATACCCAGCTCTATTTCTCTGTAACATCTGAATCGGGAGAGGCCATGCAAGTCCTGGACCAGTGCCTGGACTCAGTGGTGGGATGGATGAGGACCAATAAACTGAGTCTGAATCCTGGTAAGATGGAGGTTCTGGGGGTTTGTGGTTCCTGA
Organism: Rhineura floridana; assembly: GCF_030035675.1. NCBI lineage: Eukaryota > Metazoa > Chordata > Lepidosauria > Squamata > Rhineuridae > Rhineura > Rhineura floridana. The sequence goes on along the minus strand of NC_084492.1, from coordinate 22,051,069 downwards.
GTTCAGATAATTGGTCAGTTGCCTGCTTTGGATGAGGTTGTATTCTGAAAGAGCAGGTTTGTAGTCTGAAGGTGCTCCTGGATCCATCTTTGTCGCTAGAAGCCCAGGTGATCTCAGTGGCTAGGAGTGCCTTTGACCAGCTTCGGCTGGGAAGACAGCTGCAGCTGTTTCTGGACCAGGATAGCCTGACCGCTGTTGTCCATGCACTGGTAACCTCCAGGTTGGATTACTGCAATGCATTCTATGTGGGGCTGCCCTTGAGGTTGGTCCAGAAGCTGCAGCTGGTGCAAAATGAGACGGCGCAGCTGCTCACTGGGGCAGAGTTTCACCAATATGTTACCCCGCTGCTGAAAGAATTGCAGTAGCTGCCCATTAGCTTCCCAGCCAAGTTCAAGGTTCTAGTTTTGGTGTACAAAGTCTTACACAGCTTGGGACCAGGATACCTGAAAGATTGTGTTACCCTTTATATATCCAGTCAATCACTGCACTCTGCATCAGGAGGTCACTCCGCACAACATAGGAAGCAGACCTTTGGTGTTGTGGCACCGACACTCTGGAACTCCCTCCCCTTAAATATTAGACAGGCACCATCTCTGTTATCTTTTCGGCACCTATTGAGACCTTCCTCTTTCAACAAGCCTTTTAAGTAGAGACCTTATCCCATTCTGCGTGTGTGCTGGAATTGGTTTTAAAGATGTTTTGTTTTAATGTTTTAAAACATGTTTTGTTTTAATGTGTTTTAAAAGTCTTTTGTTTTTAGGATGTTTTAAAGTGCTTTTAGTGTTTTTGTTTGCCACCCTGGGTTTCTTCTGGGACGAAGCGTGGGATTTAAATTTAATAAATATATATATAAACATACACACATATATATGAATATGACAATACATTCAACCCTAAGGACATATTGCTCTTTTTATGTGCCCTGCTAAGCCTGACATTACAGGTGGTATCCAATGCTAGTTCTACTCAAAGCAGACCCACTGAAGGTAATAGACATGACTAACTTAATTCACTAATTTCAACGGGTGTGCTCTGAGTAGGACTGGGTTGAATGCAACCTTGTTTTCCAGGTTTGTGATGGCAAAGCCTTACCTGCGCAGTCTTCCTCTCCTCCTCAAAGCCCTCCATGTCAACCGTCAGGCCCTTCTCTTCTGCAATGAGTCCGGTGAGGTCCACAGGGAAGCCGTAGGTGTCATATAGCAGCCAGGCAGTGTTCCCTGGAGAAAGAGGGGAGACAAAGGGTCAAGGGTCAAACCCTTGGCGTAGCATCCAACCCGCCCAAGTTCTTGTTGGATTTTCTGCAGGATTCACAAACAAGCAGCATTGGTTTACTGGCCGGGTTTCCATTTCTCTTCACTATCAATTCTTCAATTTCACAGAAAGGAGGATCCTGTCTTGCTTGTGTGGAGGTGTGAATAAGGAAAGCGACAGTGGGAGAAACAACTGCTGTTCCTTTCCTTATAAAAAGCTCTGTGTGAGGGAGAGAAAACTTCATCTCTCCCTTGAGCCCAAGGCTTTCACACGCACGAGAGATGGAGGTCTTGCCTCATTTGCCTCCCAAGGAAAGAGAGAGAAGCAGCTTCTGTTTGTTTTCTTTTCCAAACTGCAGCCCAAGTGAACCTATCAAAAGCTGCTGTGAGTTAAGGCAAGGGGAAGTGTGCCCCTGGTGAGCAGGCACGTGGAATCATAGACAACGGGACTTGTGGCCTACACAGGCCTGGGAGAAAAACCTGTTAGCGTCCATTAGGAGAAGAGAGCTAGGCAAAATAGCAAAGAATCAGAGCCACAGTGATGTGGCCAGTTTGGTGGGGCCAAGATGGCCCACTGAGATGGCTGCTCTCTTACTAAATAATCAGGGATGAAGAAATAAGCAATGTAGCAAAATGTGGAAGGGGGCGGGAAGGAGAAGGGTCTGCCCCCTTGTTGCCTGGGGCCGGTCTGCGCTGGAAGCTGGACCTCTTTCCCTCACTCTATCAATCTACCACTTTCTGCCCATATAGGTAGAAACTCCTGTTCAAGGCCCAGTTGATCACAATACTTGGGAGTAAGAAATGAAGATTCTCTTCCAGCCCCATCCGAACAGATTAACTAATGTCTCTGGGGCTGGGCACTGCTTTACGAAGCAGCATGCAGCTTGGCTCACTTCCTTGAGTCTATCAGAGCCATCCCTATTCACCAGTTGGCCTTGGGTTTCATACCAGGAATAATTTTGCCATCTCCCAAGCTCTGAATCTTCCTGTCGAGGATGCGGCGCCCTCTACTGAGCGTCTTGAGGAACTGAGTCTCCTCTTCATTGATGATGTCTTTCACCATCTCAGGGTCTTTCTTCAGTTCAGGGAAGGCACCACCCTGAGAGGAATAGGTGTTAGGTCAGAGCAACTCTCTCCCTCCCTCATCACCCCATGAAACCCGAAAGCCTCAAGAGGAAAGGCAAGAAAATAGGATAAAAAAGTTTACCAGAGATTGTACCACCACATCAACCAGTGTGGCGAAGAACCCCTTGGGAGCATTGAGTTTCTCATGGGCATAGCGCACAGCACGTCGAAGGATGCGCCTCAGAACATACCTGAACAAGGGAAACAGAAGGCAGTAGTTAGTCTTATTTGGACCAATACACTAGAAATCACCTCAGAACCCCTTTCCTCTTGCAGCTTAGTTAAGGGACTCTTCACAATATCAGGTGTCCTGCACCTCTGAACCTACTTTAACCTGAGATTTAGTCATTCCTGACAAGAGCTGCATACGCACTATATAGGTAAAGCATCCCTCCCCCAAGAATCCTGGGAACTATAGTTTTTTTAAGGGTGCTGGGAACTGTAGCTCTGTGAGAGGTAAGCTGTCGTTCCCAGGATTCTTTTTGGGGGGGAGAGAGAAAAAGTATTTTAAATGCATGGTTTGTATACAGTTACGCTCAACGTCTCTGACACATCTTTCTTTCATTTTCAGGTAATTGAACAGTACCAGGGTTATCATCTCTAGGATAGGGTGAGACAACAGCTCCATGAGAAATGGCATGTTTTGCATATTCCAGGAGCAATCCAGGCCATTCCCAGTTGAAAGGATCAAGTAGCTGTGATGTGGAAGGCCTTTACGCAAGACTCTGGAGAACTGTTGCCAAAATAGACAATACTGGGCTAGACAGACAAATATTCTGACCTGGTATAATGCACCTACATATGTTGCACTAAGCAGAGCTCACACTTTGAGAGAAAACACAATGTCCCTAATTGGGCCCAGTGCTGTATGCAAATTTCTAGGGTAGCCCCATGACATTTTGCTGCCTGAAATGAAAGACAGCATGTCGCCTCCTGCCAGACCAGACAGCTTCTGTACATGGAACAGGGAGTTGAATCTTATTTCACTGTCAGTGATGGGATCATGTCCTCCACCATACCTGAGGCAACAGGCCAGATTAGAGGGCCTACGACAGGCAATGTAGCAACAGAGGGAAGTGACTGGGGGGCTCAGATTAGAAAACCATCCGCCACTTGAGGCAGTTGCCTCAACCTGCTTAATGGTAGGGCTGGCCCCAATCATTACTTTCAATCCTAATCAGTGTAGCCACAGATGCTGCATCGTTTTTTACCCAGCCCCTCGCCACAGTGAACAGCTGAATCACATGCACTCTCACCCCCTGCCGGTGTTATCGGGCCTTCCGCCGTCTGAAAGGGCCACAGTGATGGTTCGGGCGTGGTCAGCCAGGACTCGAAAGGCCATGTCTATGCCGTCTACATCATCCTCACCAACCTGCCCTGTATAGGGCCTGCAGCCAGTTCCCTACAAGGAAGAAGACATGTGGGTGATGTTGAAGAGAGGGACAGAAATTAGAAGGTTAAGGAGTCAGACCAGGTAGAGGTCTTGGAGGCTGTGGACATTGCAGGTGTTTTTTGTTTTAGGCCCCCTGACCGTTTATTCGTTTATTACGTTTATTTGGCCACCCTATAAATAAGGTTCTCTGGGAAACAAACAATTAAATTAAAATCACACACCCAATCGAATACTAATCAACTACAGAAAAATCCTTTAAAAAACCAACCAAACCACGAATATCACGGCAGAGATTAAAATAAATCCAGCCACACTCAAGTAATCCAACAACAGAGAGCTACAAAGTCATTTTTGCAGAGCAGTGGGATGGAACCTCCCACCCACAGGCCAAATTAAGTCCACCAAGCCTCTCCCATTTGACCCACAAGACTACAGATACTTCAGTCAGAGATGGCATGTGACAAGGAAGGGAGGGGGGAGAGGGAGGGGGGAGAGGGAGGGGGCAAAGGAAAGTCCTCCCTGTGAGAAAGCACCACTTCCACCCTCAATGGGTGGATGTTTTCAAAATAAAAAGATTAAATGTAGCAGCAAGTATATTTGAACACAGTTATCTAAAACCAGGAGCAGACAACCCTTTTCTGTCAAGGGATGTATTCCTCAGAGGAGATCCACACCATACATTTAAAGCACATTCAAAGCATATGGCTTCCCACAAAGCATCCTGGAACCGTAGTTTTTGAAGGGTACTGAGAATTATTGCTCTGTGAGGGGGAAACTACAGTTCCCAGGATTCTTTTGGAGAAATGTGTTTTAACTGTATGGTGTAGATCTGCCCATAATCTGTTGGGAGCCCCATACTGGCAGTGGGTTAGGTTGAAGTCAAAAGTGGGCAGATTAGAGCCAAAGGTGGGTGTAGCCAACCTCTTTCCCCCATTTTGTCCTTCCATGCCACCCACATGAAATTAGCCCCCGCAAAAAAGAACAAAAAGAACCTAGCCCCAGGGCTGCAGGTTGCCAACCTATGATCTGAAACATTTGTACCTTGCCTTCCAGCCAAAAGAGGCACTTCAGAAAGCTTACAAATATAGATCTATGAAAAAAATCTGATAAAAACTAAAACACAAGCAAAAGAAATAAAAACAGAAAAACTATCAGAAGCAGCAGAACAACAGTTCTCATCCTAGCTCACCAAAGGCCTGGGGAAATAAAAGCATTTCCAGTTTGTACATAAGAGAGAAGGGTGTCAAATGAATGTTTATGGGGACAGCACTTCCCAATTGGAAGCAGCACTACCAGAGAAGGCCCTATCCTTGATCACCATCTGCTTGACCTGGGATGGTGGGTGCACTTTTGAGTAGTCTCCAATGGAAGATCTTAACGGCCTAACCACAAGGCCTGGTCTTGGGACAAATAGAGACACACAAGCCAAAGCCAATCCATATTATTGACAGATTAACTCGCAATACAACTGGACTGGTACCTTTTGGATAGCCTCAAAGTAGGGCACAAAGAGGTCTGTATCATAGTTAGACATCTTGCTCTGCAACACGGACACCAGCCTCTCTAAGCCCATGCCTGTGTCAATGCTTTTCTTGGGAAGAGGTTTCAAGGTCCCATCAGCCTCTCTGATATAGGGGGAGAGAGAAAGAAATGCCCCGTTATTTACTCAGGAATTGTACACAGAGTGTTGGCTCGGATATGGTAGAGCACCTGCTTTGCATGTAGAAGATTCCCAGGTCCAGTCCCAGGCATCTCCAAGTAGGGCTGGGATAGAACCCTGAATCTGAAACTCTGGAGAGCCACTGCCAGTCAGTGTAGACAATACTGAGCTAGATGGACCAAGGATCTGACCCCAGTATAAGGCAGCTTCCCATGTTCCTAAGCTTCATAAGCGGAGCTATGAATGAGCCTTTTGCCCCCACATACAGCTCATTTGCTCGAGCAATTAACCATGAGGTCTTCCATTATTATAGATCTCCATTTCATCCAAACCAGGAAGTTATTGTTAACAGTTTTGGAACAAGCCTGGATCCATGGCTTTGGATACAAACCCATGGTTTGAAGCTGGCTTTACAGTTTCAGAAGAAGCCCGGATATTAAGCCAACTTCAAACCACAGCTTCATATCCAGGCCTTGTTTGGAAGCTGTTCTTCATGAGTTCCCTGGTTCGGGTCAACAGGTTCATCTCGGAGCAGGCAGGACGAAGGATGGGAAGTAGGTTGCTGCCTTCCACAGAGGGTCTGCTGAACTGCCTTCCAGAGGGAATGAGAGGAGCATCTGATACACGGATGTTACCTTCCACGGCAGAAAAATGCATTTGAGTAACTCCCCCAGAAGAACTGCATGAAAGCAATATGAGGCAGGCCACCTTATTACTCTTAATAGACACGACTTTATTGCTTTAGCATTTTGTAATAGATTGTTGTGTGTGTGTGTGTGGGGGGAAATAACCAGGAGATGATTAGAAATAGTAATGTGATTAGGACCACTGCAGCTGACAAGGACATTGTGGTAGAGGCAATTCTGAGAAAATCTTGCAACAGAAAAATGAACCCATCTAATTAGAGTAGCAAAAATATAGCTCAAATGGAAGCTTCTCTCACTGCCTGGCATCCCATCATGCCCTATTCTGAAAACAGTTAACTTGTGTGTACGCATGCGTGTGAGTGAGAGATGTTCCCATTTATTTATTCCATTTATATTCCACCCTACCCCTAAGGAGCTCAATGGTATACATACTTCTCCCCTTCCCATTTCATCTTCACATCAACCCTATGAGGTAGGCTAGACTGAGACACAGTGACTGACGCAGTCACCCAGTGAGCCTGGGTAAGTGGGGATTCAAACCCTGGCCTCCCAGGTCATAGTCAGCACCTTAACCATTACCTCTTTACCCTGGCCTTCGACACCTGAGAAGTACATTTTTAGGACCCAACTCTATTTTCTGTGATGTTGTTTAGGTTGTTTTTAACGGTTTTAATTATGTGCTTTAAAATTGTTGTAACCTGCCCTGGGAAATTTGGGTGAAGGTGAGTAATAAATAATAATAATAATAATAAATAATGCTTATATATTACATTGCAACACATTCTTAATATTTCCTATATAGATGAAAAGATCAAAATGGATTTTTTAGTGGTGGGAAATTAACAGAGGGGAAAAACAACTGCCATCATCCAGGCCGCTATCTTCATCATCGAGATCTGTGGTGAAGATCTGTGAGAGAGGAGACCCCGGAGATTGGAACAAACGTGGAACAGGAAAAAGATTTGGAGTCTATGGACTTTAGAAACAAAATCTATTGTTTGGAGACACAGGAGATTAAAGACATAGGGGTCCTTGTGAGAGAGGAGACCCTGGAGACTGGAACAGGGGTCCCTGTGAGAGAGGAGACCCTGGAGACTGGAACAGGGGTCCCTGTGAGAGAGGAGATCCCGGAGATTGGAACAAACGTGGAACAGGAACAAGATTTGGAGTCTATGGACTTTAGAAATAAAATCTATTGTTTGGAACTCAATGTTATCTCTGAAGAAATTAATGAAGATTCTAGAGATAAAGTTATCAATGGCATGGATAATCTTCTGGACTGGAATGATGTGATGGAGCCCAATATAGAGAAAATCTATGGAATTAACTGCAGCCATGTGACAATGGAAAAACTTTCAAGAGATGACCCAGTGTATTTTGAAAAAAAGAACAGAGATATGATTTTACAGCAGTATTTCAGCAACCTATTCAGAATGGATGGCAAGAAAATATTTGGGATAGAGGTAATTCCCATCAGACTCTTACTATATGACTATGGCTTTGACAGCAAGATTATTATGGAATACTGATAATGGAAGATTGGATATTGAAATTACTGGACTTAACAAGACTACTGAAGATGGAAGATGGAAAATGGAACTAATAGGGATAATAGAACAATGGCTACTGAAATTACTGAACCTAACAGATTCTGATGTGATGGATTAATTGAAATGTTTATTTTGACTATGGTTATGACAATAAGATTATCATAATTAGTAATGAGATGGATTAATCGATATGCTTATCTGGAAAAAAAAAATTGATAGATATATTTCTTAAAGAATTGAAACCTCTCTTTGACTTTTTGTGGAAAGAATAAAGTAATGTTTATGAGATTTGATGATTAAGTAAGATAACTACTGGAGGAAAGTGATTTTATAATATGACTTAAGAGACAGGATTGTTATATATTATAGACTTATAACTGATTTGATCTTTGACAAATGGGAAGTCAATATTTTACTCTTTATTTTTTATTTTTTTTTTCTTTTTTTTTTTTTTGTTTAACTATTTTTGATTTTGTTTTTTGTCTTTGAATGTTTTATGATTTCGTCTTGTATGTTTTATGAAAATCTGAATAAAAATTATTGAAAAAAAAAAAAAGAGATCTGTGGTGAAGATAGGAACATTTCCTCACTGGATGCTGAGGATGTATTTGTGTAGGACAAGAATAAAATCCTGCATTATCTGCAAAGCAGAGAGGGGGAAACACACATGCCTGGAAGGTGTTGCAGAAAAATACAAAGCGGCCTTTCACCAAGTCAGAATGGGTCCATTTCACTCAGTACTGTTTCCTGTGACTAGCAGAAGCTCTCCAGGGTTTCAGACTGGGTTTTATTTGCAGACGTATCTGGAAATGCCAGGGGTTGAACCTGGGACCTTTTATACGCAAAACATCTGCTCTACCACTGAGCTGCACTCATATACCACTGAGTTACAGAACAGGAAAACAATTCTTGCGTCACCTGTTGAACTGTATGAAAACTAGATTCCAGATCTCCAGCACGTTGGGATCATCTTGATTGACAAGGTGTGAAGCGTCCCGGTCTCCAATCCGATCATAGTGCATTTCACTGCAAGGTCCACATGGACCCGTGTCTCCCATTTCCCAGAAATTATCCTTCATGCTGCCTGGGAGAATTTTACCCTCTTTCAAACTGCGAATAAAGAAATGCACAGTGAGTAACAGGGTGGCACAAGGAAGTCAAGTCTGGCTTAATAGTAGCCAAGAGTGGCTATAATCTAGAAGAGCCACTTGACCTCCAGGACCCACCCAGCTGATTCAATTGAAAAAGCAGCATTATCATCACATTAATAAACCTATGATTCTGGCTGCATTTAGAGATCACACTAAACTATGGTCTAGCAGGATGTTGAACGAGCCTAGCCTCCTCCCAGACTCCCACTCACCCTCCCTTCTCCTCCTCTGTCATGGCCAGGAAGAGGAGTTCAAGTGTTCTCACTTTTGACTGGCCATAGGTTGTTGTGTCCAAACCTAAAAAAACTAGTTAATCTTAAGCTTGGTTAGTTTCAAACAAGCTAACTTCAAATCATGGTTTCTGAAACCTGGCTTCTTTAAACTAACCACAGTTAAAATTAACCAAAATTCTGGGTTGGACAACAGGGCAAGCTGTAGTTAATTACATGGGAGGAGGCCAGGCTCTTTCACATCTCGATAAATCACAGTTTAGCATGATGTCCAAATGCAGCCATTGTCTGGAACAAAGAAGCATTTAGGGTCACAGCAAAATTTGGAAGATCAAAAGGCATTTTATAATCAGGATCCTGCCATTTTGTTTAAGCCCATCTGCATTTTCCTGACCCCTTAGTTTTCTGCAGAAGACAAATCATGAGGGCATCCTGACGGCCTTTTTCCTTACCATACAGTATTTCACAAGGGGGTAGGCGGGGAATGTAACTCTTGATCTTCAAGATACACAGAGATGGCTCTCTCTGCACCCTTGGGATTTCCCAAACACCCAAACTCACCCTAGATCCAGCCAGATTTGTTTGCAATCCAAGTCTGGCTGCAGACCTGCGGCCTTATTGCCGCCGAAGTATGTGACGTACAGCCTCTCAATGGGTATGCCAAACTCTTTGGTGAGCAGGTCCAAGGCAAATTTACAAGCCAATTCCTGGGGGAAGAAAACAGGGCTGTGAAGATCTTGAAACATCTTGAAACATAGAATGCCCTACTAACTTCTCAAAGGACCTTTAAACACTCGCCTCTTTCTTAGATTCTTCCGCAGCCCCTGCCAGCTAAGGCACTGAATCAGTGAAGCCCTATCAGGAAATGGGCAGATTGGTATATACCTGAGAGCACGTGAGGGTAGATTTCAGGCTTGTGGGATCTACGGTATGTTTGACTAGAATCCTGAGGTACACCAATAGGAATCAGGTACAATATAGCGGCCCACAGTAGGGTGGCAGAGCCAAATACCTATTGCATCCCTACAGCTGTACACGGAGATGACCAGCATTACACTTACAATTAAGTTACTGCAGATCAAAGATGGCAACATTTTTATTTAAGGAGGAAAAGACTTTTTGTTGTAAAAAAACCCAGGGAGGTCAGAAAGTCTTGCTGATCTACTGCATCTCATCCAGTAATTTACCTATAGGCCTCAGTCTACCTTCTGCCCACCCCTGCTTCAAAGCATTGCTAATACCTCTTTTCTGTAGCTATGCATTTTTTAGTGTTTCTGCACAACCTGTGAAACAGCGTTTCCAATTAAAAAGCAGCACATTTTTAGGTCGCACCTGCACAGTTCTTACTGAGGAGGTAAACCTGATTTATTTATTTATTATTTAATTTCTATCCCGCCCTTCCTCCCAGCAGGAGCTCATTGGCAAAGATTTGGGGCTCATATGACAATATATCTACCTCTATAGAAAAGATTCTCTCCACATAGAAATCTAGATGTCAAGGAGAGGGTTTCTGACCTAATGGGCCTCCTGACATTCTATGTGCAGGAATCCCCCCCCCTTTATGTGGAAGTATTCAACCATGTAATAATCCTACAGCTGGTTCTGAAGCAATACAGCCCAGATATAGATTAATCACATCATGGAGGAAAACTAGGCTATACTTGTAGAGAAGAGTTCACAAATGCTGTGCAGAGAAGATTCAAGTTGGGGTGGGGGGAGATGACTAGGATTTCTAATGAGGAGGAGGACACAGGAAGGACGGCATCGATGCCCTGCAGTTCATTGTCCATCCCCAACGTCTTCCTCCCCCAACCACAATCTTCAGACAAGAGCCCACCCGTTAATGCCCACCTCCTTCTTTGTTCTCTGCTGATGTAGCTTTTGGCAAGCGATACCAAATTCTGCAATAACTCCACCATAACAACCAGTATAACCTCAGCATGCATGTATCCCTTTACTGTGGCAAAGCAGAGTGTGAATGTCTTCGATGTCAAATGTGCTCCGGCAGCCTCTGTCATTTGCGTTCGTCAAGCATTTAACCAGCTAGTTACCTGCAGTTCTAGCTAAAGGCCACTGGGCGGTATCCCCACTATACCTTGAAATAATCTCCAAAAGACCAGGAACCCAACATTTCGAAGAAAGTGTGATGATAGACATCCTTGCCAACATCGTCCAAGTCGTTGTGCTTCCCGCCAGCCCGGATACACTTCTGAGTGTTGGCAGCTCTTGTCAGCTTTGCCATGGGGTGAGAGGGGTCAATAGTGTTGAGGAAGATGGGCTTGAACTGGGAGAGAAATAAGAAGTCATTCTCCAACTCAGGGCTTCCATGAACACTATGCAGGCTAAGCATCTAAGCAGGGAGCGTGTCTGCCAGCACACAAGCCAACAAAGAGCCAATAGATAAAATGCCAAGAGATCCACGTTCAAGAGTCACCCTGGCAATGGATGCATAGGTTAGGTTTTGGCAAATCACCGAGCATCACAGTTGCCCAAGGTGGGTAACAAAAAACACTGGTTTTTAAACATTGATTTTTAAAATATATATAGGTATGTTTTTGTTTTTTTAAACAACCAAGTTAAATTTAAGTTCAAATACAAGCATGCTAAGCCCACACTTACAATTTATTAAAGCCAAATCACTGGTCCTCTGGCAAAAACATGGAGTTAAAGGCTGATTTTCTATGTAAATAAAGTACCGGGGGGGATATATTTTTGGAGAGGCCAAGCAGCATTATAAATATTGTACAACAGATTTGGAAGCCAAAGACTTGCAGGTTTTCACAGGTACCAGGATCCAGCACCCAACTCTAAAAAATGCCATTGTGTACATCACTAGAGGAAACATCCACTGAGCCCACAGGAGCAAATTTTATAAATGCCTTTTTTTACATTCTGTAAGTACTGCGTAAATTGCAGAGTTCACTTTCTCAAATAATGAATAATTACTTGTTATAAACAAAAAAGGACATAGCTACTTTGGGTATCATGCTACATGGTGCCTTCCAGGTGTTGGGCTACATCTTCTGTCATCCCTGATTATTGGCCATGCCAGCTGGTGTTGATGAAACTGGAGTGCAACAATATCTGGAGGGTACCACGTTGGCTACTCTGTGCTTACCCATAGTTAAGCATTTACGATAAAGAGCTTATTCTATTCCTGGACTCACATTCCCCCCAACCCCTGTGCGGCGGCAAGGAGAAAGCTTTTGTTTCAGTTTTTTATTAACCACTGCTTGCTGGATTGTCTGAACCTGGCCAAACTGCTTAATCTTAACTATGGTTAATGTAAACAAGCCCATTTCAAACCATAGTTTATTCATTTCTGTGTCTTCTCACTATTTTTACTACTCGTTTTAAAGAGGTTTTATTGTAGATTTTAAATTGTATACCTTTTACAACTGATTTTGTATGGTCCCTTGTGAAGACATTTGTTCTGAAAAGCCAAATATAAATATTTTGATTGATAAATAAACCCATTCTCCATGAATCTGTCCAATCTTCTTTTTGAAACCTATCTAATCGCTTGATAGCCATGATAGCACCCTGTAGCACTGCATTTCAAAAGTTAACTAAGCACTCTATAAAACAGTACAGTAGAGCCCCGCTTTACGGTGTTCCGTTTTCTAGCGTTCCGCTGATGCGGCGGCTTTCAATTAGGGGAAATTCCCCATTTTAAAGCTGATTTTGCGCTTTTGCGGCATTTTGTGGCATTTTCGCGCAATGCGACCCATTACGCTTTACGGCGGGGGCCTGGTCCCTAACCCACCATATAAGCGCGGCCCTACTGTACTCCCTTTTGTCTGTTCAAACCTACAGCTGATCAGTGTCACTGGTTGACCCCTGAGTTTTACAGATACGAGACAGGGAAGAAGATTATCTCCCTCCCCACTCTCTCCAGACCATTCATAATTTTATGAACATCTATGACATCTGACCTGATTCATGCCAGCATTGGCAAAGAGTAGAGTAGGGTCATCCAGGGGAATGGTGGCTGAAGAGTGCACATAGGCGTGCTGGTTCTCCACAAAGAAGTTGATGAACCGTTGGCGGATCTCACTGGCTGTTAACGTCTGCATCTTTGGATTGCTGGTGAGGAAAAAAAAGCACTTCAAGGAAATACTGAAAAATCTATATAAGAACAAGCTGCAGCACCTGGAGCTGGAATTCAGATCTCAGTAGTTGCAACCAAGCATGTACTCCAATTGTTTCAGCTACAAGATTGCAACCCTGTCACAATTCAAACCATAATGACCATAATTCCACAAGCAGCTTGGCTGCAACCGACTTTATTTGTTTGAGTACTTATAATCTGCATTTTCATAAGGATACATCAAGGCGGAATATAACATATAAAAATAAAATCAGTAAAAACAACCATAAAAACATCGTTAAAAACATCAATAAATACTAATTGGCTAAAAAGAGAAAATTCAACTTGCAAAGGCCTGTCTAAACAATATAGTGTTCAAAAAACATCTGAAAGAAGAGAGAGAAAAATTAGGAAACGGTTCCCATTATGGTCTCCAACTTCAGTTAAAAGCACTTTCCCTGCAAACCTGGTACCCTTCATGTTTTTGAATACAATTCCCATCAGCTGGAGTTGGAGTCCAAAACATCTGGAGGTGACCAGGTTGGGGGAAAGGTGCTCTAGAGTCTAGTTTAGGCTATTCTACTTGCAAATTAAGTCCACAAAGAATTATATATGAAGATGTGCCCTTGATTATCCGCTCCCCAATTCTAAAATCCCCTAACCTGACAGAATTACCAATGCGCTTTTCAGAAGCCTGAATGTATTTTCGGGGGAAGCGGGGAGAGAAATAGCTACAGATTTTTATTTAGAGAGTCAGATATATATTTGCATAAACACCCTGTCCATTCACTGTTTTTTGCAGAAACTAACAAGGGACAGCATACCCTAAGTTAGAGAACAAACAGTGGAGAGTGCATTTGCAGAATTTGTCCTGCAGCAGCTGCAAGAATTTTGACAGGCAGCCACCTCTCCCCAGGCATCCCTGGGCTGCTCTTTACCCTCTCTTGCCACATACACAGTGCTGCAACCTTCCATCTGATTCTTGCACCAAAGAGAGCCAGTGAGATGACAGAGAAACACAGCAGCATTCAGGTAAGGACAGAGCTGGTAGGAAAAAAGCAGATCTCATTCTTGTTCCCTACTGTGATCTGGCACATGCAAGCAAAGGTAGCAGCTTCTCCAGGCTACTGTAAATCCCCATTAATGCTCACAAGGAGTCTGCACAGCAAATATAGCTGCAAGGGCTGCACAAGGGGAAAGAGAATTTCTACCAGACTTGTTAACTAATCATATTAAGAGCTAGAAAATTCTTTCCAATATTACAACCAGGTTACATACAAGTATGAACAAACTCACCCATCACCCCTTTCTAGTGGATGTACAATAGCATTGCCCTACTTCTGTAGGTTAAATAATTGCCCTACCTCTGAAGTAGCAGCAAGGGAAACTCCGAAAGGACAATAAAAGAGACAACCTTCTATACAAATCATCCTGACCATAGTGAGCCACAAGTAAGGCACCAGAATAAAAAGCATCGTGAATTGGTTAAATACAGATGACCATATGCCACATGGAAGAACTTAACCACAGTATTACATGCCAGCACTTGGTAAACTGGTGATCTACATTGGCATGTCAAGCAGCCAGGTTTGATGCCCTACCGCTTCCCTAGATTTATGATCAGGTACAAAAGTGTTGTAAGAATCTCCTCACTGCTTGACAGGACAACAGGGCAACCAGCTTATCAAGGGGTTCGTTGCAATACCATGGTACAGTGTTGCCATTTCAACAAATGCAGCCTTTGCCAACCTGGCACCCTCCAGATGTTTTGGGCTACAAATCCTATCTGGCTGAGGCTGATGGGAGTTGTGGTCCAACAACATCTGGAGGCACACCGGTTGGGAAAGGCTGATCTGGAGGGTCCAAGTTGGCAACGGCTGGGCAAATGGGTCATCTGCATTCACACACACACCATGCATGTATATTGACCTCTGCCTTGATGCCATCATGAAGGAAATTACCAGCACACAGGGCTGCTGTCTTCAGAGACACACCCCCTTCAGAGGGCCATATCACTGTGCAGAGCAAGGATGGGGCTCATTCTCAGCTTATACCCAAAGCCACCGGCATGAACCAAACCCCCAGCATCCCCTGCGGCTATGGCCCTGAACCAGACCCAGAAGAGCTGGGAACTAGCTTGACCTAGTAATATCGGATAAGAATAAAAAAGGAACATCAGACAGTCAACATTCATTCATTCATTCCCCTTCTACCCAAGTACAGCCACGGTACCTTGTCTCTCCTTCCGCTCTCTAACCAGCTTTTCCACGAGTAGCTGCGGCAATACTGCCACCGCGCACCCAACCCTGCTACAGATTTTTTTTAGCCCGCCCACTTCGTTGGCAAATGAGACTAACGAACCAGACTGCAATTGGTTAAAGCTGCTGCCCGTCAGCTTCGCACCGCTCCGGACTTGCGAACATCACGGTGAGGCAGGGGCTTTAGTGCGGCTGATGCAATGGCTCTGAAACGATAGTCACGTGATCTCCAAGAACAGGGCTGAAGGCGACAAGGAAGCTGCCATTATGGGAAGGGCGCTCTATGAGGGGGATTTCAGAGGGGTAAACTTGTTGGTCTGTTAACAGCAAAACCCAAAACGAAGTGATTTGGCAGCTTAAAGACTTAAGCTTGCCCCCCTCCGAAGTCAGTGGGTTTTATCTTATCTCTGAGTAGACATTACTGGTTTGCACTGTTATTGTGGCAAGATAGCTTATGCCATAGTAACAGTGCAATCCGATGCAATGCCTACTCAGAATTAAGACTCAATGGGTGGTATTAAACTAAGTCCTACTCAGAGTAGATCCACTGAAATTAATTAACCTAAGGTAATCATGTCCATTAATGGGTTTACTCTGAGTTGGACTAGCACTGAATACCACCCTATGATTTAAGTGGCATTTACTCCCAGGTAAGGTAAGTACACAGCAGCAGTAAATTTTATACACCTTGTAGTGGTGAGTGGGCTTGCATGTTCCAATGATCCTTGTGAGTGATGCCGTCGGGACTTGGGAGTCATGTACTCCCAGCAGGGTCACGCATGGCGATAAGGTCAAGGGAGAGGAACCAGACAAAGAACGATCCAAGAATGTCCTCAACGGCAGAACACACAGAGGATAACAATGTGTACGTTACAACGGCTGTGAAGGCGGATGAAGGCTGCAGCAGATAAAAGACTTCCAATTGTCGTGGTACCCATGCCATTGGATCAAAGCCTTTTTCTGTCAAGATTGTGTGTTGATCATTGTGCGCCAATCTCCCCACATAAATTCACGCACAGGCGTCTTCCAACGTGCTATGGACTTCGAAGAAGCACGGATACAGGGCAAACGGGACAAACGAGCTAAGCAGAAGGCACGTCAACAAATCCTCATCTTAACCATCTTCCATCTGGAAACCTATGTCCTCACTGTGGGAGGCTGTGTGGATCCAGAACTGGCCTCCACAGTCACTTATGGACCCACTGTTAAAGACCTTATCTTGGAAGACAGTCTTACCTGGCCACGAGTGATCGTCAATGAATGAATGAAGGCCTATTGAATTCAATGGCATTTACTCCAGGGTAAATGGTATAGTGTACCACCTATCACATGTCTTCTGTCACAATTACACCTTTTGTTCTTTTGTTTCTATGACAAAGAGAAATTACTGCCTTTATTACTTTCCACTGTTTGTGGAGGCAGGATGCTCCTTACTTATCATAGCATCAAGATAAAACTACAAAGGTAAAGCACCCAGAAGGCATAGCAATATATTGAACCTGGGACCTTCCACATGCAGAACATATGCTCTACCTCTGAGCTATGGCCCTAACTCCAAATGGTGCTGCTGTCGTTAATTTATTACCTGTCCTTCACCAGGGTGGGTTACAACAATATAAAATATATTATTAAAAACAATTTAAAACAAATTACATGTTGCCATTGTTAAACAATTGAGAGTCAGAACTCCTTGCCAATCTACTTCAGATCTCCCAGTGATCTTACTAACAGATCTCAGTCTGTCTTTGCTCACCCAGGTCTTACCCAGGCCAACTCTTGTAGAGCAGCCTTCATCCTTTAAAAGGATCCCACAAATTGGAGGTGGGATTGAGAGTGATCCTGCAAAATAGTTTCCTCTACTAAAATGCAAGATTGCTTCATTAACATCTGATAAACCATAAAATAAACTAGTGTGCAGCTAAACGGTAGCTACTTGGTGTTTTTCTTTTTTAAAAATGATTTTGTGTACATTAGAAAAAAACCAGCATATACGCATGGGAAAAACCCAGCATATATGCACAATAATAAAGAAAAAGATGAATAAGATCATTTATAAGATCTAAATAATTTAAGATAGACTATCCTCTTTAAATAATGGCCAGTGTGTTACTGTAGGTTCCTTCAGAAGTTAATTGTATTAATTAATAAATAATTGTAGGAAGATCACAGAAGCATATTACTGAAGTAAGTCCTGGATAGAAACCTTATTTTTTAACTCTACAAGGTAACATAGTGTAGGCAGTAAGAAAGGGCATATATTTTATTTCTTACATTTACATTTCACCTCTACTTCATCATGGAACTTACTCAAGGTGGCATACATGTGGTCCCCAGCAGGTCTCACAACCAGAGCCTGACCAGACTCAGACCTCCTTAGTTTCAGTAAGATGACAGTCTTATGTGCCTTCACAGCACATCCTGAGAATGCTACAAACTGAAGTAATCCATGAAAGCATGGAAAAGTGAGGAATGTAATGTCAAAGGTTATTGCATGTCCTAGTGGTAAAATATGCTGCAAAACAAGAAACTATCAGAGAAAACAAGAGATTATCAGAGCAGCTTTGGGGTTAAGTGAGGTGGTTTGATTAGATTAATATAACAAATGCTTGTTCTGAGAGGAGAAAGAAGCGTGTGGAATGGAAGATGAAATGATTGTTCACTAATAATGGGAGGCACGTTATTTGTTTGTTGCTTTATTTATGGAATCAAAGGGACAGGTTTAGCCCAGTAGTTCCCAATTTTTTTTCTCCACAGACCACTTGAAAATTGCTGAGGGTCTCTTGGTGGACCCCTTAATGATTTTTCTGCCTGAGGTAGCAATTGTAATGCGTTGTGCTAGATGCTATATGATTTTAATTGTATTTTTATTGCTTCTTTTGTTTCTTTTCATTTGCATTCCATAGACTTCAAATTGTAATACAATAAAATACAATGTAAGGAATAAAAGAAGCAATAACGATACAGTTAAAAATGAATCTGAACATTTAATGCGGATGTCGTGGACCATCTGAATGAAGCTCATGTATTCCTGGTGGTCCACAGACTACAGTGTGGGAGCCCCTGGTTTAGTAAGGGTGCTGAGAATTGTATATCTCTGAGGGGTTAAGTACAGTCCCCCAGATTCTTGTGGGGGGAAGGAAATGTGCTTGGAATATATGGTGTGTATATTTCCATACCCTAGCCAGAAGGCCCATTGAATGGTTTTCCAATCAAGAGGATTAACTACGTCTAACCATGCTTGGAGAACCCAGTTATTTCTGCTCTACCATACTTGAGGTCTGCTGCTGATGTACAGAGAACATGGGCATTCTGTTTCTTCACACTGTGCATGCTACTGATAGATTCAGATCTCATCATCATACTTTTTTGATAAGGATTTCCTCTGGTTGGAAGACGACAGAAAATAGAAGAGAGTGAATGATGCCAGCTTTATTTATTTACCACATTTATACTCTGCCCTTCACCTGTAGGTTCCAGGGTGGAAATACATAAACTTAAAAATTTGACTTCTCCAGGCCTAGGCTTGAGGAGCTGCTGGATTCAGAGTGACCCCTCTGGGCCTACCCCCACCATCACCACTCTCATTGGACCATCAGGCCCCTTTCAGTAATGGCTGCCAGCCTCTGACATTTGAGGCCGGCAGGTCACAATCACTCCCCCCTCCCACTTAAGTGGCCTAAGTGCTGCTTTCAGGCGGGAGATGGGCAGCTGATTCTGATGGCCACTGTCTTTTGTTTTCCAAAATGCAATGCCTGATATTGATGTGAGGTGGTGAATTTTGGGAAAGAGAAGGTGGCAGGTCCCCCAGCACCCACTCTCCCATCTGAAAGAAGCACCAATGTGTAAGCGGGAGGAGGGGAAGGAGGAGCCCGAAGGGAGTGGGAGCCCAGGTTACTGCCAAGGAGTCCTGACCAAACCCACTGGACTTAGACTCAGATTCACGGATGTGTTTCCCCCCCGTTATATTTAATGTGAAATCTCATTTCATAGATAAGTTTACAGATTACACAGAACGCTGCGCCTCTGTACAGCATAACTAGGCATGACTACTCAAGCTAAGCCGTTGTAGCAGAATTAGACATGCCCTTTGAGACCCTTTAAATAGGCTTGGGGTGGGCTTTCTATTTGTGTGGGGAAAGTTTCTCTGAATGGGACTGTGTGAGCAAACAAGCACTCCTTGTTTGAAAAGCTGGCACTATCTGCTCGTGCCTGTGCATCTGCAAGCACACCTGTTGGTGACGACGGCATTTCAGCCAGATCCTCCTCTGCCACTGGTTGAGCCTCTGATTCCTTCTCCTTGGGAGGAGGCATGAATGGCGGCTCAGGCAACAAGGCAGGGTTAAGAGGCAGGACAAGGGCCAGCTCATTGTCAGACAGCGCTTCAGCTTTAACAGAATTAAGGGGATGGAGCTGTCACTGTCTAAACTCCTGTTCCAGCCCCCCTGCCACTGCAGTTCACCATGCCTCTCCCCAGGAACCCATTCTTCCTCCTCCTGATCACTCCACCAGGAGTTCTCCATGGGGCCCATGACACAAGGGGACCTATCAGTGGGCACAATGCCAAGGGTCCACTTGAATCTGGTGCCATGACTGGACTTAACAAGGTGGTGGAAGTGTCACTGTTCATATGAAATCAATATAGGAGCCAGTATAGTGTAGTGGTTAGAGTGCTGGAATAGGACCTGGAAGTCCAGGGTTTGAATCCCCACTCACCTATGAAGCTCACTGGGTTACCTTGGGCATCCTCAGTATAATATTTTTAAGATAGCCCTGCCCTCCATGGAGAGGGAAGAGGCCACTAGTAGTGTCATGGAAGCATCAAAAGAAGATAAGCAAAAGAATGTTGGGCAGCCCAGGAGTATGATGGAGTCTTAGTTGGAACGAGGGTTGGAGGAGAAATTTCATTCAGTTCCCATTTAAAACTGAATCTATCAAATTCGTACTTTCCAAAATGAAAACTGAAACTCAGCCATCCTTTGAAATTTTCACTTATCTGAACATTCTGGTGCAGTTCTCCAACCAGTGTTTACAGAAAAAGCATATATTAGGAGAAAGTATGCATAAAAATGAATATATTTGTGAAAATAGCATACAAAATGCATTAGGAGAATGTGCTTGCAAAAATCTGTACATTAATCAGAACTGCATACAAAAATGTGTGTGCCAGGAGAAATCAGCACTAAAATGCTAAAGAATTTTCTTGAGAATTTTTGTTTTGAAAAATTCCCAAATTGCTGCAGAAATGTGAACAACTGAATTTAAGATAAGAAAAATTAGAAACTGAGAGAACTGAAATTGACAAATCCTTCCATCCCTATTGGAACCAAACTGATTGACAGGCAAGTTATAGCATCTGTTGAAATTGACAGTTGGAAAGATGAAAGGAAATGAGATAGAATGGGAGAAAGAGGATGAGAGGAAATAAGATGGAAGGGGGAATGGAAGCACAGAGAAGAGTTTGGAGGAGTTAAGCTCTGCCAGAGGGGAGTCAACTAGCTTAGGATAAAAAGAATGGTGATTCCATATGAAAGAACAACTTGTTCTGGGTGTTATTTTGTATAAATAAATATATGTTTAATACTGTGTTTTAGCCAGCTGTGTCATGGTCTAGGTGAATTATAAGAGCAGTGTATCTTACTCTGAGTGTCTTGTGTAGAAATACCCAAATAAGACAATAGAGGGCTCTGTAGCTCACGTGGTAGAGGCAGTTATTATGAAGACTGTTAAGGGAAACCTGGAATCAGCAGAACAGAAGAGCAATTAGCCTAGCATCGTCTAAGGGACCAAGGCCACGTGGGGGATCCTGGTCCCTCATCCCAGGATATAAACAGAAGGAGAAAACGTACATTTTTAACATTATGAAACTTGTCTCTGGAAAGATACATTCTTTCAAACAAACTCCTGTCTACCTACCTAAATGCCTCCCTAAACCTTACTCGTATGCCTAACCCTAACCCTAAATAACTTTCTAAATCAAATATACAAAAATGTTAAGTATGAATAAACAACAGCAGGTGGTATGCTTCTGAATTTCAGTTCCTGGAAACCGCAGGAGGGGAGAGTGCTCTTGCACTCAGGTCCTGCTTGTGGGCTTCCCATGGGCAACTGGTTGACCACTGTGAGACCAAGATGCTCATTGTCATATAACCAGCTTGTAAACAAATGTGAACGGATGCCAAATAAAGATAGGATATAGTCTAATCTCTGTGTGAGCGTTCTGCAAGCAAATCAAGAAGAATGCTCAATAAAAAGGTTGTTGGGAGGAACCCCAACTGTGCTTCTGTTGCCAATAAATAAACTAGTGTGGTGTAGTGGTTAGAGTGTCAGAATGGGACCTGAGAGACCAGGGTTCAAATCCCTGCTGTGCTATTAAACTCACTGGGTGACCTTGGACCAGTTACTGTCTCTCAGCCTAACCTACCTCACAGGATTGTTGCGAGGATAAAATTGGGAAGGGGAGAACTATGTTTGTGCTGCCACCTTGAGCTCTTTGGAGGAAAGGTGGGATATAAATGTAATAAATAAATGTTCTGCCAAAATCTCACTGCTCCATTTTCCTCAGAGCTGCTTTGTATGCTGAGGTTCCTTCCAGCTGTGCTGATTATCCTTCTGTTATTCTGTTCTATTTGCACAATATAAATCTCAGTTCTTCATTCAACTATTTTCTCTATCAAGATGCAGGCCACTTTGCACTGATCCAAATTAGCCACCTTTGCACCAGACCCAGTATGGTGGTCAGGGCAGGACAAGCATAAGTGCTTCCTCATTTCTTTTTTGCATCCAGAATCTGCAGTGAGAAATAAACACCAGGCAGAAGGAGCCCAATAACACAAGTTTAAACAAAGATTCTAGAAAGTGTCCCTAAGCATGCCCTGCAATATGTCAAGACATCACATTAAACTAAACAACTCATTGAGATGGGACCACCCCAAGACCTTTTGAGGCAAAGGACAAGATGGTGCCCCTTCCCAATTTACATACAGTAGTCCACCAGAATGGCAGCTGAATCTTTCTTCAACCTTGGCAATGGGACAGTTCCTTCCCATTTTCACTGGAGTCAGCAGGGCCAGGACAGATTGTGTGGCACTTCTGTCCTCCAAAAGAGGGGAGTGGGTGGGAGCTCAGGGGGAATGACTGGGTGGGGGAGATATGCTGCTGATCCCCTACTCCCTCCAGCATCTGCCACTTGGGGCAGTCGCTTCTTCCTACCTAATGGTAGGGCTGGCTCCAAGGACAGGCCAAAGAGGCAGCTGGGCAAGCCCTACTTTCTCAGCCCTGAAGCATAAACAAAAGGGGAGGAAGATGGCGGATGACTGAAAAGCTCCGGTTGAGTTCTCCGGTGCTCTGATTGTTATCGCTTTATTATTTGTGCACAACCTGGATATTTTTAGCACGTTTTCTCCTTTTTCTCTAAGGAGTTTATCTCTGCTCTACTTTGAAACTATTTTGAAACACTGCTCCCGAATGCTGTGAGAGTATTTTGTTTGCATAAAAGAACTGGCTTCTTATCAGCCAGTGGTGAGTCATTGCACTTTTGAGTGATTTGTGTAAGCAGTCTAATGAAAGAACTCCCGGCCTAGGACGACTTTGGAAATTTTTCATACAATTTATTGACTAAAATCTGGACTTGAAGGTTATTCACTCCCTTGTAGTTATTTTATTTGAATCATCCAATTAAGCTCGAATCCAGTGCTTAAAGGAAAAGGAATGAAATTTTCCTAAAACCAGAAAATGGAGCATAAATTGAAGATTAAACTTGGGAAATAGCTTTTGGATCTGTGCCTGCTTAAGTACAACCCCTGTGAGTCCTTGTAATATAAAAACCTTATGAACGATGGTTCAAACACGGAAAATGTGCTACGAACAAGAAATAGGTGAGAACTCAGGGGAGCCTGGCAGGGAAGGATCTCAACCTAAAATTACCCAATTTTTTTCATTAAACAATACGGACAAGTTAGAGAGAAAAAGGACACATAGTGCTGCGAAAATTCTTGATACAACCTTAACGGAGCAGCTGTATCCTGGTTTGAGTGAGATCATCTCCGAGTCAGGAGACATGGTAAATCTGCATAATCCAAAGCTTGGAGCTGCCATGGACTTTTCATCTGCCCAGAACTCACCAGCTAGTTCAAACAACTCCCTGTTGTTGGCACTTGAGGCCAACATGACGCAAAGGACTGTAAATACCTATAACTCTAGGGAATTAACCTCACTTATAGATTTAGAGAATGAGAGATTCCTTTCTTCATCTCTGCCAATATTAGGGGATTCACAATCCAACCCAGACGCTGCCTCAAGTTTATATACTGCTGGTCCTGATGGCCCTGTCCTGTCTACTGCACAATCTCAATCACTTCCTGTTCATTCTACAAAGGCTACTGACTACACGGAAATGGAAGAAATCGGCCAAAGGTTGTTGCTAACAGGCGAACAATGCCTGCAGTTGCAGATGGCAATTGCAGCTAAAGGGACCGAAAATATCAAAAATTTTATTGAAGAGACAAACGGTCTATTAAAATTTCTTACGGAAGAACTCATCAAATTAAATCTGACTTTAAACCGTATTATCTCTCCTTCCAAGTCGGTAAATCCCCAGAAGGGGACAAATGGTAGGAAATCTCAAATTGCACGGAAAGGAAAAAAATAAAAAAACATCAAAAAATATAACCCACCAAAGTGTAGTAAGTTGAATTTTCAAAGACTTTTCAAACTATTAGATGCACAGCAATGGACAGAGATGTCCGCCCCAGAGACAGTGTCATCAACTGCTCCTATCACGGAGGCAGTTCTTAGGACAGATAGTGAAGCACCGCTTGTCATCTCGACTTGTTCTCCAACTGATGAGTTGCCCATTAAGCTCAATCATGAAATAAATAAATAAGCTTAATGAAATAAATAAATCAGAGGACTGAAAATCGGAAAGACTTGATTTGCGAGAATATCCCATGGCGGAAGAATACTGTCGGAACTTGGATTTTAAAATACAATCAAAACAAGCTAGTTTTATTAAACCTCCCCTGTTCTAGAATCAGAGAGAGAGTTGCCGAGAGGAAACAAAGAGTTTGTAATGTTCTCCAGTCACTGGGTTTGAAAGTTATATGGCCAGACGATATCGTGAACGTGGAGTTTCTTTACAATCCGTCATTAAACTCATCTGTCTTACTCACCTTTAAATCTTCTGTTGTCACAGCTCGGATACTTGCATTCAGATCCTTCCTTAGCACTCATGGAATACAGGTCCAGAGATATTTTATAAACACAGCAAAACCTCTACCTCTGCTTATAAAGGGAGCTTTTTTAACCCATCATCCTCCAGCATTGGAGAAAGTGAAGTTCCCCTTGGATGGATGTAACACCCTACTAAATACTGAAACCTTTGTATCGAATGTTGATTTCTTCCATTAACCCGACTCAAACAAGTAACTCTTTACCATCTTTAGGGTTAAATGTATTGAAGAGCAACGTAGGACATATGACTCCCTTATTGCAGGAAAAATTAAGTTTGGAAACATTAAATTCCATCAGTTCTGACCTCATCACTGTAGATGTGGTAAGCTCCTCTCCTTTATTGTCACCCACCACTGCCCCGGTTCATCCTTCTGCTTCGGTAGTTAGCAAGGTAAATCCGGAAGTATCCTTTGATTTTTCTTGCGAGGGTGAGAAAGAATTAATAAATAGCTTTTCCACATTTAACGACTGCGAACAGAGTGAGGTCATTAACAAACTACAGAACCTTCTGAATAACCTAAGGGCCAGAAGGACAGGCTCTAGATATCTGGAGTTTTGCGAACTGGGTTCTCCATCAAGTGCCCAACTATTACCTATAAAGGATTCTTCGACCGAACTACCAATGGGCTATTCAAATGTTTGTAGACCCAGTTCATCATGCGAAGCAATAATCCATGAGGACCCTGTATTAACCTGACAATTTCCCCCTTTATCATCTTCAATTTTGTTACCTATTGCTGTAACTCCTAAGAAAGAGACAAATCGGCATTTTAAGTCAACGAATTATAACTCTACTGTCATGCACTGTTTCCTCGAAAGAGGAAAATCGGATCTAAATCTTAACCAGGTTAAAATCCTTTCTTGGAATGTTGCTGGATGGGCTTCAAAGTTAAACTGCCCCGGGTGTGTGGAATTTTTGAGTTCTCGCGATGTGATCTGTCTCCAAGAAACTTGGTCTGTAAAAAATATTTCCTTGAATGGCTTTCTAGCTTTAGAACTTCCTGCAAAACCGGCAAAAAGTAAGGGCAGACCCAAGGCTGGTTTAGCAATTCTAATCTCTACTGCATTGGGTGCCAAAATTAAGAACCTTGCCCCTTGTGATAATATAGCCATTGCAGCCTTAGTAGAATTAAAATTGTCATCTATTTTAATAATAAACGTATATATTCCACCATCTTCTCTCAAGGGTGATACAATATCAGTTTGGCAACAGCTAGAAAATTATATAATAAATTTAGAGCAACAACACCCAAAGGCTCAACTTATAATTATAGGAGATCTAAATGCCAGAATTGGTCCTAATAATGATACTTTGGCTGCATCCTCTTTATGGGGTGATATGGATACTGAAAATGTTATCCCGCGGTATGTTAGAAGTTCTAAAGATCACAAGATTAATTTTGCCGGAATATGTCTAGTACAACTAGTGGCTCGATTAAATTTGGTAATTGTAAATGGGCACAAAGAGGTTGACACCCCTGCAGAGTTCACCTTCATTTCAGGGCGTGGCAGCAGTGTGGTGGACTATGTGTTGATATCTCCCCTTTCGTTTCCTCATATTCACTACTTTCTAGTGGGGGATAGGTTGGAAAGTGACCATCTTCCCTTACTATTTAATTTGTTTATACCTGGGGTTCGCTGCTCTGCCACAGAACTCTTATGTGACAATACATCATCAGATACTTATTACAAAAGAGTGCACTGGAATGAACGTGTTCTCTCCAAGGTGGAGAAATTTTTAGTCTCTCCAATGGGCCTTACTCGCAGGTCTCATATGATAGAGTCAAAGGTAATTTCGGAGGCATTATCTGAGTATTCTTCCTTATCTTCTGGTCTAGTTAAGATCCTGAAAGTACCACATCGTCTTCGACGCTCAGCAAATTTGATGTATCCAAGCTGGTTTGATAAGGAATGCAGGGAGTCAAAACAGGATTTAAGAAGAATATATACTAACTATAGGAAAGCAGAGGCAAATACACTTCCTCCTGAATATTACTCAGCAAAAAAAACCTATAAACAGCTAATTGCCCATAAAAAGAAATTAGCATTGCAAGAAAACTGGAAGATTTTAATAAATGCTTCCTTAAACAATGATTCTAAACTCTTTTGGGCACTAGTTACTAACGTCCTGGGTTCAACAGCGTTTCCGCAATGTACCATTTCTTCAGATATCTGGGAGCACCATTTCTCCCTTCAGTTTGCAAAATACGATGATAATCCCTGTTGGCCTTCATCCTTGTCTGGTTTTAATTACCTGATTGGCCCCCGGTAGAGCAAGCAGAGGTTGCCTTCCTGATTAAAAATCTTAAAAATGGAAAGGCTCCAGGAACTGACGCAATACTACCAGAAATGTTAAAATCTAATATTGAATGGTGGGCACCATTGCTCTCATCTCTTTTCACTCAGATCAATTTGTCAGGAAAAATTCCTACTTCCTGGCTAGAGGCGGTGGTTATTCCTCTATATAAAAAAGGTGATAGGGATGACCCAGCAAATTATAGGCCCATTAGCCTTCTCTCTGTTGTGGGTAAGATCTACGCGAGTCCTTTAAATGTCAGACTACAATCTTGGTTAGAGGAGGAAGAAATCTTGGGCCAAGAACAGGCAGGTTTTCGTAAAAATAGATCCACCATAGACCACTGTTTAGTACTAAGGTATTTGGCTGAAAAAAAATATGAGTGGCACCAACAGGGGCCTATTTGTTGCCTTTATGGATCTCAAGACGGCATTCGATTCAGTTCCAAGAGATCTATTATGGGCTAAATTAAATAGGACCTCGATAGATAAGCGTCTCCTATTCTTAATTAGTCAGCTCTACCAAAGTACTTCGCTTCGGGTGAGATATGGGACAAATGGTAGTTTGACTAGACCTATCTCAGCGAATATTGGAGTACGACAAGGATGTGTTTTGGCCCCTGCCTTATTCAATCTCTTTCTTAATGACCTGAGTTCCCAATGTTGTATTGAAAATTTACATTCCCCTAAAATTGCTGAGGTGAGATGTCCCCTGTTGCTCTACGCAGATGATACGGTTTTGTTGTCCTTCTCGGAAATTGGTCTCAAACGCCTTCTCCGTGTTTTTATGATTTATTGTGAAAAAAATCTCCTTACCATTAACTTTAAAAAGTCCAAAATAATGGTTTTCTCTCATAGGCAGTCGAAACAACATTGGAAAATAAAAGGTCAAACGATTGAACAGGTTAGGCAATTTAAATATCTTGGCATTACCTTCTGCTCTTCCCTTTCTTGGTCTCCCCATATTCGGGCTGCAGTCCTTGCAGCACATAATATTTCTAAAGTCACCACTAGATTTTTTTATACCAGAGGTGGCCGATATATCCCTGCTGCTTTAAAAAAATTTTAAATTAAAATACTTCCTCAACTACTCTATGGCATCCCGATTTGGGTAACAAATTTTAACATAAAAGTTGAATTGGTGCTCTCGGGCTTTTTATGGGCCATATTTGGTTTCCCAAATTGTGCCTCTCCAGCTGGACTTTGTCTCGAAGCAGGAATCACCTCAGTTGAATGTTCAGCCTGGCTACAAGCTTTTAGATTTTGGGTCAAGATGGCTTATACTGAACCCTCCTCGGGATACCTTCATTTAATATGGAAAGATCCTTTTGAAAGTTCTTGGTCCACAATTTTTAATGGAAAGCTAAATTGCATAGGTCTGTCACTAGAACTTCTGGCTACCTGGGATTCCGAGGTAGCCAAATACAATATTGGACAACGGATAGAAGATCTAGATCGCCAGTACCTATTGTCTAAGGTGCGCACATCTTGTTCTCCTTTTTATTTTGGCCTGAGCTTTTGTTTTCCTTTCCAAGCGTCATATTTAGAAGAGTTAAGCTTCCCGTATTATAGATTTCTGTTCTCCCGAGCGAGATTTAATTGTTTACCTTCTGCACTTTTAACGGGTCGCTTTCAAGGTACTCCTGTGGAGAACCGTTATTGCATTTGTAGGATGAAACTGCCCGAAACTATTGGTCATGTGTTCTTTGTATGCGAGTTATATCGAGATGCAAGAGCAAAATTTATTCTGCCATTTATTACAGGGTTTCCTGGCAGACCCACAGAATGGTTAATACAACATCTTTTGTCAGATAAAGTTAAAGATACAACTGAACAAGTTGCAAAATTTCTTTATATAGCCCAGTCTATACGAAAAAGGCAGGTTTCCAGCTCTGGATTTTAGCAAGTAAATTCTGTAAATATTGTATTGCTTTTAAAATGTTTAAAAGTGATGATTTTATTTCTTTTGTTTTAACTTGTATTGTGGGTCTATGACTGTATAATAAAGAGTTGAGTTGAACAAAAGGGGAGCAGAAAAAGAACTGTACCTGCCCTTCATATATTTTAAGTTATTTGGACAAGTAGAGCAAATTATTGAATATACGAAAATGCTGATAATGGAGTATTGTATTGTTGATTCTTCAACATTTACTAGCAGCACAGGTAGCATTAGAGACAGAAGAAGAATAGAAAGAAGCATTATGCACAGAAATGATTGAAGGTCCTTGACAGCTCGCCCTCTCAGCTGAAGGACAGAATAGACAGCCACAGAATAAAGTTGGCATTGAAACAAAGTAACTTAAGATGTTAGGAATTTCTAAAGACTGAAATGAAATAGCAACAAAACATTTAATAATGTTTGATGTTCACTTTCCAGAATGTGAAATACCCCCTACAGCAGTCATTCATTCACTCTGTATCCCAGTTTTTGACTGGAGTCCTAATATGGCTCACAGCATTCATAAAATATTATCATCATTTGTCGCATTTTTTCACACTCCCATTTAAAAAAGCAACCTTTTCCAGTTTAAAAATGAAAAAATCATGAAAGAAATGGATTGATGAGGAAATATAAATTGTATATTTAGGTGATGACAGGACACAGAACAGGAGAAACAGGTTGAAAAACAGAATTTTCAAAACACTGGTGGGGGCGAACGAGATTTTTTTAAAAAGAGTTTCTTGACATATTAGAAGGGTTTCACTCATAATGCACTTGCATGGACGCTGTGGGGAAGGAGACCAGTTAAGCCAAGAGCAGGCCTGTCTGTTTGTGGTGATTTTTTGCCTAACGCCCTCCATCTCCTGGTTGAAAGCAGAAAATATAAGCTGTGCCTAAAACTACAAGGCAAAGAACTAACCACCAGCGGTTTTTAAAATGCCCACCATTTTAAAGATTCTCAGTATTTTGAGGCTCAGCTTGTGGGCAGTCAAGGGGGCTGACAGCATTAAGAGGTGAGGATAGATGAAGACTGACGTCTGAATGCTGCAGCCATTCTTTTTTAAGTGTTGGCCTTGGCCCTAGCAAGGGGTGAGGGTTTGGAGGGTGACATCCAAGCTTTCTTCTTCAGGCAGCAAAAGACCTTGGGGTACTGCGGTTGGTGCTTCAAGGCCTGAGCGCCAGTGCTGGATCTCTGTCCAGAGTCCCCTCACCAAGGAATGCTGTTCCCTTTCCAATCCAGAAAAGCTCCAGTTGATGACGACGATAAATTAGCCAGCACCTTGAGGATGCCTTGCACGCTGCACTGCACAGTCAGGGGTGCCTATAAATGAAGGGAAAGCTGAGTCATGATCCTGAGAGAGGGGAGCTTCAAGGTCCCACTGATGCAGTTCTTAGAGCAGGAATGGGGAAGCTTTTTCAGCCCAAGGGCCATATTCCCTAGTGGGCAACCTTCTGGGGGCTGCATGCCAATGCTGCGTGTGGCAAAAGTGGGTGTGACCAGACAGACACCACCCTTCAGGCAAAATGGAAATGGACTGCCTTCAAGTCAATCCCGATGTATGGCGACACCATGAATAGGGTTTTCATGGTAAGTGGTATTCAGAGGGGGATTACCATTGCCTCCCTCTGTGGCTGAGAGGCAGTGACTGGCCCGAGGTCACCCAGTGAGCTTCACGGCTATGTGGGGATTCGAACCCTGGTCTCCCAGGTCATAGTCCAGCACCTTAACAAGAGGCATTATTACAGTTCAAGAAGACATTCCAGCCAGGTAAAATCACGAGAGGAGGGCAAGAGCAGGACCAGTGAGGGATGTGGCTTGGGGAAGGAGTGTGCCCTGAGCAGTCCTGAGGGCCACATAGAAAGACCTGGAGAGCCACATTTATCCCCCATGAACCACATCCATGACATTCCCCATCTCTGAGTGATGGCTGGGGAGGGGGGTTCCCTTTCCTGGGATATGTTAACACCATCTGTCTGTCATCTATGCAAGGCTACCAGAACGTGTTACCAATGATGCCACATATTTATTATTTATATCTACTGCTTTTCAGGCAGGCCTCCCCAAGTGGTTTACATAAGATTATTACAACTATAAGCATCAATTGAAAAAGTGAGAATAAAATTAAAAAGACAACTTGTTTATTTAGAAGAAGCTATTACTGCTTGTTTTCACTCCCCTCCGGGCAAGATAGCTGCATATCCTCCCAGCTATGGACTATTCTCCTGCCTCTCAGCCATTGAGCCCAAATGAAGCACAATCAGCTCCAGGCCAGGCCAGGCCAGGCCAAAAAAGGTAATCCAGATGGGAAGGAAATGTCTCCAGAAATTGACCTGAACCTGTATGTACTAAGCTTAGGGCAAGTTCTCACTCGGAGCAGTTAAGGTGGTAAACAACCTGTGCCTAGACTGCATCACTTCAGATTATAGGTTGGAGAGCTCGCTTGACTGAATGGTTTCCCATCTAAAAACAAATTAATCCTGTAGACAAAAAATATGACAAAATCCTGTAGACAAAAACAAAATAGCTCTGAGATGCTATTTTTCTGTTTCTTTTTTGTGGGTGAGCCTTCCACCAATTCTCTTCCATTGTAATATTTGCTTGATTCAGTGGAGGATGGTGAAGTACCATCTGCCTTGAACAAGGTGGTGGTGGGTCCCTTCACTAAGAAGATCTCCCTAGACCCAGAAGTGTTAAACAACTATCGCCCAGTGGCAAATATCCTTCTTTTTTTCATGAATGCTCGAGAAGATTGTGGTAGTCCAGCTTCAGGCATTCTTGGAAGAGACTTTCCAATAGGTCAGAGAGATTGAAGCTCCCCTTCACACTTCCTCCAGAGTACCTTTTCTGTTCCCATGTCAGTTTTCACCCAGCCAGGATGGACTGAAGTGCACAGAATCCCATCTTTTTTCAGTTCCACAGAAAGGCAGATGGTTATCATATTCAAAGCAGCCTACAAAATAAAACAAAAAAATTGCAATACTCATAATTACACAACAAGGCTTTCCTTCTCCTAGGACCTATCTTTTGGTTCCCTGCTCCAGTTATTAAGTTGAATCTGAAAAGACATTGAATGGATCAAAAGATATTGGGTAGTATTCAACAGTAGTCCTTCTCAGAGTAAACTCATTGAAGTTAATTACAAACTTAGGTTTAGTGGGTCTGCTCTGACTGAGTAGGACTTAGTTGAATACAGCCCACTGGGTCTAAGGCAGGGGTGACCAACATGGTGCCTTCCAGATGTTGTTGGACTACAACTCCCATAATCCCTAACCATTGCCATGCTGGTTGGGGCTGATTGGAGTTGGAGTCCAACGTCATCTGGAGGGCACCATGTTGGCTACTACTGGTCTATGGACTGGCACATGGGATGGCTGGATATGTTCTGTGCTCCCACTGCCTACTGTCCTGAATAACAGAACACCCCTTGAAAGGAAGACTTACCTTGCTTGAACGGTATGAGTACATTGGGGGTACTGAAACATCAAAGCCTCCAATGGAGCCTATTAGGGAGGATACATTGATAATGGCTGCCTTCCTGCAGCTCAGCTCCTCTGTGGTTGTCTCTGTGGCTGCCCTCTTCAGCAGAGGCAAGAATTCCTAAAATAGATATTAAACAGCAAGCCACAAAAATTAGGCCTCTGGACTCTGATGATTCAGAAATCAACTGGTTATTATGGACACTGTGCAGTTTTAATGCAAGGTCATCATTACTCATCCCCGTCACCACTACTGCTGATCAAGACCAGTCTTCATTTCTGTACTTGTTCAGTATTAGCCATCCCCCTTCTCTGTTCCCATTGATCTCTTATATATGCAAGTCTCTGTCTCACTCTAGGTGCCGCCTCTGATTGCTTTAGCTGATGTTTGTCCTCATCGATATTTTTATTGGCTGCTGTTCACTAGGGATGGTTGAGAAATTCAATTCAGTTTGCACTTCAAGCTGAATCTGTCAGATGTGCACTTTGTGCAACAATGTGAGAACCGAAACACAGCCATCCTTTGAAAATCGCACTTATCTGATTGTTGCAATGCAGTTCACTAACCAAGCAATGTTTCCAAAAATGCTTAGGGGAAAGTGAACATAAGAATGAATATATGAGTGAAAATAATATGCAAACATGCAATATATGATGAGAAATGGCTTTCAAAAATGTGTACAATAGTCAAAACTGCCTACAAAAATGTATTTATTGGGAGAACTTCACACTGAAAAGCTGGATAATTTTTTTTTTTAAATCACAGATTGGGGAGAACTCCACAGAAATGTGGAGAACTTAATTTAAGACTGGAAAAATTAGAAATGGAGAGAACCAAACTTTCCATCCCTCCTGTTCACTCTTGTTGACTATATCCCTGTCTATAGCTACTGCCCCTGATTATGGGTAAGCAATAACCAGTTTTCACTGTTGATTGCCTCTGACCTCCTTGCTCCTACTAAACAAGCTCAAGAATGAAAGCAATGCTAAATTACAAAATTTATGTTCTGGGTTTTTGTCCCCCACAGTTTTTAATATGGTCCTGGCAAAGGCAAAACTTGTATTATTCAGCGTATCAAAGATAGGGACTTTGAAAAATATGTTTCAGTAGTCAAGAAGAGCACATTTTAGCACTTGGCATTTTACCTACTTCTGTTAGCTCTCAGAGAAAATATTTGCAGAATTTAAGCATTGTGGAATGCAGGAGAGCATTCCATCTTGCCCATTTCAGTGTGATACCTGCAGCTCTTTTGGATGGGAGATTCAGGGCAATAGCTTATGTCCCTGTGGTTCAGAGGAAACCGAAACAATAACACATGTCTTATTATTCTGTAACTTTTTTCAAGATCTCCAAAAAGAGTTTATTAATCCAATAACCACTTTGTATCCTGGAAGAGCATCTGAATTCCACACTTTTCTTCTTTTTTCTGATACAAAGAAGACCACGACAGAAACTGTAGCCAAATTTCCGGAAGGAGTGTAGAAGGTCCCAAGTTCAATCCCTGCCATCTCTAGGTATGGATGGGACAAAATCCTGCCTGAAACTCTGGAGAACTGCTGCCAGTCAATGTAGTTGATACTGAGCTAGATGGACCAATGGTCTGACTCCATATAGGCAGATTCCTATGTTCATAAATTCCTGTTGAGAGCAGTGAAGATACAAGGACAAATCTTATCTAGTCAAATGTAACCACGTTTTCCTACCAGATATTAGAGATATTTGATCATTCTTTACCTTACTTTAGAATGCTAACTGGTGTATACTTTGTATTGTGAGGTCTGTTGACTGCATCAATAAACTGATTGAGACATGATAGAAGTGTATAAAATTATGCATGGCATTGAGAAAGTGGATAGAGAAAAGTTCTTCTCCCTCTCTCATAATACTAGAACTCGTGGACATTCAAAGAAGCTGAATGTTGGAAGATTCAGGACAGACAAAGGAAGTACTTCTTTACTCAGCGCATAGTTAAACTGTGGAATTTGCTCCCACAAGATGCAGTAATGGCCACCAGCTTGGATGGCTTTAAAAGAAGATTAGACAAATTCATGGAGGACAGGGCTATCAATGGCTACTAGCCGTGATGGCTGTGGTCTGCCACCCTAGTCAGAGGCAGCATGCTTCTGAAAACCAGTTGCCGGAAGCCTCAGGAGGGGAGAGTGTTCTTGCACTCGGGTCCTGCTTGCGGGCTTCCCCCAGGCACCTGGTTGGCCACTGTGAGAACAGGATGCTGGACTAGATGGGCCACTGGCCTGATCCAGCAGGCTCTTCTTATGTTCTTATGTTCTTATTCTAAACACTGTTCAATCCTGTATCAATTCTTGTGGGTCATTTCCTGTCCTTCATCTGTGCTGGCATTGATCCTTTTGAAGATGCATCTCAACTCTACTCTAAACAGCACATAGCACTTATCCACATATCCCAAAGAAATGTTAGTTTCCTAAACACTTGAGGTCAGACTTCCCTTCTCGCTACCACAAACCAGAGAGAAGACAAGGATATTTTTACCTTGACCACAATGATGGGCCCCGCTACATTGGTGCTGAAATCAGATAGCATATCTTGCTGATCCACATCCTCCAGCAATAGAGTACAGGAGTTCCTGCCTGCATTGTTGATGAGAAGGTTGAGGCCCTTACCCTTCAGGTGAGATTCCACCACTGGCACAGCGGCTTTCACACTGGACTGATCCTCCACCTCTGCCATGTGAAGAGAACAAATGAGGTAGGTATCCAAGAGAAAACAGACCAGAAAAGCAATGTAGTGGCTAGAGTTTTACATTTGTATTTTTCTCGAAAAATTGGGTTCAAATCTTGACATAATGAACTCAGACAGGAATGTGTCCCAAGTTTCAGTGGAAAGACATCCATGTGGAGCTCTTAAATTTTGAATGGTTAGGGTTGCCAGATCAGAAGCATCCCAAAGCCTGAGATTTCAGAGGCGGGCCCTATTGATGTCATGGGGGCAGGTCATAGTGATGTCATGGGGATGGGCTGTAGTGATGTCACACAGGTGGACCCAAGTGATGTCATTAAGCATGATACTGTAAGCATCAACCACAGTTGCTTAGACCACACAATTCAAACAAAAACATTTATCTGATTGGAAATTAAGATAGAAATCTGAGCTCAAAGATAGAACCTGGGTAGGAAACATTTAATCTAGCCTACTTGATTCTGGCAAGAAGGATTTAAGTGCCCTCAGGCCAGGCCAGTCACCAGAAGGCCATTGTAGGTAGAAAGGAGCCTAGTGTTGTGGAGATGTTAGATAGGAGCACTCAGGAGTAATGATGGATGCCCCTGAAGGCTGCAATTCTAAACATACTTACTAAGCCCCATAGAATACAATAGGACTTACTTCTGAGTATATATGGTTTGGATTGTGTTGTTGGTAAAGGTTGACTAGGGATCCTCTGCGTCTGCAATGATATCCATATCCAAGCAGGGCAACCCCCTGCCTGCAATGCCCTGCCTGTACCTTTCAACATGGCTACTCTAAACTTCTTTACAGATTTGACCCGTCACTTCCAAAAGATGTCTGAGAAATGAATAAGATTCTCTACCCTTTTCTGTCTACCTTGTGGTAGCCAATCCAATTCCAGTGAGTAATAACTGACAGAGAGAAAACACACATGGTTTGATCTACCTTCACAGACAGCAGCTTGGGAACAACAACAACAATTGCAGCCACGCTTCCCAGTATGTGAATTCTCTTTTGCCACGATTGGGCAAGAAACAAACCGTCATGCAACCAACAAGGTGTATCACCAGTGGGCTTAAGGGGGTTGAGCTGAGTGCATTGAACTACTGTTGTTGCTTCTATGGATATAAGGGAGTGAGGTTAAAGGTAAATGAAATGCAAATAGAAAAAGAAAAAGAAAAGACAGTGATGATTTCCTAAATGCAATACCATACCAACAACAACAAAATTCCTATGAGTAAGGCAGAAAACTCAGCATCCCACAGCCTGTCAGGATTCCTAACCAAAAACCAAAACTAAAAAAATCCTGGCAGCCAGTTAGCCAAGGTCACAGAAATCCCCATGCAGCACAACCTGATCCAGGGGCTGCAGTTAGTGCAGAATGCTGTGGCACAACTGCTGACAAGAGTGTGACCCTATCAGCACATAATACCTCTGCTCCAAAATCTGCACTGGTTGCCGATTTTCTACCAGGCCAAGTTCAAGCTGTGCTTCCCATGCTACAGGTGCCACACAGTACTTGTTCTGCTCTTGTAAGAAATCAGTCCTTTAGTGTGGCAGCACCTACGCTTTGGAACTCCCTGCCTATT
The DNA here is from genome assembly GCF_030035675.1 of Rhineura floridana. Taxonomy (NCBI): domain Eukaryota; kingdom Metazoa; phylum Chordata; class Lepidosauria; order Squamata; family Rhineuridae; genus Rhineura; species Rhineura floridana. Next base: position 22,014,483 of record NC_084492.1, on the reverse strand, counting down.
GACATTAGGCAGACACCTTCATTGTACTATTTTCAGCATCTACTAAAAACATTATTGTTTAGGCAAGCCTATTCAGGCATGTAGAAGCTATTGTGTTTTTTATCTGTTTTTAACTCATTGTTGGTTTTATTATTTTGAATGTTTTTAAATACCTGTCTTTAACTGTTTTTGCCAATAATTTTATTATTTTAATTCCTACCTCACAAAGTTGTTGGGAAGACTCCATACACACACACACACTGGAGATGTAAAAATACATAGACCCCATATAAGTTTATTGTCAAAACCCGTTGGTCATTGCAGAACATTTTTTTAAAAAAATCAATATTAGTTTCCCACATAATAAAAGCAGTGATATCTATGTAAGCCCTGCCCAATTGCTTCAAAATAGGATTGGAGAGGGAGAGAAAGATTGACAACACAAACACTTTACTATGTTCACTCAAAAGACCCATTGACTTTCAGCACAATCCTAACCATGTCTATCAAAAGTAAGTCCTATTGAATTCAATGGGGTTTACTCCAGGTATGTGGGATTAGCATTGCTGCTTTACTCCCAGAAAAGCAAGTATTGGATTAAAACTTCATATTGGGAAGGTTTTCAAAACACTGCCATCTTCAACAGCCCAGGAAAATTTAAACTTGTTTGACTCATGAACACAAGATTAAAAAAAGACTTTTGGTACTGGTGAAAACTATATAGTTTCTCAGTTTATGGGATCTTCAGATAAACAGGAAAAAACAATCATTTTCTACCTTTGCAATGGAGTCTAAGTACTGCCTGGAGGCCCAGAAATCCCTTGTCAATCAGAACCATGACTTCACTTATTGGCTACAAACTTGAAAGGGCAGGGTTAGAGCAGCCATCTAAGAGATCATTTCACAGAAGTTGCAGGGGGGACAGCTGACATTTTTGTGTATATCTCGAGAACCAGACAACCTAGAAATGTAATTTTTTTTTAGATTAAAGACGAGAGTCCAGAGATTAAGCTGACTCACTGAGAGACCCAGAGAGAACCCCCAAAAGCCAGCATATCCGGTCAAAAACCAGACATCTGGGAACCCTAGTTTACATGTATTTAAATGGCCAGGCTTCCTGCGATGAACACGATGGGAAATATTAGGACAGAAATGCCAGGGCTAAATTCCATACCTAGCTGAACCACATGAATGTTGGGGTGCTTATCAGCCAGATCATGCAGAGCCTGGAATTGGAAACAGTTGAAACAAGAGAAACAGGTCAAAGGGATAGTAGGAAAAATGTTATTTTTTTATACTGGGAGTCACCAATCTTTTTGGGTCCATTGGCACATTTAGAATTTTGTGTCATGGGTGCTAACCTCTATAGCCATTTCTGTTCCCCAAATCAGACCCCTTCCCGCAAGAGCCTCCAAGAGGTCTTCTGTATCTTTACAAGTTGTGCAGGGGGAAGGGAGAATTCCACCTTGTGGTTTTTCCCATTACAATGTTGCAAGAACACCTGCACTTGGCTGAATTTTCTGTTCTCCTAAAGATACAGATTCATTCTCAGACCCTGAGCCAGGCAACCCTAATACGCATACACTTTCCCAAGGGATCTGGATAAAAGTCGGTTCCAGAACGATTAATCTAAGCCTTGAAAAACACATAAACCCATTAGCAAGGGTGGGGCTCAGAGGCTTTGTGGGTGCCAAGGGAAGACCTCAAGGGCAATACTACACCCACAGGCTCCATGCTGGTGACCCCTGTTGTACTCTGGGTTAAGCTAAATCACAGTGACCAAATGTATCAACTTATTTACCATTTGCATACTATATTTGTAAAACCAGTTCAGTCTGTTTGCCTCTGGGTTTCATTTAAAGTTCTCTCTCTCATTTTTGAAGCTCTGCTTGAATGCACATCAATGCACCATTTAAAACATGTCTAAACAAGACGACTATGCATAGCCAAGTTTCTCCTCCCACTTTGAGGGAGCAAGCAACTTTGTTTTTTTCTCTCCTTTGCTACCTTTACTATGTCAGATGTACAAGTAGTACCTGCAACAAAATGTTGCAGTGTTGGAGTACTGTTTTTAAGGTTTTCAAACACTCCGTTCCATTTTTCTGCCCTCTTCCTTTATTATTTGGCTTCCTACAGACCTTTCCTCGGGGTCCATCAGGATTCCGGCAGGTTGCAAAGATGTGCTCTGGAGGATCTGTCATCTCAACAAGCTGTCTCACTAGTTCCATCCCAATTCCCCGGTTGGAGCCCGTCACTAAGATACTATGAGCCAGTGGAGCCATTCTGTCACTTAGCTCTCACTCTCATAGTAAGTAACTGAACTTTGTTCAGTGACTAAGTAAATATTTAATCTGCGGGGCTCAACAACAGAGTGTGCCTGTTGAAATAATCTATTCACTAGCCAGGACCTCTGCATCTTCCATGGTGAGAAGTTGGACTCAATTAACCATTTATGTTAAGTCAGTTCAATCTCAAAATGGTGAGAGCTTTCACAGGTCCCAGCACGTACCTGAGGTTTGCTTTCCTTGGAATTAAGGTCACTGGAGTCTGGCAGCATGTCTTTCTTTTTCTCTATTTAAAATTAAAAATATGTTTAAAAATCCAAACACTGTATGGAGCACAGTGTCTTCTTGCTTTCAATCACATTACATTAGGCAACTATGTATGGCATTCAGTCACATTACATTATGTCATTTCTCTCAAATACCAGTTGCTGGAACCCACAGGAGGGGAGAGTGCTCTTGCGCTCAGGTTCTGCTTGTGGACTTCCCACAGGTATCTGGTTGGCCACTGTGAGAACAGGATGCTGGACTGGATGAGCCATTGGCCTGGTCCAGCGGGGTCTTATGTTCTTATGTCCACAGCATGGAGCCAACTACCCCTCCCTCACTTGTGAGCATAGATCTGGCCAGAAAGATTTATGGTGGGTGGATGGAGCAATCACAGAGGAATCCATGCCTATATACAGTAAGAATGGCTTCTATGTGTCCAGAAACCTGTGATATTAGTAGAATTCCTGCAATATAAGGGTTATTTACATAAATATACAGGCTGAGCAAGAAATGAAAGGCTCACAGCATTAAACACTCCAACAGCTCTTGCTCCCACATGGTTCCTCACAAACAGCAAAAGGCTTGTGTGCTTTTAAGACCCTGTTTGAAGATTGCCAGTATTGTGTTCTCTTACACACAGAGATACCTTGATGACATCACTTCCAGCCAGGGGAGATGGCAACTGAAAGGCCCTTTGGGAAGGATCTTCAGTTATTTACTTTCTGTGGCAACACATCACCTGTTCTTGGCCATGTCTTTAGTAATGCAAAGGCCCATTCTCCCACTCCAAGAGTTTATGCCAGGCTAACCTTGTTCACCTGGTTTGCCTTCTTTAGCAGCCAGAGTCACAGGGTGGGATGTGGGGAGCAACATTTCATCTAACCGTAATCTCATGGGGGAGGGGAAATGAATTTTTCCCAAAGCACAAAACACAAAAGACAGGCATATTTCTCCATCTGAGAGAAAGGTCGTAGACAGGGATGGAATCTGTCAATTTCGGTTGCCTCGGTTTCTCATTTTTCCTATCACAAATTTGATTCTCCACATTGTTGCAGCAATTTGCAGTTTTTTTAAAAAGAAATCCTTGCGAAAATTCTTCAGCATTTTAGTGTGACTTTCTCCTAAGATATTTTTGCATGCAGTTTGACTAGCGTACACATTTTTTGTGAGCAACTTATCCTAATATAATGCATTTTTGTATTATTTTCACTAATAATACATTATTCATTTCATGAGCATTTCCCCCTAATATATCCATTTTTGTAAACATTGCATGGTTGGAGAACTGCATCGCAAAACTCGGATAAGTGTAAATTTCAAAGGATGGCTGCGTTTCGGTTCTCATATTGTTTCGGAAACTTCAATTTTGATAGAGTTGGCTTATGATACTCCGAAATGGCGACCAGAGCGGGCGAGTGTTTGTTTGAAGCTCTCTAAACTATCCATGTTTAGATAAGGCTGAAACTATCATACTGGCAGTTATATACTAGGTTTCAAATTGTAATAACTTATAGAAACAGCTCGGAGTTAAAAACTAATCCTGGAGGCTTGGACTATCTGACTGATAAAGCCAGACAACTAAAGAACCCTGGCAGCAATTAATCACTCTTGGAAGATAGGCGTTTCAATTAGAGAAAACAACATCGGTTTCAAGGATAGAAGAGATTTAGAAAAGCAGAAAGAAAGAAAAGTTATCTTGGAACAGTGTCCTTGAAGTCTTCCTATGCTAATTATCATTCAGCTGTTGACGGAAAATTTCTAACAGCTCCAATCACAAAGTAAGTACCAATTATACTCAAGAGTGTTAAGTGCAAAAGTATAACAGATACCTAAAGAAAGATTATCCTTGTGAACTTGTGCTGCTAAAACTATAAGAGTAATCATACTGGCGGAATTAAATCATGGTTTTAACGAGGAAGTCCTATAAAACATTGGGCATTACTCCCTGTGAAGAGCCCCTCCCAACCTGCAATAATGTAAAGAACCCAAAGCAAATACAGCCAAAACTAACACAATTCTACAATATAAAAGAGAAATAAAAGCAGGGGACAGAATCCAAATCTATTTCGGACCCTGAAAATAATATAAATGATTGGACTATAAGTAATCCATGCGTATGGGTGAATAAAGAATGTGAGCCTTTTGTGTCAAATTTGGCTCATGAATTACTATCTGTTGTCGATTTAAATAGCCCTTCTCAGCTGGATGAGAAGATGTTGAGTGTTAACCAGATGGAGGAGAACTCATATAGCTCCGTGCCACCTCTGGAATCCTCTCACACCGATGTATCAGTTGAGTTGACACACATAGAGGAATTACAAGAAGTGCTGTTCCAGGATGAAGTTCTGTCGGAGCAAAATCTCGTGGAGAGGTTGACGTACAACCTTAAGCTGCCCACAGATTATTCACAACAGGAAGGTTCTTTTGGATCCACTTTAATGGCAAATTTGCCTAATTTGAAGAAATTAGGTACCCCCACGACTCCCTTGCAGAAAGTAACATTCCCAAACGAAACATGGAACTCGGCGGTAACACAATCTTTATCTCAGATTTCTAGTTTTGTTGCCGAATCTATTTCTCTACTCACCATTTTGATAGATTGTATAATGAAATTGGATAATCAAAACAGAAGGGCAAATGAAAAACCTGATACAGTTACTCAAGCATGTCAAACAACGTTTACAGATTGTAGACAATGTGCCAGAAAAGACAAAAAGTACAGATACTATACTACGGAACATTGCAAGAAAACATATAATAAAAAAAATCGCAGACATAAATCCAAATCGCATATGAATTTTGGAAAACTTTTCAGGCTAATTGATCCTCCATGTCAGATGCCTAAAAAAAGAAGAGAAGAAAGAGAAAGAGAAAGCACAAGAAATCCAAAGTTCACGAGAAGTTCAAATCAACTAATATCAGAAAACAACCTTCCAATTCCTAAAGAAACTCTGTTAAACCCAGAGTTACCGGAAGTTAAAGAAACTCAAATACCAGTTACCTTCTCACAAGGGAGTCCTTACAAAAAATCTGAATCTTTGGAAGTTACCAACTTACCCATGAATTCTTCATACCAAGCAATGAATCTAGTGCTAAACAAAAACAAATTGGTTCTTATAAATTACCCAAAACCCAAAGGAGTGTTGAGTCAACAAGAACGAAGGCATCATTTCTGTAAACTAGTTGAAGGAATATGTTATGTGATGCTCAAACATAACAAAGTTATAGATGTCGAATATTTATTTTATAACTACGTAAATGCAAGAGACATAATCACGTTCCAAAATTCCAACATAGTAAACTCCTTATACAAGAAAATATCAAGTTTTCTAGATCATGGAATATGGATTACAAGATTTTTTGAAAACCATGCTCCTCCGTTTAATCTTTTGACAGCGATTGTAAACCATCATTTATCAACAAAGAAGTACTGTGAACTTGATCAAAGAACAGCTGATGATTGGTCACATGCGAGACGTGAAGATTCTGCCGATAAACAAGATATCCAATATCGTGTATCATCCGCTATAAATCCGTCAACAAAAAATAAGCCCATAGAGTATCCCGATTTTTTACCAGAAGAATTGCTCCTCTTAGACTCATATGGAGAATTGGACCCAAATGCTCAAGCCGAGATTCTTATTAGACTGAGAAAGTTAATCTTGACTCTGGAAAAAAAAAGCCCCCCCAATAAGCAACATCCCTTATTAAGTCCTTCAGTTGATTTGAACTCCCAAAATAGAGCTGAGACCTCTGCGCAAAATAGATTTGCTTTGCATGAACAGAACTCAAAGGCAAAACTTTCCATGAACCCAACGTCTCACCTTTCCTTAGAAAACTCTATACTGCATACGAACACCTCAAATAAAGCTAACAATTCAATATCTCAACGGGATCTGCTTTTAAAGTCCGGCCAAAATCTAAAGACATCACTAAACCATAATCGATCTATACCTCCTTCCATCTGACTGAAAAACAGCCCATCAATAGATAAATTAAAAATAGCTTCCTGGAATATCGCAGGCTGGAAGAGTAAGGTAAATGATGAGTACATAAAGGACTTTTTGCTTATGCACGATTTCATTTTACTTCAAGAAACATGGTCTGTGGAAGAAGTCAATTTAGAAGGCTATACATCATATTATATGGCAGCTACCTTGAGTGATAAAGGTGGTCGCCCAAAAGGAGGGCTTAGTATCTATATTGCAACCTCATTGAAAGTCAGATTTATTAATCTGTGTATGCTACACAAATTGGCAATGGCTATTATTTTAAAACTGTCAAATTTCTCCTTAATATTGGTTAATGTTTATCTTCCACCTTGTCGAGATAAAAAGACAGCCAGAAAACAAACGGCATTATTGGAATCTCAGCTAGTAAAATTGACATCAACTTATCCCGAAATGTTGATGATATTAGCAGGATATTTTAACGCCAGGATGGGACAGTCTGACTCATCCCTCTACGCCAAATATCATCAACTGCCCCCAATAATTGCAAATTCCCAAAAAATACCCACGAGACAATCAAAGGATAAAAGAACAAACTATGCTGGTCTCTCTTTAATGAATCTGACAACCAAACTAAATCTCATTTTGCTAAATGGCCATACAAGTGGAGATTTAGTAGGGGAACTTACATATTTTTCTGTCAGAGGTTCTTCAATGATCGACTTAATCTTTCTTTCTGAAGAATTATTTCAATCGGTCGAAAACCTCAAAATTACGAACCATCCAGAAAGTGACCATTTTCCTGTATCCTTCATTTTTAACTGTACTAATGAATATATTCATTTAAAACAACGTACGTTTGAGGATGAAGATGTTGACATCCGTCACGTTAAGATCCGATGGGTGATAAAAATAGAAAAGGCTATTACAGACAGTCTGAGTACCCCTGAAATACAGTTCATCAAAGCCCAATTACTATCTCCCACTTTCTCGATAGATCCTTTTCACGACCTTCATAAATTGATGGTTGTTTTACAAACGACCATTCAACAAAACTCAAAAGTCAAACCAAATGCGGTTTATCACAAATCTAAATCTTGGTTTGATAAGGAATGTGGAGATACTCGTAAGGAATTAGTGGCCATATACCACAGGTATGTGACAAGTAGATCCTCGATCCATCTGCAAACATATTGTGATGCTAAAAAGAAATACAAAAGATTAATAAGGAGGAAAAAAGGTTTAGAAACTACAGAAACTTGGCAGCGGCTAATAAATGCTGCCAAATTGAAAAATTCAAATGTTTTCTGGCGCTTAATTTCCCACCACTGGCCAAAGACCAACGCAAAATTATACTGCGTGATACCACCAACTGACTGGGAGAATTATTTTTTAAGAGTCTATCACGCCAATACTGACATGGCAACTGAGAATCAATATTTGCTAAATGTGGTTTCTTCCTGGCCCCCTGTAACAAATGAGGAAACCTTAGAACTTATCACTCAATTAAAATCAAATAAAGCACCAGGCCCCGACAATATTCCATCTGAAGTCTTTAAGACAAATGCAAAATGGTGGGCTCCCATTTTGGCGGCCCTTTTTACCTATATTGATTCCTCTATGAAGATCCCTGCCGATTGGGGTGCGGCAATTATTATTCCAATCTATAAGAAAGGCCCACATTCCAATCCGGCAAACTACAGGCCAATAAGTTTATTTAATATTATAAGTAAACTATATGCAGCTCATCTCTATTCAAAGCTGACCCTATGGTTGGACCAAAAAGACATTTTAGCCCCTGAACAGGCAGGCTTTCGCCCAAAACGATCAATATATGACCAAGCACTGATTTTACAGCATTTACTTTCTAAGTACGCAGGTATCAAAGGCGGTGCCTTATATACTGCATTTATCGATTTAAAAACCGCCTTTGATTCGGTAGATAGAGCCAGATTATGGTCAAAATTAACCAATTTAGGAATAGATAAGCAATTGCTTATACTCTTACAAGGACTTCACAAAAATACCTCCCTCCAAGTAAGATGTAATAATAAGGGTTACCTGACAAACCCTATACCAACATTTAAAGGTGTTAAGCAGGGTTGCATCTTGGCACCACTGCTGTTTAACATCTATATTTACGATGTTGTCTCAAAACTGGCTTCTGTATCTTCCCATCCTCCGATCTTAGCAGGCAGCCCGAGAAACATTCTTCTTTATGCAGATGATATAGTATTAATATCAAGGTCCCCAATAGGTTTAAAACACTTAATCTCTCAAATCGCCGCCTATTGTTCCTCTGAATTACTGAAAATAAATTACCAAAAAACAAAAGTGATGGCCTTCACTAAAAAAAGAACTAAACATCGTTGGTATATAGAAGGCCAAGAAATTGAACAGGTGAATTCCTTTAAATACCTGGGAATAATTTTTCAAGCATCAGGGAGTTATCAGTTGCACACCAAACTGGCGGTGCTAAATGCAAAAAAAACTACGAAAGCCTTGACAACCTTTTTTTACTCTAAAGGAGGACAATCTATCCTACCAGCTCTGAAAATCTTCAACGCCAAAATTATACCACAACTGACATTTGGGTCCCAAGTGGGCTCCAACGATAAATTAACTGAACTTGAAATAGTTCAGAATAGTTTCTTAAGATCTATAATGGCAGTTCCCTCATGTGTTCCCAATTGTGTGTTGAGATTAGAGCTGGGTGTTCAATCTATCAAATCTAGAATATGGCTGTATAGGATCAATACTTGGTTAAAACTTATTTTTGAACCGATAGGCTTAGCTCCCCTTATTCTAAGAGATAACTGTAAATCCATCTGGGCCAATGTGATGCAAAATAAAGTTCTAAAAATAGGCTTTTCTATACAAGCAATTCATGCTATGGATCTTGAAGCCGCTCGGTCTAATATTAGACAGCAGCTAAGAGACATAGATGTTCAACATCAGCGAATGTTAATAAAAAATCAAAGATGCAATTTAAGTTTCCTGAGGCCAATGCCATATATATCAGATTTAGCCATTCCAAAATACCGAAATGCTTTCACCTGGATGAGGCTAAATGTGCTTCCTTGAGCCCTACTTGACGGTCGATTTAACAAAATTCCATATAAAGAGCGATTATGTCCGTGTGGGTCCAGAGAAATTGAAACCAATGCTCATGTTTTATTTCGCTGTTCTTTTTACCACTCTCAGAGACTTCGTTTAATCTCTCCCCTCCTAGACCCTTTTTGTTTAGATCAGAATCTTTTTGGTTGGACTATCTACTTGATAATCACTCGCCAGAGACGACTTCAGCAGTTGGTAAGTATAGTTTGGCTGTACTAAACCATAGGAAAGACAAGCTAATCAATTTTGATTAGCTTATATTCCGATTAGGAAGTTATATTAAAAAATTTTAATACTAGTTTTAAATTTTAAGTCGTACCAGTTTTAAATTAGTTACAGCCATCATAGCTATAAGATTTATGGCCTAAGCTCTATACGATTGGCTCATAGTGATTTATTCTTATTTCCATTTGACTAGTTTGTTCGTAATATATGCTTTATACCACATCGCAACGAGTTTTAGGCTGTATCTATCTAAATCTATCTGTATGTAAGCAAAATGTATAATTGCTAACAGATGTTGTTTGTATTTATTTTTGGCTGGTCTTATGACTGTAATGAAGTATTCTATTCTAGAGTCGTCTTATGCAAACTGAATCCAAGGTCTCCTGCATCCCTACTTGTAGACAGGCTTTGTTCCGATTGTGTTACTTTTTCTGTGTGTGGGAATGTTTTGAGAGTTGTTTTGAAAGGCTGATGTGATGCAGTCTGGAGGACGGCCTGACCACCTCATTTGCTGTTCGAGAGAACGAAAAGCAAGCCTCCATCTATCTGTCTATTCATTAAATACACATTGGTCTGTTTCCACATCAGCTGTGGTGGGAGGTCTACTTTTGACATCAAAATCAACATCCAAGAGAGGGATGTTAAATCAGCATCCTGCCACCTCCATTCCTCGCTGTGCTTGGTTGCCTTCAGCTGCTGTCTTCTACCCTGGATTGCTGTCTGTCAGTAAAAGGCAGACAGAGGGAAAGGATCTTAAAGCAAAGCCACCTCTACCATTAGGCAGAGTGAGGTTGTTTCACATGTAGGTGTGAATCCCCACATGCGTGTATACTCACTGGGAACTCAAACATCACCCCGAGAGTGTAGCAGAACCTCCTACTGGAATTAAACCTGCGTGTCACTCTTACGTGTGTATGAATCCACTCTTAACCCCAATAAAGCACACAAAGAGTAACATAACGTTTGGTTTATTGAAAGAGGAAAAGGGAAAATAGCATTTTCAATTACAATTAATATGAGCAGCATCTAACTTCACCCAATCATTCATTCCCTAATGTTACAGACAGCATGAGACAGAGACCTTAAGCCTAATTACATTCAAAGTGGTATATTAATGCACTATATAAATAAAGAATAAAAGAAGCTAAGAGTGATAAGGTGGTTGAGGGTGGGTTTTGCTCCCCTCCTCCCATACGTCGTCGTTATGAGGTGCCTTCCAGTTGATTATTTGGAAATCAAAAGTAGACACCAGTGACCAGCTGCCCACCTTATAGGTAAACAGGCCGGAGCGTGTTTGTTAAACAACCCATTCAAACTCTTTTCACACTTTAACATCCCTTATATTAACAAACCACATATGGCTAAATAATAAACAAATGTATATTTTTCACAGTTACAAACATATCTGCAAACATGGTTATTTTTCAGAAACTCACCACCAAATGCAGTATAAATCAGTTACAATTACAGTTGCAGCAAGGTATGGAGATATTTCCAGGAATTCAAGATATTCACAGATGTGCAAAAGGTAAAGGGTGCCTATGTTGACACCTGTAAAAGAAAAAGGAAAGTGTATTTTCATTACACACTCTTTCTAAGTCTTTGGTCCATGCCCTTCCTTTGTTTTTTCTCCTCGCTGTCAATATTTAGATATATCCTCCTTGTGAGGACAGGTACACTGGCATCTTATTCTTCTAACAAAGAAGATATAATTTGAGTTTGCTTCTAAAGTACTTGTCCTGGACCTGGCTCACCATCCCCAAAACACCAAGTCAAGGTTCTTACTTTCAGGTAACCGAGAGATTTATTCAACAGGGCTCAGGGCAGGATCAGCAACAGGGAGGCACAATACAAAAGTCTAAGAGCAGAGTCTGGAATTCAAGACTAGAAGGTAACAACAAAGATGTCCCAGCAAGTCGCCACACCCTGCCTGCCTAGCTTTAAAAGAACAAGGTGTGGCAAGCTCATTCACATGATTCTCATCCCATACAAGAAGACTGCACTTGCAAGCATGCAGTTCTACGAGGGGGCTGCAACTGCTCATGCTGATAAAGGTGCTGCTGAGTTCTTGGAGAGGGAATTGTGATCTGTGTTGGGATTTATGGGATAAAACAACTATGTAGTTCTATGTGTAAGAGAGTAAAAATGGCAAAAAAATGTCTAGGAGAGTAAAAATGGCAAAATTTGCAAGTACTCTTGGATGAAACAGATTATCTTGACCCGTTCCAGTCTGGGTTCAGGCCTGGTTATGGGACTGAATCGGCCTTGGTCACCCTGATGGATGACCTTTATCGGGAGAAGGACAGGAGTGCGACTCTGTTACCCTTACTTGATCTCTCAACGGCTTTTGATACCACTGACCATGGTATCCTTCTGGGCTGATTTGTTGAGATGGGTACTGGAGGCATTGTTTAACAGTGGTTCCGATCCTATCTCCAGGGTCATTTTCAGAGAATAGCATTGGGTGATTGTTTTCAGCCTCCTGGCAGTAGCACTTTGGGATGCTGCAGGGTACCATCTTGTCCCCCATGCTGTTTAACATCTGTATGAAGCCCTTGGGAGTGGTCATCAGGAGATTTGGGGCAAGGTGTCAGCGGTACGCTGATACCCAGCTCTATTTCTCTGTAACATCTGAATCAGGAAAGGCCATGCAAGTCCTGGACCAGTGCCTGGACTCGGTGGTGGGCTGGATGAGGGCCAATAAACTAAGTCTGAATCCTAGCAAGACGGAGATGCTGTGGGTTGGTGGTTCCTGAGTTCAGATAATTGGTCAGTTGCCTGCTTTGGATGGGGTGGTACTGTCTCTGAAAGAGCAGGTCCATAGTCTGGGGGTGCTCCTAGATCCATCTTTGTTGCTAGAGGCCCAGGTGACCTCAGTGGCTAAGAAAGCCTTTTACCAGCTTCAGCTGGTAAGACAGCTGCGGCCGTTTCTGGACTAGGAAAGCCTGACCACTGTTGTCCATGCACTGGTAACCTCCAGGCTGGATTACTGTAATGTGCTCTATGTGGGCCTGCCCTTGAGGTTGGTCCAGAAGTTGCAGCTGGTGCAACCAGAGATGTGGAAATGTGGGGAACCAAATTTAACATTGGAAAAATGAGAGACTGAGTGAAACCAAAATTGACAGATTTGCCCATCCCTACTCCAGATGCAGCTAGCAAGTTCTCTGTGGTCTTTTCTTATAGAATCTGTGTTCTCAGAAGAAAGGACACTGGGTCAAGTTCAGTGGCATAGTCCAATGTTTTCTCTATTCTTTTCTTTGTAATATTTTTGGCATATTAGGTTTCTTAGCTTGCCTTGGTACTTGAGACAAACTTTTTCCACATATTTCTCAAATTTTTACATTCTAACTGAACATCATAAATGGGGAACCAATACACACTTAATCTTCAGAAAAGCAATCTTGTGAAATGACCTTGAATCTCTGCTCTTCTCTCTATCAGTATGGGAATTTGGGGAGGGGATGGTAACACATACCCAGTGGGATGACCTCCACTTCTTGATGCTTAGCAGCCAAATTAGTCAAGTCCTGAAACATATATAAACCAGAGACTCAGGATGGAACATCGTTATAGAAGTAGGATTATTTGAAATAAGGATATAGGAAAGAAAAGGAAGACAGGAGAAAATTAGGTCCCACCTGGGTTTGCTTCGTTGCGTTGCCGTTACTCTGCAGAAGTGTCCTGCAGAAAGTATCTCAGCTTGAACTTGAGTTTTGTAAAGAGCCCTGTCCTTAGTGTGGAGTCCTAGGGGAGCATTCAAGATCATGCAACTATAGTTCATGCAGGAAAATGTATGTAGGGTAAATTCTGCAAAACACACCAACTCACTGATCCTGTCGTCGCAAACAAACAACTCATGTTAAAACAAGTGGTTTTTTTATTGGGCTATGTTCTCACCATGGGTTAATATAGATTAGTTTCCACTCTGACAAACTGTAAGGGTTTTTTCTCCCACTCCTGGTCCTATACCTACACTTTCATAAAAAGAGATACTGCAGTCCTAGAGACTTTGACATAGAGGAAATCTGCACTCAGCTCAATGTGATTGACTATATAGTGATGTCCATCCATTCCATGCCATGTATTTTATAATGTGTAATCTTGGCTATTCTTCTAATTTCCAATACCCAATAAGGTAATAACATCTCTCTTGAAATGTTCTTCAGATCAATCCATGGAGAAAATCAGGCTCCTTCTTACACATTCCTCCATATTTCTACAAAGAACAGGGGTTGTCAAGGGACATAAAGAGGTAACTCAACTGTTTTTAAGCAAATACCAATTCTGGCTGGTTGCTTTTCCCCACCAGCTCCAAGCCCAATGCCCCGATTTGACCCAGTCGCTAAGATGCTGTGCGCATTCAGCAGTGCCATCTCTCTTGCCAGACTGTGCCTGACTGACAAAGCCCTTTGCCAGCCCAATCCCAGTGCTGAATCGAGCCCTCAGCTCTTCCAGCCCAGCTTGCATGAGCTGCTTGGCTCTTGTAGCAGCTCACGTTCTGCACTTGCCATCCGTCAAAAGAAATGGGAAACCAACTGAGGTTTACTGCAGGGTCCCTGCAATTATTAGCGGGAAGCTGGATGAACAGGGCTTGCTGCCCAACAGCGGAGGGAAGTTGGCAGAGTGAGGCCGGCAGTAACTTAGAAGCCCCTACATTGTTTATTTATTTATTAAATTTATATCCCACTCTTCCTCCCTGAAAGAGCCCTGGGCAGCAAACAAAAACACTAAAAAAGACTTTAAATATCTTTAAAGACTTTGAAACATATTAAAACAAAACATTAAATGCCCATGCCTACCAAACAAAGCTGTGTGGCACCTAAAGACAGCTTATTGTAGCATCCAGTTCCTCCTCCAAAGGTTAGGTAAAGTGCTTGGCTCCTGTGTCTGTTCAGATCCTGTGTTTGAGAAACTGGCTAGTCCAGATTCAACATGACAAAAATAAAGGGAAACAGATTTGTTGGGGGCTCCCTTCATGCACTGCTTAGCAAGAGACTGGAGAAGTTTGGCTTGTTGTCCTGCGGGGGGGGGGGTGCCTGGCAAAAAATAGGAAAATATATTTCAAAGGGGGAGAGGAATGCTGTATGCAGGCCATTGATTTGCACTAACCTTCTGGGTGACCTTTGAACAGAGCGGGAATTTTCACTTCTGTTACCTCCAGCCGTAGCTTTTTAGAGCGGGCAATAAACAAGGTTCTTCCCCTCCTGATATCCACCGTGTTAGAGTTTTGGGTAGATATAAATTAGAAATAACTAGTCTGTTAAGTCTGGTAGCTGAAAGAATAAAGAAACTTAAGATTTATTACTACAAAGACATAAAGTCATACATGCTAAAGCAGCTATGCAGCTTCCACTCAGGGAACTATGACTAATTCACTGGGAACAAAGAGAGGAAGAGAAGGAAGGAAGGCGAGGAGCAAAGTCTGCAAAAACAACAAACACTTTGGAGAAAGAATCAGTGGAGGAAAGAATACATTGCCTTTCTGTCTATCATCCCCACTGGTTCAGGTCACTTGCAACATGCATTGGTGGTGCTTTACTCCCAACACACCATAACCATTACATTTTGAGATGGGCATCCAAAATGCTTTAAAACGGGTGGGGGGCCTCCCACCTGCAAGCCAACCTTGGCCAACCAGGGGTTCCGATCTGGTCGTGAGGCCATTCTCTCAAAACCACACCCATCTATCAATCAACTGATGTCACTCAGATGGGAGGGCAACTTCAGCTGATGGGCAGGAGTGGGGTTGAATTCTGCTTTGACTGCATGTGCCAATTCCATGCAGGGAGCAGTGTGTGCAGCCAGTGTAGCAGGATTAAACCCACTGCTCATCAGCTGATGAGTGGGAGTTAAATCCTGCTCATTTTGGCAGGATTCAATTCAAACCGCCTCCTGATCACAAAGGGGGTTGCATTGAAACCGCTGCTAAAATGAAGGGTTTTAGCAGTACCTTGCTGCCTGTGAGGAGCTGTGAAGTCCCAACTTTGGGATTTCAAAGCCCCAAATCACAGGACATTACTGTGACATCAGGTGATTGACAGGTGGGTGACCCTGACCACATGTTAAATTTGGCCTGTCCAAGCAATCCTGATGAGGGTTTGGCCTGTGGAGCCAAAAAGGTTTCCTACCCTTGCTTTAAAATGCACAGTATGAATACACAGCTCATACCCATGACAGACCCAAAGAAGCTGGAAATGTCAGGAGAGGGATTTGTTAAGAATTTTGACCCAAGTTGTCAGGGCTTGTGCTAACGATTATGGGCTGGTCTCTCAGTGCAAAAAATAAATGTTCCCACACTGCATTATGTAACCTTCATTTTGTTAGAGGATCGCTGAGTAGTAGCTCAAAAGAAGTGGTCATGGGTTGTCTCACTGGAAGAGAAAAGGGGAAGTGACACCTTTCCCACCTGCCTTTCCCTGCTATAACTGAGATCTGCACATAAAAAGAACAACTTGTGTATGTGTAAATAAAAACAAATATTTAAAAGAGCAATTAGACTCCAATGATCTCTCTTTTAAAGAAAACCATACCCACTGCCCCCTGAAAGTTCTTACTGTGTAAGGAATTCTATAATAATCAGTGTTTGGACAGTTCGTTTTTAAAAGAAATGAGTTCCCATTCCAGTTTATCCTGTCCAAAAATCAACTAATTCCAATTCACCTTGTCCTTTCACAAAATGAACTAGGTCAGTTCAAGTTCATCCACATGAACTTTTCCGTTCATGAACCGATCTTCCTTAACATATTTCCCCAGCATTCACAATATTACAAGCTGCTGTGCTGAAGTGTAGGGTCCAAAAGTAAATCAGGGCCACTGACAAATAATAACGTATCTGACAGAAGGAGAGCAGGTGAAGCTTTCGCCATAATTGTATTTGAGACATTGAGACATTTGACTTTGACACAGTACAGAAAGCAATTTGATGGTCTTATAATCTTATAAGCCATTATCCCCTGATGAAAGCCTGCAGATAATAGGCTGAAACGTGTTGGGTTTTATCTATAATAAAAGTTCCTATTTTCCAGCATCTTGGTCTTTGACCCCTTTTTTGGATTCTTGCTTAATTTGTGCCAGCCACAAAGATGTTCTGGGAGGAAGAGTGGGATATAAATGTAATTAATAGATCATAAACGTTAAAGGCACAAGGCATCATTCACTTTGTTCCTGTACTTGTCACTGCAAGCTGCTCCTGTTGGAAGAGAGTAAATTTCTCCAGCAGGGAAGATATAGGAAATGCTTCACATTGCTTCTGATTGCTTAGCAATAGTGATTAAGTGACTAAGCATCCGCAGCAAAAGCAGCACATTCATGTCTTGCTGATGAGCCTTATAACAGGGATTTCCAAACTATGGTCCATGAGCTTCATTCAGGTGATCCATTTTATTTATTTATTTACTTTTATTTATTTATTTATTGAATTTATTAGTCGTCCATCTGGCTGGCTGCCCAGCCACTCTGGGCGACGTACAACATAGGCATACAATACATAGGCATTAAAAATCTAAAAACAATGAAGATAAAATCTAACCCACCCCAAAAGCCTGCCTGAAGAGCCAGGTCTTCAAGGCCTGGCGGAGGCTCATCATAGAAGGGGCATGGCGGAGATCATTTGGGAGGGAGTTCCACAGGGTGGGGGCCACAATTCAAAAAGCCCTCTCTCTAGTCCTCACCAGTTTGGCTGTTTTGACTGATGGGATGGAGAGAAGGTCTTTTGAGGCTGATCTTGTTGGGCGGCAGAGCTGATGATGCTTGGAGGCGCTCCTTTACATATACACATTGCAAAGCCAAGTAAATAGAGTGTGTTTGTTCTGTGGTAAATACCCAACGTGGAAGCAGCCTGCATCTCCCAAGGCACTGCCTTCCCTATCAGCTGCAATATACTTCTTTTTTCTTGGCCAGGAACAGGAGGACTTGAAGAATGTTGACTGGGTCTGTGCAGTCAAGTTTATAAGTCTATAACCGGGGTCAGTCCCAAGCAGTAATGTAGTGGCAAGTTCAGACGTTCAGGGTCCCTTCATGATAGTCATAGCCACATCCTCCCCCTTTTTTTCCTTTTGCTGCTGGGTGAGGAATGAGATCCTTGTTAATGCCTTCCCTCACAACAGACGCCCATAGGAGCCAGTCAGCAAAAAAGGGGAGAATGTTAGCTACTGAAAAGAGTCTTCTCAGTGGCTGACTCACCTCCTTCCACTCAGATTGGCTCCAATCAGCAAGGAAGGACAAGGAAGCAAGTTAGAAGATTATTCTCAATGGCTAATATATTCCTCTTTCATGCTGATTGGCTTGTAGGATGTTGGAGACATAGAGACCCTGCTCCCAAAAAAAGTAAAGGGTCTAAGATCCCCCAAGACCTGGATGACTACATTCCTGGACCCAAGCCAACATGACCACCCGAGGAGCATTCAACAGAATTCAAATTGTAATACAATAAAAAACAATATAAGAAGTAAAAGAAACAATAAAAATACAATTAAAAATAAAAAAGGATCTAGCATAGCACATTACAGTTGCTACAACAAGCAGAAGAATCATAATGTGGTCCATTAACATTTTTCAAGTGATCCGTGGGGGGGAAAGGTTCAGGAACCACAGCCTTAGAACATTGCCTCCACATTTTGCTTTCTAACTTTCTTTATAGATGTCTGATGGACTGCTTTTTTAAAAATGAAATCTAAGAGTCCTGGACTCCTCTGGGGTGGGGGAGGGAATAATGCGAATAAGAACTAGAAATCATTCAAAGTTCTTCTTCAAAATGAAAAAGGTTCACCCAGCTGTTATAGAACTACTTTCAGTTCTAATCCAGAGATTTTTTACCTCATTCAGTCAACTTCATTCAACTGAACTAGTTCATTCCAAGCACTGATAATATTCGTATTAGCTAATAACCTCCTGGTATGATGTAGCTACACACTGTTTTTTGTGCGCCCAGTCAGGGCCGGCGCCAGGCATGAGTGGGCCCTTGGGCACCAGCCTGCCCCAGGCACCCAGCTCCTGCCTGTTCCACCTACCTCTCTCTTTTTTGCTGTTGCTGCATGTGCTGTGCGTGCTTGCATACACAGGGCTGCCATCAACCAAGATAACAACAGAGGCTTCTCTAAGAGGCTGATGTCCCCACCACCATAGTGGTAGATGGCATGCATGTGAGGTACGCTACATACACACACATGCCTGCCATCAACCAAGATGGCGGTAGGAGCATCAGCTCCTTTAAAAAGCCTCCACCGTCATCTTGGTTGATGGCAACCCTGTGTGCACAGCCTCAGAAGACAGGAGAAAGAGGTAGGTGGAGCGAGCGAATGGGTGGGTGGCCTGAAAGATCCTCCCTGCAATCCGTGGAAGGGGAGTGCTACTCCCCCACCCTACCGATGGGCCCTCCTGGGGCCCCTTTGGGCTGCGGGACCCTCAGCCAGGGCCCAACCTGGCCACCCTTTGGCACCGGCCCTGGGCCCAGTAGTGTCCTGTATTACAGCCCCACCACACAGACACACATTAGAGAAAATGCTGGCTGAAGGCTAAAGATAACTGGTTAATATTTTCTCATTGGGAAGGCAACACTTGTCCTGCTTCCCAGGTAGGAGGTTGAAAGCTAGATTTGTGAATGAAAAGAACAATAGAAACATTGTTTTTGGAACAGAAGAAGAGAGAGCCCGAGCCTCAGATATAAAAGAACTGAGCTGGGAGCTAATGGCATCTGTGGTTGCAAGGCTGCCTCTCTCTGGAGATCTGGTGTGGGAAGATGTTCCAACAGAGTGTGTTTGTTTCATAGTTAATCCCCAGCGTGGAAGCAGCCTCCATCTCTCACGGCACTGCCTTTGCCTATCAACCTCAATACACTATACAGGCATACCCCGCTTTAACGTATGCAATGGGACCGGAGAGTGTACTTTAAGTGAAAAATGTACTTAAAGTGAAGCAATTATCTTCACTTGTACTGCATGCAATCACCACTAGATGGCATGCCAATAAAGTGTCTGTTATTGCAAAGCGCGCATACTTTAAGCGGGGTATGGTGGAGTATGGAGCATGTACTTTCGGGCGGGATATAAGCTGAATAAATAAATAAGTGAAGCTACTTTAAGCGGGGTATGCCTGTATTTTTTTTCTTGGACAGTGTGTGCCAGGAACAGGAGGACTTGAAGTATGTTGGCTGGGCCTGTGCAGTCAAGTTCATAATGGAAGTCAGGGGCAGCTTCAGTCCCTGGTCAACATGACTGCCCAAGGAGCAGCCACTCCTGGTCATGGCAGGACTGGAAGCTTCCAGCATCCAGGTGATCAGCCTGGAGATGGTTCAGCAGCTCTTAGGCAAGACCAACTCACTGTAAGGGGTCTGTGGTGTGGGTATCACCCAAACATGGACATGCTTGCTCAGAAGTCATTCCTATTTGATCAATGGGACTTAAGCAAGAATGCTCAGGACTGCAGACCATCCAATGCATTTATACTTGGAAGGAATCCCCACTCTGGTCAATGGGGCTTAATCCCAGATCAGTCTCAATAGCATTATAGTCTTACTTGGGAGAGACCTTTCATTGAATTCAGTGGGGTTTACTTCTGATTAAATGTGCGTAGGATCTTTCGGGAAGGGAAGAAGGGCCACTATCTCCATTACCACAGCCTAGACATATGAAAACTATTTTCAGTTTTATGCTCAATATTACTAACATGCGTGAGGATCTTTCCTGTCCACACACTGCTTTGGATATCTTGGCATATTCAGATATGTGGCTGAAGGCACATAAAGTCTTAAGTCTTCATCTCTGCTTTAAGCAACTCTATTGGGCCGCTAATGCTACCTGGTGTTGATCATCTGCTGCAGATTTCAAAAAGAGCAAGTGACCAGTAGGGCTGGGGGAGAAATTTGATTCAGTTTGCATTTAAAGTCGAATCTATCAAATCCACACTTTCCAAAACAATATGAGAGCCGAAGCACAGCCATCCTTTGAAATTTGCACTTATCCGAGTTTTGCAATGCAGTTCTCCAACTAGTGTTTACAAACATGCAGACATTACTTGAAAGTGTGCATAAAAATAAATATATGGGTGAAGATAATATACAAAAATGCATTGTATTAGGATAAATTGGTTGCAAAAATGTGTACATTAGTCAAAATTGCATACAAAATGTTTTTCTCAGGAGAAATTTGCACTATAAATGCTGAAGAATTTTCAAGAGGATTTTTTTAAAAAAAGCAGTTTGCTTTAGAAATGTGGATAACTGAATTTAAGATTGTAAAAATGAGAAATGGAGAAAAGTGAAATTGGTAGTGGCGTAGTGGTTAAGGTGTTGGACTACAACCTGGGAGGTCAGGGTTCGAATCCCCACATAGCCATGAAGCTCACTGGATGACCTTGGGCCAGTCACGGCCTCTCAGCCTCATGAAAACCCTATTCATAGGGTCGCCATAAGTTGGAATCGACTTGAAGGCAGTACATTTACATTTTCCCCCATCTCTGCTGACCAGCAGTGGTGCATAGGGTAGAACAAAAATGGTGCTGTGCCCGCAATGGTGGCGCTGCACTTACCAGGATGCAGATGGAATGCAGTGAGGTGGCAGCGAGGTCAGGGGAGCTTCAGGTTGGTGACAGAAGACCTGCAGGGGCACCTGCAAGGCTGCTACCACCACCAGTCTAAGGCTCTCTCAACCTTGCCATTTCACCCTGTCCCAGTGAGTGGCATCACCACCTGGAGGGCACTGCTGCCCATTATAAATGTATACACTTGCATAAGCAAATGAATGGAACCTCAGAACACAGGGCAGATGAAGGGAAGAGGGACCCTCAAGATTTTTTAGCAGAAAATGGTGCATTGACTGAAGACAAAGATATGGCTTTTCAAATGTTGGCATTTCCTGTGGAGAGGAGCTCCTCCTGTTCTGCAGATGAGCAGGCTGCTAGGTGTCTCACCGACAGGGCCAGCTCTCTTACTAGGCAGAGGGACCCTCAGGCAGCTCATCTGGGATGTAATGAAAGGGCAGCAGATTGTTAGTTATGTCATTTATTTTTGTTGCATTTGCATCGCCATGGAAGGAGAGAGGCACCATCTTCAGCCTCACTTGACCAGTCTCGGAGACTGTGCACCCTGAGAGGGGACACCTTTTGCTGCTCCATCTCAGGCAGCAGAAATGTCTTGGGCTCACCAAGGAAGGACTTTGCCCTCCCAGTCCACAAAGGCACTATTATCTTTCTCAGAGAGACGGGGAAGGGTTTTCAAGATGTCCTGCACACTCCCATCCACTGTCAAGACGGGTTGTCCCTGGAAAGGAAGTACAGGTGACAGTGACACAAAGACTGCATGGTACAAAAAAACAGTGACAAAAACATGGGTAGCATCAACGGAAGGTACACCAGACAGTATTCATGCCCCATCCATCAAAGGCAAACAAAGAAGCATTCTTGATAACTGCTCTGTATGAATGTGGATGAGGGAAGGGGTCTAATACAATATTATATACTTTTCACCAGGCCCAGCACCAGCCTTTGGCCAGGTTGGGCACTGGCTGAGGGTCCCTTTGCCTGGGGCTGGGAGGGTGGAACTCCTGCTTCGCAATCCCATCCAGCATCGGGTTGTGGGCCATGACCAGACAATGGTGCGGATCACAGAGAGGGAGGTTCACTCTCCCAAGCGACATCACCCCACAACAAACACAGCTGGAGCATGCTTAAATGTGTCCAGTTGCACCACCTCTTGCATTGTTGTATCAGTGCACTGTACGTGCATGCCTGCCATCTTGGGTGATGGCCGGCATGCACACTGATGCAGTGATGTAAGAGTTAGTGTGACCAGGCATACTTAAGTGGGTGTGCAGTCTGGTGCCCAGTGGCCTGTAGCAATCTGGTGCTGGGCCTGTTTTCCACAAGCTTTCCACAAAGCTTGGCTGTCAGCAAAGGCTCCTAGAGCTCAGCTAGTATTGTTCCAATTTTTATTATCCATTAGCGGGGATTTTTTTTCCAAGGGAGAGAAATTCATGGGAGAAAAGTCTGGTTTATGGCTGTTAGTCATGATGGCTATATAGAATGTCCTGCTTCAGATGCAATATACTCTGAATACCAGTTGCTGACGGGAAAACAGCAGTGGAGAACTATTACCCTTCATGGCTTCCTTGCAGGCTTCTTGGAAGCATCTGTCAGGCCACTATCGAAAACAGGATGTTGGACTCAATGGACCTTTGACCTGATTTACTTGGGCTCTTATGTTCTTATGACTAGGGCCACATTCGCACCATACCTTTATTCCACTATTATTCCACTTTATACAGTCATGGTGTCCCTCAAAGAATCCTGAGAAGGGTAGTTTGTGAAGGGTGCTGAGAGTCGTTAGCAGTGGTGTATTTGTGCCAGGGTGCACCAGATCAAAGTCCCTTTACTTTTTTGGCAACTGGAGCCCTATATCTCCTATGAGCTAATCGGTATGAAAGAGGAGCATATTAGCCACAAGCCACTGAGAACACTTGGCTTGCTAATAACATGCTTCCTTGTCCTTTCGTGCTTACTGGAGCCAATTTGGGTGAGTCAGCCACTGAAAGAAGACCACGCATCTCCTTTTTCATGCTGACTGGCTCCTAGGAATGCCTGCGGAAGACAAAGGCAAGCATGGAAAGGACACCAAAGATGACAGATAGCAAGCAAGGAAGGAGGTTAATCTACCATACAAAGTTCTTCCCCTTGCCCCATGTTCTCGTTGCAATTGCCCTAGGAGGTAGGGGTATGTGAGAGGGGGAGGGGAAGATGACAGCAGCATAGCTAAACTCTCTTTGTGGTTTGTTAACAAGTATTCCAATTTTCAACCCAGCAGCAAAAAAAGAGGGGGGAAGATGTGTGCTTTTGTTTCAGCCCAAAGCCAGAAGGAAACATCGCGGAACCCCTTGCCACCACACCAAAGAAGACTTGTGACATATATATGGAGTAATGTTATATTTATTAAAATATAACACATAATCAACCAGATTCAAATCAGCCAATTAATTATATAACAAATATTTCGGGCAGGTGAGGCTCAACCTATCTGTGAGGGAATAGACCCCCCAGAAGGCAAGT
The DNA here is from genome assembly GCF_030035675.1 of Rhineura floridana. Classification (NCBI taxonomy): domain Eukaryota; kingdom Metazoa; phylum Chordata; class Lepidosauria; order Squamata; family Rhineuridae; genus Rhineura; species Rhineura floridana. Next base: position 21,990,626 of record NC_084492.1, on the reverse strand, counting down.
CAGTCACATCGGACTGTAACTCCCAGTCAAGGATGTGGGAAAACTTATCCCTCCTTGCTATTGGAGTCAGGTATGTGGTTGCAACCTCCGCATCCTGGCCCTGCCGTACAGGCGTTCATCATGATGCGCAAGCTGGTCCCACATGGACACTCCCCAGATCCACACCAGACATTACGCCCTGATGGTTCCCTAGGGAGTGCCCTTTACCAGAATGCCTCAGCCGCCTCAATATTTAACCCCAATTACCTCACCTGCCCGAATTCCATGCCAGCCAACCGGGATCACCACAACCCTTCCAGGCAAGCCAATCGAATCGAACCAAGCAGTATGGAGTAGGCAAAACCAAAGAGATTCTGAAATCAGGATCTCCAAGAAAAAAATCATACTCAGCCCCATTTGGCGACTAGCAGAGCCCATACTGACAAGGGAGGGAAGGTGGGTGCCGCAAGGCAAAAAAAGCAAGTTTTTAGGGAGGAGCAGACTATTTACAGCTGCTCAGCCCCTCACTCAATTGGTCAAATTCCCCACCTGACTACTTTGAAACCTTCGGGAAACTTCCTGAGCCTTCTCGACAATGGGGTGGCAGCAAACACGCCCCCGCACAAGGCGGGAACGCCATTCTCACAAAAGAAAAGAAAAAGAAAAAGCACTTAATGAGTCTTCCTCATCAACTCACTCATGGGGAGTGGGGCGTGGTTTCTTGCCTGCCTGCCTGCCTGCCTGCCCCCCCCCGCTAGGGAAACTATGGAAGGAGATTGTGAGGGCATTTATTTAATAAATTAATGATGTGTGGATCATTTGCATTTCTTCTGTAGACATGCAGTAAGAAGGGCTTGTGGGATTTATTGCCAGTGGTAGGTGTCCCCCTTCTTTCTCTCAGCCCTGTGAGTGTGAGAAGGGGGGGGCTGATGGAGGGAGCCTTTAGCATGTTGAAGAGGTCAGGCACTCTTGTGATTTTTTACAAAAGGGAGGATTGAGTTGCTTGGGGGGAGGGAGAGGAAATCCCTCGGCTAAAGTTCACCTGTTGTCTTATTTCCGTAGCTCCCTTCCCCTATCTAGATCTGTTGTTGCTCCAGGAGGACCTAATGAAAGAAACTGAAGCATAGAAGAGAGTTCAGAAGATGTGTCCATATTTTAAATACATGCTGAAGAACAGGAATGTGACAAGACTGAATAGCATAGTGTTGCTTCTCGTATCAGCTACTGTTACTTCCCATATCTTCCTTGTAGGCAGATTCTTCATTGCTACAATTCCCAGAGTGGTTTAACAGTCAATCTCTCTTCCCGCGGAACTCTGTTAACTGTGAAGGGAACAGGGGCCTCCTAGCAACTTTTGGCACCCTTAACAAACATGACTGCTTAAAGTGGAATAATAGTGCTGTAAATCTATAGTGTGAATGTGGCCCTAGTCCCACACTTGGCCGTCATTTCAGAATTCTCAGAATCAAAATATTTCTGGCAACATTTTGCCCCCAGAGACAAAGTGGAGGAAAGAGTCTATCCACACAGCAGTTTTCTTCTGGTTCTGTTCCACTTTAACCGCGATAGCTTTGGGTTCCCTCCCTACAATGGCCTTCTGGCAACTGGCCTGGCCTGAGGGCATTTAAATCGTTCTTGCCAGAAGCAAGTAGGCTAGATTTAATGTTCCCTACTTAGGCTCCCTAAACAGGTGAGAAGGAATGATCCCGTTCATTTCGCTAAGATTTCTAAGTTAATTTCCAATCACAGAATTGTTTTTTTGTTTGAATGGTATGCTCCTGTCACAACCCCGCCTGCCAACACTCTACATTTATTATTATTTCAGCATGCTTTTTTTTTTAAATAGAAACACCAAAAAGTCATTATCCATCCTGACCATTACTTCAGTGCAGGCCAAAGGAGGTTTATAATTTTGTTGCTTTTGTACAGAATTCAGATTCTGCCACAACAAATCACTTACTGTTTGTTTTCCCATGTCTGTCTGCACCCACCCAGGATGCAATGCAATGCACAGGATCTCATCTTTGGCAAATCCCAGGGACTGGCACCGTGTGAGCATATTTAGAGCAGCCTAGGAGAAAGACATACCAGAAGGAGGGAGGTGACTGATGCAACTAGGGTTGGAGGAGAAATTAGTTTAGTTTTTATCTTAATGAATGTATTTATTTATTTATTATACTTGTATACCGCCCCATAGCCAAAGCTCTCTGGGCGGTTTACAGTAACTAAAAACAAATACAATTTAAAATACATCTTTTAAAAAACAATTTAAAACACAATTTAAAAATTTAAAACAATATAAAACACATGCTAAAATGCCTGGGAGAAGAGGAAAGTCTTGACCTGGCACCGAAAAGATAACAGTGTTGGCGCCAGGCACACCTTGTCAAAAACATCATTCCCTAATTTGAGGGCCACCACTGAGAAGGCCCTCTCCCTTGTTGCCATTCTCCAAGCTTCCCTTGGAGTAGGCACCCGGAGGAGGGCCTTTGATCTTAAACGTAGTGTATGGGTGGGTTCGTATCGGGAGAGGCGTTCCATCAGGTATTGTGGTCCCAAGCCGTGTAAGGCTTTATAAGTCAAAACCAGCACCTTGAATCGAGCTCGGAAACATAAAGGTAGCCAGTGCAAGCTGGCCAGAATCGGTTTTATATGTTCGGACCGTCTGGTCCCTGTTACCAATCTGATTTGCACTTCCCAAACCCTGCAAATCCATCTGATTTGCACTTCCCAAACCAGTTTTAAACTGAAATGCTGCAGTCCTTTGAAATTTGCACTTCTAAATTTTGCAGAAGATTTTCTCAATCAAAACATGAGTACAATAAAGTATATATTAGGGAAAGTGCACGTGTCAGTGCTTATATTAGTGAAAATAATGTATAAAATGCATTATGTTAGAGGAAATTGATTGCAAAAATGTGCATATTGTACACAAATTGGAGACCACACTATAATTGATAAGGTCACCAGATGTTTTTCTCCCCAGGAAAGACCTGACCAATGCCTTCTTTAAGGTGGAAGGAATGCTGACCCTGTGGATCATGATAAATTGACTTCAAAACTGATAACTTTGCTATGGCTAGATTTTATTAACCAAAATAGGCAATAATTACGACAACATATTGCAAAGAGGACTTTTCTAAGACTTTTGTTGACACCCTTCTGTGAAGTTAAATGAAAGTCGTGTCCAAACTTCATATTTTGTGGCATGCATGTTGTAGGAAAATAAAAATTTCCCATATGCCACACAAAGACTACCAAGTGAAGCCCTCAAGATCTATCCTTCAAAATAGAAATGGTTCAAAATGATACCATGCTTAATATTATCAAAACCACAGGAAGATCTAAAAGATTCAAGAGGGTCACACTTGGCTCTGTCAGTCACCCAGCAGAGATAGCCAGGGCAACCAAAGCAGTTCTTGTCCAAAAATGGGCCTGAAATGACCCCAAGATAATCAGGGTCATCCAAGAATCTCTGGGGTTGTCCATCCACTATCTTCTTGAAAAGTTTGTCCAAAAAAGGCAGATGGAGACCAGTCCATAGATATTAAGGTCATTAGATGTGTAAATATATACTAATATATAAATATATATTTTCCTGGTCAGCGCCTCCTTCAAGGCAAAAGGAACATGGCCCTCAGATAATGATGAGTGATGACCACTAAATCAGTGTTCTTCAAATTGGGTCACCAAAAGTTGTTGGACTACAACTCCCATCATCCCCAGCCAGCTTAGCCAATGGCCAGGGCTAATGGGAGTTTTGTTCCAAAAACATCTGGGGACCAAAGGATGAAGAACACTGCACTCAACTGACCACTTTCCTATGATCACATCTTACTTACCAAGGTGGGCAAGTGTCAGCAAGGCATAGTTTGATGAAAATGTTGTCACTCCCCTCAGGTGAAGTTCACTGAAAATTCAACTTCAAACTTGGTATTTAAATGATATTTAATAGCCACCCCTTCACCCTTAGCAGCGCTGCTGTGTCCATACCTTGCTGCAACGGTAACAGATACCTTCAGCCTTATTCCACAAGAAGGCATCAGTGATGGAGCCACCCAAACTGCTTACATTGACAATGGCAGCTTTGCTGCAGCTCATCCCTTTCTGGGGACATTGCTGAGATGCTTTCCTCAGCAAGGGCAGGAATGCCTAGAGAAAGAGAGGGGAACAAATACATATCACTGCACACTGTGTGGAGAGGACTGGGCAAAGTCTGCAGTGTGCGGACAGACATGAGCCCGGCAGTTACTTGCCAGTGGCATGCCAGATTTCTCAGGTAGCTCGTCCAGATGGCAGCCACAACTCCTAGTTCAACAGGTGCAAACTTTGCCCATGATCTCCATAACTCTGAAGGCGGCACTGCTACATTTTGCTTCCATTCTCATGAGGCTGTTAAACGTTCTGTTCTACATCTTGTCTCTGTGAAAAGGAAACACCTAGCTATCACCCCATCACCAGGAAGCAACGGCAACCTAATTTCTAAACATTAGGAGTTCTGCAACATAGCGAGGCGTGTCTGTGAAGAAGGAACAATAGGATAGCCTTACCTGGCTCATCATCATGGGGCCAATCACATTGGTTCTGTACACCTCAGACATGTCTTCTGGGTTCTCTGACTCTAAAGGGTTTAGCTTTAAAATCCCAGCATTGTTTATCAAAAGATTCAATCCAGCTCCTTTCAGCCGCTCGGTGACTCTGGCAGCAGCAGCCTGGATGCTGGATGGATCACAAGTGTCTACAGCAGCAAAGAGAAGATCTTAATAAATCCTATTTTTCTTGTAAGCCTCTTTCTTCTTGTCACAAGTCAACATCTTATAAGCCTTTTTGTTCTTGTAATATATAGAATATATTATAATATATTTAGAATATATATGTACTATTTATTAGAATAACATTTAGAAGGAAGGACCAGTTTTGTAGTGCTTATGTATAACTCAATTGAATCAATCACAATCAGACTATCTATAACCTTTCCTATAGTTATTGTCTTCTCACTGTCCAGAGCTCTGTAGAAGTTTTTGTATGATGTCAGTCAATGATTGGTATATACCTATAGCCTCATTAACATCAAGAGATGACCTAATATCCTAGTTACCAAAGTTAGAATTAAAGCGGGGCAGCTACAAATTCATGAACGATAAGGCTATCAATGTCTACTAGCCACAATGGCCAGGCCCAGCACCAGCGGTTGGGCACTGGCCAGGTTGGGCACTGGCTGAGGGCCGCTGTAGCTGACAGGGGCCCCTGCTGCTAGGGCTGGGTGGATGTAGCTCCCACTCTACAATCCGCACTAGCATTAGGTTGCAGAGCATGTGCCCTGTGCCCCAATGCTGGGGCGGAGGGCGGAGCGGAAGCCACCCCTTCAAGCATCAACCCCCCCAATGCCAGCACAGGCTAGCTGCACCACTTCCTGCATTGTTGCATTAGCGCACTGCAAGTGGAAACACACTGACACAGCTGGGCCTATTTAAGCCTCCAGCACCAGCAGCACTGCCTTCAAGGGCCCGCAGCAGGGTAGTGCCAGCCCTGATAATGGCTATGTTCTCCCTCCACAGTTGGAGGCACTACACTTCTGAATATCAGTTGCTGGAAACCACAGCTGGGAGAGTGCTCTTGTGCCACTGTGAGAACAGGATGTTGGACTAGATGGGCCATTGGCCTGATCCAGCAGGGCTCTTCTTACGTTCTTTATCTTCCAAGCTTTTGTTCCATCTAGCTTTTATATTTATTTAATTAATTAATTAATTTATATCTCGCCCTTCCTTCCAGCAGGAGCCCAGGGCAGCAAACAGAAGCACTAAAAACATTTTAAAACATCATAAAAACAGATCTTAAAATACATTAAAACAAAACAACGTTAAAAACATTTTTAAAAAAAGAGAGAGCCACTGTGGCGTAGTGGTTAGAGTGTTGGACTATAACCTGGGAGACCAGGGTTTGAATTCCCACAGCCATGAAGCTCACTGGGTGACCTTGGGCCAGTCACTGCCTCTCAGCCTCAGAGGAAGGCAATGGTAAAACCACCTCTGAACACCGCTTACCATGAAAACCCTATTCATAGGGTTGCCATAAGTCAGAATCGACTTGAAGGTAGTGTTAGGGGTGACCCAGGGGTCAGGATGTTGGAGAATTCTGCAGTAAGTGGGTAAAGAAGCAGAAATTTCTGCAGTTCAATGTTCATCAGTGTTCAGGAATGGAAATCAGTCAAGCGAATACAATTGGTATTTGTTTACATCTTTTTTTTAACTTTGCAAACAATATGTAGGGAATTACTTTTTTTCTTAACATTGAATTGGCATTTCCTTTAACTTAACATGAATGGCATGGAAATAATTATGTCATTAATCATGTCAAATTTATAACTTACACAAAGTACGTAAAATAGCACAGATAGTGAGGCAGGTAACATAGTATTTGTCAGGAACCAAACTGCAGCTGAATGGAAACAGTGCTGATTGTGATGAATATAGGTCAGAATAGAAATCGCTGCCTTCTCACATCCCTCCTGTCATGGGTCCCAAGGAGAATCTCTGGCAAGTTTGGGAGGATGGAGAAGAGGTTATTGACATTGGGGAGGACATTGCCAGCACTGATGAAGGAAATGAGGGGGTTACAGAGAATGTCTCTCTAGAAGCCTTTAAGGTGGCTGCTGGAGTTATTGAGGAAGGCCTTTTCTTGTCTCAGCTGGCTGGTGATGATTGTCTGCCAGCACCAAAGCCAAGTGTAACAACAAAAAAGATAAATGCTAACAAAAAGACTGGAACTTCTCAGGCAGGGGAAAATGAAAGTGACTCAGCAGAGTCAGAGACTGGCATGTCTCCAAGGTCATGGAGGTTAGAGAAGAGAATGTTACAAGTAGCCGAATTTCATCCACCACCTCCGTCATAGCCCTTGCCTTGTATCTCATGCTGGAAGGAACCTGAATTAATTCATAGTGTCAAATGCCCACCCCTTTTCTGTATATATAGAAGCAGCATTGTTTGTATTTGCTATTGCAACAACTCGTCTGCTGTTGCTTCCAATGCCCAACAAGCCTACTCCTGTTTGAATCCAGTTTTAGGCCTAGCATGAGATACTAAATCCCTGTTCTAATTTCTGGAATGAAGATTTATGCAGAAAAACCCAGTCACCGAGTCCTGAGTCTGCTTCTCTGGTTGGGAGCCAAGACACCTTCCTAGGGGGCTTGAACCCTGTGCCACCCCAACCAACCACCATCTTAATTTGCCCAGAGGCAACTATATATATATAAATTAGTATATGCAAACGTATATCATGAGCCTATGCCCTAAGTCTTTTATGAACCTTGGAACACTCTTTCCACTACCACCCTCCTATTTCTTGGAGGCCCTGTTTTGCTAGATAGCTGTCAACATTCATGTCCTGAAGTTGCTATTAGAAGGAGTGAATACAGAGCTTATTATTATTTGCTTATAATGCATACTGATTCATGGAAAATATGTATACCAAACAATGGAGCAGATACTTTTTATGGATGTGCCTGGAAGACTGGGCACCTCCAGGCAAGCTATTTATTGAACATTCATCCTGATTTTGTTTGCAGGGAGATGAGACAATGTTGGCTATTTAATGAGCATTGAGCCTGATTAGTTTGCAGGGAGGCTAGATGGTGTTGTATCAAAGCATCATCCCACAATTTCCACTGCATTTTCCCATCACTTTTGTTATTGCAAAAAGTCTGATCTTTTGGAGAGGCAGGTTTCTTGCGGAAGAGCTCTAAATCAGCTCTAACTGAGCAACATGAATTGGCCGGTATGTGATTGAATTGCACCCCAAAATAGCAACACTCTGGTAGTGCCCAACATTCGCTTTCTTGCTTTAATAGCAGGATCCAACCATTTTATGTCTTTATTATTAAATTTATATCTTGCCCTTCCTCCCAGAAGAAGCCCAGGATGGCAAACAGAAACACTAAAAGTACTTTAAAATATATTTCATGTATGTTGTGAGTTCTGAAATTCTAACTATGCACCCATAAATGGGAAACAAACATTAATTTGAAAAGAAAGGAAATTTGTGAAATGGCTTTGATTCTCTGCTCTTGTCCTTATCCATGTGGGAAGAGAGAATTTAGAGGGGGGGGCACACATACCCAGTGTGATGATCTCCACTCCCTGATGCTTGGCAGCCAAATTCTTCAAGTCCTGAAAGATACACAGACCTAGGATTGAACATCAAGTCCTGGAGGAGGGGATTATTTGAAATGGGATAGGAAGGGGAAATGGGAGAAGATTAAGTCCCTCCTGGTTTCAGTTTTTAGCATAGGGGGTATTTATTGCATTGGCATGGATCTGCAAAAGCATTCTGTAGAAAGTATCTCAACAGGAACATCAATTTTGTGAAGAGCCCTGCTCTGAATAGGGAATCCTAGGAGAGTGTCAAGGTTATGCAACTATATGTTATACAGGAAAACATCTGTAAGGAAAATCCTGCAAGACTTCCACCTATGCAGTCACTAGTCCTATCCTTAGAATCAGTAACCCAGCTGAAAATCAGTCTATGTACTTTAGGATAAGTTTTCACAATCATTTAAGACAGATTAGTTACACTTTTGATAAGCTATAAGAGCTTTTTCTCCCACTCTTCCAATGTGATATAACAAGAATGTACATTGCAATACTAAGCTTGTTGACCCAGAAGATATCCTCATTGAGGTTAATGTGATTGACTATTTGGTGATATTGGTCCTGTGTTATGTATTTCATATTATTTGATCCAAGTTATTCTTGTAGTTTCTAGGACCCAAGAAGGTAATCACTTCTCTGTTTCAATGCTCTTCAGATTAATGGATGGAATAAATTAACCTCTTTCCTACTCATTCCTCCCTAAGGCTGCAAAGAAAATGGCTATCAAGGAACATAAACAGGTATCTGAACTGTGTATAAGCAGACAGACACCAATCTTGCCCTGGGAATGGGAACCGTAGCAAGGCTTGCCCTGGACTGGGGATGAGGAAGAAATTCCATTCAGTTTGCATTTAAAGCCAAATCGATCAAATTGACCGAAACAATATGTGAATTGAAACACAGCCTTCCTTTGGAATGCACACTTCTACAGATTTTGCGACGCATTTCTCCAACTAAACAAAGTTTACCAAAATGCACGTTAGGGGAACGCGTACATAAAAATGAATATATTACCGAAGATAACATACAAATGCATTATATTAGGGAAATTAATTGCAAAAATTTGTACGTAAGTCAAAACTGCATGTAAAATATGCATATTGGGAGAAAATCACACTAAAATGCTGGATCACAACTTTCTGCAAAATGTGGGAGAACTGGATTTAAGATTGCAAAAATGAGAAACGGAGGGAACTGAAATGGGCAGATCATTCCATCCCTGCCTGGACACATGTTCTTTGGCATGACACCCATTTCCATAGCGGAAAAGTTCCTTTTTTGAACTACAACTCCCATCAGCCCAACCCAGTGGCCATGCTGGCTGGGGCTGATGGGAGTTGTAGTTTAAAAAAAGTAACTTTTCCAAGCTCTGCTCATCCCAATGTACACCTTGGGGCTCACCTGGGCATGTGGTCCATCTGGATCCCGGCAGGTGGCAAAGATCCATTCTGGCCGGTTGCTTTTCTCCACCAGCTGCCTGACCAGCTCCAGACCAATGCCCCTATTTGACCCAGTCACCAAGACGCTGTGTGCATTCAGCACTGCCATCTCTCCTCCCTGCCCAACTGACAAAGTCCTTTGCCTGCCCAACCCTAGTGCTGAAGCTAGCCTGGCTCTTGTGTCAGCTGACACAAGCCTGGCTCTTGTATTAGCATATATTGACAATTCGGTGCCATGTAAGGGCCAACAGCAAACAAAAAGGAAGCGAAGCTGGGGTTTATTGCAGAGTCTCTGCAATCACTAGGAGAAAGCTGGAAAAATGGGTGAGGGAAATTGGCAGACTGGATCAGAAGCTCTCATCTGCCGACTCCTGACTAAGAAAGCTCTGTGGCACCCAAGGATAGCTCATTCTAGCACCCAGCTTCCTCCCCCAAGGGTTGCAAGAAGTGCTTGGTACCTGTGTCTGCTCAGATCTTGAGCCTGAGAGGCTGAAAATGGTCCAGACACAAGAAGACAAAAATAAAGGGAAATGTGTTGGGGGCTCCCTTCATGCACTGCTTAGCAAGAGGCAGGAGAAGTTGCTAGAAGAAGGGTTGGTAGAAGACAGAAAGGGGTATTTTAGGGAGAGAGAGGCACTACTGGTGGCAAGCCATTGATTTGTACTGGCTTTCTGGATGACCTTTGGACAGAGCAGGAGTTTCCAGCTCCGCCTGTTATGTTCCAGCTACCTTTTTAGAGCACAAAGGCTGTCATGGGAGGTTCCTGATGTGCACTTTAACCACCACATTTTGCGATGAGCACCCAAGATGCTTTAAAATATATGGTACATTTAGGGAGGTTGGAGAATTCTGATGGAAACAGAAATGAGAGCACAAATTGCCAGTGTTTGTTTATTTGTCCCATGTCTGGAAGGGAAATCAATCCTGCAAATACAACCTGTATTCACTGTTCTTGTTGATGTCAATCCACACAAAATATGCAGCTGATTTTTCCCCATTTGCATTTAGCTTCCTTTGCATTAAAATGAACGGTGGGGAATAACGCAGTGATGATGTAATTCATTACTTAAAATTCCGCCACAGTAGATAATGAGGATAATCTTGTAATTTTTGTCAGAAGCTGAACTGCAGCAGAAGGGAAACAGGATACTTCATTCCGTTCCCCCCTCTCACCCCCAGAAGTCAACATTTCATGGCCACTGAGCATGCTCAGTTCTCATTGTGCTGTTTGTTGGGATTTCTCCCCTGAAGGTTTTTTCCACCTAAATATTTTTTTTCAAGCCTTCTGATCTTCCCTCTTGTGCATGGAAGGTGTCACTTTGGCTACAAAATGGCCAGCACCTGGAGAATTGTGATCTCTTGTTCATGTGTATGACTAACAAGCATGTGTATTCTGTTTTAAACCAAAAAAGAGAATGGACACAATGATCCAACCAAAGTTCAGCTTTTTCATTAGTCATAGTTTTATTTTCCTTACCATCATTCACAAGAAATGTAATATTTCTCCCTTTTTATTATTATTGTTTTCATTAGAACACAAGTTTAAAAGCAAAAGGATTAAAAAAGTTATTTGCTTACACAAACTCTGAAGGCCAGAATGAATTACTCAGTGGCTAAAGACATTGCTGAAATCACATATGGAGCGGGGAAAGAACCCTTTTGGGGGGCAAAACGGTGAGATTAGAAGAGACAGTTTCATATTCATGACTCAATCTGAGCAGTGCCACAGAATTTAGACTGGACAGCCAAGAAAGTTGCTGCTGTGTTACAACTGTGATTATTTTTTTTTAATTATGCTTGCCAAAATAATTGGTTTTTAATAAGGAAGGTATTGTGTTCTTGATATTCTGCTTCTGCCACTAGTTCTGGTACAGAATGAATTTATCTGTTTAATGATATTATACTGGGCTGACTATTATTTAGTTAGTTAGATGAGAGCCAGTGTGGTGTACTGCAGCATTTCCCAGCTTTGGGATCCCCAGATGTTGCTGGACTACAGTTCCAATAATTCCTGACCATTGGTCATGCTGGCTAGGGCTGATGACAGTTGTAGTCGAGCAACATCTGGGAACCCAAATGTTAGGAAAGGCTGGTGTGGTGGTTAGAGTGCTGGACTGGGACCTGGGAGACCAAGGTTCAATTCCCTGCTCAGCCATGAAGCTCACTGGTTGACTTTGGGCCAATCACTAGCTTTGTTTGCACACCACCTTGAGCTCCTTGGAGAAAAGATGGGATAGAAATGTAATTATGATTGCTGTGTTTGTTGCTGTTTTGTTCCTTCTGACTCCCACCGTTGTCAGGCCGTCATTCTGATTTTTATTATATGTTTTGCTTTTATTTTCTGTGTTTCTAGCATGTCTTGTGCTTTGTGAAGGCCTGCCCCTAAAAGACAGCATCACAATACCTCCAATAAAAAATAAAAGGCTGCTGAGCAAAGTTAACGAGATACATTCTAGGCCGGCCCCACCACTAGAAAGAGTGAGGCAGTCACCTACGGTGGCAGACTCTTGAGGTGGGGTGGTGATGGCAGCCCTCTTGCCATTTGCCCTGGTCCCCTAAACTTCCCTGCCTGCACCCCCTAAGCTAGTCTGTTGCCCTCAGGTGTGTCAGAGCTAGACATGAAAGAAATTATTTCCCCCCGCATTTTTCACTATCTAAACTATCAGAATGGGGGTCCTTCCCATGCAGCAAAAAAGGCCTTGGCCCAACCCTGGATGTATCAAAGTAGTTGTCTTCTGCAATTGTGTGATTTATGATTATTGCATTTTTCCTGCCAGAAAAAGAGAGAGAGAGAGAGAGAGGCACATATGGGCTTTTTTGCCTCTGGTGCCAAGATCACTAGACCAGCCTCAGGGATTGTGCACCCTGAGAGGGGGCACCTTTTGCTGCTCCAGCTCAGATGGCAAAAATATCATGGGCTCACCAAGGAAGGGCCTTCCCTTCCCAGTTCACAAAGGTACCACTGTCTTTCTCTGAGAGACGGAAAAGGGTGTTCAGGATCTCTCGCACACTCACATCCAGTGCCAGTGGGGCCTGTCCCTAGAAAGAAAGGAATAGGTGACTGACGCAAGAACGCTTTAATTCACTTCAATTGCTCAAACCTAAACGTTCCAATATGCACTTGAAACCTTCCTGCCAAGTAGTGATAGTCCTGAGACACCCTTTGACTTTCACCTCTGTCAACAGCTATCAGCCACAACAGTGAACAAAAGAACATCCGAGTCTGTTGGGAGTAAAGCACCAGCGCATGTTTAACATCTACATGAAGCCCTTGGGAGCAGTCATCGGGAGATTTGGAGCGAGGTGTCAGCAGTATGTTGATGATACTCAGCTCTATTTCTCTGTAACATCTGAATCAGGAGAGCTCGTGCAAGCCTTGGACTGTTGCCTGGACTCAGTGGTGGGCTGGATGAGAGCCAATAAATTGAGTCTGAATCCTAGTAAGACAGAGGTGCTTTGGATAATTGGTCAGTGCCTGCTTTGGATGGGGTCGTACTACCTCTGAAAGTGCAGGTTCGTAGCCTCAGGGTGCTCCTGGATCCATCCTAGTCACTAGAGGCCCAGGTGACCTCAGTGGCTAGGAGGGCCTTTTACCAGCTTGGCTGGTAAGACAGCAGTGGCCATTTCTGGACTGGGATAGCCTGACCACTGTTGTCCTTGCACTGGTAACCTCCAGGCTAGATTACTGTAATGTGCTCTATGTGGGGTTGCCCTTGAGGTTGGTCCAGAAGCTGCAGCTGGTGCAAAATGCGGTGGTGCAACTGCTCACTGGGGCAGGGTATCATCAACATGTCACCCCAGTGCTGAAAGAATTGCACTGGCTGCCCATTAGCAACCGGGCCAGATTCAAGATGTTGGTTTTGGTGTACAAAACGCTATACAGCTTGCGACCAGGATACATGAAAGACCATCTTACCCGTTATATACTCAGTCGATCACTGTGCTCTGCAGGTGAGGGTCTCCTGCAGATACCATCATATCAGGAGGTCCGTTCCACACAACATAGGAAGTAGACCTTTAGTGTTGTGGCACCTGCCCCTTGGAATTCCCTCCCCTTAAATATTAAACAGGCACCATCTCTGTTATCTTTTCCATGCCTACTGAATATCTTCCTCTTTCAACAAATATATTAAGTAAAGACCTTATCCCAGTCTACATATGTGTTGGAATTGCTTTTTTAAATGTTTTTAAAGCTTTTTTTAAAAGATGTTTTGTTTTAATACATTTTTAAAGATGTTTTGTTTTAATATATTTTAAAGTCTGTTTTTAAGATGTTTTAGAGTGCTTTTGGTGTTTAGTTTGTCACCAGGGGATCCTGAGAGGAAGGGGGGGATATAAATTTAATCAATCAATCAACAAAATGTTACAAGCAACCTAAACCACTGGGGGCAATAGTCAGAAAGGCAATCTATTCTTCCCTCTGCTGATTCGTCCTCTAAAATGTGTATTGTTTTTTGCACCCTTTGCTCTTCCCTTTCCTCCCTTTTCCTGTGTTTGTACTCAGTTACTTAGTAATGGTTCCTGGGTGAAAGCTACATGGCTGCTTCAGCATGTGTAACTTTACTCTTTGTAGTAATAAACCTTACCTTTCTTTATTCTTTCAACTATTAGTCTTGACAGACCAATTACAATATTTCTGCACTCATCTGCAATGCATATATTCCAAAAACTCTAACACTGTCCAGACAATGTACCTCTGGGAACAAATAACAGAGAATGGTCATCATGACCTTCATATACTGCTTTTTAAGCTTACCTTGAGCATCTTTTTGCAAGAGTTGGGGATCCAGAAAGAATACAGCAGAGAGTTGAGATTTTGGTTTAATCCCACCTAATATCCTGTTGGATTATAGCTAGCATGTTCACCGCCCAGAGAGCTATTGCTAGTCGGGCGGTATATAAATTTAATAAATAAATAAATAAATAAAAGCATGTGAGACTGTATTTCCTTGCTAGATTGGACCATCAGATCAATGGTTTTTGTTATCTTTTCAAAATTATTTCTAGAAAGGGTATTTTAAATTTTTGAAATTTTGAAAAGTTAATTAACATAATAATGTGTTAATTATTATGCATCCTGACCAGTGTAAACCAAATTATTTAAATAATTTTATGTATGGAGTTCAAATTTTGCCACAGCAAATCACTTACCACTATATTTCCCATGTCTGTCTGCACCCACCCAGGATGCAATGCAATGCACAGGATCTCATCTTTGGCAAATCCCAGGGACTGGCACTTGGTGAGCATATTTAGAGCAGCCTAGGAGGAAGACATAACAAAAGAAGGGAGGAGACTGATGCCACAAGGGATGGGGGGAGGAATTCATCAAGGTTGTACTTTAATGTGAACACTTCCTGAACTGATATTCAGTATGTAAAGGAGCAATCCTCTAAACTTTGCACTTTTTGTGAGGCAGTTCTCCATCCAAAAAAATGAGTACAAAATGCAACCTTTTGGTTCTCTCCGTTTCTCATTTCTCTAGTCTTAAATTCATTTCTCCACATTTATGCCGCAGATTTTTTAAAAATCCTCATGAAAATTCTTCAGCATGTTAGTGTAAATTTCTCCTAATAAATACACTTTTGTATGCAGTTTTGACTAATGTACACATTTTTGCAAGCAATTTCTCCTAATATAATGCATCTCTGCATGTTATCTTCACCAATTTATCCATTCTTATGCACATTTCCCCCTAATATAAGCAATTTTGTCAACATTGCTTGGTTGGAGAACTGCATTGCAAAATCTGGATAAGTGTGAATTTCAAAGGATGGCTGTGTTTATTGTTTTGCAAAGTGCAAATTAGATAAAGTCAGCTTTAAATGCAAACTGAACTGCATTTCTCCCTCACCACTAGTGCTGGGTGAACCTGAGCACAAGTGGCACTGGGAGTAGCTCTGGTCAGGAATGGAGGCTGAGGTCGGTTATCATTTCCCTTCCTTATGGAGTAAAAATGGAAGAACTGAATATTGTTGTTACAAGAGCTGAGCTATTAGTTTTGCTGAATGCTTGAAACTGATCCTGAGGTTTTAAACAACTGCTGCCCAGTAGCTAGCGTGGCAATTGAATTGTGGGGTCCCACAGGGTTCCATCTTGCCCTCAATGTTATTTAACATTTATATAAAGCCACTGGGTGGAGTCATTGGAAGCATGGGGCTTGGCATCATAAGTATGGGCATTTCATGTCCCCATCTGGGGCTTGAAACAAAACTGCAATAGAACCAGATGATCAGGTTCATCTAGTTGTTTGGCAACTATCCTCTCAAGCATCTTGCTGCCCCAAAACCAACAGATTGGAGACCAGGCGAAAATTAATAAGGTTACTGCGGTCAACATTTTTTCCCCCAGGAAGGGTCTGTCCAATGCTTTCTTCAAGGTGGAAGGAACATTGACAGCTAATCTTAATACTCTGGATAATGATGCAATGACCTCTAAACACTCTGCTATGACTGGCTTTTACTAGCCAAAATGGGCAAGAATCAAGAATACACTGTGAGATGGACTTTTCAAAGAACCTTGTCAACACCCCTTGTGTGACATTACATGAAAGCCATGTTCAAATTTTATATTTTGTGGGTTGCATGTTGTAGCAAAGCAAATCATTCTTCCTTTGTAAGAGGCAACTTCTTCTATATGCCATAGAAAGATAGAACATACACAAAGTGGGGCCTTCCAGCCCTACCCCCCTCCAAAAGGGTCTAGAAGGATGTCATGGTTGCTATTAACAAAAATCACAGATTCAAACGAGGGCAACCAAAGTAGTTCCATGTCCAAAATGGGCCTAAAATGGATCCAAATAATTAGGTTTATCCAAAAGTCTGTGAGATTGTGCAACTACTACATTCTTGAGAAGCTTGATCAAAAAAGGCAAATAGAGATTGACCCATAGGTATTAAGGTCATTTACCTGATCAGCACCTCCTTCAAGGTAGAAAAAACATGCCCCTCAGATAATGCTGCATTGACCATTAAACCAGTGTCCTTCACCTTGGGTCCCCAAATGTTGTTGCACTACAACTCCCATTACCCGTAACCAACTTAGCCAACGCTCAGAGATGATGGGAGTTGTATTATTTTTTTATTGTATTGTATTGTATATTGTAGTCTTACAACATCTGGGGACCCAAGGTTGAAGAATACTGCACTGCGCTGACTTCTCTCCTAGTGCCAAATTTTACTTACCAAGATGGGCAAGGGTCAGAGAGATGTTGTGGGATGCAGTTTCTGAGAGCCTTATCAGAATCCTCAGATGAAATAAACTGAAAACTGAGCTTTATATGTAAATGCTATTAAACAGCCAGCTCTTTACCCTTTGCGGCACTGGTGTGTCCGTACCTTGCTGCACCGGTAAGAGACCTCCTGTGCCACATGCCACATTAAGATATTTGTGATGGATCCACCTTCACTGGATACGTTGACAATGGCAGCTTTGCTGCAGCTCATCCCTTTCTGAGGACTTTCCTGGGATGCCTTCCTCAGCAAGGGCAGGAATGCCTGGAGAAGGAGAGGAAAGAATTAAATAAGGATGCACACTCTGTGGGGAGTACGGAGCATTCTTTCACCAATGCAAAGTTCAAAGTGTGGGGACAAACATGAATGCAGCAATTATTTGCCAGTGGCATGTCAGAGTTCTCTTGTAGCTTATGCAGATGGCAGCTACAACTCCAGGTATAACCTTCCCTCCATAACCACAAAGATTGCGCTGTTAAATTTGGTCTCTCATGGAGCTGTTAAAAGTTTGGTTCCATATCTTTTCTCCATGAAAAAGGCACTCAGTACAGTACCCAGGAAGCAATGACATTGGGCCACCTACTTCCCAAACAATAGGGGTTCTGCAATATGGCGAGAAGTGTCTGGGACGAAGGAACAAGATAGCCTTACCTGGCTCACCATCATGGGACCAATCACATTGGTTGTGTACACCTTGGACATGTCTTCCGGTATCTCAGATTCCAAAGTACTTTTCTTTAGAATCCCAGCATTATTTATCAGAAGATTCAGCCCAGCTTTCTTCAGCTCTTCAGTGACTCTGGCTGCAGCAGACTTGACACTAGATGGCTTAGAAGTATCTACAGCAGCAAAAAGAAGATTTTAATAAATCCCATTTTCTTGACTTCTTGTCACAAATCAACATCTTATGAGCCTTTTTCTGGTTCATTTAGAAGAAAGAACCTTCAAAAGATTATTTAGAAGGAAAAATTGGGATACAATTTGTACTGAATATTGTTCCAGTTCCACCGACTGGGATTCAATTACCAAATTGTCACAAACTGGGGGGAAATGGATATTAAATATAAGAATCCCATGTTGGAAAATATTTAAGAACCATATCTGAATGCAAAGATATTAAACAAAATAAACTACCACTGGGCAACCTCAACTTTTAGGGTAAACAGTGTGAACTGAATTAGCAGAAAACCCAGTAGAAAACTAGTAGTTCTGAAACAGTGGTCCCTAGTGGCTCCATGTCAGTGGGGCAGTGGAATCTGCTTCGGGTTTTAGTCTGAACTTTCAGGGATCTGTCCAAGGTGCTAACATAGGTTTAATACACTTAAATTTGCCCTTTGCTCTTTTCCTTAATGACTTACACATTTAGGTGAAGTATCTTTTGGATGAGCTTTCAGGGCATAATCTACACTGGGTGTTTTATCTTGATCTTACCTCCCGATAAGACAAAACCTATTTTGTAAGTTAATTAACTTACTTTTAATTTCCTGTTGTTTCCTATCTGAAAGAACAGCAAAGGAAGATATTCATTCCTCTTCTGTTGGTTCTATCCAGTCCTGAGCACCCAAACGTCAAATTCTCCAGAGCTGACGGCCATACAGAACTTTAAGGAAATGTGTGCATGAAATCAATTCGTTCTGAGTTGCTGCTCTTTCACCACTAGGAATCGTCAGAAGTTCATCCCATCACCATGATTATCAGTAGGAGTTTGAGATCTGGACAAAATACCATTACACTCTGCCTTCCCTTTTTTAAAGAGAAGAACTTACTTCTTCATCTTCAACATACCCATTTAAAAACTAAATAACTTTTCTTTTCCATCAAAGAGGGAATATTTTTATTTCCCAAAGTTAAAAGCATCCTTAATGGTGACTCCTTACCTATTAACCTCCTAGTTGTCTTTAAATTAGTAAAAGCCAAAAATGAGTCTACAACATTTTTAAATGGTGTTTAACCCTGCTCATTTGGGCAATGATCTCTGGAAAGGGGAAAGATTGTGCATTGCACAACATGCTCTTAATACCAGCTTACTAATTTGCAGAGCATTTTTTTATTTCTGGTCAGTTTGTTGTTATTATTATTATTACTGGACTTCTGTCTCCCGCTGTTCACTAACATTCAGAATCAAGAATAAGCTGGTCAGCAAATTCAAAAGTCTTTCTAGTGACATAATAAAAGCAACAACAACAACAACAATTTATTATTATTGTTTAATTTTATATCCCAGTCTTCCTCCAAAATTGGACACAGGGTGGCAAACAAGAAGTGATAAAACAAAACAAAAAGAGCTTACATTAAAAACCATTCCAATACAGATGCAAACTAGGAAAGATTTCTACTTAAAAGGTTTGTTGGGAGAGGAAGGTCTTTAGTAGATACCAGAAAGGCAGCATGGATGGTGCCTGTCAAATATTGAAGGGGACGGAATTCCAAAAAGTAGGTGTCACAACACTAAAGGCCTGATTCCTATATTGTGCGGAATGGAGCTCCTGATAAGATGGTATCTGTAGGAAACTCTCACCTGCAGAATTTAATGATTAAATGGGTATAAAAATGGTGAGACCATTTTTCAGGTATCCTGGTCCCAAGTTATATAGGAGTTTACACACCAACACCAGCACCTTGAACTTAGCCCGGTAGCAAACTGGTAGTTAGTGCCATTCTTTCAATAGCAGGGCAACATCTTGGCAATATGTGGGCAGTTATGCCACCGCATTTTGCACCAATTGCAGAGCCAGTGTGGTGTAGTGGTTAAGGTGTTGGACTGCAACCTGGGAGACCAGAATTCGAATCCCCACACAGCCATGAAGCTCACTGGGTGACCTTGGACCAGTCACTGCCTCTCAACCTCAGAGGAAGGCAATGGTAAACCACCTCTGAATACCACTTACCATGAAACCGCTATTCATAGCGTCGCCATAAGTCGGAGTCAACTTGAAGGCAGTCCATTTCCATTTTGCAGCTTCCAGACTGACCTCAAGGACAGCCCCACAGGGAATGTGTTATAATAATCTAACTGGGAGTTACCAGTGCATGGACAACAGTGGTCAGGCTATCCTAGCCCAGAAAAATCAGAAGCTGATAAAAGGCACTCCTAGCCACTGAGGTCACCTGAACTTCTAGCAAAAGGTGGATCCTGGAGCACCCCCAGACTACAAAACTGTTTTTTTCAGGGGAAGTATGACCCCATTCAAAGCAGGCAACTGACCAATTATCTGGACTTGGGAACCGCCCACTAGTGATGGGCGAGAAATTTGATTCAGTTTGCATTTCAAGCCAAATCCCTCAAATTCACACTTTCCAAAGCAATGTGAGAAGTGAAACACAGCCATTATTCAAAATTCACACTTATTTTAATTTTGCAATGCAGTTCTTCAACCAACTACTGTTTACAAAAATGCTTATGTTAGGGGAAAGTGTAGATAAAAATGAATATAGGAGTAAAATAACATGCAAAATGCATTGTATGGCAAGAAATGGCTTGCAAAATGTGTACATTTGTCAAAACTGCCTACAAAAATGTGTCCGTTAGGAGAAACGTGCACTAAAACGCTGGCAAATTTTCATGAGGAATTTTCTAAAAAAGGAAATTGCTCTAGAAATGCAAAGAACTACATTTAAGAGTGGAAAAATGAGAAACTGAGAGAACTGAAATTGACAGCTCTTTCCATCTCTACCACCAACCCACTGTGCCTCCGTCTTGCCAGGATCCAGAGTCAGTTTGTTGGCCTCCATCCAGCCCACCACCAAGACAAGGCCCTAGTCCAACCTACTGTTTGTAATATTGCAGCACCATCTTTATTAGAACACTTCAGTCATTTTGTTTTTAGAGGAAGGAGGAAAACAGTAAAAGAAACCTGATGATTAAAAATGGAAATGGGCTACCTTCAAGTCAATCCCAACTTATGCCAATGCTATGAATAGGGTTTTCATGGTAAGCGGTATTCAGAGGGGGTTTACCATTGCCTTCCTCTGAGGAGGAGAGGCAGTGACTGCCCCAAGGTCACCCAGTGAGCTTCATGGCTGTGTGGGGATTTGAACCCTGGTCTCCCAGGTCGTAGTCCAATACTCTAACCACTACACCACACCAGCTCTCAGGAGCCTGTGTAGGGAACATTAAATCTAGCCTACCTGCTTCTGGCAAGAAGGATTTAAATGCCGAAGAGAACCCAAAGCTATCGCAGTTAAAGTGGAACAGAACCAGAAGAAAACTGCTGTGTGGATAGACTCACACACACACACACGGTCTCTGGAGGCTAAATGTGGCCAGAAATGTTTTAATTCTAAGAATTCTGAAATGACGGCCAAGTATGGGACTAGGGCCACATTCACACTATAGATTTACAGCACTATTATTCCACTTTAAGCAGTGATGCTTGTTAAGGGTGCCAAAAGTTGCTAGGAGGCCCCTGTTCCCTATTCACAAGGTGCATCCCCAAGAAGCATGCTGAAGTGTTGCCTCTGCTGCTATAAACTTTTATAGTGGAGTAAATTCAAAAAGGTACGTATCTTACAGTCCCAGGGCCAGTCAGAGGAAGGATCCTGTGTAATTGGACCCATGTGAGAAAACAGAAGCCACTGGAATCCTGGCCAACATAGAATAAATACAATGCATGGTTTCCCAATGGCAAGAATCCCAAAAAGCTCAGTTTCCTGGCAGCCGCGTGAAGGGTTGGAAGCAAACAAAGTCTGCTGTCACTTGCCAGAGACCCGGGACTCTTTGATTTAATATCAAGAAAACACATTTTCATAAAGTATTGCAACACCTACAAATTACTTATAAGTTCAGAGATGTGGTTTTTGCACAAGGTATCTAGATGTGGAATAGTGTGCTGTATAAAATGAAAATTATCTCGGCAGTCATTAACCAAAATGGGGACAATAGCATACTTGAAAGATCGTCTTACCCCTTATATACCCAGTTGGTCACTGTGCTCTGCAGATGAGGGCCTCCTGCAGAAAACATCTCATCTGGAGATCCATTCCACGCAACACAGGAAGTGGACCTTAGTGTTGTGGCACCTACCCTTTGGAATTCTCTCCCCTTAAATAATAGACAGGTGCCGTCTCTCTTATCTTTTCAGTGCCTATTGAAGCGACCTTCCTTTTTCAACAAGCCTTTTAAGTAGAGACCTTATCCCAGTCTGCACCTGTGTTGGAATTGTTTTTAAATATATATTTAAACTTTTTTAAAAAATGAAAGATGTTGCTGGCTGTGTTTCAGTTCTCATGTTGCTTCAGAAAGTGCAGATTGGATAAATTTGGCTTTAAATGCAAACTGAACTGAATTTCTTGCTCATCCCTAACTGAAGGTGCCATATTGCTTAGTCCTGGTAAGTGAGGGTTAAGCGGTTACTACTTTAAGAATGACCCAGATGCGAGAATGACGGTGTGGTGTACAGTATTACCCCAGGTGATGGATGGGAAGGGGAGGGGGAAGAGGAGTTGGAAATAGCCAAGGTGAAAGGCAGATTGCCAAAACAGTTCTGTTGGGTTTTTGACAACTCCTGTTACTGCCAGGCTGATTGCTAGTGATGCTTTGTACAGCTGGTTTTTAATATCTATGCAGAGAGTTTGATTTGATTTTTCTTTTTATGAAAAGCTATTATGAGTTGTTATCAAGTTATTATCAAGATATTATCGAATGCTTGATATTATGTTAGAAATGTATTGTTACTGGAATGCTTGTTTGTTATTGTTAATGTATGGCTACTGTTACTGATTGTTTAGCTCATATACTGTGAGCCACCTCCAAACACAATTTCCTTTGTGGGAAGACAGCATATAAATTAAAGTCTAACCTAATCTACTGAACACTGGTGATTCCTTGCCCCCTTTGTTCATATAAGCATGAAAAAGCACTTCACATGAGCTTGCGCTGGATCCCTTTGGGGATTCAGTTAATCACTTACATAATATATATGTTACAGTAATTAACAAAATAGAGATTTTATTTATGCAGCAAACTTTTTGGCTTCTGCCTTCATCAGCTGCTCTGATGAAAATGATTGAACACTGTTGACAAAGTGGCAGCTATAGAGTTTTGAGGACTGAATGTTCAGAAGGGCTTCAGCTGCTGAAGCGAAATGATGTAGGTAATATCGTCCAGGTTGAGGCCATGTAGTATTAGTGGGTCCAAGTCTGTACATCTAGAAGTTTTCTCTCTCTCTGCTTAAGTTCTGGATGTACACACTGTACCAAATCCAAAAATTATCCAAAGACTATTTGACTGTTTAAATTCTAACTGAGCCCCACAAATGGGAAACAACACACATTTAATCTGGAGAAAAGCAGACTTGTGAAAAGCAGACTTGTGAAGTGACCTTGAATGTCTTGTTTGTATCAATGTGGGAAAAGGGAATTTGAAGGGGAGGTGACAACACATACCCAGTGGGATGATCTCCACTCCCTGATGCTTTGCAGCCAAATTCTTCAAGTCCTGAAAGATACACAGACCACAGTTAGGACTGAACATCGAGTCCTGAAGTGGAGATTATTTGAAATGAGATAGGAAAGGAAGACAGGAGATTAAGTCACTCCTGGTTTTGATTTTCAGCATAGGAGGTATTTGTTGTATTAGTGTGGATTTGCAAAAGGGTCCTGCAAAAAGTACATAAGAAAGAACCCAAATTTTGTGAAGAGCTCTGTTCTAAGTGGGCAGTCCTAGCAGAGCGTACAAGGTCATGTAACTATATTTAATACAAGAAAACATCTGTGGGAAAGATTCTGCAAGACTCCCAACCACACATTCACTTGTCCTATCCTTACAGTCGGTAACCCAGATGAAAATCAATGTGAGTCCTGCCTGAACACTCTGAAGTCAGCCACAAATTAGGAACTGTGCTTTTCTTTAGTAGGTTTAATAGAAGTTTTACGTTCAGAGAGCTTTATGAATCAGCTTACAGGTTATACAGAATTCAGCAGCATTACTAGGACAGACTAAACATGACTATACTGCGGTAAGACGTTGACACAGCAGCTAGACATGCCCCTTCGCCCGGCTTAAGTAAGGATGGGCGGGCACCCTACATGTGTGAACTGAGTGTCACTGTTGGGAACGCGTGTGCCCCCGAGCACTCCTCCTCAGAGGGGCCGTGGGGGTGCACTGAACTTGTCAGCGCATGCCTCCATGTGAGATGCAAGGACAGCTGCTCTACATCAGTGGGACCCTCCCCATTGGAGGGAGGGGGGCTGTGCTGACGTGGCAGGGAAGAGGAGGATCATCGGGCAGAGTGGCAACTGCCTGACAGGGTCAAGCCTCCTTGTGGGTAGGGTTGCCAAGTTCAGGGCCTGAGAATGATTCTGTATCTTTAAGAGAAGAGAAAATTCAGCCAAGTGCAGGTGTTCTTGCAACATTGTAATGGGAAAAACCACAAGGTGGAATTCTCCCTTCCCCCTGCACAACTTTTAAAGATAAAGAAGACCTCTTGGAGTCTGGGCCTGGCAACCAAGAGGTCTTCTGTATATTTAAACCTAGTGGTTTCTCTTCTCTTAAAGATACAGAATCATTCTCAGGCTTTGAGCCTGGAAACGCTACTTGTGGGTAGCTGGAGCCATGGGGGGGAACTATCACTGTCCATGGTGAGAGAGTTCTCAGAGTCCTGCATGCCAGTCAGCCCATCATTGGAACTGGCATCCCATTCCAAGGCCTCCTCCTCTTCTTCCGCAGTCTCGCCAATCGACCCCCGTTCTGCTGGGCTCATGACAGTGTGTTATTCTTGAGGACATGTTCTCACCAACAGCTAATACAGATTTGTTACCTGTCTGACAAGCTGTAAGAATGGTTTCTCCAACTCTTCCGATAAAACTTCATGAGAACATACATTACAATCTTTATCATGTTGACCCAGAAGAAAGCCTCACCAAGGTTAATGTGATTATTTAGTAACATTCATCCTGTGTTATGTATTTCAGACTGTTTGATCCAAGTTATTGTAGTTTCCAGGACCTGATAAAGTAATAATTTCTCCCTTTAAATGCTCTTCAGATTAATGGGTGGAAGAAATTGACCTCTTTCCTATTAATTCCTCCCTAATTCTGCAAAGAATATGGCTGTTAAAGCACATAAGGCGATAACTAAACTATTACATTAGGGGTAAGTGTGCATAAAAAATATATTTAGGAAAATGGAAAAATGCATTATATTCAAGAAAATAGCTTACCAAAATGTGTACATTAGTCAAAGCTGCACATAAAAATATGTTACGATAAATTTGCACCAAAATGCTGTTCAATTTTCATTTTACAAAAAACCCTAACTGCTGCAAAATATGAAAGAACTGAATTTAAGACTGCAAAAATAAGAAACTGAGAGAACAAAAAATGGACAGATCCTTCCGTCCCTACCTGGGCACAAGCTCCTGGGCATCATCCTCATTTCCATACTCACCCCAATGTACACCTTGGGACTCACCTGGGCACGTGGTCCATCTGGGTCCCTGCAGGTGGCAAAGATCCTTTCTGGCCGGTTGCTTTTCTCCACCAGCTGCCTGACCAGCTCCAAGCCAATGCCCCGATTTGACCCAGTCACCAAGACACTGCGTGCATTCAGCAGTGCCATCTCTCTTGCCAGCCTGTGCCCAACTGACAAAGCCCTTTGCCAGCCCAGCCCCAGTGCTGAATCGAGCCCGTCACTCCTCCAGCCAGCTTGCGTAAGCCACTTGGCTCTTGTATCAGCTTGTGCTGCACTTGGCAACAGTCCAGTGCCATGTATGCACCCACAGCTAAAGAAATGGGAAACCAGCTGAGGTTTACTGCAGGGTCCCTGCAGTCACTAGCAGGAAGCTGGATGAACAGGGCCCGTTGCCCAACGGGTGAGGGAAACTAGCAGAGTGAGGCCAGCAGTAATTTAGAAGTCCTTAAAAACCAGAGCTTGGAAAAGTTACTTTTTTGAACTACAACTCCCATCAGCCCCAGCCAGCATAACCACTGGATTGGGCTGATGGGAGTTGTAGTTCAAAAAAGTAACTTTTCCAAGCTCTGTCCTAAAGCAGCTCTGTGGCATGCCAGGAAAGCTTATTTTAGCGCCCAGTTCCTCCCCCAAGAGTTGTGTCAAGTGCTTAGCTCCTGTCTCTGCTCAGATGATATGTCTGAGATAGTGGCCTGTCCAGATACAACATGGCAAAAGTAAAGGGGAACAGATTTGTTGGGGGCTCCCTTCATGCACTGCTTAGCAAAAGGCTGGAGAAGGTTGACTTCTTGTCTTGCTGGGGCAGGGGGCTTGACAGAAGAGAGAAAAACATATTTTATAGGGGAAGGGGAAGATTACCTGCAGGCCATTGATTTTTTTTTTTTTGTAAACACTTTATTTTGTTTTCTGCATGTATCAGTTTTTCATGTCACAACAAGATTTCTCATACATTACATTCGGATACCAAGTCAATCAAACACATGAACAAAATGTAACAACAAACAACCAGAGAAACTGAAGTTTCCAAGATACATGTCTGAGACCAAATTCAATGTAATGTCCATCTGGCGAGGAAATGATTCAACATGTCTGACCCTGCAATAATGTCAAGATCTATGCACGTCTCCAAATCTGCCAGGCCTCCACTGATGGACGATGGGCAGATGAGTTCACAGAGGTGTATTCAATAAATGCATGACAACAATATAGAAGGAGTCCGGTGTTTCTTGTCCTAGTCTTAGCATTAGATCATGAGTGATCTGCAGGCCATCGGTTTGCACTAACAGAAGTATTGTTTCCAAATCACGTGAAGTACTGGTTCCACTCGTTTTGGTACTGGTTAGGGCTCATCTTGAGTACTGAGTCCAGTTCTAGAGACCACACTTTGAGAAGGATGGAGACAAACTGGGACAGGTTCAGAGGAGGGCAACCCAGGAATGGCCACAGTGCCCACTTGATGTGCCTCCGTTCCGATTCACTCAGTATGTCTTCTCATGTAACCATCTGTACTCGTATTATTGCCATTTTAAGCCTACCCTTTCTCTAAAGAGTTTGTGGTTGTGATAATGATTCCTTCCCCCTCCCCTCAGAGGGAGATCAGTAACTGCCCCAAGGTGTCAAGAACCGAGGACCACTGCCCCATGTGGTGAGCCACGTAACTGAAGTCTCTTTGGAAAACCTTCCAGATATGGCCTGGCTGGCTCTACCCATTCAGGCTGGCACTGGCTCCTCCTGGGCAGGAACAGCAAGGAGATTAAAGCACTTCCATTTCCAGCAACAAAACCTACCAATTCTAGCATATTTTGCACTTCTGGCCTTGCTCCTGACTTGGTCCTACTTTCTGGTTTGTCCTCTGATCCTGATTGCTCTGCGGTCCTGACTCCTGGCTTGTTCTCCAGCTGTGCCTTCAGAATGCCCGTGCATCCTGGCTCCAGTTCCTGACTCTTTCCAGAACTCTGCCATTGGTCCAGCCCTAACACAAGCTTTATACTTGAGGGGTGATTTACATCTGGATCTCCTTGTCCTAAGTTCAACGCTTAGGCACACTGGCATTAGAAGGAAAGATACCAGTGACTCTACTCAGCTGCAGCACTGGGGGACTGGAGAAGACCTGCCCTGGGAGTGAGTACTTGAGCATCTGGGCCTTGCTTGCTCCTCCTCTGGGCTGCTGTCTCTCAAGACAGCTGAAGTCCCTGGTAAGTGCTGCAAGGACTGGGACTCCCTGCTCGACCCTGAATCCTGAGAGAGGCTGCAATCAATCTTGTAGCCTCTTGCATCAGCTCCTAGCTGGGTCAGGGGGCTTAAAAGCCTGGCTGCCCTTGGACGGTGGGTCTGCCGCCAGTGGGGTAGTCACCAAAGGGAGCCCCTTAGGGAGTCCTGAGGGCATGGGCACTACCACTTCTATTTTTTTCAAACTAGAGGAGATTGGTAGTGGGGAGGGCATATGGCTCATGTTTAGTTCTTGAGCAGGGTGAGAGCCTGTGCAGTGAACTGAATAATAGGAGAAAGTCGCCAGATGCCTTCAAGGTGAGAGTCTGTAACTGGCAGAAGACTGGCCCTTTCTGGGTGTGAGATGGTTGGGAATAGATGTGCCCTGTGTGAAAGATATTAAGTGGGTTTGACTGTTCCCAATTCTGTCAGAGACCTACTGGGATAATTGGTTCAGGTAGGTTTTGTTGGTGGACTTTTGTTGGGTCCATATCAGGTATTTAGGAGGAGTTTTAGTAAGGAGGGACATGGTGATGCCACCCCAGTTTCAGTGATCATGGGTAGAGGGAGGTATAGCCATGGGGAGGTAGTGAGCTACCATAGAAGTCAAATGCAAGGCTATCTATGCCTTGTTCCTTGCTACCACTCTTCCCATGGACGAGCTCCTCATTGCTCATCTGCTGTGCCCACTGGCCTGTGTGTGCTGTTTAATGCCAGATCAGTACACAATAAGCCCACACTCATCCATGATTTGATCATGGATGAGGGTGCCAATTTGGTGTGCATTACCGAGACCTGGGTGGGTGAACTGGGAGGAGTTGATGTGACCCAGCTTTGCCCACCTAGATACTCGTTGCAACACCAGCACAGCCTGCAGGGTGGGGGGGAGGGGTTGCTGTGGTCTACAGAACTTCCATCTTTATACCCAGAAAACGACTCTGTTTTGGAGCTGGCTGTGAGGGCCTGTACCTGGTGTTGGACCAAGGAAACAGTAAACTAGGGTTGCTGCTGTGCACCCTGCTGCCCAGCAGCTTCTTTGACTGAGCTGGCGGAGGCCATCTCAGCTGTGGTATTGGAGGAGCCCAGAACAATAGTCCTAGGTGATTTCAATGTCCATGATGAGGCTGCCTCTAGAGTCCTGGCTCGGGACTTCATGGCCTTCATGAAGACCATGGGGCTGTCTGAAGTTGTCACTGGCCTGACACACAGAACAGGGCATACCCTCGATTTGTTTTTGCTCCAGACAGAGGAAGGGGTAGTTTGGAGTTGGGGCGGTGGAGGTCAAAGCCAGACCACTTCCTGGTGAAGTTTAGACATACAGGTCTGATCCTTCCCTGGAGGGATGGTGGACAGATTAAGATTGTCGTCGTCGTCCCCCTCAGAGACATGGAATCCACTGGATTCCTGAATGCCCTGGAGGAGTTTCCAGTAGATAGAGCAGCTGACCCTGTTGAAGTCCTTGCAACAGCAAGGCGCATTGGGTTCTTGACACGATTGCCCCCGAGCACCCTCTCTGGCATTGTGGAGCCCAATTTGCACCTTGGTACACCAGTGAGCTAAGGGCAATGAAAGCTTGCTGAGGGGGTTTGACCAAGTGGATCCAGGGTGTGGTCAACACGTCTGTGGTTCCAGCTGCTCTGAAAGAGGCGGTGATCTGACTGCTCCTGAAAAAGCTCACCCTGGACTCATTGGTTTGTAACAACTACCACTGGTCGTAAATCCCCTCTTTTTAGGGAAGATGATTGTTGTGGTGCAGCAATTGCAGGTACTCTTGGATGAAACAGATTATCTTGACCCATTCCAATCTGGGTTCAGGCCTGATTATGGGAATGAATCAGTCTTGGTTGTCCTGTTGGATGACCTTTATCGGGAGAAGGACAGGGGGAGTGTTACCCTGTTATTCTTACTTGATCTCTCAGCAGCTTTTGATACCATTGACCATGGTATCCTTCTGAACTGACTTGTTGAGATGGGTACTGGAGGTACTGTTTTACAGTGGTTCCCATCCTACCTCCAGGGTCATTTTCAGATAATAGCATTGGGTGATTGTTTTTCTGTCCCCTGGCAGTTGTGTTGTGGGGTGCCGCAGGGCTCCAACTTGTCTCTGATGCTGTTTAACATCTATATGAAGCCCTTGGGGGTGGTCATCAGGAGACAAAGCCCTCTGAGGAGAGATGGAAAGAACTGAGCATATTTTGCCTTGAAAAGAGAAGACTGAGGGGAGATATGATAGCACTCATCAACTACTTGAAAGGTTGTCACAGAGGAGGTCCAGGATCTCTTCTTGATCATCCCAGAGTGCAGGACATGGAATAATGGGCTCTGTTACAGGAAGCCAGATTTTTGCTAGGCATCAGGAAAACCTCATAACTGTTGGAGTGGTACGACAGTGGAACCAATTACCTAGGGGGGTGTTGGGCTCTCCAATACTAGAAGCACTCAAGAGGCAGCCAGACAGCCACCTGTTGGGTATGCTTTAAGTTGGATTCCTGCATTCAGCAGGCCCCTTCCAATTCTACTATTCTATTATTCTAATTCATTAGACAGGCAAATCTACTTTATTGGAATTCAAAAGGAATAGCTTACAATATCAGGAAATTGCAAATCATCATAGTCTTTGTTAATTCCTAGAGTTCTTTCTGAGCATGCCCAGGCTTATTATTGATTCCATGTTAAATTTCTTAAATAAATTAAAAATCAGCCAGGCATTTTTAAAAAAACGTTTAAACTGCAGAAGATGAAGGTCAGAGTATGAGGCAAGGTCAGTAAAAGGTTACAGATACTTTGTGCACATGGCTGATTCGTACTTAATTTCAACAAAACATGACACCACTGACAAAGAAGTCCAACGGGGTCTGGATTTTTTTCACTCTCGTTTTACACTGTGAACTCTTGATTCTCTGAGTGTTTTGTGTATCGTCACGAAAACAGAAGGTTGTTAAGTAAGCATTTCTAAGTTCAAGACTATAGGTTTTTTAAGGTTTTGTTTTGAAATGAGCTTATGGGATAGCAGCAGAATGGTATGGGGGGTATTTTCAATTTAATATTGTGGAATGCAAAAAAATCCATGCTAGCTATAGTATACAGCCACTCTTGTGGCTGTATTAATAAGAAGATCCTGCTGAGTTAGGCCAATAACCCATCTAGTCCAGCATCCTGTTCTCACAGTGGTCAACCAGATGTCTATGGGAAGCCTCTAAGCAGGACCTGAGTGCAAGAACACTCTCCCCTCCTGCAGCTTCCAGAAACTGGTTTTCAGAAGCGTACTGCCTCTGACAATGGTGGCAGAGCACAGCCACAATGTCTAGTAGCCATGGCTAGCCTTATCCTCCATAAATTTGTCTAATCTTTTAAAGCCATCCAAGCTGGTAGCCATCACTGCTTACTTTCTGCCAAGTGCTTAATAATGTGTGCTATCCTTTCTTATCCTGTGCTATGCTGGAAGTGGTAGTCCAAAACATCTAGAGGCCATCAAGCTCACAAAGACTATGTTTGGTGATGCTTTTCCACTTTGCTAAAGGTACATTCACCTGAAGGACCTAACATGGTGATACAATTCTGTATTCTTGAAAATGAAAATGGACTGCCTTCAAGTTGATCCTGACTTCTGGAGACCCTATGAATAGGGTTTTCATGGTAAGCGGTATTCAGAGGAGGTTTACCATTGCCTCCCTCTGAGTCTAGTCCTCTCCAGCTGGCTAGCCCTGCTCAGCTTGCCACAGCTGAACAAGCCAGCCTTTCCTTGTCTGCAACTGCCAGATGGGGGGCAACTGGGCTCCTTGGGACTATGCAGCTTGCCCACGGCTAAACAGGTGGCAGGGCATGTAACCCCTGAGCCACTCACTGTGGGGGTGATCTTTAGCTGGCCCTTGACACCCAGGAGGCACGAGCGGGGATTTGAACCCATAGACTCTGGACTCCCAGCCAGGCTCTCCTCCCCACTGTGCTATAGCAGCTTAGGTCTGTATTCTTAGGGTAGTGCATATTTGCAGAAGTAGATTTCCCAGGCCTTTGGCATACTTTTGGAGTGAAAAGGGATCAGGCGTGGCTCCCTAGAGATATGAGGCGTCACTCTACCATAATTGTGAAAGGGATTGCAGAGAGGGTGGAGGGAGTGCAAGGCAGCCCCAAGACATTTTGCTGCCAGGGGAAAAGGATGAGATGGCACCTCCCCTATTCATTGCACAAAAGCCAACCAGAATGACAATTGACTCTATCTCAACACTGGCGATGAGACAGAGTTCTCCACCATGCACCAGGCTAAATTAGAGGTCACTGGGCAGGCTGCATGGCTCACATAGCTTTGTCCACTCTCTCCCTTCAGCACCTGCTGCCTCACTCTGCCTAATGGTAGGGCCAGCCCCAAGAAAAGAACTTACCAAAAAAAATCCTGCCTTATACCATGTCTGACCATTGATCCATCTAGCTCAGGGGTTCCTAAACTGTAGCACATGGACCACTAGTTGTCCATGAGCTTCATTCAGATGGTCCACCTAGTGTCTTTAAAAATATCATTATACATCATACAGCATCGAGCACAGTGCATCACATATGTGACAGCAGGCAGAACAATCATTAAGTGGTCTACCAAGACCCTCATAATTAAATTGTCAACCAAACCCCTCAGCAATTTACAAGTGGTCCATGGGGAAAAATGCTTGGGAACCACTGATCTAGCCAAATATTGTCTATACTGGGTGGCAGAGGCTCTACAGGTTTTCAGACAAGGGACATTCCTAGATCTATCTAAACCTGGGACCTTCTGCATGCAAAACAGATGGGGCCCTTCCACAAAAATCTCCATCAGATATTGCAAATATTTAGCCATGATCCTACAAATGCTTTTGCAGGAGTTGGAGGACTATCTCAATGACTGATTTAACCTTCCCCCACATACCAAAATCCCAACCAAAAAAAACCCCTCTCCAAGCTTTGGGGGCCAGGGAAAGGGGGGACTGCCCACCCACCCATCCAGCTACTGAATGTTATTTGAATTCTAGCTATTTGAAAGAAGGGTTGCTACTCCACTTGCTGCTTGAAGCAGAGCAGCATCCACCAGCTGTTGCTAAGTCACCCATGCCTGGAAGCATCCACAGTTTGTGTGCAATGAAGGTTAAGTAGCACCCTTGCTGCCAGTATCTTGAAAGTGTGAATACAGGAGTGATACATGACTTGCAGTGTCATCATCTCCACCACCACCACCTGCGCGCAAAAAAAAGACAAACAAATAAGGTTGCACAAGTCACAGAGTATTAGTCTCAGTACATAGCGCAGTTAGGAGGAAAGTAGGTTACAAGATTTTTTTCAGGAGATGTACTTTCTGAAAAGAAGAAGGCTTGGCTTCTTGGATGTTTATATTGCCCATGATGATGCAGGGTTCCTTCTGCAGTGCAGGCAAGCAAGTCGTTTGGTGTCTCACCAGGGAAGGA
Organism: Rhineura floridana; assembly: GCF_030035675.1. NCBI lineage: Eukaryota > Metazoa > Chordata > Lepidosauria > Squamata > Rhineuridae > Rhineura > Rhineura floridana. The sequence goes on along the minus strand of NC_084492.1, from coordinate 21,957,785 downwards.
CTTTGCCATCCAAGTTCACTAATGCACCATTTTCTTTCTCAGAGAGACGGGCAAGGGTGCTCAGGATCTCACGCACACTGAAGTCCACTGTCAGTGGGGGCTGTCCCTGGAAAGAGTAGAGCTTGGAAGTTACTTTTTTGAACTACAACTCCCATCAGCCCAATCCAGTGGCCATGCTGGCTGGGGATGATGGGAGTTATAGTTTTAAAAAGTAACTTTTCCAAGCTCTGGGAAAGAGAGTAGGCAAAGTGAGACAAGAGTAAAAAATCATGGGTTACATCAACTAAGACCACACTGGACAACATCCATGCGCAGTCAGTCAAAGACAACCAAGGGTTACGAAAAGCAGCCTACGAAAAGTAGGACTGAGTTTTTTGAAAATATGAACATAATTTTGTGCAATGTTTTTGTTTAAAAAAACTGGTGCCAGGAGATACCACAAACACTTGTAAGTGCTCACATGAAAAACAATTGCTTCATATAGGTGTCACAGGAGCAAAATAGATAAATTTGGTACCATGTTCAAGCTTAATTTATCTATCATTCCTCCTTGGGACATCTGCATTCTGACTCTTCCTTCAATGTAGGCTGAACAATTTAAATAAGTTGATGGTCTTTATGTAGAGTTGAGAATCTGCCATTAATCACCTACCAGTTTATTTCCCATGTCTGTCTGTAACCATCCAGGGTGCAATGCAATGCACAGGATCTTGTCTTTGGTGTAGCCCAGGGACTGGCACCGTGTGAGCATGTTCAGAGCAGCCTAGGAGGGACCAGGAAGAAGAATGATGCAAACCAGTCTCGCAAGATGGCAACAGGTCAAAACAGAGACCTCTGTAGTACTGTTATTTAATGTTCTCCCCACAAACAATTTATTCCATTTTTACTGAAAAGTGCAGAGTCCTGAAAAAAGCTTGCCCTGGCAGAAGTTTGAGTTCGATCGCTACCTAACAATCTGATCCGCAACAACAGCAAATAAGCGAATTAATAAAAGATTCAGTACCAAATCCAAACTGGGCTGAATTCTAGTACATCCCTAGGTGCTAGTACTGTTCTTTTTGTTGTGTTGCTAACATTTCGCTGTGATCTACTTTACAGAGTTGTGGTGAGGATAAAAAGACTACAAAACTGTTTGGCAAATTTAAAATGCTATTACATAAAGTAGGATGGTGCAGAGGATGATTCAGATGAGAACTTAGCGTGCAGGTCTTATATGCAGTATGGGAGGAGGGCTTCGGGTGAAAATGGTGAAGGGTGAGTCTCTAATAGCTGCTCCTGGCCTCTGCTGAATCCCTCTTAATCGTCACATTACATTCATCGTACTTACCATCTTCAGACAGATGGTTCTTTTTAAACATATTGCAGTACTTTGACTCTATTTTTGAAGGAAAAGCGATAGTGTGAGGTTTGGACTGATAAAAAGCCGGCTGGTTAGCCAAAGACCTTGAATTCCAGCAAACAGAACGGCTGTCTGGCTGAATGCCATAAATAATTACATTAAGGCATGTAAATAAGTCAGTATTTATTAATGGCACTGACAAGAAAAGGGAGGAAAGCCTTAAGGACCCCCCCCCTCCTTCGAAAGCCTGCCAGCAAGGAAGCCAAAGAGGAGGAGGAAGGATCAGGAAGTAGTTACTCCACTCCAACCGATGGCAGATAAAGCAAAAAATAGCCAGCAAAAAATCACAAACTATTTCCCTATCACGACCCATCAACAAAGCAAGACTAATGACCTGTCTCTAGCTGCCCTTACTTTGGACTGGTCTATCACTACTAAGGGTGTCTCGCAGGGAATTACGAGGGAATCTCCTGCCTTAAGTTTGGCTGAAGAAATAGCAATGGCCAAGTGCCAAAATGCAAGCAGTCCTACATCCTCCCAAGGAACCAGCGGAAAGGCAATTACAGCAGACACCCGAGAGTTTTCAGCCGACAACCCTGAGAAAGACCGTGCTGATTTAATACAGGCATCTTATGCAGATCTGGGAGTCATTCCATTAGATGCAACTGCATGGGGCTTTCACCAGCAAAGAATCCTGAAGTCGAGGAGAACCCTAGCCCTTCCCTGGTATCTCCTCATCAACTCTCCCAAGCAGATCCTTTAGGACAGAATCTTCCCCTAAAGGGATGGCTGTTCATGCTGGCGATGGAGTTGGAACATGTGAAAACATTCCTAAAGGAATGTAACCAGCTATTAACAACATTAGTGGAGCTACAACAAAAATCCTCAGCTCCTCAACCATTATCTTCTGATGAGAAGTCTTTTATAACAAATGTTCCCTCAACAGTTCTCCCCCCCCCCCAGATCAAATCTAAACAACTGAACATCACAAACCTGAGTAAAGGTAGACGGAGCGCAATTAACGTTAAAAAGAGTAAAAACTTAAAAACTCAAAAGCGCTTAAAAGATAAAAAAATGAATTTCAAGAGGCTGTTTGACCTGCTGGATAAAACTACAACAGAAAGTCCAAAGAAACCAAGGCTTTCCCCAGCAAAGAAGTCAACCAAGGTTAATACATCCACTTATTTAGGGGATGCCACTAATCTCTGTCCCCCCTCTTTCTCTTTGATGGCACCCAGAAATAACCCCATCATTAGATCGGGGGGCTATATTCCCCACCAGGACCCGTGGCATGACGCACTTGTGGAAGATCAGGCAAGACTGCCTAAGGTCTCCACAGTGGAATCTGGTATTGAATGATCGCAAGCTGGTATTTGCAAATTACCCTAAACCCAGGGGCGTAATTTTGCCTGAAGAGAGAAAACGCCATCTCATGAAAACGCTACAAAATGCCCTGTCTTTGCCTTTCAACTTTCATGATATTGTACAGATTGAATATCAATACTATAATGGCTATAGAGCTCGTGCCGTGGTCACCTTTTCTTCACAAGAAATTGTTAAGCACATCACGCACAACAAAGAGGCTCTAGCTAACCAGGGTTTAGTTGCACTAAGATTTTTCGAAAATCAGGCTCCTCCTGCGAGTTTAATACCCTGCTTACAAAGGAAAAGCCCGCAGATAGATGAACAGCTTACCTCTAGCTTATTGATTGACCTGGAGCCGATGGAATTACTAAATAGGAAAGAAGATATCTTAAGTCCTTTGCAACCTCAGACTTCTTTAGTCGATGCATCTTCTAGTTTATACTTACAAAATAAAAACCCTCAGCCGATGCCTACTCTAAATCTGATATTCTGACTGGCCTAGACCCCCTGGAATTATCTACCAGGATATTTGACCCGAACATAGAAACCTCAATGGGTCCTGTGAAGAGCCAATCACAGGATGGACAACAAACTGAAGGACTAGTAAATGATTCCATGGACAACGAGGAACAATTGTTTTTATATTCCTTTGGCTCTCTACCTTTCAGTGAGAGGAAGGACATTTTAATAAGATTCGAAAATCTCACTGCTCGATTACTTGATATTCACAAGCAGAAGTACTTGAAGTCATCTATTGCACCCCATGAAACTGTTGATGGGAAGAATAAATTGGAGAACCAAAGAAAGACTAGCAATGGACTGGACAAAGAATTACCATCATTATCACCACCATTACAACAACTACAGGATTTACAACAACATCAACAAACTTCTTCCAGAAATTCCTTGCTGAATAAGGACAAGAACAAAGATCTTTTAATAAGTGTTCACTCATCTGTGGATCATTTGCCAGAGGGGACTCTTGACCCTAGCCTCAGTATAGCTGTCAAACAACTACCAGATCTCCATCCAAATGACCAAGATGGTTTCATATCGCTACCCCAACAGTTTCCTTTAAGACCAATGGAACAGCTTTGCGAGCGTTATTATGATTATACCAATTCGGCTCCACAACCCTATGACTGGATAGCTGTACAGTATCTGGAACCACATGAGATCGGCTTGCCAACTAGACCGGCCAACCCAACAATTTCAATTACTCCGTCGTTGATCCCCTTAAAAGCCTTGGATGCTAACTGCTGTGTTGCACCGCCATCCCTAACAAATGATATTCAAGAGTGTGACTGACTTAGTCGCCCTTTTCTTAACCATTCCTTGAAAATTCTCTCATGGAATATAGCGGGGTGGAAATCTAAATCCAGAGAACCGAGTCTCCTGGCATACTTAAACAAATTTGATGTAATCTTATTCCAGGAGACCTGGTGTATGGACCAGGTTTGCATAGATGGTTTTGTTACTTTTAGTACTTCAGCCCTGCCTAGAGTTAATAAGGGGAGGGATAGACAAGGCCTGAGCATCTCGGTCTCGTCAAAATTAGATGTAAAGCTTACTGAGCTCACTGCTTTCGAGATGGGGGGAAATGGTTTTATGGTATCAACTCTACATATAGAATTTAGATCTATAAAATTGTCTATATTAATATTTAATGTGTATTTTATCCCCTCCTCGAATAGGGAAGACATTTTGTCAAGCTGGATCACCTTCGATTCTTTATATATTCATTGGACGTCCATATACCCACAAGCACACCCAATCTTGGCTGGGGATTTTAATGCAAGATCAGGATCCACAATCCGGCTTTCTGGTAAATGTGGATAGGAAGCATTTGAAAAGCAAGGCTCGCCAATCGATACTTTTTTGAACTTAGCTGGAACTGCTCTTCTCCAGTTCGTTTCCAAACATCATTTATATATTCTAAATGGCTCCCTTGAGGATGACCGGGGGGAATTTACATTTCACTCCACCCAAGGATCCAGTGTTGTAGATTACATAATAATCCCTTTTAAAAAGGAATACTTAGGCTATCACTTTAGAATAGCCGACCGTACTGATAGTGACCACTTGCCTTTAGAATACTCTTTCACCATTAGAGGTGAAATCTATCTAACAATCCAGCCTGGGTTATACCCAAATTTAGCAACTACGGATATTTACAAGAGAGTTAAGTGGTTTCCTCAACTTACTCACAAATTCCTTCAAATAGTAAAATCCTCCCAAGTAACACATTTGTCATCTCAAATGGCTACGACTGGGTCATCAACTGAAGGCCTGGTTACTTACGAGCAATTGATAAAAATAATCCTTTTTGAGTTATATGGATCTAATAGAACTGAACTTGGACACCTAAAAGCCCCACGAAATCGATGGTTTGATAGGGACAGCAGAAATTTAAAGAGGAAGATCGCTGCAGTATATCGCCAATATAGGAGAAATAACGAACGTTCTCTCCCAAATATATATTACATCTTACGTAGGGAATATAAAAATCTTATAGCTAAAAAGAAGAAGGAGTCAATGAGGGAATCTTGGCGCCTCCTAGAGGCCGCTGTTGCTTCTCGCAGTTTAAAGACATTCTGGCAGATAGTATCAGGTGCTTTTCCTAAACAAAATGCTACCCAAGATTGTCTCATTTCTGCGGATACTTGGGAACAGCATTTTCACGCAACGTTTAACAACGAGGACGATGTAAATATTTATTATACACTCCCAGATTTGACAGATATTCCTGAATGGGACCCTGTGGATACAGACACAATTGCTGAATTAATTTTACAGTTAAAAAACGGAAAAGCTGCCGGTCCGGACAGTATTACTCCAGAATTACTCAAAAGTAACATCACCTGGTGGGCATCTATGCTTGCTTCCCTTTTTACATTAATTAATAGCTCCAGAAGAATCCCAAATTCCTGGTTTAAGGCTTATATAATTCCAATTTACAAGAATGGCCCAAGGAATATTCCAAATAATTATCGCCCTATCAGTCTCTTGTCAGTGGTGGGAAAGGTTTATGCCAGTTTCTTGAGTAAAATCCTGAACTTATGGGTCAACACCAACAATATCTTGAGCCAAGCTCAGATAGGATTCAAGCCAGGGCATTCAGCACTGGCCCATTGCCTGTTATTATCCCAGCTCTCATATAAGTATACTAAGCCAAGCTGAGGTAAACTATTTGTCGCCTTTATAGACCTTAAAGCCGCTTTTGACTCCATCCCACGCGGCCGGCTATGGAATAAATTAGAATCTTTCCATATTGACAGAAGATTACTTCGGTTGATAGCAACATTATACAACAATACTACGGTTCGGGTCTGCTGTAACCATGCCGGACACCTTTCACGGGAGATATGCTCCACACAGGGAGTGAGACAAGGATGCGTCCTTGCCCCAATGTTGTTCAATCTTTATTTGGCGGATCTTCCTTCTGCCCTGGATGAAATTCAATCTCATGCTCCCAAAGTAGGAGGAGAGAGGGTGCCTATTCTGCTATATGCGGATGACATGGTGTTATTATCTCAAACACGGATAGGACTTAATAGATTATTAACACGTTTTAAGACTTATTGCCGGGATAACTCTTTAATAATAAACTATACAAAGACCAAGGTCATGATTTTCTCAAGGAAAAAAATCAGATTTTCATGGCACTTAGGATACAACAAAATAGACCAGGTTAATTCATACAAATATCTAGGGCTATGGTTCCAAGAAACGGGATTGTGGAATTCTCATATTGTCCATCTAAAAGCGAAAGCAACAAAAAATATGGGTGCGATTGTCCGATTTTACTTCTCCAGAGGCAGAAATTGTATTCCTGCAGCTATACGTCTAATTAGATATAAAATTATACCGATGCTGATGTATGGAGCTCCTATCTGGTCTCCATATTATAAAGGTCGATTAGATTCTTTTTTCTTTGATTTTTAGGTTAGCTCCCCCACCCATAATTCCAAACCTGGCTCCCCTCCTCCATTTCAAAACAGGGGACAGCCAGCCTGGAGAGAGACTTTTTATTTGTTCATTCCTTATTTATTAGCATTGCGTTTATATCCATTCCACCTTTCCTCCAAGGAGCTCAAGGTGACGTTCATGGGTCTCCATTTCCCCATATTATCCTCACATCAACCCTGTGAGATAAGTTACACTGAGAGACAATGACTGGCCCAAGGTCACACAGTGAACTTCCGGGCTGATTTTAACCCTGGTCCACAGGCCCTAGTCCATTTAATATCCCTCCCCTTAAATATTAGACAGGTGCCATCTCTGTTATCTTTGGCGCCTACTGAAACTGTCCTCTGTCAACAAGCCTTTAAGTAGAGACCTTATCCCAGTCTGTGTTGGAATTGCTTTTTAATATGTTTGTAAACCTTTTTTTAAGTTGTTTTTAAAGCTTTAAAAAAAATGTTTTTCAAGATGTTTTGTTTTAATATGTTTTTAAGGATGTTTTGTCATGATATCTTTTCAAGCGTGTTTTCATGATGTTTTAAAGTGTTTTTAGTGCTTTTGTTTGCTGCCCTGGGCTCCTACTGGAAGGGTGTGATATAAATCTAATAATAAATAAATATCCCTCCAGGTTATTCCACCTTCTGGAAAAAAAGATGTAGAAGAGGCTTGGCGAGAGGAATCTTTTCCCGTAAATTGGGAAATTTGTGGGGTCCCTGTGTGTCACCTTTAAGACTAAGCAATTCAGGCTGTAATCCTGTACATACTTACCAGGGAGCAATCCCCATGGAATACAGTAGGGCTTACTTTTGAGTAATGTACAGCTTCTTTGGCATGAACCCACACTAGAAATTGTGACACCAGGGGTCCCTTCGGAACCAAAGTAAGACACTTTTCAATTAAGTTAAGTGCTATTTGTAACATTGCAATGCTTTAGTGTCCACAGTAGCTTTCCAAGGGAGGTGGATGCGGAGAAAACCAGAACAACTTGGCCCCACCCCTGTGACTGTTCATTAGCCACACCTCCATGACCTCCTAGCAGCCCCACCAGGTCTAGTGGACAGCAGCCACCACTGTGTACTTACGACTTTTATATGTTACTTCTCAAAATTAATTTACCAAGTTTGCAAAGGGAAAAGTTACTATTACAAGAAAAAACACTAACATCAGCCAAAACCACTCAGCAGCTGTTTGTTAAACAGCAGTCCTAAATGTGAGAACAAATAGACCCTGTCATGACTATATAAGCAACGCCTCCAGCCAAAATGTGGTACTGTTTCATGTTCTTGGTACTTGGCTAAGGTTATGTGTCTTGTCTTATTTATTTATTGAGTAACTTTCTATCCCGCCTTGCCTCCCAGAAGGAGCGCAGGGCTTCCTTGGGGGAGATTCCTGAAAACATCAGGGTTGCTTCCAGACACCTGGATTATTGAGCATTCACCCCGATTTGTTTGTCGGGAGGTTATATGATGTTGTGTCAAGCAATTATTACCCCATACATTCCAGTGCATTTTCCTATCACATTCCTTACAGCAAGAAGTCGATTTTATTTTTGAAGTGGGTTTGCTGTGCAACCCACCTTAATTGCACAACATGAACTTGCCGTGATGCAATTGAATCCCACCAGCAAAGTGGTCTGAAAGTGGCCCAGGTCCCTGCTGCAGTCCTGTGCTATTGGTTTAACCTACAGATCCTTAATCAAATGTGTTTCTCTAGGTAAGTATTACAATACATCTTAGTCCATTTTCAAAAGACAGCTTGTGATGGGGTTGACTATACCACCCATGGGAGAACATTCCACATCATGCAGGTGAATATTGAGACAATTCTGCTTTTAACAGACACCATTCTAACATCACTGAAAGATGAAACTCGAAAGAGGGTCTGTTTGGCAGATCTCAAAGCACACCACTGTGGTGCAAATATTTGGACACGTTCATTCAGTGGTTTAATTTAGGTCGGGGTTGGGACACCTTTTTCAGCCAGAGGGCTGGATTCCCTTCTGGGCAGTCTTCTGAGGGCTCAGTGCCAGTGGTGAGCAGAGCCAGACACAAAAGTTGGCAGAATGACAAATGTAAATACTGTCTTTGTAGAGTAGCTAGTTACTACACACATCCTTCTCTATTTTCCATCCAGACAAGCAAGAGACATTGGAGGCAGTGTGGTGTAGCGGTTAGAGAGCTGGACTGGGCCCTGAGAGACCAGGGTTCAAATCTCCACTCGGCCATGAAGCTCACTGGGTGACCCTGGGCCAGTCACTGCCTCTCAGCCTAACCTACCTCACAGGGTTGTTGTGAGGATAAATTGGAGAGGGGAAAACCATGTACACCACTTCGAACTCCTTGGAGGAAAGGTGGCATATAAATGTAATTAAGAAGAAGAGTTGAAGGATACATTCCAGCTTGCCAAAATATTTGGGCTGTGAAGCAGGGCCCATTGGGTGCGTGGCCTGTGAAGAGCTCCAAGAGCCAAATAAGAGGCCTAGAGGGCATATTTAGCCCACAGGCCTGAGGTTTCCCAACACTGGTGTAGATATTTCTTTACTATTTTGCTGTATTTTAAATTTATATTGTATGCTTTTTCACAAGTAAAAACGTTTGTAGTAAGCAACAAATATAATAAGTATTAATAATAAACTGAACCTTGAGAAATGCCACACGACAATCCTGATAGGCAGGGTCGACGATCTCCCAGCATCACTATCTGGAGGCTATTGTCCCCAGGAAAGACAAGAACTTCACAATGCAGTACCTTCCAATCTTATCCTGCAAATGATGACCCTGAAACTATGGCTGATGTTAGGAAAGCCGCTAAGAGATCCAGCAAAAGCAAGTCAGTCATACTCCAGGAGAAAAGCATTAGCTGGGGCCTCCAAAGCCATTTTTGTTCCCAAAAGAGGCTTGAAACCAGAATGATACGGATCCAAATAGTGAAGTTCATTTATTTAAGTGCTATTTGTAACATTGCAATGCTTTAGTGTCCACAGTAGCTTTCCAAGGGAGGTGGATGGGGAGAAAACCAGAACAACTTGGCCCCACCCCTGTGACTGTTCATTAGCCACACCTCCATGACCTCCTAGCAGCCCCACCAGGTCTAGTAGACAGCAGCCACCACTGTGTACTTACGACTTTTATATGTTACTTCTCAAAATTAATTTACCAAGTTTGCAAAGGAAAAGTTACTATTACAAGAAAAAACACTAACATCAGCCAAAACCACTCAGCAGCTGTTTGTTAAACAGCAGTCCTAAATGTGAGAACAAATAGACCCTGTCATGACTATATAAGCAACGCCTCCAGCCAAAATGTGGTACTGTTTCATGTTCTTGGTATTTGGCTAAGGTTATGTGTCTTGTCTTATTTATTTATTGAGTAACTTTCTATCCCGCCTTGCCTCCCAGAAGGAGCGCAGGGCTTCCTTGGGGGAGATTCCTGAAAACATCAGGGTTGCTTCCAGACACCTGGATTATTGAGCATTCACCCCGATTTGTTTGTCGGGAGGTTATATGATGTTGTGTCAAGCAATTATTACCCCATACATTCCAGTGCATTTTCCTATCACATTCCTTACAGCAAGAAGTCGATTTTATTTTTGAAGTGGGTTTGCTGTGCAACCCACCTTAATTGCACAACATGAACTTGCCGTGATGCAATTGAATCCCACCAGCAAAGTGGTCTGAAAGTGGCCCAGGTCCCTGCTGCAGTCCTGTGCTATTGGTTTAACCTACAGATCCTTAATCAAATGTGTTTCTCTAGGTAAGTATTACAATACATCTTAGTCCATTTTCAAAAGACAGCTTGTGATGGGGTTGACTATACCACCCATGGGAGAACATTCCACATCATGCAGGTGAATATTGAGACAATTCTGCTTTTAACAGACACCATTCTAACATCACTGAAAGATGAAACTCGAAAGAGGGTCTGTTTGGCAGATCTCAAAGCACACCACTGTGGTGCAAATATTTGGACACGTTCATTCAGTGGTTTAATTTAGGTCGGGGTTGGGACACCTTTTTCAGCCAGAGGGCTGGATTCCCTTCTGGGCAGTCTTCTGAGGGCTCAGTGCCAGTGGTGAGCAGAGCCAGACACAAAAGTTGGCAGAATGACAAATGTAAATACTGTCTTTGTACAGTAGCTAGTTACTACACACATCCTTCTCTATTTTCCATCCAGACAAGCAAGAGACATTGGAGGCAGTGTGGTGTAGCGGTTAGAGAGCTGGACTGGGCCCTGAGAGACCAGGGTTCAAATCTCCACTCGGCCATGAAGCTCACTGGGTGACCTTGGGCCAGTCACTGCCTCTCAGCCTAACCTACCTCACAGGGTTGTTGTGAGGATAAATTGGAGAGGGGAAAACCATGTACACCACTTCGAACTCCTTGGAGGAAAGGTGGCATATAAATGTAATTAAGAAGAAGAGTTGAAGGATACATTCCAGCTTGCCAAAATATTTGGGCTGTGAAGCAGGGCCCATTGGGTGTGTGGCCTGTGAAGAGCTCCAAGAGCCAAATAAGAGGCCTAGAGGGCATATTTAGCCCTCAGGCCTGAGGTTTCCCAACACTGGTGTAGATATTTCTTTACTATTTTGCTGTATTTTAAATTTATATTGTATGCTTTTTCACAAGTAAAAACGTTTGTAGTAAGCAACAAATATAATAAGTATTAATAATAAACTGAACCTTGAGAAATGCCACACGACAATCCTGATAGGCAGGGTCGACGATCTCCCAGCATCACTATCTGGAGGCTATTGTCCCCAGGAAAGACAAGAACTTCACAATGCAGTACCTTCCAATCTTATCCTGCAAATGATGACCCTGAAACTATGGCTGATGTTAGGAAAGCCGCTAAGAGATCCAGCAAAAGCAAGTCAGTCATACTCCAGGAGAAAAGCATTAGCTGGGGCCTCCAAAGCCATTTTTGTTCCCAAAAGAGGCTTGAAACCAGAATGATACGGATCCAAATAGTGAAGTTCATTTATTTAAGTGCTATTTGTAACATTGCAATGCTTTAGTGTCCACAGTAGCTTTCCAAGGGAGGTGGATGCGGAGAAAACCAGAACAACTTGGCCCCACCCCTGTGACTGTTCATTAGCCACACCTCCATGACCTCCTAGCAGCCCCACCAGGTCTAGTGGACAGCAGCCACCACTGTGTACTTACGACTTTTATATGTTACTTCTCAAAATTAATTTACCAAGTTTGCAAAGGGAAAAGTTACTATTACAAGAAAAAACACTAACATCAGCCAAAACCACTCAGCAGCTGTTTGTTAAACAGCAGTCCTAAATGTGAGAACAAATAGACCCTGTCATGACTATATAAGCAACGCCTCCAGCCAAAATGTGGTACTGTTTCATGTTCTTGGTACTTGGCTAAGGTTATGTGTCTTGTCTTATTTATTTATTGAGTAACTTTCTATCCCGCCTTGCCTCCCAGAAGGAGCGCAGGGCTTCCTTGGGGGAGATTCCTGAAAACATCAGGGTTGCTTCCAGACACCTGGATTATTGAGCATTCACCCCGATTTGTTTGTCGGGAGGTTATATGATGTTGTGTCAAGCAATTATTACCCCATACATTCCAGTGCATTTTCCTATCACATTCCTTACAGCAAGAAGTCGATTTTATTTTTGAAGTGGGTTTGCTGTGCAACCCACCTTAATTGCACAACATGAACTTGCCGTGACGCAATTGAATCCCACCAGCAAAGTGGTCTGAAAGTGGCCCAGGTCCCTGCTGCAGTCCTGTGCTATTGGTTTAACCTACAGATCCTTAATCAAATGTGTTTCTCTAGGTAAGTATTACAATACATCTTAGTCCATTTTCAAAAGACAGCTTGTGATGGGGTTGACTATACCACCCATGGGAGAACATTCCACATCATGCAGGTGAATATTGAGACAATTCTGCTTTTAACAGACACCATTCTAACATCACTGAAAGATGAAACTCGAAAGAGGGTCTGTTTGGCAGATCTCAAAGCACACCACTGTGGTGCAAATATTTGGACACGTTCATTCAGTGGTTTAATTTAGGTCGGGGTTGGGACACCTTTTTCAGCCAGAGGGCTGGATTCCCTTCTGGGCAGTCTTCTGAGGGCTCAGTGCCAGTGGTGAGCAGAGCCAGACACAAAAGTTGGCAGAATGACAAATGTAAATACTGTCTTTGTACAGTAGCTAGTTACTACACACATCCTTCTCTATTTTCCATCCAGACAAGCAAGAGACATTGGAGGCAGTGTGGTGTAGCGGTTAGAGAGCTGGACTGGGCCCTGAGAGACCAGGGTTCAAATCTCCACTCGGCCATGAAGCTCACTGGGTGACCTTGGGCCAGTCACTGCCTCTCAGCCTAACCTACCTCACAGGGTTGTTGTGAGGATAAATTGGAGAGGGGAAAACCATGTACACCACTTCGAACTCCTTGGAGGAAAGGTGGCATATAAATGTAATTAAGAAGAAGAGTTGAAGGATACATTCCAGCTTGCCAAAATATTTGGGCTGTGAAGCAGGGCCCATTGGGTGTGTGGCCTGTGAAGAGCTCCAAGAGCCAAATAAGAGGCCTAGAGGGCATATTTAGCCCACAGGCCTGAGGTTTCCCAACACTGGTGTAGATATTTCTTTACTATTTTGCTGTATTTTAAATTTATATTGTATGCTTTTTCACAAGTAAAAACGTTTGTAGTAAGCAACAAATATAATAAGTATTAATAATAAACTGAACCTTGAGAAATGCCACACGACAATCCTGATAGGCAGGGTCGACGATCTCCCAGCATCACTATCTGGAGGCTATTGTCCCCAGGAAAGACAAGAACTTCACAATGCAGTACCTTCCAATCTTATCCTGCAAATGATGACCCTGAAACTATGGCTGATGTTAGGAAAGCCGCTAAGAGATCCAGCAAAAGCAAGTCAGTCATACTCCAGGAGAAAAGCATTAGCTGGGGCCTCCAAAGCCATTTTTGTTCCCAAAAGAGGCTTGAAACCAGAATGATACGGATCCAAATAGTGAAGTTCATTTATTTATTTTCTGTATGTTTATCTTACTTTTCAGACAATCATCGTCTTCCAAAGTGGCTCACATCAATAAGAAAGAGAGAGAGGTCCTGCTGTCAGGCTTACAAACTACAAAGACAAGATACAGAAAGAAAGGGGAATAGAGGGAAAGGGAACCCCTGGTGGGAGTAAAGCACCAATGCATGTTACAAGCAACCTGAACCAGTGGGGGTGATAGACAGAAAGGCAATCTATTTTTCCTCTGCTGATTCCTCCTCTAAAGAGTTTGTTGTTTTTGCAAGCTTTGTTCCTCCCCTCCCTTACTGTCTTTGTTCTCAGTGTGTAATGGCTGCCTGAGTGCAGACTGCATGGCTGCTTCAGCATATGTGTCTTTACCTCTTTGTAGTAATAACCCTTAAGTATCTTTGTTCTTTCAACTACCAGTATTAGCAGACCAGTTATTTCTGCACTCTGCTGGAATATGTTGTTGTTGTTATGTGCCTTCAAGTCAATTACGATTTATGGTGACCCTATGAGTCAGCAACCTCCAAGAGCATCTCATGAACCACCCTGCTCAGATTTTGTAAGTTCAGGTCTGTGGCTTCATTGATGGAATCAATCCATCTCTTGTTTGGCCTTCCTCTTTTTCTACTCCCTTCTGTTTTTCCCAGCATTATTGTCTTTTCTAGTAAATCAAGTCTTCTCATTATGTGTCCAAAGTATGATAACCTCAGTTTCATCGTTCTTAAAATTCTGAACCTCCCAAAACCTCCAAAGCCACAGGCCAATCTTTCTCTGACACCCACAGTAATATTTACACATTTCCACAGAATTTTAAGAGGGTGCCACTCTGCTTTGCTTGTCAAAGCAGCCTCCCCTGCTAGACATCTCACCTACAGACCAAAATTCCTGCTCTTGTGAAATCTCACCACACACACACATTGTGAGACTAGACCCAACAAAGCCACTGTTTGCTGTACTTTTCCTTCTCAGTCGCTGCAATCCAACAGCAAGTGCCGCAGTTCTGGGGGTGTTAGATTTTTAGTATATGGCTTTGCGCATACCATGGACTGCGAAAAAGACAAATAATTGGTTGGTGGAACAAATTAAACCAGAACTATCACTAGAAGCTAAAACGATGAAACTGAGGTTATCATACTTTGGACACATAATGAGAAGACTTGATTCACTAGAAAAGACAATAATGCTGGGAAAAACAGAAGGGAGTAGAAAAAGAGGAAGGCCAAACAAGAGATGGATTGATTCCATCAATGAAGCCACAGACCTGAACTTACAAAATCTGAGCAGGGTGGTTCATGAGATGCTCTTGGAGGTTGCTGACTCATAGGGTCACCATAAATCGTAATTGACTTGAAGGCACATAACAACAACAACATATTCCAGCAGAGTGCAGAAATAACTGGTCTGCTAATACTGGTAGTTGAAAGAACAAAGATACTTAAGGGTTATTACTACAAAGAGGTAAAGTCACATATGCTGAAGCAGCCATGCAGTCTGCACTCAGGCAGCCATTACACACTGAGAACAAAGACAGTAAGGGAGGGGAGGAACAAAGCTTGCAAAAACAACAAACTCTTTAGAGGAGGAATCAGCAGAGGAAAAATAGATTGCCTTTCTGTCTATCACCCCCACTGGTTCAGGTTGCTTGTAACATGCATTGGTGCTTTACTCCCACCAGGGGTTCCCTTTCCCTCTATTCCCCTTTCTTTCTGTATCTTGTCTTTGTAGTTTGTAAGCCTGACAGCAGGACCTCTCTCTCTTTCTTATTGATGTGAGCCACTTTGGAAGACGACGATTGTCTGAAAAGTAAGATAAACATACAGAAAATAAATAAATGAACTTCACTATTTGGATCCGTATCATTCTGGTTTCAAGCCTCTTTTGGGAACAAAAATGGCTTTGGAGGCCCCAGCTAATGCTTTTCTCCTGGAGTATGACTGACTTGCTTTTGCTGGATCTCTTAGCGGCTTTCCTAACATCAGCCATAGTTTCAGGGTCATCATTTGCAGGATAAGATTGGAAGGTACTGCATTGTGAAGTTCTTGTCTTTCCTGGGGACAATAGCCTCCAGATAGTGATGCTGGGAGATCGTCGACCCTGCCTATCAGGATTGTCGTGTGGCATTTCTCAAGGTTCAGTTTATTATTAATACTTATTATATTTGTTGCTTACTACAAACGTTTTTACTTGTGAAAAAGCATACAATATAAATTTAAAATACAGCAAAATAGTAAAGAAATATCTACACCAGTGTTGGGAAACCTCAGGCCTGAGGGCTAAATATGCCCTCTAGGCCTCTTATTTGGCTCTTGGAGCTCTTCACAGGCCACACACCCAATGGGCCCTGCTTCACAGCCCAAATATTTTGGCAAGCTGGAATGTATCCTTCAACTCTTCTTCTTAATTACATTTATATGCCACCTTTCCTCCAAGGAGTTCGAAGTGGTGTACATGGTTTTCCCCTCTCCAATTTATCCTCACAACAACCCTGTGAGGTAGGTTAGGCTGAGAGGCAGTGACTGGCCCAAGGTCACCCAGTGAGCTTCATGGCCGAGTGGAGATTTGAACCCTGGTCTCTCAGGGCCCAGTCCAGCTCTCTAACCGCTACACCACACTGCCTCCAATGTCTCTTGCTTGTCTGGATGGAAAATAGAGAAGGATGTGTGTAGTAACTAGCTACTGTACAAAGACAGTATTTACATTTGTCATTCTGCCAACTTTTGTGTCTGGCTCTGCTCACCACTGGCACTGAGCCCTCAGAAGACTGCCCAGAAGGGAATCCAGCCCTCTGGCTGAAAAAGGTGTCCCAACCCCGACCTAAATTAAACCACTGAATGAACGTGTCCAAATATTTGCACCACAGTGGTGTGCTTTGAGATCTGCCAAACAGACCCTCTTTCGAGTTTCATCTTTCAGTGATGTTAGAATGGTGTCTGTTAAAAGCAGAATTGTCTCAATATTCACCTGCATGATGTGGAATGTTCTCCCATGGGTGGTATAGTCAACCCCATCACAAGCTGTCTTTTGAAAATGGACTAAGATGTATTGTAATACTTACCTAGAGAAACACATTTGATTAAGGATCTGTAGGTTAAACCAATAGCACAGGACTGCAGCAGGGACCTGGGCCACTTTCAGACCACTTTGCTGGTGGGATTCAATTGCGTCACGGCAAGTTCATGTTGTGCAATTAAGGTGGGTTGCACAGCAAACCCACTTCAAAAATAAAATCGACTTCTTGCTGTAAGGAATGTGATAGGAAAATGCACTGGAATGTATGGGGTAATAATTGCTTGACACAACATCATATAACCTCCCGACAAACAAATCGGGGTGAATGCTCAATAATCCAGGTGTCTGGAAGCAACCCTGATCTTTTCAGGAATCTCCCCCAAGGAAGCCCTGCGCTCCTTCTGGGAGGCAAGGCGGGATAGAAAGTTACTCAATAAATAAATAAGACAAGACACATAACCTTAGCCAAATACCAAGAACATGAAACAGTACCACATTTTGGCTGGAGGCGTTGCTTATATAGTCATGACAGGGTCTATTTGTTCTCACATTTAGGACTGCTGATTAACAAACAGCTGCTGAGTGGTTTTGGCTGATGTTAGTGTTTTTTCTTGTAATAGTAACTTTTCCCTTTGCAAACTTGGTAAATTAATTTTGAGAAGTAACATATAAAAGTCGTAAGTACACAGTGGTGGCTGCTGTCTACTAGACCTGGTGGGGCTGCTAGGAGGTCATGGAGGTGTGGCTAATGAACAGTCACAGGGGTGGGGCCAAGTTGTTCTGGTTTTCTCCCCATCCACCTCCCTTGGAAAGCTACTGTGGACACTAAAGCATTGCAATGTTACAAATAGCACTTAAATAAAGGAACTTCACTATTTGGATCCGTATCATTCTGGTTTCAAGCCTCTTTTGGGAACAAAAATGGCTTTGGAGGCCCCAGCTAATGCTTTTCTCCTGGAGTATGACTGACTTGCTTTTGCTGGATCTCTTAGCGGCTTTCCTAACATCAGCCATAGTTTCAGGGTCATCATTTGCAGGATAAGATTGGAAGGTACTGCATTGTGAAGTTCTTGTCTTTCCTGGGGACAATAGCCTCCAGATAGTGATGCTGGGAGATCGTCGACCCTGCCTATCAGGATTGTCGTGTGGCATTTCTCAAGGTTCAGTTTATTATTAATACTTATTATATTTGTTGCTTACTACAAACGTTTTTACTTGTGAAAAAGCATACAATATAAATTTAAAATACAGCAAAATAGTAAAGAAATATCTACACCAGTGTTGGGAAACCTCAGGCCTGTGGGCTAAATATGCCCTCTAGGCCTCTTATTTGGCTCTTGGAGCTCTTCACAGGCCACACACCCAATGGGCCCTGCTTCACAGCCCAAATATTTTGGCAAGCTGGAATGTATCCTTCAACTCTTCTTCTTAATTACATTTATATGCCACCTTTCCTCCAAGGAGTTCGAAGTGGTGTACATGGTTTTCCCCTCTCCAATTTATCCTCACAACAACCCTGTGAGGTAGGTTAGGCTGAGAGGCAGTGACTGGCCCAAGGTCACCCAGTGAGCTTCATGGCCGAGTGGAGATTTGAACCCTGGTCTCTCAGGGCCCAGTCCAGCTCTCTAACCGCTACACCACACTGCCTCCAATGTCTCTTGCTTGTCTGGATGGAAAATAGAGAAGGATGTGTGTAGTAACTAGCTACTGTACAAAGACAGTATTTACATTTGTCATTCTGCCAACTTTTGTGTCTGGCTCTGCTCACCACTGGCACTGAGCCCTCAGAAGACTGCCCAGAAGGGAATCCAGCCCTCTGGCTGAAAAAGGTGTCCCAACCCCGACCTAAATTAAACCACTGAATGAACGTGTCCAAATATTTGCACCACAGTGGTGTGCTTTGAGATCTGCCAAACAGACCCTCTTTCGAGTTTCATCTTTCAGTGATGTTAGAATGGTGTCTGTTAAAAGCAGAATTGTCTCAATATTCACCTGCATGATGTGGAATGTTCTCCCATGGGTGGTATAGTCAACCCCATCACAAGCTGTCTTTTGAAAATGGACTAAGATGTATTGTAATACTTACCTAGAGAAACACATTTGATTAAGGATCTGTAGGTTAAACCAATAGCACAGGACTGCAGCAGGGACCTGGGCCACTTTCAGACCACTTTGCTGGTGGGATTCAATTGCGTCACGGCAAGTTCATGTTGTGCAATTAAGGTGGGTTGCACAGCAAACCCACTTCAAAAATAAAATCGACTTCTTGCTGTAAGGAATGTGATAGGAAAATGCACTGGAATGTATGGGGTAATAATTGCTTGACACAACATCATATAACCTCCCGACAAACAAATCGGGGTGAATGCTCAATAATCCAGGTGTCTGGAAGCAACCCTGATGTTTTCAGGAATCTCCCCCAAGGAAGCCCTGCGCTCCTTCTGGGAGGCAAGGCGGGATAGAAAGTTACTCAATAAATAAATAAGACAAGACACATAACCTTAGCCAAGTACCAAGAACATGAAACAGTACCACATTTTGGCTGGAGGCGTTGCTTATATAGTCATGACAGGGTCTATTTGTTCTCACATTTAGGACTGCTGTTTAACAAACAGCTGCTGAGTGGTTTTGGCTGATGTTAGTGTTTTTTCTTGTAATAGTAACTTTTCCCTTTGCAAACTTGGTAAATTAATTTTGAGAAGTAACATATAAAAGTCGTAAGTACACAGTGGTGGCTGCTGTCCACTAGACCTGGTGGGGCTGCTAGGAGGTCATGGAGGTGTGGCTAATGAACAGTCACAGGGGTGGGGCCAAGTTGTTCTGGTTTTCTCCGCATCCACCTCCCTTGGAAAGCTACTGTGGACACTAAAGCATTGCAATGTTACAAATAGCACTTAAATAAATGAACTTCACTATTTGGATCCGTATCATTCTGGTTTCAAGCCTCTTTTGGGAACAAAAATGGCTTTGGAGGCCCCAGCTAATGCTTTTCTCCTGGAGTATGACTGACTTGCTTTTGCTGGATCTCTTAGCGGCTTTCCTAACATCAGCCATAGTTTCAGGGTCATCATTTGCAGGATAAGATTGGAAGGTACTGCATTGTGAAGTTCTTGTCTTTCCTGGGGACAATAGCCTCCAGATAGTGATGCTGGGAGATCGTCGACCCTGCCTATCAGGATTGTCGTGTGGCATTTCTCAAGGTTCAGTTTATTATTAATACTTATTATATTTGTTGCTTACTACAAACGTTTTTACTTGTGAAAAAGCATACAATATAAATTTAAAATACAGCAAAATAGTAAAGAAATATCTACACCAGTGTTGGGAAACCTCAGGCCTGTGGGCTAAATATGCCCTCTAGGCCTCTTATTTGGCTCTTGGAGCTCTTCAGAGGCCACACACCCAATGGGCCCTGCTTCACAGCCCAAATATTTTGGCAAGCTGGAATGTATCCTTCAACTCTTCTTCTTAATTACATTTATATGCCACCTTTCCTCCAAGGAGTTCGAAGTGGTGTACATGGTTTTCCCCTCTCCAATTTATCCTCACAACAACCCTGTGAGGTAGGTTAGGCTAAGAGGCAGTGACTGGCCCAAGGTCACCCAGTGAGCTTCATGGCCGAGTGGAGATTTGAGCCCTGGTCTCTCAGGGCCCAGTCCAGCTCTCTAACCGCTACACCACACTGCCTCCAATGTCTCTTGCTTGTCTGGATGGAAAATAGAGAAGGATGTGTGTAGTAACTAGCTACTGTACAAAGACAGTATTTACATTTGTCATTCTGCCAACTTTTGTGTCTGGCTCTGCTCACCACTGGCACTGAGCCCTCAGAAGACTGCCCAGAAGGGAATCCAGCCCTCTGGCTGAAAAAGGTGTCCCAACCCCGACCTAAATTAAACCACTGAATGAACGTGTCCAAATATTTGCACCACAGTGGTGTGCTTTGAGATCTGCCAAACAGACCCTCTTTCGAGTTTCATCTTTCAGTGATGTTAGAATGGTGTCTGTTAAAAGCAGAATTGTCTCAATATTCACCTGCATGATGTGGAATGTTCTCCCATGGGTGGTATAGTCAACCCCATCACAAGCTGTCTTTTGAAAATGGACTAAGATGTATTGTAATACTTACCTAGAGAAACACATTTGATTAAGGATCTGTAGGTTAAACCAATAGCACAGGACTGCAGCAGGGACCTGGGCCACTTTCAGACCACTTTGCTGGTGGGATTCAATTGCATCACGGCAAGTTCATGTTGTGCAATTAAGGTGGGTTGCACAGCAAACCCACTTCAAAAATAAAATCGACTTCTTGCTGTAAGGAATGTGATAGGAAAATGCACTGGAATGTATGGGGTAATAATTGCTTGACACAACATCATATAACCTCCCGACAAACAAATCGGGGTGAATGCTCAATAATCCAGGTGTCTGGAAGCAACCCTGATCTTTTCAGGAATCTCCCCCAAGGAAGCCCTGCGCTCCTTCTGGGAGGCAAGGCGGGATAGAAAGTTACTCAATAAATAAATAAGACAAGACACATAACCTTAGCCAAGTACCAAGAACATGAAACAGTACCACATTTTGGCTGGAGGCGTTGCTTATATAGTCATGACAGGGTCTATTTGTTCTCACATTTAGGACTGCTGTTTAACAAACAGCTGCTGAGTGGTTTTGGCTGATGTTAGTGTTTTTTCTTGTAATAGTAACTTTTCCCTTTGCAAACTTGGTAAATTAATTTTGAGAAGTAACATATAAAAGTCGTAAGTACACAGTGGTGGCTGCTGTCCACTAGACCTGGTGGGGCTGCTAGGAGGTCATGGAGGTGTGGCTAATGAACAGTCACAGGGGTGGGGCCAAGTTGTTCTGGTTTTCTCCCCATCCACCTCCCTTGGAAAGCTACTGTGGACACTAAAGCATTGCAATGTTACAAATAGCACTTAACTTAATTGAAAAGTGTCTTACTTTGGTTCCGATGGGACCCCTGGTGTCACAATTTCTAGTGTGGGTTCATGCCAAAGAAGCTGTACATTACTCAAAAGTAAGCCCTACTGTATTCCATGGGGATTGCTCCCTGATAAGTATGTACAGGATTACAGCCTGAATTGCTTAGTCTTAAAGGTGACACACAGGGACCCCACAAATTTCCCAATTTACGGGAAAAGATTCCTCTCCCCAAGCCTCTTCTACATCTTTTTTCCAGAAGGTGGAATAACCTGGAGGGATATTTATTTATTATTAGATTTATATCACACCCTTCCAGTAGGAGCCCAGGGCAGCAAACAAAAGCACTAAAAACACTTTAAAACATCATAAAAACAGGCTTGAAAAGATATCATGACAAAACATCCTTAAAAACATATTAAAACAAAACATCTTGAAAAACATTTTTTTAAAGCTTTAAAAACAACTTAAAAAAAGGTTTACAAACATATTAAAAAGCAATTCCAACACAGACTGGGATAAGGTCTCTACTTAAAGGCTTGTTGACAGAGGACAGCTTCAGTAGGCGCCAAAGATAACAGAGATGGCACCTGTCTAATATTTAAGGGGAGGGATATTAAATGGACTAGGGCCTGTGGACCAGGGTTAAAATCAGCCCGGAAGTTCACTGTGTGACCTTGGGCCAGTCATTGTCTCTCAGTGTAACTTATCTCACAGGGTTGATGTGAGGATAATATGGGGAAATGGAGACCCATGAATGTCACCTTGAGCTCCTTGGAGGAAAGGTGGAATGGATATAAACGCAATGCTAATAAATAAGGAATGAACAAATAAAAAGTCTCTCTCCAGGCTGGCTGCCCCGTTTTGAAATGGAGGAGGGGAGCCAGGTTTGGAATTATGGGTGGGGGAGCTAACCTAAAAATCAAAGAAAAAAGAATCTAATCGACCTTTATAATATGGAGACCAGATAGGAGCTCCATACATCAGCATCGGTATAATTTTATATCTAATTAGACGTATAGCTGCAGGAATACAATTTCTGCCTCTGGAGAAGTAAAATCGGACAATCGCACCCATATTTTTTGTTGCTTTCGCTTTTAGATGGACAATATGAGAATTCCACAATCCCGTTTCTTGGAACCATAGCCCTAGATATTTGTATGAATTAACCTGGTCTATTTTGTTGTATCCTAAGTGCCATGAAAATCTGATTTTTTTCCTTGAGAAAATCATGACCTTGGTCTTTGTATAGTTTATTATTAAAGAGTTATCCCGGCAATAAGTCTCAAAACGTGTTAATAATCTATTAAGTCCTATCCGTGTTTGAGATAATAACACCATGTCATCCGCATATAGCAGAATAGGCACCCTCTCTCCTCCTACTTTGGGAGCATGAGATTGAATTTCATCCAGGGCAGAAGGAAGATCCGCCAAATAAAGATTGAACAACATTGGGGCAAGGACGCATCCTTGTCTCACTCCCTGTGTGGAGCATATCTCCCGTGAAAGGTGTCCGGCATGGTTACAGCAGACCCGAACCGTAGTATTGTTGTATAATGTTGCTATCAACCGAAGTAATCTTCTGTCAATATGGAAAGATTCTAATTTATTCCATAGCCGGCCGCGTGGGATGGAGTCAAAAGCGGCTTTAAGGTCTATAAAGGCGACAAATAGTTTACCTCAGCTTGGCTTAGTATACTTATATGAGAGCTGGGATAATAACAGGCAATGGGCCAGTGCTGAATGCCCTGGCTTGAATCCTATCTGAGCTTGGCTCAAGATATTGTTGGTGTTGACCCATAAGTTCAGGATTTTACTCAAGAAACTGGCATAAACCTTTCCCACCACTGACAAGAGACTGATAGGGCGATAATTATTTGGAATATTCCTTGGGCCATTCTTGTAAATTGGAATTATATAAGCCTTAAACCAGGAATTTGGGATTCTTCTGGAGCTATTAATTAATGTAAAAAGGGAAGCAAGCATAGATGCCCACCAGGTGATGTTACTTTTGAGTAATTCTGGAGTAATACTGTCCGGACCGGCAGCTTTTCCGTTTTTTAACTGTAAAATTAATTCAGCAATTGTGTCTGTATCCACAGGGTCCCATTCAGGAATATCTGTCAAATCTGGGAGTGTATAATAAATATTTACATCGTCCTCGTTGTTAAACGTTGCGTGAAAATGCTGTTCCCAAGTATCCGCAGAAATGAGACAATCTTGGGTAGCATTTTGTTTAGGAAAAGCACCTGATACTATCTGCCAGAATGTCTTTAAACTGCGAGAAGCAACAGCGGCCTCTAGGAGGCGCCAAGATTCCCTCATTGACTCCTTCTTCTTTTTAGCTATAAGATTTTTATATTCCCTACGTAAGATGTAATATATATTTGGGAGAGAACGTTCGTTATTTCTCCTATATTGGCGATATACTGCAGCGATCTTCCTCTTTAAATTTCTGCTGTCCCTATCAAACCATCGATTTCGTGGGGCTTTTAGGTGTCCAAGTTCAGTTCTATTAGATCCATATAACTCAAAAAGGATTATTTTTATCAATTGCTCGTAAGTAACCAGGCCTTCAGTTGATGACCCAGTCGTAGCCATTTGAGATGACAAATGTGTTACTTGGGAGGATTTTACTATTTGAAGGAATTTGTGAGTAAGTTGAGGAAACCACTTAACTCTCTTGTAAATATCCGTAGTTGCTAAATTTGGGTATAACCCAGGCTGGATTGTTAGATAGATTTCACCTCTAATGGTGAAAGAGTATTCTAAAGGCAAGTGGTCACTATCAGTACGGTCGGCTATTCTAAAGTGATAGCCTAAGTATTCCTTTTTAAAAGGGATTATTATGTAATCTACAACACTGGATCCTTGGGTGGAGTGAAATGTAAATTCCCCCCGGTCATCCTCAAGGGAGCCATTTAGAATATATAAATGATGTTTGGAAACGAACTGGAGAAGAGCAGTTCCAGCTAAGTTCAAAAAAGTATCGATTGGCGAGCCTTGCTTTTCAAATGCTTCCTATCCACATTTACCAGAAAGCCGGATTGTGGAATCTCAACTATGTAGGATCCTGATCTTGCATTAAAATCCCCAGCCAAGATTGGGTGTGCTTGTGGGTATATGGACGTCCAATGAATATATAAAGAATCGAAGGTGATCCAGCTTGACAAAATGTCTTCCCTATTCGAGGAGGGGATAAAATACACATTAAATATTAATATAGACAATTTTATAGATCTAAATTCTATATGTAGAGTTGATACCATAAAACCATTTCCCCCCATCTCGAAAGCAGTGAGCTCAGTAAGCTTTACATCTAATTTTGACGAGACCGAGATGCTCAGGCCTTGTCTATCCCTCCCCTTATTAACTCTAGGCAGGGCTGAAGTACTAAAAGTAACAAAACCATCTATGCAAACCTGGTCCATACACCAGGTCTCCTGGAATAAGATTACATCAAATTTGTTTAAGTATGCCAGGAGACTCGGTTCTCTGGATTTAGATTTCCACCCCGCTATATTCCATGAGAGAATTTTCAAGGAATGGTTAAGAAAAGGGCGACTAAGTCAGTCACACTCTTGAATATCATTTGTTAGGGATGGCGGTGCAACACAGCAGTTAGCATCCAAGGCTTTTAAGGGATCGACGACGGAGTAATTGAAATTGTTGGGTTGGCCGGTCTAGTTGGCAAGCCGATCTCATGTGGTTCCAGATACTGTACAGCTATCCAGTCATAGGGTTGTGGAGCCGAATTGGTATAATCATAATAACGCTCGCAAAGCTGTTCCATTGGTCTTAAAGGAAACTGTTGGGGTAGCGATATGAAACCATCTTGGTCATTTGGATGGAGATCTGGTAGTTGTTTGACAGCTATACTGAGGCTAGGGTCAAGAGTCCCCTCTGGCAAATGATCCACAGATGAGTGAACACTTATTAAAAGATCTTTGTTCTTATCCTTATTCAGCAAGGAATTTCTGGAAGAAGTTTGTTGATGTTGTTGTAAATCCTGTAGTTGTTGTAATGGTGGTGATAATGATGGTAATTCTTTGTCCAGTCCATTGCTAGTCTTTCTTTGGTTCTCCAATTTATTCTTCCCATCAACAGTTTCATGGGGTGCAATAGATGACTTCAAGTACTCCTGCTTGTGAATATCAAGTAATCGAGCAGTGAGATTTTCGAATCTTATTAAAATGTCCTTCCTCTCACTGAAAGGTAGAGAGCCAAAGGAATATAAAAACAATTGTTCCTCGTTGTCCATGGAATCATTTACTAGTCCTTCAGTTTTTTGTCCATCCTGTGATTGGCTCTTCACAGGACCCATTGAGGTTTCTATGTTCGGGTCAAATATCCTGGTAGATAATTCCAGGGGGTCTAGGCCAGTCAGAATATCAGATTTAGAGTAGGCATCGGCTGAGGGTTTTTATTTTGTAAGTATAAACTAGAAGATGCATCGACTAAAGAAGTCTGAGGTTGCAAAGGACTTAAGATATCTTCTTTCCTATTTAGTAATTCCATCGGCTCCAGGTCAATCAATAAGCTAGAGGTAAGCTGTTCATCTATCTGCGGGCTTTTCCTTTGTAAGCAGGGTATTAAACTCGCAGGAGGAGCCTGATTTTCGAAAAATCTTAGTGCAACTAAACCCTGGTTAGCTAGAGCCTCTTTGTTGTGCGTGATGTGCTTAACAATTTCTTGTGAAGAAAAGGTGACCACGGCACGAGCTCTATAGCCATTATAGTATTGATATTCAATCTGTACAATATCATGAAAGTTGAAAGGCAAAGACAGGGCATTTTGTAGCGTTTTCATGAGATGGCGTTTTCTCTCTTCAGGCAAAATTACGCCCCTGGGTTTAGGGTAATTTGCAAATACCAGCTTGCGATCATTCAATACCAGATTCCACTGTGGAGACCTTAGGCAGTCTTGCCTGATCTTCCACAAGTGCGTCATGCCACGGGTCCTGGTGGGGAATATAGCCCCCCGATCTAATGATGGGGTTATTTCTGGGTGCCATCAAAGAGAAAGAGGGGGGACAGAGATTAGTGGCATCCCCTAAATAAGTGGATGTATTAACCTTGGTTGACTTCTTTGCTGGGGAAAGCCTTGGTTTCTTTGGACTTTCTGTTGTAGTTTTATCCAGCAGGTCAAACAGCCTCTTGAAATTCATTTTTTTATCTTTTAAGCGCTTTTGAGTTTTTAAGTTTTTACTCTTTTTAACGTTAATTGCGCTCCGTCTACCTTTACTCAGGTTTGTGATGTTCAGTTGTTTAGATTTGATCTGGGGGGGGGGAGAACTGTTGAGGGAACATTTGTTATAAAAGACTTCTCATCAGAAGATAATGGTTGAGGAGCTGAGGATTTTTGTTGTAGCTCCACTAATGTTGTTAATAGCTGGTTACATTCCTTTAGGAATGTTTTCACATGTTCCAACTCCATCGCCAGCATGAACAGCCATCCCTTTAGGGGAAGATTCTGTCCTAAAGGATCTGCTTGGGAGAGTTGATGAGGAGATACCAGGGAAGGGCTAGGGTTCTCCTCGACTTCAGGATTCTTTGCTGGTGAAAGCCCCATGCAGTTGCATCTAATGGAATGACTCCCAGATCTGCATAAGATGCCTGTATTAAATCAGCATGGTCTTTCTCAGGGTTGTCGGCTGAAAACTCTCGGGTGTCTGCTGTAATTGCCTTTCCGCTGGTTCCTTGGGAGGATGTAGGACTGCTTGCATTTTGGCACTCGGCCATTGCTATTTCTTCAGCCAAACTTAAGGCAGGAGATTCCCTCGTAATTCCCTGCGAGACACCCTTAGTAGTGATAGACCAGTCCAAAGTAAGGGCAGCTAGAGACAGGTCATTAGTCTCGCTTTGTTGATGGGTCGTGATAGGGAAAAAGTTTGTGATTTTTTGCTGGCTATTTTTTGCTTTATCTGCCATCGGTTGGAGTGGAGTAACTACTTCCTGATCCTTCCTCCTCCTCTTTGGCTTCCTTGCTGGCAGGCTTTCGAAGGAGGGGGGGTCCTTAAGGCTTTCCTCCCTTTTCTTGTCAGTGCCATTAATAAATACTGACTTATTTACATGCCTTAATGTAATTATTTATGGCATTCAGCCAGACAGCCGTTCTGTTTGCTGGAATTCAAGGTCTTTGGCTAACCAGCCGGCTTTTTATCAGTCCAAACCTCACACTATCGCTTTTCCTTCAAAAATAGAGTCAAAGTACTGCAATATGTTTAAAAAGAACCATCTGTCTGAAGATGGTAAGTACGATGAATGTAATGTGACGATTAAGAGGGATTCAGCAGAGGCCAGGAGCAGCTATTAGAGACTCACCCTTCGCCATTTTCACTGGAAGCCCTCTTTTTTCAAAAGCAAGTACCTGGGTTTGTTATAGGCTCCCCAGAGGCACTGCCTAGCACCACCTTTCCTCACATGAAACTGCCTGGACCCCCAGAAATCATCATCTGAGGCCTTTTTCTATGTGCTACCTCCAAAGGAGATCTGGAGGATGGCAACAAGAGAATGGGGGCTTTTCTGCAGTAGCTCCCCCCATCCACAGAATGCTCTCCTCAGGAAGGCCTCCCTGGCACCAACTTTGTCACTGGCTGAATACATAACACCACACCTTTTCCCCACCAGAGAATCCTGGGACCTGTAGTTTACCCCGCACAGAGCTATAATTCCCAACATCCTCAACAAGCTACAATTCCCAGGGTTCTTTGGGAGAAGCAATGTGCTTTAAATGTATAGTCCAAACGCAGCCCTTTTTTCAGTTCCAGACAGAGAAGTTTTTGTTTTCCTGGGGATTTGGGCAGCACTCATGATTGGATGTTTTTACTGTACTTTTTAAACATTTTGATATATTTTTATTACACTGTTTTATTCTTGTTGTAAATCACTACTTTGTTGTGGTGAGAGGTTCACAAATTTTATAAAACCTAACCTAGCCAAGGGGTTGAAGAATGTCTTGGGTAGGGAAGTTGGCAGATAGAAGAAAAATGTCATTTAGAAGAGAGAAAAGGGTAAGGAAGGCAAGGAACAATAACCAGTTTATGTAATGTACTTATTTCAAGTATTTTTACCCCACCCTTCAACCAAAAAGGCTTCTAGAGAGGCTTAAAAAACAAAGCCATGATAACCAGACAGTCCCTGCCCTTGGGCACCAATCTTAAAGACACAACTCAAAAGGTAAAAGGGAGAGGGGGGGGAAGCATGCCAGTTCTTTAAAGTTATAGTTTTTATAGAGACCATCTGAGATGGAAACAGTTCAGGCAGTTTAACAAAATGTCTGCCACCAGGTGACCATTGAGGGACAGCCAAAAGCAGCTGGTCTTGCAACAGTTGCTGTTGTTGTTATGTGCCTTCAAGTTGATTTCAACTTATGGTGACCCTATGAATCAGCGACCTCCAATAGCATCTGTCATGAACCACCCTGTTCAGATCTTGTACGTTCAGGTCTGTGGCTTCCTTTATGGAATCAATCCATTTCTTGTTTGGCCTTCCTCTTTTTTTACTCCCTTCTGTATTCCCCAGTATTATTGTCTTTTCTAGTCAGTTATGTCTTCTCATTATGTGTCCAACGTATAACATCAGTTTCATCATTTTAGCTTCTAGTGATAGTTCTGGTTTAATTTGTTCTAACACCCAATTATTTGTCTTTTTTGCAGCCCATGGTATGCACAAAGCTGTCCTCCAACAGCACATTTCAAATGAGTTGATTTTTCTCTTATCCACTTTTTTCACTGTCCAACTTTCACATCCCTACATAGAGATTGGGAATACCATGGTCTGAATGAACCTGACTTTAGTGTTCAGTGATACAACTTTGCATTGGAGGACCTTTTCTAGTTCTCTCATAGCGGCCCTCCCCACTCCTAGCCTTCTTCTGATTTCTTGACTATTGTCTCCATTTTGGTTAATGACTGTGCCGAGGTATTGATAATCCTTGACAAGTTCAATGTCCTCATTATCAACTTTAAAGTTACATAAATCTTCTGTTGTCATTACTTTAGTCTTCTTGATGTTCAGCTGTAGTCCTGCTTTTATGCTTTCCTCTTTAACTTTCATCAGCATTCGTTTCAAATCATTACTGGTTTCTGCTAAGAGTATGGTATCGTCTGCATATCTTAAATTACTGATGTTTCTCCCTCCAATTTTCACACCTCCTTCATCTTGGTCCAATCCCGCTTTCTGTAGGATATGTTCTGCGTACAGATTAAACAAATAGGGTGATAAAATACAGCCCTGTCTCACACCATTTCCGATGGGGAACCAATTGGTTTCTCCCTATTCTGTCCTCACAGTAGCCTCTTGTGGAGAGTATATAGGTTGTGCATCTGGACAATCAGATGCTGTGGCATCCCCATTTCTTTTAAGGCATTCCATAGTTTTTCATGATCTACACAATCAAAGGCTTTGCTGTAATGAATTGCCCTGTTCCCTTCCCTTCTTCTGCTCTCCAGTTTGAAAGAACAATTGCTGCTAGTGAGCACTGAGGGAAAGCTACAGGCAGCTGGGCACTCAGCAACTGTAATTATTCCAAAGCAATTCAATTGGGAATTATAGCTTTCTGAAGAAGATGGGGCTAGGGAGGCTTCAACAGAGAATTCTCGGCAAGACTGTTGGCTGTTCTCAAGACACTTTAGAGGCAACTTCCTGCCATCCTTGAGTGTTTTTGCCTGGCTGGGATGTGTGCTTGGACTCTGATAATACCTCTTGGCTGCCTCAATGCGGGATAGAGAGGGGTGTGTGCAGAAACTAGGTAAATATGTACATTCTTTGTTCTGCTCGCTTTTGCCTCTGGCATAAGGGCTTGGGAAAGTTGCCAAGATGGGAATGCAGCCCCAGTCTGAAAAAGGTTCCCCACCCTTGTTCAAAATGGTGACGAGCCATTTGCAAATGTAATGGAACCAAACCCCTAGGAAGTTAAACGGGCCTGCTTTGGGTGGGGGTGTTGGAGAAGAGGGTTGGCAGCTGTTGGTGGGAATGCTCTGGATTTCCTGCACAGAGTAGGGGACTGGATTTGACAGCCTTCAAGGCTTCCTCCCGCTCTTTGAAAGAAGCATGCAAACATCTGCTCATGTACTAATTAGGGATGGGTGAGAATTTCTATTCAGTTCGCATTTCAAGCAGAATTGATCAAATTTGCAATTTCCAAAACAATATGAGAACTGAAACACAACCATCCTTCGAAATTTGCATTTATTCGAATTTTGGGACGCAGTTCGCCAACAAGACAATATTTACAAAAATGCATATATTAGGGGAATGTGTGCACAAAAATAAATGCATGAGTGAAAATAACATGCACAAAGGCATGAAATGATGAGAAATGGCTTGCAAAAATGTGTACCTTTGTCAAGAACTGCCTACAAAAATGTGTTTATTTGGAGAAATTTGCACTAAAATGGTGGAGAATTTTCATGAGGATTTTTAAAAAAAATCACAGATTGCTGCAGAAATGTAGAGGACTGAATTTAACATTAGAAAATTGAGAAACGGAGAGAACCGAATTTGGCCGGTCTTTCCATCTCTAATACCAACGTATCTTCTTAGAATCCTAATTGGCATATGAGAAGATGTTTCACCCTTACATCGCACGCTGCCTCTACAAAGTAACCCCCCCCCCGCTTCTACATACTGCGATCAAAAAATGCTGGAACCCACACCGCACTTTTCTATGTGGACTCATCACCTGAAAGGCAAAAGGAGAAAAATGGGCGGCTGAAGAGCAGGACGTTGGCTCCAGTGCCTGCGGGCGGCCACAAGGGGGCGGTGTGTGTCGAGAAGAGAAGGCGTGGGGAGTGTTGCGAAGGTCAGAGGCAGTCTTGGGTCTGCTCGGACGCCAGAGGAGAAGGAGGTGGACTCGGTTGCAGGAGCTGCTCATGGCGGGACTGGGAGCGCGCAGCGTCTTGGTGACCGGAGCCAACCGCGGGATCGGCCTGGAGCTGGTTCGCCAGCTACTGGGCAGCTCCGACCCGCCGCAGTGGCTCTTCGCCTGCTGCCGGGATCCGGACGGGGAGCGCGGGCAGGTGAGAGTCTCAGCCCCATCGCCGGCAGCGCACCGGGCTTACTCGGGGGCTGCTCCCGTGGGACTGGATCAGGGTTCAGCCAGAATGCTCGGGGTTATTGCAGCCCGTTCCAGGGCAGGGCTTCTCGGAAGCAAGTCCTACTCCTGGCAGTAAGCCTTACTCCCAGGGAAGCGTGCAAGCGGCATTGTAGGTTTACTTGGGGGAAAGTCCCACGGAATTCAGCGGGGTTGATTTCCGAGGAAACGGGCAGAGGAAGAGTCTATTCGGGAAACAGCACCTGGGGAAAGAGGAGTTCAAAAAGAGGGGCATGAAAAAATTCCTCTGTTTGTTGTGATCTTGAGCAGAGAGCTAGAGCCTGGGCTATGAGATAGCAACTGTGTTGATTAATGGAAGGGCCTGAACAGGTTACAATCAATCTCGTCCGCCCTGGCATGAGAATTTGGTTGAATCGAAGTATGTATTTATGACAACAAGGAGAATGGCCACGATCCAGCCAAGGTGGAGCACTTGGAGACTGCAGTCCTATATTCACTTACCAATGAGTAAGTCCCGTTTACCTTAACATGACTTCCTTTTGAGTAAATATAGGATTGTGTTGTTGATAAGCAATGGTTTCTATAAAATACATCATGGTTCATAAGAAACCAAATATACATTTGAGACAAAAAAAGGATGCATGGCTTCATTAAAGGCAAATCTATAAAGTTATAAATGTATGATGAAAAGAGCTGGGTATTAGGGTTGCCAGGTTCAGGGCCTGAGACTGATCCTGTATCTTTAGGAGAAGAGAAAGTCAGCCAAGTGCAGGTGTTCTTGCAACACTGTAATGGGGAAAACCACAAGGTGGAATTTACCCTTCCCCCTGCACAACTTTTAAAGTCTTCTGTATCTTTCAGAGTTGTGCAGGGGGAAGGGAGAATTCCACCTTGTGGTTTTCCCCATTACAGTGTTGCAAGAACACCTGCACTTGGCTGACTTTCTCTTCTCCTAAAGATACAGGATCAGTCTCAGGCCCTGAACCTGGCAACCCTACTGGATATCCTTAAAACAGTCTGATTATGTCAATGTTCCTTTGAAGTTGTCTTCACCTTTCAGGTGCTGATGCGAAAGAGACCTTGTTCATGATCAATATTTTGTTTTGTATTTATATTAGGAACATAGGAAGTTTCCACATACAGGTATTGGTCAGTCTAGTTGAAAATTGTGTCAGGGGGTTAAACTGAGTTGAAACAGGAGGAGGAAATGTGAGCCTAGTCTATGGACAGATCAAACCAATAATGAGGGGATAACCTCAGTTCCAGAGATAATGCTGAGTAGATGAAACAGCCTTTGAGAATAGCTAAGGACATTTGCCAAAATTGCAGGTGAACAGAAGGATATTTTATGTGGAAAAACACTGCAAAAGAAATATAGGTTTCATATTCATGATTGAACAAAAAAAATGTACCATGGGTGGATCCAGTTTTATTTCTTTTAATTTTTTCCTGCCTTTTCTGCAAAAACTTGGTGGCTTATAGGTTAATACAGTTGGCTTGTGAGCCAAGAAACATGATATAACAGGAACTGAAAAGGAAAATGATGAAATTCAGGTGCCAGTTCTTGCAAAATGAATAGTGCAATCTTCAATATGTCTGTTCAGAAGAAAGACCCATTGTGTTCAGTGGGGCTTATTCCCAGGTATGCAGTTACAGAGACACAGGTGAAGTTACATAATAAGAACATAAGAACATAAGAAGAGCCTGCTGGATCAGGCCAGTGGCCCATCTAGTCCAGCATCCTGTTCTCACAGTGGCCAACCAGGTGCCTGGGGGAAGCCCGCAAGCAGGACCTGAGTGCAAGAACACTCTCCCCTCCTGAGGCTTCCGGCAACTGGTTTTCAGAAGCATGCTGCCTCTGACTAGGGTGGCAGAGCACAGCCATCATGGCTAGTAGCCATTGATAGCCCTGTCCTCCATGAATTTGTCTAATCTTCTTTTAAAGCCATCCAAGCTGGTGGCCATTACTGCATCTTGTGGGAGCAAATTCCATAGTTTAACTATGCGCTGAGTAAAGAAGTACTTCCTTTTGTCTGTCCTGAATCTTCCAACATTCAGCTTCTTTGAGTGTCCACGAGTTCTAGTATTATGAGAGAGGGAGAAGAACTTTTCTCTATCCACTTTCTCAATGCCATGCATAATTTTATACACTTCTATCATGTCTCCTCTGACCCGCCTTTTCTCTAAACTAAAAAGCCCCAAATGCTGCAACCTTTCCTCGTAAGGGAGTCGCTCCATCCCCTTGATCATTCTGGTTGCCCTCTTCTGAACCTTTTCCAACTCTATAATATCCTTTTTGAGATGAGGCGACCAGAACTGTACACAGTATTCCAAATGCGGCCGCACCATAGATTTATACAACGGCATTATGATATCGGCTGTTTTATTTTCAATACCTTTCCTAATTATCGCTAGCATGGAATTTGCCTTTTTCACAGCTGCTGCACACTGGGTCGACATTTTCATCGTGCTGTCCACTACAACCCCGAGGTCTCTCTCCTGGTCGGTCACCGCCAGTTCAGACCCCATGAGCGTATATGTGAAATTAAGATTTTTTGCTCCAATATGCATAATTTTACACTTGTTTATATTGAATTGCATTTGCCATTTTTCCACCCATTCACTCAGTTTGGAGAGGTCTTTTTGGAGCTCTTCGCAATCCCTTTTTGTTTTAACAAGCCTGAACAATTTAGTGTCATCAGCAAACTTGGCCACTTCACTGCTCACTCCTAATTCTAGGTCATTAATGAACAAGTTGAAATAACTGACTGAGTCAGTCCTGGGAAAAGAGGCGCCAAAGAGCAATTGTTTCCAGCCCCTCCCCTATCGTTGTGCCACCTTTCCCTTTGAGGCGGCCAAGCAGAATGATATTGGTAAGGTAAATCTCAGCCCACTGTGAAATTGTGCTTGGCAATAATTAATTCTATATATGTACTAGGCAAAGCCAAAGGACTTTATCAAATGAGTTGTCTTCTGCAGCCAGCTTTGCCCTATCTGGGCAGTTTATCTGAAAATGTCAACACAATT
This sequence comes from Rhineura floridana, assembly GCF_030035675.1. Taxonomy (NCBI): domain Eukaryota; kingdom Metazoa; phylum Chordata; class Lepidosauria; order Squamata; family Rhineuridae; genus Rhineura; species Rhineura floridana. The sequence goes on along the minus strand of NC_084492.1, from coordinate 21,923,071 downwards.
TATTTGAACTTCTGTGCCAAGTTAAAAAAGACTGAGATTATTCTTGTAGGCCAGGGAGGTTCCTAAACTGTGGTCTGCAAACTCCATGCAGGTCATCCGTGGTGTGTCTCCATTAAATATCCATATTGATTTTAATTGTACTTTATTACAACTTTTATTTATTATCTTGCATTTTACTGTATTACAGGGGAATGCAAATTGTAATATAAGGAATAAACGAAGCAATAAAAATACACTGAAAGGTCATACAGCACCTAGCACAGTGCATTACAATTGCAACAGCGGGCAGAAAAATCATTAAGTGGGCCACCAAGACCTTCAGCCATTTTTAAGTTGATCCATGGAGAAAATTAGTTTGGGAAACACTGCTGTAAGCAAAGTTTCCGGAGTCTGAGCCTTGCCCCCCCTCCACAAAAAATATCCCCCCTCAAATTTCAGACCAATTTCAGTCTAGTAACTAGAAACATACTAAAAATGCTATATTTTGATTTGGTGATTAACTAGCATCAGCTCTCAGTAAAAACAATAGATGCACATGCGGGAGAGTCAAGGACAGGAGAACATTCTCTAATGGATTTAAGCTCCAGATTTTCTCCTTTTGGAAGGCAGACAGAGGAAACTTTGGATGGAACAAAGAAAGGGTGCATATGAGTGTGCTGTATATTTCCTCAGAAATAAACTGTGTTCATTGGACCTTATTCCTTAGTAAGTGTGTTTAGAGTTACAGCCTCAGTAGATGTTATTCCAAGGGCTTTGGCCCAGAGAGGAGGAGGAAGCAACAGATATTATCCACAAAAATCACCCAAGAAATTTTTCTGATTATATGTTAAACTCATATACATGAGCTTCCTGAAAACTGATGCCTGGTGTGTTTAATCAGGCTTCAGATGTCTAAAGGTGAAATAATGCCTCTATCTAATAGCAAGAATATAAGCAAAACTTGCTGGATCAGGCCAATGGCCCATCTATTCCAGCATCCTGTTCTCACAGTGGCCAACAAGATACCTATAGGAAGCCAAAAGCCCCCCCCCCGACTTGTGATTCCCAGCAACTGGCATTCAGAGACATCCTGCCTCCAACAGTGGAGGGAGAACATAGCCACTGTTGCTATTAGCCATTGATAGTGAACTTTGATGATGAACATTGACAGGACTGGAGCCAAAATGGGACCACTGAAAGATGAGAGGGAATGAAGAGAATGATCAGGGAAACCCTGAGTTTGCAAAATACAATATTGTTTTATTTAAAAAATACCCCCCCCCAATATTTCCAAGCCATTCTGGGAACTGATTTTGGTTGCAGAGAGGAATAAAAATATTTCAAATAAGGGGACAGCCCCTGGGGGAAAAAATCCTAGAAGAGCTTTGATGTTCAGCAACAGAGGAAATCCAGTCACAGGTAAGTCAGGTTGCACTGAAGCCAGAAGATCTTTGGTATTCCAGCAACTGACAGGCTCAGAGTAAGGGCCGATATAACCTGGCTTCCTAGCCCCACTCAGCCCCACCCCTGGCTGTTTTGGGAGCTCTTCCTCTCAAGGAAGCATAAGGGTCTCGAAAACTAGGGGGTGGCTTGATCTCACCTTCTCAGTCCACTGGGGGCTCTTCTGCTGGCAATTTGACTGGAATCCACCCTGGAAGCCCTCAAGAGGAGGTGGCCCTTGGAATCTCAGGGTCTTCGGGGCTGCAAAGGGGCATCCTGCCTGCTCCCTACAAGTCTTTGGTCAGCAGGAGGTCCAGTTTGTCACCCAAAGAGTCGGCATCTGGCTCCAGGGCATGGCTGAGAATATGGGGATTTGGGAAGGGACTTTTCAGTGCTGGAGCATAAGGGGAATATGGCTGGTTTCAGCTGAGTAGTTTCACTGGGTACTGCCGAGCTCGTGATGTTATCCTGGCTGGGCTGGGAAGCACCCTTGACTTCTTGGAACCCTTCATTCTGTAAGCAAAATCAAGAGGGAGGTGAGATGGGAGAGCACGTAGGGAGAGGAATCCCCAATCGGGAGGCATAAGGATTTTATCTGAACACCCAATGGTTTTATATGTCAAAAGGGACAAGGATTAAGGAAGGAGAGCAAAGGTTAACCATGTGCAGCGGTCATGGGATGGGAGAGAAAGCATACTTACTAAATTTTTAGTCACACTGTTATTCTTGGTGAAGTTGCAGGACAGGGCCAACGTCTCAATGCAAGAGTGGGGAATCTGTGGCCCTCCAGATGTTGCTAGAATCCATCCTTGCCTTATTCCAAATCATCGGGGTCCTCCCAAAAGCCAATCGACAGTGACGGTTGGGTCATCTCCCCCCGCTCCTTCCTTTCTGGGTTTCTCTGGAGGAGGAGGGAGCCTCCCCTCAGACAGACAGCTCCTAAAGCCAATCTCCCAAGCCTGACAGATCATTTGGTTCCAGTTCTAAAAGAATCAGTAGGGATGAGAACAGCCTAAATGTGTTTTGATTCTCACAGATCCCACTGAGTAAGCTACGCACGTAAGCATCTCCCACTGAAATGAATAGGGCTTCTAAGTGTTTAGCAGTGGCTGGATCACGCCCAGTGTTGTTGTCCTTAAAAACCGCCTGAAGAAATAGTTCTGTGAAAGCTGGCATGATCCAGCACCAACTTGGGAGGTATAATTTTACTTCTTGTATTAATTCTTCTGCTCGTCCATATCTCTTATCTTTTCAGCAACTGAGGAAACTGGCTTCCAGCCACCCAAACCTGACGATAGTGAAGTTGGGTATGTCTTCTTTCTCTGGCTCACTCTTCTTATGCTTTGAAAAACCAACCTATAGACTTGGGACTCTTTCTCTTTTGCTTCTTTCCAGCAAAGAAAGCCCTTCCATGCCATTCCATCTTCTCCCCAGAGGGAAGGTAAAACAGACTTCTGGTTTGGTATATATATATATATTTGGTTTATATATATATATAAACGTAATTGTGATTAACCAAACTGGATAAAACAGTGCAAAGAGACTGGGGCAGCCACCACTGTGCTTTATTGACTCCACTGGCTCCCAATTTGTTTCCAGGCCCAATTCAAAGTGCTGCTTTTAAACTTTAAAGCTCTAAACGGCCTTGAACTAATGTACCTGAGAGCAGTGGTGTAGTGGCAAATTCAGAAGAGCAGAGTCTCTTCATGTTAGTTGGTGCCAAACACACACTTTTTTTGCTGCTGGGTTGAGAATGAGATCCTTCCCTCTCCCACAACAACACTTTTGAAAACCAACTTGTTCTGGAGAGCTACTGGGAGGGACTGAAGGCTGAGCCTGAAACTGATTTTATTTCCCCCGCTTTTTTAGTTTTACCTCTTTAGTCCCCTTTTAATATCACTCCCCTGGATTCCTTAACTGTATTTTTTGTATTTTTATCTATTTAAATGTTTTTTGTGTTTTTATTGTGTATGATTTTATTGTGAGCCACCCTGAATGCTGTATTTTAGGGTAGAAGAGCAGGAAAGAAATTTTATTATTATTATTAGCCTCCTGTCGGTCGTGGGCAAGATTTATGCTAGCCTCCTAAATGTAAGACTGCAAACCTGGATAGAGGAGGAGGATAGAGGAGGAGGACATTCTGAGCCGGGAGCAGATAGGTTTCCGAAAGAGCAGATCTGCCATCAATCACTGCCTAGTATTACGGCACCTGGTGGAGAAGTATATGTGTATCTCCAAAAAGGGCCTTTTTGTCACTTTTATGGACCTTAAGATTGCTTTTGACTCTGTCCCTAGGGAACTATTATGGGCCAAGTTATGACAGACTTTGATAGATAAGCACCTCCTGTTTTTGATTAGTCGTGTCTACCAGTGCACTTCACTTCGTGTACGCTGTGGTGTGAATGGTAATCTAACCAATGCCATCTTTGCTAACATAGGGGTGCGCCAAGGCTGTGTCCTGGCCCCTACCCTCTTTAACCTCTTCCTCAATGATCTGAGCAGTTATTGCCTTGCTGATAATTTCCATTCTCCTAAATTGGCCGAAACGAGATGCTCCCTTCTGCTTTACGCGGATGATGCGGTGTTATTATCCTTTTCGAAGGTTGGCCTTAAACGCCTCTTACGTGCTTTTATGGCCTACTGTGACAAAAACTTTCTCACCATCAATTTTATAAAATCAAGAGTCATGGTTTTTACACGTAGGTTCTCGAAACAATCATGGACTATAAATGGGCAAAAGATTGAGCAGGTTAGGCAATTCAGATACCTTGGGATTATTTCCTGCTCTTCACTCTCTTGGTCCGCTCATGTCCGAGCTGCAGTTTTATCTACCTCCAAGGCCACCACCCGATTCTTTTATACTAGAGGTGGCCAGTATATCCCGGCTGCTCTCCAAATCTTCAAAGTAAAAATTCTCCCCCAACTTTTATATGGAATTCCTATCTGGGTTACGAGCTTTAGCGCCAAAGTTGAGGTGGTGTTTTCGTGCTTTTTGCGAGCTATATTGGGGTTGCCACGCTGCGCCTCTGCGGCTGGACTTCGCCTTGAAGTGGGCTTTACATCAATTGAGTGTTCAGCCTGGCTCCAGGCTTTTAGATTTTGGGCCAAAGTGGCCTACGCTGGACCTTCCTTAGGGTACTTAAACTTGTTATAACCTCTTGGTCCAAGATCTTTAATGAAAAGATAAAGTGTCTTGGCCTTTCACTGGAGCTATTGTCAACCTGGGTCCTTGAGGTAATGAATCATATTGTTGGTCAACGTATTAAGGACATAGACCTTCAATTCTCAATGGCCGGAGCACATACATCTTGCTCACCCATCCATTTTGGCTTGAGCTTTTTGTTTCCAAAATATGCAGCTTATTTTAAAACTTTGACTTTTTCGCACTATCGATCCCTGTTTACCTGAGCCAGATTTAATTGTCTTCCCTTTGCGGTATTAGAGGGCCGTTTTCAAGGAACCCCCCTGGAAAGGCATCTATGCTTCTGTAAATTGGGGGAGGTTGAAACAATTAGACACGTCCTACTTTCCTGTGAATTATACAGGGATGCTTGATCTAGACTTATTTTTCCAATCACCAAAGCCTTTCCCGGTAGATCTATTGAGTGGCTCGTGCAATATGTTCTGTCTGACAAGGATAAAGACACTACTGAATTAGTTGCGAAGTTTCTCTATGTAGCTTAGACTTTACGGAAAAGGCCAATCTGTACTGCCCTGGCCTCTTGCTAAATCATTATTGTTAATACTGTATTTGGTTTTAATCTTGTTTGTTTAACTGACTGCTTAATCACTTGTATTGTGGATCTATGACCGCACAATAAAATTTGATCTGATTTGATTATTATTATTATCATCATCATCAATCATCATCATCATCACACTTTATTTTTCACACATCAATTTCCCTAACATTCACAAACCACATATGGCTACATAATAAAAACATGTATAATTTTCACAGTTAGAAACATATTTGCCAAACATGGTTATCTTTCAGAATCTCAACACCAAAGATATTAAAATCTTCCCTTTGCTGCCATAGACACTTGTGACCCCTCCAGCATCAAAGCTGCTGTAGCCAGAGCCACCGAGCAGTTGAACGGAGCCAGACTGAATCTTCTAATAAACAATGCTGGGATTGTAAGGCAACACACTTTGGAATCTGAAACGTCAGAGAGCATGTCTGAGGTGTACAAGACTAATGTGATTGGGCCCATGATGGTGACTCAGGTAAGGCCATCCATTGATCTTTTTTTCTTCACTGAAATTATACAGCCACAAGAGTAGCTGTATACTATAGCCAGCATGGATTTTTTGTATTCCACAATGTTAAATTGAAAATACCCCCCATGCCATTCTGCTGCTTTCAATAAGCTCATTTCAAAACAAAACCTTACAAAACCCGTAGTCCTGAACTCAGAAATGCTTGCTTTACAACCCACTAAAATTTCACGGTGAGACACAAAACAGTCAGGGCTCATCCAGATGACTGCAAAATGTGTGACATGCCCGCTATGTGTGTTCATTATTTTTCGGTTGTCCAAATGACGTCTCGTGCTGTTACGCATTTTCGCGGGTTAAATCCGCTCCTTGCAATACCGGCAAAAATGTGATTTGCTGTTTAAAATCGGGAATCATCCGCTGTGCCTTCAGGAGTTAGGATGCAATACTGCGGACTTTACAGCTGATGGGTGGTTCTTGGGCATTTCCCCTTGCCCCTTCTCCTCATTCCAGCCAATCACGTATCTGCACTTTTGCGCATGTGCGAGAATAAGCCAGGGAAAATTGAACCAATCATCACAATGGTGGGGTGTTGGGGGGGGGTCTGCAACTACTGCACAGATGCATTTTATTTTTTGCCAGCCTGCAAACTGGGCGGCCGCTCTGGGTGAGATCTGCAATGCACAGCAAGCGAGAAAGGGGGGGTGGTTGGTTTCAGCCTGCCTCCAGAAAGCTTTGTCAATTTCATTCTCATGGGAAGGAAAGGGAGAAGGAGGGGGGTGTGACACATTTCTTGCTTTTTTGGAGAAATAAGTGCAATTGCCAGCCTGTGTATCTCCTTAAATATCAATACAGGCAGAAAAGCATACATTCGTTTAAGTGTAATATCACAAATACAAACAAGGCAGGCATGAAACCGACCAGCAGCCTTTACAGCCATATTGTGCTTCGTTACAAAGGGGGAGAGGAGCATACATAATTTTTTTGCTGACCAATTGGTTGATAGGGGGAGGTTTTAGAGGCGGAGCTTGGAAAAAGCAAAAAGAATGTAGAGGTCTTACCACTGCGTGTGTGGGTGCAAAAAAGTGTTTTTTTTAATTGGGAAAGAGCGAACTAAAAGGCAAAGTGAGGACTATCAGATGACAAACCGAATATGGAAACTGTGGATTATCCCGCTCCGTTTGGATAAGCCCTCAGAGAGAATCAAGAGTTCAAAGTGTCAAAAGAGAGAGAAAAAACCAGACCCCTGTTGGACTGTTTTCTGTCAGTGTTCTCATAATTTATTGAAATTAATTAAAAATCAGCCTTGTTCACAGAGTACCTGTAATCCTCTTACTGACCTTGCCCCATACTCAGACCTTCATATTCTGCAGTTTAAACGTTAAAAAAATGCCTGGCCAATTTTTAATTAGTTTAAGAAGTTTAGCTTTGGAGTCAATCATAAGCCCAGGCATGCTCAGTAAGAACCAGCTATCTGTATTCTAAAAGCCAGACTCACAGCTGCTTGGCTTGGCTAATCAGGAGGCAACACCCACACCAGATCTTTATTTCACTTTGTCATGGCTTCTCCAAAGAATCCTGGGAAGTGTAGTTTGTGGAGGGTGCTGAGGGGAGACTCCTATTCTCCTGACAGAGCTCCAGTGGCCACAGTGGTTTAACAGTCAGCTGCTCTAACTGAAGCTCTGTGAGGGTAACAGAGCATCTCCTAGCAACTCTCAACATCCTTCTTTCCCCCTTTTAGTTATTTTACTTTATTTTCTTATGTAATGTTTAAGATCCTCCATGGTGCAGAGTGGTAAGCAGCGGTAACGCAGCTGAAGCTCTGCCCACGGCCGGAGTTCGATTCCAATGGAAGGAGGAAGTCGAATCTCCGGTAAAGGGTCGAGGTCCACTCAGCCTTCCATCCATCCGTGGTCGGTAAAATGAGTACCCGGCATATGCTGGGGGGTAAAGAAAGGCCAGGGAAGGAACTGGCAATCCCACTCCATATATACGGTCTGCCTAGTAAACGTCACAAGATGTCACCCTAAGAGTTGGAAACGACTCGCACTATAAGTGCGGGGACACCTTTACCTTTTAATGTTGTTTTCTTTACATATATAAAATATAAAAAACTCAATAAAACATTTAAAAAATACATTAATTAAAAAAAGGTATTAAAACATTTAAAAACTGAGAATGGATTTATTAGTAGTATCACCCCTCATACACACACACACACACTTAATATTCCCCTTTTGGTTGCTTTTTATGTTCACAAACTCTCTGAATTAATGATGTTCACTAAGGACATGGCTTTTTACAGATCTCTCACACACGTATTAAATTAATGGTGCTTATCATGATACTCTTGCATGTCTATTTTTAGTACTGTACTACCTAGTTCCTGGAGGCACACAGGGTGGACAAGAATCGGGCAGAAGGAGGGACTTCTGCTGGGACGTACATTATTGTCTCTTTCCCCAGTCCTTCCTCTCTCTCTCTCTCTCTCACACACACACACAGGCACATAGGGTTTTTTTTCTCTCCCACACAATCTGTTTGAGCTTCAGGCATGCGGAGAAGGAAATGTTGTCTCTTGATCATCAACATTTCCTTCTCCCCTCCCGTCTCCACAGTGAGATGAGGGAGAAACATCCCTGAAGAAAGCAGACAGTTTCTCTCCCCCCCGCCCCATGTGAAGGGGTGAAAACGTCTTCTGATTTTCAGGAAAGATCAGGAGATGACGTTTTTTCTTCCTCCTCCTCCCATCTCCATGCTGAGAGGAGGAGGAGGAGGAAATGCTGGGCTCATCTGCATGGGAGCATTTCTTCAAAGGAAATACACTTCTTTTACCTTCGCTTTTCATTTACATCGTCCGCAGTCCTTGCTCCATTTTAGTTGCCAGTTGCTTTTTCCCATTCACACAAGCAGGCATTCCTCTGGGGAGGATTAGCCGTGCTTTTTCTTGTGGCCCTGCCCTCTAATTATAGATCTCCACTCCATCCGATTGCTAGGTGACCAAGCATGCTCAGTCAGAATTAAAAGGTGATGTGAGTAGCACCAAACACACAATAAAGCACCGTGTAGATGAGCCCACTGTCTCTTGATCGTCACTAAAGATCCTCTTCTCTCAAGCAATCTGCAGTTTAAGCTCCAATAATCAGTGTATACTTGCTCTCTTGCTTTTCATCCTTTTTCACATTTAAATCTCTCTCCCAACACTCCTGAGTTCATTTAGGACTTTAATCATCAAGTTTAATGAACTCAGTTGTTAATGCCTTTGTTGTGAGTCAGCTGCCCTTATAGAATATTGATCAGTGAGATTTCCCCTCAGATGAGTTATACATTTCCTCTCAGAGTTCCCCATGTGTGTTCTAAGAAGAAGCCCCAGGTTTTAAAGAGGCCACTTAGTCCAATTTTTTTCCTTTCTCCAGTTTAAAAATACAAGGTTTTTTTTATTCACTTCTGGGAAGCCAGCCAAGCTCCCAGGCATGAAATATAAACAGATAAGGCTGACAGCCCATATATGGCTTTTCCTGCTTTAGTGCCTGTTGTGGTTTTTCCTGTTCCCAACTGCAGCCTGTGGGCTCATCTACATGGTGATTTATTGTGTGTTTGGTGCTACTCACATCTCCTTTTAATTCGCATGGCTCACATGACATTACCAGCAAACAGAAGCTATCACACAGTTGTCCCCTTCTAAATCCATACTAACCCAATCCACTGATAATATGAAAAGGGAAGAAAAAATGTCTTCACTCCATATCTCTAGTGCTTGCAGACGCTTTGCTCCAATGCTTTTAGGTGGGTGTGTCAATCATTCCCCTCTCCACGCCCATTATCTTCTCCTCCCTTCTTTCATTTTGTTTCCTCTAGGCTGACAAGCAACTTCCAGCTACACTCCTCCATTCTGCTGGCCTTTTTATGTTGCTGCAAAGGATGACTTATTTTTCTTTTCCCCCTAACTTGTGTGCAAAAGCATAACACTGCTCAAAGATTTGTTTTCAGCTGTATCGTACCAGTGAAAATACAAATAATGTCACTTCCTGGTTGTTGTTTTTTAAATGAAATCTACTACAGCTGACTCTGCTGTTGCGGCTGCCGCTTTCGGGAGGAGAAGGTAAGATAAGACGCTGTACAAACTTTCACTCTCCGTCAGCCAAAAGACAACAGCTTTAAAGCTTTTAAGCTTTGCAAAAGTAATTGGTATGGTAGGAGATAAAAGCAGCAAAAACGCGACTGTCGACAGTTGAATAGTTTTTAGAACTAGAAGTAGAAAATACTGCGGAGCTGTTGAAACGCCATCTGCCTACTATTACTCCAGTTAAGTCAGGCAAAGCCCCAGGACCAGATGGTATTCCCCCAGAGCTGCTGAAAGCTAACATCAGTTGGTGGGCCCCATTGTTGGCCTCCCTCTTCACCTTAATAAATAAATCTGGTATAATTCCTGCAGCCTGGCTGAAAGCTTTCATTGTTCCAATCTATAAGAAAGGCCCCAGAGATGATCCAAGCAACTATCGACCTATCAGCTTGCTATCTATAATAGGGAAGGTATACGCTAGCTTTTTAGGTCTTAAACTGAAAACGTGGATCAATGTTAATAACATCCTGGGGGAAGAGCAGATAGGTTTTAAAGTTGGCTGTTCTACCCTTGATCACTGTTTGGTACTGGCTCATTTAGTGCATAAATACTCTAACCCAAGAGGAGGTAAACTCTTTGCAGCCTTTATAGATCTATAATCTGCATTTGATTCTATCTCTCGTGACTGTCTGTGGAGCAAATTAGAACAGTACTCTATTGAGAAAAGGCTACTGTTCCTGATCAGCGCATTGTATTACAACACATCAGCTCAGGTACGCTGTAGCAACTGAGGTCACTTTTTATCTCCTCACGTGGTGTCAGACAAGGGTGTGTCCTTGCTCCCACTTTATTCAATCTACATTTGGCTGACCTTCCATCTGTGTTGGAGATGATACAATCTCATCCACCCAAGATCGGGCATACGAAGGTATCTATTCTGCTCTATGCGGATGATGCGGTTTTAATTTCTCAAACTCGGCTGGACCTCAAGAGACTACTGAGTGGCTTTGTGGAGTATTGTAAAAAAGATCTTCTCACAATTAATTACTCTAAATCCAAAGTACTGGTATTCTCTAAGAGAAAGGTCAGGTATTCTTGGTCTATGGGAAATGATAGAATTGAACAGGCTGATTCCTATAAATACCTGGGTATTTGGTTCCACAAAGCAGCAAGCTGGAGAACCCAGGAAAAAATTGTTAGGGCTAAAGCTGAGAAAAATATGGGTGCATTGACCCGCTTTTTTCTTACAAAGGGTGGTGTTGGGCGAGATCTCAATGGCTATCTCGCTGTGCCACCTTCCCCAGGTAGGACACGAGCTGCAATTGGACCCAGAATCAAGTGAGGAAGAAAAACATGATCCAAACACAATAGAACTTTGGTCAAAGGTTCTAACTTCCCCAAAGAAGCTCTCAGTCCAACTGAGAGTACAACCTTTATTCAGGAAACAGCAACAATTTATAGATCAACATGGCATGCCAAGCAGTAAACATTGCAAAAGACAGAGTCATCAAACGAGGATGTAAACAGACGTAATATAGGGAACATACATGTTGAAAAGAAACAGGAGGTGAAGTCTCATCCTTTCTGTCTTCCTGTTCTTGTTAGATCTTACCCTAATGTTATCACCCCTTCTGTGATCAGTACAGTGGAAGAGCATGTTTAGTTATTTCCCAGGGTCAAATACCCATTTGAAATGTGTATCTGAAAGTCACACATTCCATTCTCTGCCTTTGCTCCAGAGGGAGGAAGGCCACTTCAATGAATTCTAATTGCCAGTACGTTTACGAAAGAATTTCCACAACACTGGGAAGTTTTTTCTCTCTTGGAGAGAAACACTTTTGTTAGAACAGAAGTCAGAAAGGGAAAGCTTTTTAGATCCAGTAAAATAGCTTCTAAGGCACTAATATTTTTCATGCCAACAGTGGGAAATTTCTGCCAGTGGCCGTCCGTGTTTTTAAAACTAAAATAGTTCCTCTGATTCTTTTCGGGGCAGCAATTTGGTTTCCATATTCTAAGGGTTCACCTGAAGGAATTCAGTCCTTTTTCCTCAGGTCCATCTTTGGTGTCCCAAGATGTGTCTCTGGAGCCACCCTCAATTTGGAGGCTGGCCTCAACTCCCTAAAATGCTTAGCCTGGACTTACGTTATTCATTTCTGGCTTTGCTGCTGTCTGGTACTTACTCACATTTCCTTCACATCCCAGGCAATGAGAGATTCCGCAGGGTCAGCTTGGTCAAAGACAGTGATGAAAAAAGTTACCTCAGTAGGCCTCTCTCCTTCTGATCTGCTCTCTATGGATTTTGCAAGTGCCAAAAGGATTGTCAAACAGAGGCTAGTGGATATCGATAATCAAGAGCTTTACGCAACCGCACAGGGTCCTTGCTCTCCCCAGTCACTGGGTCTATCAGGTTTCCTTCGAAAAGATGGGATGCCCTACCTAAGCTGGTTATTTATTCCCAAGTATAGGAGGGCTTTCTCTTTGGCTCGATTTAATGCTCTACCATCTACACTTTTGGAAGGCAGATATAAAAAAAACTCCAAGAAACAACAGGTGCTGCCCCTGTGATAATGACGAAGTAGAGTCTATTTCACATGTCCTGTTTAATTGTAGCTATTATGAAGGGGCCAGGCCGTTCTTGTGAGTCCCTTTTGATTGTTTTACTTGAGGGTTCAGATAAGGCAATTACTCAGCAAGTGACAAAATTCCTGAATTTGGCCATCTGGACTAGACCCTCTATGATTGTCAACAGTAATCAAATAATTTGAGTTGTTTATATAACCCAGTTTGTTGCTTGTTGTACCCTGTGTTACTTTGTAGTCTTATTTTATAACTCCCAGTATTATGTTTTGTATTTGTGGTCAGTTGACTGTAAATAAATAAAGAAGAAGATACTACAGCTGGTAGAACAAATGAGCATGCTTGATTGCCAAGCAACCAGAGGGAGTAGAAATGTTAAATTAGAGGATGTGGTCATTAGGAAACTACGTGATTGATCCTTCCCCTCAGTGTGAATAGAAACCACCATGTTTGCAGCTGGCATTGAGTCCTTACTGTGGACAATGCAAATAGAAAACAGAGGTAAAAACAGCGTATTTAGTACAAAGTAATGCTCCTTCGTGGATAAGCCCTGACTGACGCCTCTAGTAGTGATAGAAATCTCTATCTCCATGGGAATTTAGAGATGGCCAGACTGATAAGTGTGAGAAATTCTCAAGGTACCATGTGATTTGTTGTTTGTAATGTGTCATTCACTTTGGATCTGCCCCTGTGGACATCTCCTGTGTTCAGAGACAGTGCATGCTTAGGTTAGCACAGCGTTTGGCAAGTGGAGCTCTGCAGGGCTACAAGGTTAAAAGGGAACTCGTCTGAACCCTCAATCCTGTGCATTCACAGGAGGTAGTCCAAACTATTTCACCTGAGATACTTGAAAAATGTTTTTACTTTTAAAAATTGGCCACTCACTACTCCCACTCTAGATTGGATGTGGTCTCAGTGTCAACACTGCTTCTGCCACTGCCAGCTCAGACAGCCTTTGGTCTTATCAGCAGAAAGTGGGAGTGGTGGCGGCAGCAGAAATAGTCATAGGCAGCAGCGGAAGAAGGCAACTGCTGCAAAAGGAAGTGTGTTTAATAAGGAAGTAGAACTAGCAATTGACACCAAACAGATTTGGGGGGAATTACTCCCCAAAATTACTTAGAATACAGTGAAATTAACCTGGAAAATGCTAGTAAGGCCACAGTGGATGAAAAAAATGAAAACCATTCTCTGTGGACTCTCCTCTCCTCTCTGTAAACTTTCCCCTCACACACACTGTGTGTCTCCTCACCTCCTTGTGTCTCCTCATGATCCCCTCCTCCCACAACCAATAGTCAGTGGGAGCAATAATCATGAAAGGGGATTTCCCCCCCTGATTCCTGATTGGTTGTAGTGCTGGAGACAGAGGGACCCAGCAGGGGAGTGGCTCCAAAAAAAAAGTAAAGGGATGCCCATCGCATCCCATTAAAATACACCACTGGCAGACTGTGGCCTCTGCACTGATAAAGGGATGGTTGTCCTCCGCACCAAATATAAGGCAGTCCTTCATTTCTTCCTCTTCTTTTCCAGGCATTCTTGCCGTTGCTGAGGAAGGCATCTGAAGTAAGCTCACAGAAAGGGATGAGCTGCAGCAAAGCTGCCATTGTGAATATCTCCAGTTTATGCGGCTCCATCACAGATATCCTTGCATGGGAATTAGGACATAACATCAACTATCGCTGCAGCAAGGTATGGAGGTATACAAATGATGAAGGGAGGCTATGCTCACATGTAAGAACCTCCTTTTTCTATTTGCACCATCCACAGTAAGAGCCCAATACCCTATTTGTATTTTCACTGTTACAATACAGCTGAAATACAAATCTTTGTTTGAGCAGTGTTATGCTTTTGCACACAGGTTAGGGGAGGGAAAATAAGGCACCGTTTGAAGCAACATAAAAAGGCCAGCAGAATGGAGGAGAGCAACTGGAAGTTGCTTGTCAGCCCACAGGAAAGAAAATGAAAGAAGGGAGGAGCAGATAGTGGGTGTGGAGAGGGGAATGATTGACACACCCATATAAAAGCATTGGAGCAAAGCGTCTGCAAGCACTAGAGATACAGAGTGAAGACTTTTTTTCTTCTCTTTTCATATTATCAGTGGATGGGTTAGTACAGATTTACAGGAAGGAAACTGTGTGATAGCTTCTGTTTGCTGGTAATGTCATGTGGACCATGCAAATTAAAAGGAGATGCGAGTAGCACCAAACATACAGTAAACCACCGTGTAGATCAGCCCTTAGATATCAGCTTCTTGAAGGGCAGGTACTCTGTCTTCCTTCTCCTCTTCTCCCCCCCTTTTTTGCTTCTCAAACAGTATGTAAAACATACCTTGATAGCACTGTAAGAATTTCAGTTTATTTCTGAAATAGTACCAGTATTTTCATTTAATTATTTTCCTGTATTTTCATGTTGCCTTTCTTCCATAATGGGACTCAAGGCAGCATTCTTGTAGTTCCCAGGTGGTCACCAATCCAGGCAATGACCAGACCCAGTCCTGCTTAGCTTCAGCACAGTGGTCATCTTGTGACCATACTCTGGGAGCCAAAGTAGTATCTTTGTCATCATTTATTTAGAGGCAAACTAGGAGTATCTCTTCACTGTGTCTGTATGGAGAATTTAAAATAATAGAGTCCAGGGATGGGGAACCAATGGCCTTTCAGATGATGTCGGACTGCAGCTTCTGTCATTCCTGGCATGGACCATTGGCCATGCTGGCTGGGGCTGATGGGAGTTGGAGTTCAGCAACATCTGGAGAACCACAGGTTCCCCAGCCCTGTCTTATTCCTACAGAGGTCTCCTGTGAACCTGCTGCCTCCTATGGAACTAGGATGCATCACCCACCTCCTTGCTTCTGATATGTCTCTTTCCTAGGCTGCTCTGAACATGCTCACACAATGCCAGTCCCGGGGATTTGCTGAAGATGAGATCCTATGCATTTCGCTGCATCCGGGATGGCTACAGACAGACATGGGAAACTTAATTGTAAGTGATTTGTGGTGAACTTGCAACTGCAGAGACCATGAAATCTGTTCAAACATTTAACATATGATATCAAGGTTCTCTAAGCATCTTGAAATAATAATAATAAAACATACAATAATAAATCATAAAAAAATATGATGCTATATATAAAGATCATGATCATCCCCAATTGCTTGTCCCTATCTTCCAGTATTAAGAGGTATACTACCCCTGGAGAAGGAGGGTTTTTTTCTTGATTATTGTGGCTGACAGTTTCACAAATTAGTCCCATCCCCTCCAAAAACCCATTAGCCATATTGAATCTCCCTCTCCAAGGTCAGAGAGAGAGAGAGCTCCACTCTCTGAGAGAGATCCAATGATTAATCCTCTCTTCCCACTGCTGCAGCAACTTCTATGGCTACTCTACCTATCCAAGAACTCTGATGTTGAAAGAACCAAAGGATGCAATGCCTTTTCAGCTCCCTGACATGTCCCAAAACCTGGGGGAAATTAACATTAGGCCAGGAGCTGGTATAAATCAATCCCATTTATTCCCCGTTGTTTCCAAAGGGAGGAAAATAGATTTTAAAATAAAAAGGTCTGGGAAATATGGTGGACTGCCTAAGTGTTCCTCTGCTCATATTTCCACCCTGTTGATGAGAGCCTTAGCAAGGCACTGGATAAGGCAGTGGGACCACCTTTGGCTCCCTTGCCACCCTATGCCTTGGAAATGGAAATGGACTGCCTTCAAGTCGATCCTGACTTATGCCGACCCTATGGGGGCTGCATACCAATGCTGCATGTGGCAAAAGTGGGTGTGACCAGACAGACACCATCCTTCAAGTCATTTCTGACTTATGGCGACCCTATGAATAGGGATTTCATGGTAAGCGGTGTAGTGAAAGCTGGGAGGGCAAACCCCACCCGCTACCACCATGTAGTGAAAGCGGGGAGCCTTCCCCGTCTGCTCTCACTGTCCCAGGAGTCAATTCCCAGCCTTGGGCAATTGATCCCAGCAAATCCTGCTTTGCCAAGGTTGTGCACGGTCACAACAACCCTGCAAGGTAGTAACTGCCACCATCCTTCCAACTGGATAACTACTCTGGGGCAAAGGGAATCCCAGAGACCAGTTAAGCACCAGAGCTTTTCAGGACAAGAGTATTTATACACTCCTTGCCCCTTCTGAAGTCTCAGGTAAAACGTTACTTGTTACACGGTAGTTGTAGTTGAATGGCAAGGACTGAATTTAGGAACTGACCCCTGTCTCTGAAATGAACACACATTGGTTAAAGTAATTAAAGTTTATTAAAAAGAAAAATAAGAAAAGCATAAAAGTATTACAAATAACAAAGAGGTGCACAAAGTAAGTTTTAGCAGCAAATTGAATCCTGTTACCATACACCCCAAACAGGCAAGGTTTGGTAAGAAAAACAAATAAGATAGTTTTTGGCACAAATCAAAAATAACAAAGCTTTCTTGCCTAAGCTATACTCACATACCATAGGATCTACAGATGGATAGCCTTCTCCCCTCAGGGATTTGTGAGTCAGGATGGAAATGGAGCCACAACAGAACATCACCTAAGAGACAAGGTGGTGCTCCGAAGTGGGACACAAAAACCCAAAGTTCTGAGCTCCTTCTTATGGAAGAAATCTTCCGCCCAGCCGGAGACAATTAACCAATTAGGATTTTATCAAAAGGATGAAAAAACTATGTTCCCACAACACCAGGCGCCTCCTCTTGGTTTCCCAAGGCAGTTCCTTGAATTTTATGGCCTTGATGGAACCAGGCCCCTTCTACTGATAACAAAGTATGAAGCTAGCTTGTAATCTCATACAGCTGGGGTTGTAAATTGCCAAGTCACAGCGATGAGGCAAAACTAAACCTTTAACTGCCTGCTGGCAAGTTACAGAAAAAGATGTCAAGGGGAAAAATCCCCACAAGGCTTTGGTGTACAGCCATTTTATTATTATTTTATTTATTTATTGAATTTTTATACTGCCCCACTAGCATAGCTCTCTGGGCGGTGTACAACCATTACAATAAATACAATAGAATCACACAGAACAATACAAAAAATATAAATGCAAATCCACAATCTAAAACCAATTAAAATATGTTTAAGAAAAGCTAAAATGCCTGATAAAATAGGAAGGTTTTGACTTGGCGCCGAAAGGATAACAATGTCGGCGCCAAGCGCACTTCTTCGGGAAGACTATTCCACAGTTCGGGGGCCACCACTGAGAAGGCCCTAGTTCTTGTTACCATCCTCCGAGCCTCTCTATGAGTCGGAACTTGGAGGAGGGCCTTCGATGTTGAGCGTAGTGTACGGGCAGGTTCATATCGGGAGAGGCGTTCCGAAAGGTATTGTGGTCCCGCGCCGTATTTTAAGTACAGGCCAGGGCAAGGCTGGCAGGCTGGCACTACAAGCGGTATTCAGAGGTGGTTTACCATTGCCTTCCTCTGAGGCTGAGAGGCAGTGACTGGCCCAAGCTCACCCAGTGAGCTTCGTGGCTGTGTGGGGATTTGAATCCTGGTCTCCCAGGTTGTAGTCCAGCACCTTAACCACTACACCACACTGACCTTAGAATTGCATATTTAATAAAAACTCTATCTGCCAAATATTACCCAGGTGCAAAAATCCACTGCTTCCAAATGTCCTCAGACTTGGCATGTGGGGGAGCTATCAAGAACACTTCTCTGGTTGCTCTTGATACTTGAACTTGCCACAAGGATATTTTGAAATGGGATCTCATTGACTTCACCCATTTGTCATCATCTTGACTGTGCCAGAGACCACTTTGACAATGAGTGCTGCAAGACCCTCTCCCTGCTTGCTGGTCTCCTTCCACCTGGACTGGGAGGGTGGGGCCCTGACTGATTGCAGCTACTGATTGCAGCTATAAAAGCTACTCCTACCTGGAGATGGCAAAGACTATGGGGTGTTGTTTAGGGTTTTTTGTTTGGCCCCAAATTTAATTTTGCTGGTCAGTTATTTTGCTGTTATTGGCATTATGTTTTTGTATTATTGTTGAACCTTATTATGAATTATAAGGGTATTGTTTCAGTTTATTGTATATTTCTTAATAAGATGTTTTCTTTAACTTCTTGTTTGACAATTTGAATTTTGTTTTGTAGCAGTCAATTATGTAACTATTTTCATGTGGTGAACCGCCTTGAGAATAGATTGCTACGGAAAGGCAAATGATGATATTTTGCACAGTGCAAATATTGGATCACTCACCTATTATCTCTTTCCATCAGGGACTAGCCCCAATGACAGTGGATGAGGGTGTGCGAGAGATCCTGAACACCCTTGCCCATCTCTCTGAGAAAGAAAATGGCACTTTTGTAAACTTGGACGGGAAACCCCTTCCCTGGTGAAACACCAGGAAATGACAACCCGCTTGTCTGCTCTGCAGAAGTAACCCATCTCTACAGGCAATTCCAACACCTAAATAACCAAGCCTTCTTTTCAATAAATGCAACATGTTCTGCTGAAAATCTCATAGCCTCCTTCTGGTTGCCTTATGTGATCTCTGTCGTGCCCTCACCCCTTATTAACCCACTTTTGTTAGCAGAGGGACACACAGGGTTATGATTTTCACATCACTTATGGCAATACTGTTAGGAATTCCTTCCTATATTCCTCCAGCCCTGTTGCCATAATGGCTCAGGTATTTAGGCAAGCCTCAACTCCCCTGTGACACTTTGTCTCCTTAAAGCTCACAGCTCTGAGTTAAGCTCCTGTAACCTGATACTTTGAACAGGGATTCAAACCCTGGCCTCCCAGGTCGTAGTCCAATACTATATTTATTTATAGAACAGAAGCATTTAAAAAGATGGAAGTTTACTTGTTCATCAGCATGTGGTTTCATTCATTGTATGAGGGTCTTACACATACGTTACTGTATGTTCTTTAAACACCTTAAGGTCCTACCTGGCCTGCCCATCCAAATATTCCTACACTGTCTCTACCTTTTCACTATCTAAATCCAAGATAATAAACCAACACTGACCTTGCACTCTCTACCACTAACCATCCCACACAGTCGCTCCAACTGCCAAACTGCCACACACACAAATATAAACCTCTCCTAGTCACTCAGCCAATCACCATCCAGCACACTGCAGCATTCTACTCATTTCCCCCTCCCAACATTCACCACTCACCTAAAACATTCTACTACAAACCTCTTACCATATATATAGGAATACCACAGCATGAAACATTAACACAAATATATGGAACATCATAGTTACTCTCCCCCACCCTTATTTATTTTTTGCACAGTGCAAGTCTTATATTGCTATTCTTTTTTCTGGGCCCCAAGCGTACAAGTGAGCCACTCGCTTTGTGAACACAGTATCCAAGTGATGAATAATGTAATGGACTCTCACAACCTCCTTCTGGTTACCTTATATGATCTTACCTGCCTGTTATTTTTTTTATTTTATTTTTTGCACAGTGCAAGTCTTGTGTCACTCTTCTGTCTTCTGGGCCCTGGTGGTGCAAATTAGTTACTCATCTCATCAACACAGTCTCTGAGTGATGGGCAATGTATGGGATTCTGTATGTAGTGTCATGAGCATAGAATGAAAAATAATGGAACAGGTCACTTGCTTCCAGAATCTGCAGTGAAACATAAATACCAGGCTGTAGGAGCCCAATTACATTCCTTTAAAGCAAATATTCAGACTTCGTAAGCAAAGCTAAAGGACCACAGCTCAGTGGTAGAGCATCGGTTTTGTATCCAAAGGGTCCCAGGTTCAATCCCTGGCATCTCCAGGTAGGGTTGTAAAAGATTCCTGTCTGCAACCCTGGAGAGTCACTGTGGATAACAGGGATAGGTGAATTTGCCCATTTCAGTTTCTCTCCGTTTCTCATTTTTCCAGCCTTAAATTCGGTTCTCCATATTTCCACATCAGTATGCAAATTTTTAACAAAATGTCCTCATGAAATTTTATCGGCATTTTAGTGCGAATGCCTCCTAACATCTACATGTTTGTCCGCAATTTGCCTAATATGCACATTTTTGCAAACCAGTTTCCCCATATATAATGCATTGGTGTATGTTATTTTCACTACCCTGTGCATCGTTATGCACACTTTACGTCGGTATATGCATTTTTGCACACATTATATGGCCAAAGAACTATATTGCCAAATTTGGAAGAGTGCAAATTTTGAAGGATGGCTGTGTTTCAGTTTGTGCATTGTTTTGGAAAGTGCAAATTAGTTAAATTTGCCTTTAAATCCATCCTAAGTTGAATATCTCCTCCATCTTTAGGGATGGAGCTAGATGGACCAATGGTCTGACTCAGTATATGGCAACTTCTTATGTTCCTGTCCCTGAGGGCAGCATCAGCACATAATAATAATAATACTAAATTTTACTTGTTAGTCACCTATCTGTCCGACTATTCGGACACTCTAGGCGACTTACAACAACGGTTAAAATACAATATACAATACAAAAACAATTTACAATATACAATATATCTGATATAAAACATCAATTAATACAACAGAAAGCTAATCCACCCCAAAATTATAGGCGTGCCTGAAGAGCCAGGTCTTTAAAGCTCGGCGGAAGCCCGTCAGGGAGGAAGCATGTCGGAGGTCATAAGGGAGAGAATTCCAGAGGGTGGGGGCCACCACCGAGAACACCCTCTCCCCGGTCCGCACCAGTCTGGCTGCTTTGACTGGTGGGACCGAGAGGAGGTCCTGTGTGGCTGATCTAGTGAGGTGGCCTAATTGATGATACTGGAGGCAGTCCTTCAGATAAACTGGGCCGAAACCGTTTAGGGTTTTAAAGGTCAGCACCAACACCTTGAATTGAGCCCGGTAAACAACTGGTAACCAGTGTAGATCCACTAACACTGGAGTAATGTGATCTCGGCGACGGCTATGCTTAATCAAACGTGCCGCCGCATTCTGTACCAGCTGCAGTTTCCGGACTGTTTTCAAGGGTAACCCCACATAGAGCACATTACAGTAGTCCAAGCGAGAGGAGACCAGGGCATGTATCACCTGTGGGAGCAGATGTACAGGAAGGTAGGGTCATAGCCTCTGTATCAGATGTAATTGATACCAAGCTGCCGGGCTCACTGCTGTCACCTGAGCCTCCATGGACAGCTGGGAGTCAAGAATGACCCCTAGGCTGCGGACCTGGTCCTTCAGGGGCAATCTTACCCCATTTAGGACCAGGTCGATGTTTCCCAACCTTCTCCTGTCACCCACAAGCAACACCTCGGTCTTATCGGGGTTAAGCCTCAGTCTGTTCTCGCCCATCCATCCACTTACGGACTCCAGGCACTTGGACATGGTTTCCACAGCCAACTCTGGTGAGGCCTTAAAGGAGAGATAGAGCTGAGTGTCATCGGCATATTGATGACATCGCAGCCCAAAACTCTTGCTATATGCCAAAATGCCGCATCCCCGCCCCCCAGCATAGTGCCTCCTGAACTGGTTCATTCACTCTGCCACATGGTAGGACTGGTCCTGGTAAAACAGCATATAGAAAACATAATCTAGCCGCAGGCTCCCTCTTCCTGATCCTTGCCAGCAAGTATAGTTATCATTCTGGGGAAGAATAGCTTAAGGCCTCTGCTCTCCATTTCTCCCTCATTGACCTCTGTTCATTGCCTGGCAACTCCTTTATCAACTGACTTTCCCAACTGACAGTTAACTCCCCATTCTTCACTGATTAGGACCTCCAGCCGATCAGAGCCTGTCATTTGTCAGAACAATTAAAATGAATTTACCTGATCTGGGTCCCATCTATAAATATTAAAAGCAATCCACACTCCTTTCAGAACCCATCACCGAGCAGCTACTCCTAAACAGGCTTATCATATAATAATAGCACAAGGCCTTGAACTTTGACAGATTTACTAAGACATCAACAGAGGTCACAGAAATTTTTCCCAAAGCACAAAACACAAAAGACAGGCATATTTCTCCATCTGAGAGAAGGGTCGTAGACAGGGATGGAATCTGTCAATTTCGGTTGTCTCGGTTTCTCATTTTTCCTATCACAAATTTGATTCTCCACATTGTTGCAGCAATTTGCAGTTTTTTTAAAAAGAAATCCTTGCGAAAATTCTTCAGCATTTTAGTGTGACTTTCTCCTAAGATATTTTTGCATGCAGTTTGACTAACGTACACATTTTTTGTGAGCAACTTATCCTAATATAATGCATTTTTGTATTATTTTCACTAATAATACATTATTCATTTCATGAGCATTTCCCCCTAATATATCCATTTTTGTAAACATTGCATGGTTGGAGAACTGCATCGCAAAACTCGGATAAGTGTAAATTTCAAAGGATGGCTGCGTTTCGGTTCTCATATTGTTTCGGAAACTTCAATTTTGATAGAGTCGTCTTATGCAAACTGAATCCAAGGTCTCCTGCATCCCTACTTGTAGACAGGCTTTGTTCCGATTGTGTTACTTTTTCTGTGTGTGGGAATGTTTTGAGAGTTGTTTTGAAAGGCTGATGTGATGCAGTCTGGAGGGCGGCCTGACCACCTCATTTGCTGTTCGAGAGAATGAAAAGCAAGCCTCCATCTATCTGTCTATTCATTAAATACACATTGGTCTGTTTCCACATCAGCCGTGGTGGGAGGTCTACTTTTGACATCAAAATGAACATCCGAGAGAGGGATGTTAAATCAGCATCCTGCCACCCCCATTCCTCGCTGTGCTTGGTTGCCTTCAGCTGCTGTCTTCTAGCCTGGATTGCTGTCTGTCAGTAAAAGGCAGACAGAGGGAAAGGATCTTAAAGCAAAGCCACCTCTACCATTAGGCAGAGTGAGGTTGTTTCACATGTAGGTGTGAATCCCCACATGCGTGTATACTCACTGGGAACTCAAACATCACCCCCGAGAGTGTAGCAGAACCTCCTACTGGAATTAAACCTGCGTGTCACTCTTACGTGTGTATGAATCCACTCTTAACCCCAATAAAGCACACAAAGAGTAACATAACGTTTGGTTTATTGAAAGAGGAAAAGGGAAAATAGCATTTTCAATTACAATTAATATGAGCAGCGTCTAACTTCACCCAATCATTCATTCCCTAATGTTACAGACAGCATGAGACAGAGACCTTAAGCCTAATTACATTCAAAGTGGTATATTAATGCACTATATAAATAAAGAATAAAAGAAGCTAAGAGTGATAAGGTGGTTGAGGGTGGGTTTTGCTCCCCTCCTCCCATACGTCGTCGTTATGAGGTGCCTTCCAGTTGATTATTTGGAAATCAAAAGTAGACACCAGTGACCAGCTGCCCACCTTATAGGTAAACAGGCCGGAGCGTGTTTGTTAAACAACCCATTCAAACTCTTTTCACACTTTAACATCCCTTATATTAACAAACCACATATGGCTAAATAATAAACAAATGTATATTTTTCACAGTTACAAACATATCTGCAAACATGGTTATTTTTCAGAAACTCACCACCAAATGCAGTATAAATCAGTTACAATTACAGTTGCAGCAAGGTATGGAGATATTTCCAGGAATTCAAGATATTCACAGATGTGCAAAAGGTAAAGGGTGCCTATGTTGACACCTGTAAAAGAAAAAGGAAAGTGTATTTTCATTACACACTCTTTCTAAGTCTTTGGTCCATGCCCTTCCTTTGTTTTTTCTCCTCGCTGTCAATATTTAGATATATCCTCCTTGTGAGGACAGGTACACTGGCATCTTATTCTTCTAACAAAGAAGATATAATTTGAGTTTGCTTCTAAAGTACTTGTCCTGGACCTGGCTCACCATCCCCAAAACACCAGGTCAAGGTTCTTACTTTCAGGTAACAGAGAGATTTATTCAACAGGGCTCAGTGCAGGATCAGCAACAGGGAGGCACAATACAAAAGTCTAAGAGCAGAGTCTGGGATTCAAGACTAGAAGGTAGCAACAAAGATGTCCCAGCAAGTCGCCACACCCTGCCTGCCTAGCTTTAAAAGAACAAGGTGTGGCAAGCTCATTCACATGATTCTCATCCCATACAAGAAGACTGCACTTGCAAGCATGCAGTTCTACGAGGGGGCTGCAACTGCTCATGCTGATAAAGGTGCTGCTGAGTTCTTGGAGAGCGAATTGTGATCTGTGTTGGGATTTATGGGATAAAACAACTATGTAGTTCTATGTGTAAGAGAGTAAAAATGGCAAAAAAATGTCTAGGAGAGTAAAAATGGCAAAATTTGCAAGTACTCTTGGATGAAACAGATTATCTTGACCCGTTCCAGTCTGGGTTCAGGCCTGGTTATGGGACTGAATCGGCCTTGGTCACCCTGATGGATGACCTTTATCGGGAGAAGGACAGGAGTGTGACTCTGTTACCCTTACTTGATCTCTCAACGGCTTTTGATACCACTGACCATGGTATCCTTCTGGGCTGACTTGTTGAGATGGGTACTGGAGGCATTGTTTAACAGTGGTTCCGATCCTATCTCCAGGGTCATTTTCAGAGAATAGCATTGGGTGATTGTTTTCGGCCTCCTGGCAGTAGCGCTGTGGGATGCTGCAGGGTACCATCTTGTCCCCCATGCTGTTTAACATCTGTATGAAGCCCTTGGGAGTGGTCATCAGGAGATTTGGGGCAAGGTGTCAGCAGTACGCTGATACCCAGCTCTATTTCTCTGTAACATCTGAATCAGGAAAGGCCATGCAAGTCCTGGACCAGTGCCTGGACTCGGTGGTGGGCTGGATGAGGGCCAATAAACTAAGTCTGAATCCTAGCAAGACGGAGATGCTGTGGGTTGGTGGTTCCTGAGTTCAGATAATTGGTCAGTTGCCTGCTTTGGATGGGGTGGTACTGTCTCTGAAAGAGCAGGTCCATAGTCTGGGGGTGCTCCTAGATCCATCTTTGTTGCTAGAGGCCCAGGTGACCTCAGTGGCTAAGAAAGCCTTTTACCAGCTTCAGCTGGTAAGACAGCTGCGGCCGTTTCTGGACTAGGAAAGCCTGACCACTGTTGTCCATGCACTGGTAACCTCCAGGCTGGATTACTGTAATGTGCTCTATGTGGGCCTGCCCTTGAGGTTGGTCCAGAAGTTGCAGCTGGTGCAACCAGAGATGTGGAAATGTGGGGAACCAAATTTAACATTGGAAAAATGAGAGACTGAGTGAAACCAAAATTGACAGATTTGCCCATCCCTACTCCAGATGCAGCTAGCAAGTTCTCTGTGGTCTTTTCTTATAGAATCTGTGTTCTCAGAAGAAAGGACACTGGGTCAAATTCAGTGGCATAGTCCAATGTTTTCTCTATTCATATTCTTTTCTTTGTAATATTTTTGGCATATTAGGTTTCTTAGCTTGCCTTGGTACTTGAGCTAAACTTTTTCCACATATTTCTCAAATTTTTACATTCTAACTGAACACCATAAATGGGGAACCAATACACACTTAATCTTCAGAAAAGCAATCTTGTGAAATGACCTTGATTCTCTGCTCTTCTCCCTATCAGTATGGGAATTTGGGGAGGGGATGGTAACACATACCCAGTGGGATGACCTCCACTTCTTGATGCTTAGCAGCCAAATTAGTCAAGTCCTGAAAGATATATAAACCAGAGACTTAGGATGGAACATCGTCCTAGAAGTAGGATTATTTGAAATAAGGATATAGGAAAGAAAGGGAAGACAGGAGAAAATTAGGTCCCACCTGGGTTTGCTTCGTTGCGTTGCCGTTACTCTGCAGAATTGTCCTGCAGAAAGTATCTCAGCTTGAACTTGAGTTTTGTAAAGAGCCCTGTCCTTAGTGTGGAGTCCTAGGGGAGCATTCAAGATCATGCAACTATAGTTCATGCAGGAAAATGTATGTAGGGTAAATTCTGCAAAACCCACCAACTCACTGATCCTGTCGTCGCAAACAACTCATGTTAAAACAAGTGGTTTTTTTATTGGGCTATGTTCTCACCATGGGTTAATATAGATTAGTTTCCACTCTGACAAACTGTAAGGGTTTTTTCTCCCACTCCTGGTCCTATACCTACACTTTCATAAAAAGAGATACTGCAGTCCTAGAGACTTTGACATAGAGGAAATCTGCACTCAGCTCAATGTGATTGACTATATAGTGATGTCCATCCATTCCATGCCATGTATTTTATAATGTGTAATCTTGGCTATTCTTCTAATTTCCAATACCCAATAAGGTAATAACATCTCTCTTGAAATGTTCTTCAGATCAATCCACGGAGAAAATCAGGCTCCTTCTTACACATTCCTCCATATTTCTACAAAGAACAGGGGTTCTCAAGGGACATAAAGAGGTAACTCAACTGTTTTTAAGCAAATACCAATTCTGGCCGGTTGCTTTTCCCCACCAGCTAGCCCAATGCCCCGATTCGACCCAGTCGCTAAGATGCTGTGCGCATTCAGCAGTGCCATCTCTCTTGCCAGACTGTGCCTGACTGACAAAGCCCTTTGCCAGCCCAATCCCAGTGCTGAATCGAGCCCTCAGCTCTTCCAGCCCAGCTTGCATGAGCTGCTTGGCTCTTGTAGCAGCTCACGTTCTGCACTTGCCATCCGTCAAAAGAAATGGGAAACCAACTGAGGTTTACTGCAGGGTCCCTGCAATTATTAGCGGGAAGCTGGATGAACAGGGCTTGCTGCCCAACAGCGGAGGGAAGTTGGCAGAGTGAGGCCGGCAGTAATTTAGAAGCCCCTACATTATTTATTTATTTATTTATTTATTAAATTTATATCCCACTCTTCCTCCCTGAAAGAGCCCTGGGCAGCAAACAAAAACACTAAAAAAGACTTTAAATATCTTTAAAGACTTTGAAACATATTAAAACAAAACATTAAATGCCCATGCCTACCTAACAAAGCTGTGTGGCACCTAAAGACAGCTTATTGTAGCATCCAGTTCCTCCTCCAAAGGTTAGGTAAAGTGCTTGGCTCCTGTGTCTGTTCAGATCCTGTGTTTGAGAAACTGGCTAGTCCAGATTCAACATGACAAAAATAAAGGGAAACAGATTTGTTGGGGGCTCCCTTCATGCACTGCTTAGCAAGAGACTGGAGAAGTTTGGCTTGTTGTCCTGCGGGGGGGGATGCCTGGCAAAAAATAGGAAAAGATATTTCAAAGGGGGAGAGGAATGCTGTATGCAGGCCATTGATTTGCACTAACCTTCTGGATGACCTTTGAACAGAGCGGGAATTTTCTCTTCTGTTACCTCCAGCCGTAGCTTTTTAGAGCGGGCAATAAACAAGGTTCTTCCCCTCCTGATATCCACCGTGTTAGAGTTTTGGGTAGATATAAATTAGAAATAACTAGTCTGTTAAGTCTGGTAGCTGAAAGAATAAAGAAACTTAAGATTTATTACTACAAAGACATAAAGTCATACATGCTAAAGCAGCTATGCAGCTTCCACTCAGGGAACTATGACTAATTCACTGGGAACAAAGAGAGGAAGAGAAGGGAGGAAGGCGAGGAGCAAAGTCTGCAAAAACAACAAACACTTTGGAGAAAGAATCAGTGGAGGAAAGAATACATTGCCTTTCTGTCTATCATCCCCACTGGTTCAGGTCACTTGCAACATGCATTGGTGGTGCTTTACTCCCAACACACCATAACCATTACATTTTGAGATGGGCATCCAAAATGCTTTAAAACGGGTGGGGGGCCTCCCACCTGCAAGCCAACCTTGGCCAACCAGGGGTTCCGATCTGGTCGTGAGGCCATTCTCTCAAAACCACACCCATCTATCAATCAACGGATGTCACTCAGATGGGAGGGCAACTTCAGCTGATGGGCAGGAGTGGGGTTGAATTCTGCTTTGACTGCATGTGCCAATTCCATGCAGGGAGCGGTGTGTGCAGCCAGTGCAGCAGGATTAAACCCACTGCTCATCAGCTGATGAGTGGGAGTTAAATCCTGCTCATTTTGGCAGGATTCAATTCAAACCGCCTCCTGATCACAAAGGGGGTTGCATTGAAACCGCTGCTAAAATGAAGGGTTTTAGCAGTACCTTGCTGCCTGTGAGGAGCTGTGAAGTCCCAACTTTGGGATTTCAAAGCCCCAAATCACAGGACATTACTGTGACATCAGGTGATTGACAGGTGGGTGACCCTGACCACATGTTAAATTTGGCCTGTCCAAGCAATCCTGATGAGGGTTTGGCCTGTGGAGCCAAAAAGGTTTCCTACCCTTGCTTTAAAATGCACAGTATGAATACACAGCTCATACCCATGACAGACCCAAAGAAGCTGGAAATGTCAGGAGAGGGATTTGTTAAGAATTTTGACCCAAGTTGTCAGGGCTTGTGCTAACAATTATGGGCTGGTCTCTCAGTGCAAAAAATAAATGTTCCCACACTGCATTATGTAACCTTCATTTTGTTAGAGGATCGCTGAGTAGTAGCTCAAAAGAAGTGGTCATGGGTTGTCTCACTGGAAGAGAAAAGGGGAAGTGACACCTTTCCCACCTGCCTTTCCCTGCTATAACTGAGATCTGCACATAAAAAGAACAACTTGTGTATGTGTAAATAAAAACAAATATTTAAAAGAGCAATTAGACTCCAATGATCTCTCTTTTAAAGAAAACCATACCCACTGCCCCCTGAAAGTTCTTACTGTGTAAGGAATTCTATAATAATCAGTGTTTGGACAGTTCGTTTTTAAAAGAAATGAGTTCCCATTCCAGTTTATCCTGTCCAAAAATCAACTAATTCCAATTCACCTTGTCCTTTCACAAAATGAACTAGGTCAGTTCAAGTTCATCCACATGAACTTTTCCGTTCATGAACCGATCTTCCTTAACATATTTCCCCAGCATTCACAATATTACAAGCTGCTGTGCTGAAGTGTAGGGTCCAAAAGTAAATCAGATAATAACGTATCTGACAGAAGGAGAGCAGGTGAAGCTTTCCCCGTAATTGTATTTGAGACATTGAGACATTTGACTTTGACACAGTACAGAAAGCGATTTGCTGGTCTTATAATCTTATAAGCCATTATCCCCTGATGAAAGCCTGCAGATAATAGGCTGAAACGCGTTGGGTTTTATCTATAATAAAAGTTCCTATTTTCCAGCATCTTGGTCTTTGACCCCTTTTTTGGTTTCTTGCTTAATTTGTGCCAGCCACAAAGATGTTCTGGGAGGAAGAGTGGGATATAAATGTAATTAATAGATCATAAACGTTAAAGGCACAAGGCATCATTCACTTTGTTCCTGTACTTGTCACTGCAAGCTGCTCCTGTTGGAAGAGAGTAAATTTCTCCAGCAGGGAAGATATAGGAAATGCTTCACATTGCTTCTGATTGCTTAGCAATAGTGATTAAGTGACTAAGCATCCGCAGCAAAAGCAGCACATTCATGTCTTGCTGATGAGCCTTATAACAGGGATTTCCAAACTATGGTCCATGAGCTTCATTCAGGTGATCCATTTTATTTATTTATTTACTTTTATTTATTTATTTATTGAATTTATTAGTCGTCCATCTGGCTGGCTGCCCAGCCACTCTAGTCGACGTACAACATAGGCATACAATACGTAGGCATTAAAAATCTAAAAACAATGAAGATAAAATCTAACCCACCCCAAAAGCCTGCCTGAAGAGCCAGGTCTTCAAGGCCCGGCGGAGGCTCATCATAGAAGGGGCATGGCGGAGATCATTTGGGAGGGAGTTCCACAGGGTGGGGGCCACAATTCAAAAAGCCCTCTCTCTAGTCCTCACCAGTTTGGCTGTTTTGACTGATGGGATGGAGAGAAGGTCTTTTGAGGCTGATCTTGTTGGGCGGCAGAGCTGATGATGCTTGGAGGCGCTCCTTTACATATACACATTGCAAAGCCAAGTAAATAGAGTGTGTTTGTTCTGTGGTAAATACCCAACGTGGAAGCAGCCTGCATCTCCCAAGGCACTGCCTTCCCTATCAGCTGCAATATACTTCTTTTTTCTTGGCCAGGAACAGGAGGACTTGAAGAATGTTGACTGGGTCTGTGCAGTCAAGTTTATAAGTCTATAACCGGGGTCAGTCCCAAGCAGTAATGTAGTGGCAAGTTCAGACGTTCAGGGTCCCTTCATGATAGTCATAGCCACATCCTTCCCCTTTTTTTCCTTTTGCTGCTGGGTGAGGAATGAGATCCTTGTTAATGCCTTCCCTCACAACAGACGCCCATAGGAGCCAGTCAGCAAAAAAGGGGAGAATGTTAGCTACTGAAAAGAGTCTTCTCAGTGGCTGACTCACCTCCTTCCACTCAGATTGGCTCCAATCAGCAGGGAAGGACAAGGAAGCAAGTTAGAAGATTATTCTCAATGGCTAATATATTCCTCTTTCATGCTGATTGGCTTGTAGGATGTTGGAGACATAGGGACCCTGCTCCCAAAAAAAGTAAAGGGTCTAAGATCCCCCAAGACCTGGATGACTACATTCCTGGACCCAAGCCAACATGACCACCCGAGGAGCATTCAACAGAATTCAAATTGTAATACAATAAAAAACAATATAAGAAGTAAAAGAAACAATAAAAATACAATTAAAAATAAAAAAGGATCTAGCATAGCACATTACAGTTGCTACAACAAGCAGAAGAATTATAATGTGGTCCATTAACATTTTTCAAGTGATCCGTGGGGGGAAAAGGTTCAGGAACCACAGCCTTAGAACATTGCCTCCACATTTTGCTTTCTAACTTTCTTTATAGATGTCTGATGGGCTGCTTTTTTAAAAATGAAATCTAAGAGTCCTGGACTCCTCTGGGGTGGGGGAGGAAATAATGCGAATAAGAGCTAGAAATCATTCAAAGTTCTTCTTCAAAATGAAAAAGGTTCACCCAGCTGTTATGGAACTACTTTCAGTTCTAATTCAGAGATTTTTTACCTCATTCAGTCAACTTCATTCAACTGAACTAGTTCATTCCAAGCACTGATAATATTCGTATTAGCTAATAACCTCCTGGTATGATGTAGCTACACACTGTTTTTTGTGCGCCCAGTCAGGGTCGGCGCCAGGCATGAGTGGGCCCTTGGGCACCAGCCTGCCCCAGGCACCCAGCTCCTGCCTGTTCCACCTACCTCTCTCTTTTTTGCTGTTGCTGCATGTGCTGTGCGCGCTGCATACACAGGGCTGCCATCAACCAAGATAACAACAGAGGCTTCTCTAAGAGGCTGATGTCCCCACCACCATAGTGGTTGATGGCATGCATGTGAGGTATGCTACATACACGCACATGCCTGCCATCAACCAAGATGGCGGTAGGAGCATCAGCTCCTTTAAAAAGCCTCCACCGTCATCTTGGTTGATGGCAACCCTGTGTGCACAGTCTCAGAAGACAGGAGAAAGAGGTAGGTGGAGCGAGCGAATGGGTGGGTGGCCTGAAAGCTCCCTCCCTGTGATCTGTGGCAGGGAGTCTGCCACGGATCGTGGAAGGGGAGTGCTACTCCCCCACCCTACTGATGGGCCCTCCTGGGGCCCCTTTGGGCTGCGGGACCCTCAGCCAGGGCCCAACCTGGCCACCCTTTGGTACCGGCCCTGGGCCCAGTAGTGTCCTGTATTATAGCCCCACCACACAGACACACATTAGAGAGAATGCTGGCTGAAGGCTAAAGATAACTGGTTAATATTTTCTCATTGGGAAGGCAACACTTGTCCTGCTTCCCAGGTAGGAGGTTGAAAGCTAGATTTGTGAATGAAAAGAACAATAGAAACATTGTTTTTGGAACAGAAGAAGAGAGAGCCCGAGCCTCAGATATAAAAGAACTGAGCTGGGAGCTAATGGCATCTGTGGTTGCAAGGCTGCCTCTCTCTGGAGATCTGGTGTGGGAAGATGTTCCAACAGAGTGTGTTTGTTTCATAGTTAATCCCCAGCGTGGAAGCAGCCTCCATCTCTCAAGGCACTGCCTTTGCCAATCAACCACAATACACTATACAGGCATACCCCGCTTTAATGTATGCAATGGGACCGGAGAATGTACTTTAAGTGAAAATGTACTTAAAGTGAAGCAATTATCTTCACTTGTACTGCATGCAATCACCACTAGATGGCATGCCAATAAAGTGTCTGTTATTGCAAAGCGCGCATACTTTAAGCGGGGTATGGTGGAGTATGGAGCATGTACTTTCGGGCGGGATATAAGCTGAATAAATAAATAAGTGAAGCTACTTTAAGCGGGGTATGCCTGTATTTTTTTTCTTGGACAGTGTGTGCCAGGAACAGGAGGACTTGAAGTATGTTGGCTGGGCCTGTGCAGTCAAGTTCATAATGGAAGTCAGGGGCAGCTTCAGTCCCTGGTCAACATGACTGCCCAAGGAGCAGCCACTCCTGGTCATGGCAGGACTGGAAGCTTCCAGCATCCAGGTGATCAGCCTGGAGATGGTTCAGCAGCTCTTAGGCAAGCCCAACTCACTGTAAGGGGTCTGTGGTGTGGGTATCACCCAAACATGGACATGCTTGCTCAGAAGTCATTCCTATTTGATCAATGGGACTTAAGCAAGAATGCTCAGGACTGCAGACCATCCAATGCATTTATACTTGGAAGGAATCCCCACTCTGGTCAATGGGGCTTAATCCCAGATCAGTCTCAATAGCATTATAGCCTTACTTGGGAGAGACCTTTCATTGAATTCAGTGGGGTTTACTTCTGATTAAATGTGCGTAGGATCTTTCGGGAAGGGAAGAAGGGCCACTATCTCCATTACCACAGCCTAGACATATGAAAACTATTTTCAGTTTTATGCTCAATATTACTAACATGCGTGAGGATCTTTCCTGTCCACACACTGCTTTGGATATCTTGGCATATTCAGATATGTGGCTGAAGGCACATAAAGTCTTAAGTCTTCATCTCTGCTTTAAGCAACTCTATTGGGCCGCTAATGCTACCTGGTGTTGATCATCTGCTGCAGATTTCAAAAAGAGCAAGTGACCAGTAGGGCTGGGGGAGAAATTTGATTCAGTTTGCATTTAAAGTCGAATCTATCAAATCCACACTTTCCAAAACAATATGAGAGCCGAAGCACAGCCATCCTTTGAAATTTGCACTTATCCGAGTTTTGCAATGCAGTTCTCCAACTAGTGTTTACAAACATGCAGACATTACTTGAAAGTGTGCATAAAAATGAATATATGGGTGAAGATAATATACAAAAATGCATTGTATTAGGATAAATTGGTTGCAAAAATGTGTACATTAGTTGAAATTGCATACAAAATGTTTTTCTCAGGAGAAATTTGCACTATAAATGCTGAAGAATTTTCAAGAGGATTTTTTAAAAAAAAGCAGTTTGCTTTAGAAATGTGGATAACTGAATTTAAGATTGTAAAAATGAGAAATGGAGAAAAGTGAAATTGGTAGTGGCGTAGTGGTTAAGGTGTTGGACTACAACCTGGGAGGTCAGGGTTCGAATCCCCACATAGCCATGAAGCTCACTGGATGACCTTGGGCCAGTCATTGCCTCTCAGCCTCATGAAAACCCTATTCATAGGGTCGCCATAAGTTGGAATCGACTTGAAGGCAGTACATTTACATTTCCCCCCATCTCTGCTGACCAGCAGTGGTGCATAGGGTAGAACAAAAATGGTGCTGTGCCCGCAATGGTGGCGCTGCACTTACCAGGATGCAGATGGAATGCAGTGAGGTGGCAGCGAGGTCAGGGGAGCTTCAGGTTGGTGACAGAAGACCTGCAGGGGCACCTGCAAGGCTGCTACCACCACCAGTCTAAGGCTCGCTCAACCTTGCCATCTCACCCTGTCCCAGTGAGTGGCATCACCACCTGGAGGGCACTGCTGCCCATTATAAATGTATACACTTGCATAAGCAAATGAATGGAACCTCAGAACACAGGGCAGATGAAGGGAAGAGGGACCCTCAAGATTTTTTAGCAGAAAATGGTGCATTGACTGAAGACAAAGATATGGCTTTTCAAATGTTGGCATTTCCTGTGGAGAGGAGCTCCTCCTGTTCTGCAGATGAGCAGACTGCTAGGTGTCTCACCGACAGGGCCAGCTCTCTTACTAGGCAGAGGGACCCTCAGGCAGCTCATCTGGGATGTAATGAAAGGGCAGCAGATTGTTAGTTATGTCATTTATTTTTGTTGCATTTGCATCGCCATGGAAGGAGAGAGGCACCATCTTCAGCCTCACTTGACCAGTCTCGGAGACTGTGCACCCTGAGAGGGGACACCTTTTGCTGCTCCATCTCAGGCAGCAGAAATGTCTTGGGCTCACCAAGGAAGGACTTTGCCCTCCCAGTCCACAAAGGCACTATTATCTTTCTCAGAGAGACGGGGAAGGGTTTTCAAGATGTCCTGCACACTCCCGTCCACTGTCAAGACGGGTTGTCCCTGGAAAGGAAGTACAGGTGACAGTGACACAAAGACTGCATGGTACAAAAAAAGAGTGACAAAAACATGGGTAGCATCAACGGAAGGTACACCAGACAGTATTCATGCCCCATCCATCAAAGGCAAACAAAGAAGCATTCTTGATAACTGCTCTGTATGAATGTGGATGAGGGAAGGGGTCTAATACAATATTATATACTTTTCACCAGGCCCAGCACCAGCCTTTGGCCAGGTTGGGCACTGGCTGAGGGTCCCTTTGCCTGGGGCTGGGAGGGTGGAACTCCTGCTTCGCAATCCCATCCAGCATCAGGTTGTGGGCCATGACCAGACAATGGTGCGGATCACAGAGAGGGAGGTTCACTCTCCCAAGCGACATCACCCCACAACAAACACAGCTGGAGCATGCTTAAATGTGTCCAGTTGCACCACCTCTTGCATTGTTGTATCAGTGCACTGTACGTGCATGCCTGCCATCTTGGGTGATGGCCGGCATGCACACTGATGCAGTGATGTAAGAGTTAGTGTGACCAGGCATACTTAAGTGGGTGTGCAGTCTGGTGCCCAGTGGCCTGTAGCAATCTGGTGCTGGGCCTGTTTTCCACAAGCTTTCCACAAAGCTTGGCTGTCAGCAAAGGCTCCTAGAGCTCAGCTAGTATTGTTCCAATTTTTATTATCCATTAGCGGGGATTTTTTTTCCAAGGGAGAGAAATTCATGGGAGAAAAGTCTGGTTTATGGCTGTTAGTCATGATGGCTATATAGAATGTCCTGCTTCAGATGCAATATACTCTGAATACCAGTTGCTGACGGGAAAACAGCAGTGGAGAACTATTACCCTTCATGGCTTCCTTGCAGGCTTCTTGGAAGCATCTGTCAGGCCACTATCGAAAACAGGATGTTGGACTCAATGGACCTTTGACCTGATTTACTTGGGCTCTTATGTTCTTATGACTAGGGCCACATTCGCACCATACCTTTATTCCACTATTATTCCACTTTATACAGTCATGGTGTCCCTCAAAGAATCCTGAGAAGGGTAGTTTGTGAAGGGTGCTGAGAGTCGTTAGCAGTGGTGTATTTGTGCCAGGGTGCACCAGATCAAAGTCCCTTTACTTTTTTGGCAACTGGAGCCCTATATCTCCTATGAGCTAATCGGTATGAAAGAGGAGCATATTAGCCACAAGCCACTGAGAACACTTGGCTTGCTAATAACATGCTTCCTTGTCCTTTCATGCTTACTGGAGCCAATTTGGGTGAGTCAGCCACTGAAAGAAGACCACGCATCTCCTTTTTCATGCTGACTGGCTCCTAGGAATGCCTGCGGAAGACAAAGGCAAGCATGGAAAGGACACCAAAGATGACAGATAGCAAGCAAGGAAGGAGGTTAATCTACTATACAAAGTTCTTCCCCTTGCCCCATGTTCTCGTTGCAATTGCCCTAGGAGGTAGGGGTATGTGAGAGGGGGAGGGGAAGATGACAGCAGCATAGCTAAACTCTCTTTGTGGTTTGTTAACAAGTATTCCAATTTTCAACCCAGCAGCAAAAAAAGAGGGGGGAAGATGTGTGCTTTTGTTTCAGCCCAAAGCCAGAAGGAAACATCGCGGAACCCCTTGCCACCACACCAAAGAAGACTTGTGACATATATATGGAGTAATGTTATATTTATTAAAATATAACACATAATCAACCAGATTCAAATCAGCCAATTAATTATATAACAAATATTTCGGGCAGGTGAGGCTCAACCTATCTGTGAGGGAATAGACCCCCCAGAAGGCAAGTCAGTCACATCAGACTGTAACTCCCAGTCAAGGATGTGGGAAAACTTATCCCTCCTTGCTATTGGAGTCAGGTATGTGGTTGCAACCTCCGCATCCTGGCCCTGCCGTACCGGCGTTCATCATGATGCGCAAGCTGGTCCCACATGGACACTCCCCAGATCCACACCAGACATTACGCCCTGATGGTTCCCTAGGGAGTGCCCTTTACCAGAATGCCTCAGCCGCCTCAATATTTAACCCCAATTACCTCACCTGCCCGAATTCCATGCCAGCCAACCGGGATCACCACAACCCTTCCAGGCAAGCCAATCGAATCGAACCAAGCAGTATGGAGTAGGCAAAACCAAAGAGATTCTGAAATCAGGATCTCCAAGAAAAAAATCATACTCAGCCCCATTTGGCGACTAGCAGAGCCCATACTGACAAGGGAGGGAAGGTGGGTGCCGCAAGGCAAAAAAAGCAAGTTTTTAGGGAGGAGCAGACTATTTACAGCTGCTCAGCCCCTCACTCAATTGGTCAAATTCCCCACCTGACTACTTTGAAACCTTCGGGAAACTTCCTGAGCCTTCTCGACAATGGGGTGGCAGCAAACACGCCCCCGCACGAGGCGGGAACGCCATTCTCACAAAAGAAAAGAAAAAGCACTTAATGAGTCTTCCTCATCAACTCACTCATGGGGAGTGGGGCGTGGTTTCTTGCCTGCCTGCCTGCCTGCCTGCCCCCCCCCCGCTAGGGAAACTATGGAAGGAGATTGTGAGGGCATTTATTTAATAAATTAATGATGTGTGGATCATTTGCATTTCTTCTGTAGACATGCAGTAAGAAGGGCTTGTGGGATTTATTGCCAGTGGTAGGTGTCCCCCTTCTTTCTCTCAGCCCTGTGAGTGTGAGAAGGGGGGGGCTGATGGAGGGAGCCTGTAGCATGTTGAAGTGGTCAGGCACTCTTGTGATTTTTTACAAAAGGGAGGATTGAGTTGCTTGGGGGGAGGGAGAGGAAATCCCTCGGCTAAAGTTCACCTGTTGTCTTATTTCCGTAGCTCCCTTCCCCTATCTAGATCTGTTGTTGCTCCAGGAGGACCTAATGAAAGAAACTGAAGCATAGAAGAGAGTTCAGAAGATGTGTCCATATTTTAAATACATGCTGAAGAACAGGAATGTGAGAAGACTGAATAGCATAGTGTTGCTTCTCGTATCAGCTACTGTTACTTCCCATATCTTCCTTGTAGGCAGATTCTTCATTGCTACAATTCCCAGAGTGGTTTAACAGTCAATCTCTCTTCCCGCGGAACTCTGTTAACTGTGAAGGGAACAGGGGCCTCCTAGCAACTTTTGGCACCCTTAACAAACATGACTGCTTAAAGTGGAATAATAGTGCTGTAAATCTATAGTGTGAATGTGGCCCTAGTCCCACACTTGGCCGTCATTTCAGAATTCTCAGAATCAAAATATTTCTGGCAACATTTTGCCCCCAGAGACAAAGTGGAGGAAAGAGTCTATCCACACAGCAGTTTTCTTCTGGTTCTGTTCCACTTTAACCGCGATAGCTTTGGGTTCCCTCCCTACAATGGCCTTCTGGCAACTGGCCTGGCCTGAGGGCATTTAAATCGTTCTTGCCAGAAGCAAGTAGGCTAGATTTAATGTTCCCTACTTAGGCTCCCTAAACAGGTGAGAAGGAATGATCCCATTCATTTCGCTAAGATTTCTAAGTTAATTTTCAATCACAGAATTGTTTTTTTGTTTGAATGGCATGCTCCTGTCACAACCCCGCCTGCCAACACTCTACATTTATTATTATTTCAGCATGCTTTTTTTTTTAAATAGAAACACCAAAAAGTCATTATCCATCCTGACCATTACTTCAGTGCAGGCCAAAGGAGGTTTATAATTTTGTTGCCTTTTGTACAGAATTCAGATTCTGCCACA
The DNA here is from genome assembly GCF_030035675.1 of Rhineura floridana. Classification (NCBI taxonomy): domain Eukaryota; kingdom Metazoa; phylum Chordata; class Lepidosauria; order Squamata; family Rhineuridae; genus Rhineura; species Rhineura floridana. The sequence continues at coordinate 21,884,825 of NC_084492.1, read as the reverse complement.
ACAAATCACTTACTGTTTGTTTTCCCATGTCTGTCTGCACCCACCCAGGATGCAATGCAATGCACAGGATCTCATCTTTGGCAAATCCCAGGGACTGGCACCGTGTGAGCATATTTAGAGCAGCCTAGGAGAAAGACATACCAGAAGGAGGGAGGTGACTGATGCAACTAGGGTTGGAGGAGAAATTAGTTTAGTTTTTATCTTAATGAATGTATTTATTTATTTATTATACTTGTATACCGCCCCATAGCCAAAGCTCTCTGGGCGGTTTACAGTAACTAAAAACAAATACAATTTAAAATACATCTTTTAAAAAACAATTTAAAACACAATTTAAAAATTTAAAACAATATAAAACACATGCTAAAATGCCTGGGAGAAGAGGAAAGTCTTGACCTGGCACCGAAAAGATAACAGTGTTGGCGCCAGGCACACCTTGTCAAAAACATCATTCCCTAATTTGGGGGCCACCACTGAGAAGGCCCTCTCCCTTGTTGCCATTCTCCAAGCTTCCCTTGGAGTAGGCACCCGGAGGAGGGCCTTTGATCTTGAACGTAGTGTATGGGTGGGTTCGTATCGGGAGAGGCGTTCCATCAGGTATTGTGGTCCCAAGCCGTGTAAGGCTTTATAAGTCAAAACCAGCACCTTGAATCGAGCTCGGAAACATAAAGGTAGCCAGTGCAAGCTGGCCAGAATCGGTTTTATATGTTCGGACCGTCTGGTCCCTGTTACCAATCTGATTTGCACTTCCCAAACCCTGCAAATCCATCTGATTTGCACTTCCCAAACCAGTTTTAAACTGAAATGCTGCAGTCCTTTGAAATTTGCACTTCTAAATTTTGCAGAAGATTTTCTCAATCAAAACATGAGTACAATAAAGTATATATTAGGGAAAGTGCACGTGTCAGTGCTTATATTAGTGAAAATAATGTATAAAATGCATTATGTTAGAGGAAATTGATTGCAAAAATGTGCATATTGTACACAAATTGGAGACCACACTATAATTGATAAGGTCACCAGATGTTTTTCTCCCCAGGAAAGACCTGACCAATGCCTTCTTTAAGGTGGAAGGAATGCTGACCCTGTGGATCATGATAAATTGACTTCAAAACTGATAACTTTGCTATGGCTAGATTTTATTAACCAAAATAGGCAATAATTACGACAACATATTGCAAAGAGGACTTTTCTAAGACTTTTGTTGACACCCTTCTGTGAAGTTAAATGAAAGTCGTGTCCAAACTTCATATTTTGTGGGATGCATGTTGTAGGAAAATAAAAATTTCCCATATGCCACACAAAGACTACCAAGTGAAGCCCTCAAGATCTATCCCTCAAAATAGAAATGGTTCAAAATGATACCATGCTTAATATTATCAAAACCACAGGAAGATCCAAAAGATTCAAGAGGGTCACACTTGGCTCTGTCAGTCACCCAGCAGAGATAGCCAGGGCAACCAAAGCAGTTCTTGTCCAAAAATGGGCCTGAAATGACCCCAAGATAATCAGGGTCATCCAAGAATCTCTGGGGTTGTCCATCCACTATCTTCTTGAAAAGTTTGTCCAAAAAAGGCAGATGGAGACCAGTCCATAGATATTAAGGTCATTAGATGTGTAAATATATACTAATATATAAATATATATTTTCCTGGTCAGCGCCTCCTTCAGGGCAAAAGGAACATGGCCCTCAGATAATGATGAGTGATGACCACTAAATCAGTGTTCTTCAAATTGGGTCACCAAAAGTTGTTGGACTACAACTCCCATCATCCCCAGCCAGCTTAGCCAATGGCCAGGGCTAATGGGAGTTTTGTTCCAAAAACATCTGGGGACCAAAGGATGAAGAACACTGCACTCAACTGACCACTTTCCTATGATCACATCTTACTTACCAAGGTGGGCAAGTGTCAGCAAGGCATAGTTTGATGAAAATGTTGTCACTCCCCTCAGGTGAAGTTCACTGAAAATTCAACTTCAAACTTGGTATTTACTTGATATTTAATAGCCACCCCTTCACCCTTAGCAGCGCTGCTGTGTCCATACCTTGCTGCAACGGTAACAGATACCTTCAGCCTTATTCCACAAGAAGGCATCAGTGATGGAGCCACCCAAACTGCTTACATTGACAATGGCAGCTTTGCTGCAGCTCATCCCTTTCTGGGGACATTGCTGAGATGCTTTCCTCAGCAAGGGCAGGAATGCCTAGAGAAAGAGAGGGGAACAAATACATATCACTGCACACTGTGTGGAGAGGACTGGGCAAAGTCTGCAGTGTGCGGACAGACATGAGCCCGGCAGTTACTTGCCAGTGGCATGCCAGATTTCTCAGGTAGCTCATCCAGATGGCAGCCACAACTCCTTCAACAGGTGCAAACTTTGCCCATGATCTCCATAACTCTGAAGGCGGCACTGCTACATTTTGCTTCCATTCTCATGAGGCTGTTAAACGTTCTGTTCTACATCTTGTCTCTGTGAAAAGGAAACACCTAGCTATCACCCCATCACCAGGAAGCAACGGCAACCTAATTTCTAAACATTAGGAGTTCTGCAACATAGCGAGGCGTGTCTGTGAAGAAGGAACAATAGGATAGCCTTACCTGGCTCATCATCATGGGGCCAATCACATTGGTTCTGTACACCTCAGACATGTCTTCTGGGTTCTCTGACTCTAAAGGGTTTAGCTTTAAAATCCCAGCATTGTTTATCAAAAGATTCAATCCAGCTCCTTTCAGCCGCTCGGTGACTCTGGCAGCAGCAGCCTGGATGCTGGATGGATCACAAGTGTCTACAGCAGCAAAGAGAAGATCTTAATAAATCCTATTTTTCTTGTAAGCCTCTTTCTTCTTGTCACAAGTCAACATCTTATAAGCCTTTTTGTTCTTGTAATATATAGAATATATTATAATATATTTAGAATATATATGTACTATTTATTAGAATAACATTTAGAAGGAAGGACCAGTTTTGTAGTGCTTATGTCATAGCCCTTGCCTTGTATCTCATGCTGGAAGGAACCTGAATTAATTCATAGTGTCAAATGCCCACCCCTTTTCTGTATATATAGAAGCAGCATTGTTTGTATTTGCTATTGCAACAACTCATCTGCTGTTGCTTCCAATGCCCACCAAGCCTACTCCTGTTTGAATCCAGTTTTAGGCCTAGCATGAGATACTAGATCCCTGTTCTAATTTCTGGAATGAAGATTTATGCAGAAAAACCCAGTCACCGAGTCCTGAGTCTGCTTCTCTGGTTGGGAGCCAAGACACCTTCCTAGTGAACCTTGGAACACTCCTTCCACTACCACCCTCCTATTTCTTGGAGGCCCTGTTTTGCTAGATAGCTGTCAACATTCATGTCCTGAAGTTGCTATTAGAAGGAGTGAATACAGAGCTTATTATTATTTGCTTATAATGCATACTGATTCATGGAAAATATGTATACCAAATAATGGAGCAGATACTTTTTATGAATGCGCCTGGAAGACTGGGCACCTCCAGGCAAGCTATTTATTGAACATTCATCCTGATTTTGTTTGCAGGGAGATGAGACAATGTTGGCTATTTAATGAGCATTGAGCCTGATTAGTTTGCAGGGAGGCTAGATGGTGTTGTATCAAAGCATTATTCCACAATTTCCTCTGCATTTTCCCATCACTTTTGTTATTGCAAAAAGTCTGATCTTTTGGAGAGGCAGGTTTGTTGCGGAAGAGCTCTAAATCAGCTCTAACTAAGCAACTTGAATTGGCTGGTATGTGATTGAATTGCACCCCAAAATAGCAACACTCTGGTAGTGCCCAACATTCGTTTTCTTGCTTTAATAGCAGGATCCAACCATTTTATGTCTTTATTATTAAATTTATATCCTGCCCTTCCTTCCAGAAGAAGCCCAGGATGGCAAACAGAAACACTAAAAGTACTTTAAAATATATTTCATGTATGTTGTGAGTTCTGAAATTCTAACTATGCACCCATAAATGGGAAACAAACATTAATTTGAAAAGAAAGGAAATTTGTGAAATGGCTTTGATTCTCTGCTCTTGTCCCTATCCATGTGGGAAGAGAGAATTTAGAGAGAGGGGGGCACACATACCCAGTGTGATGATCTCCACTCCCTGATGCTTGGCAGCCAAATTCTTCAAGTCCTGAAAGATACACAGACCTAGGATTGAACATCAAGTCCTGGAGGAGGGGATTATTTGAAATGGGATAGGAAGGGGAAATGGGAGAAGATTAAGTCCCTCCTGGTTTCAGTTTTTAGCATAGGGGGTATTTATTGCATTGGCATGGATCTGCAAAAGCATTCTGTAGAAAGTATCTCAACAGGAACATCAATTTTGTGAAGAGCCCTGCTCTGAATAGGGAATCCTAGGAGAGTGTCAAGGTTATGCAACTATATGTCATACAGGAAAACATCTGTAAGGAATATCCTGCAAGACTTCCACCTATCCATTCACTAGTCCTATCCTTAGAATCAGTAACCCAGCTGAAAATCAGTCTATGTACTTTAGGATAAGTTTTCACAATCATTTAAGACAGATTAGTTACCCTTTTGATAAGCTATAAGAGCTTTTCCTCCCACTCTTCCAATGTGATATAACAAGAACGTACATTGCAATACTAAGCTTGTTGACCCAGAAGATATCCTCATTGAGGTTAATGTGATTGACTATTTGGTGATATTGGTCCCGTGTTATGTATTTCATATTATTTGATCCAAGTTATTCTTGTAGTTTCTAGGACCCAAGAAGGTAATCACTTCTCTGTTTCAATGCTCTTCAGATTAATGGGTGGAATAAATTAACCTCTTTCCTACTCATTCCTCCCTAAGGCTGCAAAGAAAATGGCTATCAAGGAACATAAACAGGTGTCTGAACTGTGTATAAGCAGACAGACACCAATCTTGCCCTGGGAATGGGAACCGTAGCAAGGCTTGCCCTGGACTGGGGATGAGGAAGAAATTCCATTCAGTTTGCATTTAAAGCCAAATCGATCAAATTGACCGAAACAATATGTGAATTGAAACACAGCCTTCCTTTGGAATGCACACTTCTACAGATTTTGCGACGCATTTCTCCAACTAAACAAAGTTTACCAAAATGCACGTTAGGGGAACGCGTACATAAAAATGAATATATTACTGAAAATAACATACAAATGCATTATATTAGGGAAATTAATTGCAAAAATTTGTACGTTAGTCAAAACTGCATGTAAAATATGCATATTGGGAGAAAATCACACTAAAATGCTGGATCACAACTTTCTGCAAAATGTGGGAGAACTGGATTAAAGATTGCAAAAATGAGAAACGGAGGGAACTGAAATGGGCAGATCATTCCATCCCTGCCTGGACACAAGCTCTTTGGCATGACACTCATTTCCATAGCGGAAAAGTTCCTTTTTTGAACTACAACTCCCATCAGCCCAACCCAGTGGCCATGCTGGCTGGGGCTGATGGGAGTTGTAGTTTAAAAAAAGTAACTTTTCCAAGCTCTGCTCATCCCAATGTACACCTTGGGGCTCACCTGGGCATGTGGTCCATCTGGATCCCGGCAGGTGGCAAAGATCCATTCTGGCCGGTTGCTTTTCTCCACCAGCTGCCTGACCAGCTCCAGACCAATGCCCCTATTTGACCCAGTCACCAAGACGCTGTGTGCATTCAGCGCTGCCATCTCTCCTCCCTGCCCAACTGACAAAGTCCTTTGCCTGCCCAACCCTAGTGCTGAAGGTAGCCTGGCTCTTGTGTCAGCTGACACAAGCCTGGCTCTTGTATTAGCATATATTGACAATTCGGTGCCATGTAAGGGCCAATAGCAAACAAAAAGGAAGCGAAGCTGGGGTTTATTGCAGAGTCTCTGCAATCACTAGGAGAAAGCTGGAAAAATGGGTGAGAGAAATTGGCAGACTGGATCAGAAGCTCTCATCTGCCGACGCCTGACTAAGAAAGCTCTGTGGCACCCAAGCATAGCTCATTCTAGCACCCAGCTTCCTTCCCCAAGGGTTGCAAGAAGTGCTTGGTACCTGTGTCTGCTCAGATCTTGAGCCTGAGAGGCTGAAAATGGTCCAGACACAAGAAGACAAAAATAAAGGGAAACGTGTTGGGGGCTCCCTTCATGCACTGCTTAGCAAGAGGCAGGAGAAGTTGCTAGAAGAAGGGTTGGTAGAAGACAGAAAGGGGTATTTTAGGGAGAGAGAGGCACTACTGGTGGCAAGCCATTGATTTGTACTGGCTTTCTGGATGACCTTTGGACAGAGCAGGAGTTTCCAGCTCCGCCTGTTATGTTCCAGCTACCTTTTTAGAGCACACAGGCTGTCATGAAAGGTTCCTGATGTGCACTTTAACCACCACATTTTGCAATGAGCACCCAAGATGCTTTAAAATATATGGTACATTTAGGGAGGTTGGAGAATTCTGATGGAAACAGAAATGAGAGCACAAATTGCCAGTGTTTGCTTATTTGTCCCATGTCTGGAAGGGAAATCAATCCTGCAAATACAACCTGTATTCACTGTTCTTGTTGATGTCAATCCACACATGATATGCAGCTGATTTTTCCCCATTTGCATTTAGCTTCCTTTGCATTGAAATGAACGGTGTGGAATAACGCAGTGATGATGTAATTCATTACTTAAAATTCTGCCACAGTAGATAATGAGGATAATCTTGTAATTTTTGTCAGAAGCTGAACTGCAGCAGAAGGGAAACAGGATACTTCATTCCGTTCCCCCCTCTCACCCCCAGAAGTCAACATTTCATGGCCACTGAGCATGCTCAGTTCTCATTGTGCTGTTTGTTGGGATTTCTCCCCTGAAGGTTTTTTCCACCTAAATATTTTTTTTCAAGCCTTCTGATCTTCCCTCTTGTGCATGGAAGGTGTCACTTTGGCTACAAAATGGCCAGCACCTGGAGAATTGTGATCTCTTGTTCATGTATATGACTAACAAGCATGTGTATTCTGTTTTAAACCAAAAAAGAGAATGGACACAATGATCCAACCAAAGTTCAGCTTTTTCATTAGTCATAGTTTTATTTTCCTTACCATCATTCACAAGAAATGTAATATTTCTCCCTTTTTATTATTATTGTTTTCATTAGAACACAAAGTTTAAAAGCAAAAGGATTAAAAAAGTTATTTGCTTACACAAACTCTGAAGGCCAGAATGAATTACTCAGTGGCTAAAGACATTGCTGAAATCACATATGGAGCGGGGAATGGACCCTTTTGGGGGGCAAAACGGTGAGTTTAGAAGAGACAGTTTCATATTCATGACTCAATCTGAGCAGTGCCACAAAATTTAGACTGGACAGCCGAGAAAGTTGCTGCTGTGCTGATTATTTTTTTTTAATTATGCTTGCCAAAATAATTGGTTTTTAATAAGGAAGGTATTGTGTTCTTGATATTCTGCTTCTGCCAATAGTTCTGGTACAGAATGAATTTATCTGTTTAATGATATTATACTGGGCTGACTATTATTTAGTTAGTTAGATGAGAGCCAGTGTGGTGTACTGCAGCATTTCCCAGCTTTGGGATCCCCAGATGTTGCTGGACTACAGTTCCAATAATTCCTGACCATTGGTCATGCTGGCTAGGGCTGATGAGAGTTGTAGTCGAGCAACATCTGGGAACCCAAATGTTAGGAAAGGCTGGTGTGGTGGTTAGAGTGCTGGACTGGGACCTGGGAGACCAAGGTTCAATTCCCTGCTCAGCCATGAAGCTCACTGGTTGACTTTGGGCCAATCACTAGCTTTGTTTGCACACCACCTTGAGCTCCTTGGAGAAAAGATGGGATAGAAATGTAATTATGATTGCTGTGTTTGTTGCTGTTTTGTTCCTTCTGACTCCCACCGTTGTCAGGCCGTCATTCTGATTTTTATTATATGTTTTGCTTTTATTTTCTGTGTTTCTAGCATGTCTTGTGCTTTGTGAAGGCCTGCCCCTAAAAGACAGCATCACAATACCTCCAATAAAAAATAAAAGGCTGCTGAGCAAAGTTAACGAGATACATTCTAGGCCGGCCCCACCACTAGAAAGAGTGAGGCAGTCACCTACGGTGGCAGACTCTTGAGGTGGGGTGGTGATGGCAGCCCTCTTGCCATTTGCCCTGGTCCCCTAAACTTCCCTGCCTGCACCCCCTAAGCTAGTCTGTTGCCCTCAGGTGTGTCAGAGCTAGACATGAAAGAAATTATTTCCCCCCGCATTTTTCACTATCTAAACTATCAGAATGGGGGTCCTTCCCATGCAGCAAAAAAGGCCTTGGCCCAACCCTGGATGTATCAAAGTAGTTGTCTTCTGCAATTGTGTGATTTATGATTATTGCATTTTTCCTGCCAGAAAAAGAGAGAGAGAGAGAGAGAGGCACATATGGGCTTTTTTGCCTCTGGTGCCAAGATCACTAGACCAGCCTCAGGGATTGTGCACCCTGAGAGGGGGCACCTTTTGCTGCTCCAGCTCAGATGGCAAAAATATCATGGGCTCACCAAGGAAGGGCCTTCCCTTCCCAGTTCACAAAGGTACCACTGTCTTTCTCTGAGAGACGGAAAAGGGTGTTCAGGATCTCTCGCACACTCACATCCAGTGCCAGTGGGGCCTGTCCCTAGAAAGAAAGGAATAGGTGACTGACGCAAGAACGCTTTAATTCACTTCAATTGCTCAAACCTAAACGTTCCAATATGCACTTGAAACCTTCCTGCCAAGTAGTGATAGTCCTGAGACACCCTTTGACTTTCACCTCTATCAACAGCTATCAGCCACAACAGTGAACAAAAGAACATCCGAGTCTGTTGGGAGTAAAGCACCAGCGCATGTTTAACATCTACATGAAGCCCTTGGGAGCAGTCATCGGGAGATCTGGAGCAAGGTGTCAGCAGTATGTTGATGATACTCAGCTCTATTTCTCTGTAACATCTGAATCAGGAGAGCTCGTGCAAGCCTTGGACTGTTGCCTGGACTCAGTGGTGGGCTGGATGAGAGCCAATAAATTGAGTCTGAATCCTAGTAAGACAGAGGTGCTTTGGATAATTGGTCAGTGCCTGCTTTGGATGGGGTCGTACTACCTCTGAAAGTGCAGGTTCGTAGCCTCAGGGTGCTCCTGGATCCATCCTAGTCACTAGAGGCCTAGGTGACCTCAGTGGCTAGGAGGGCCTTTTACCAGCTTGGCTGGTAAGACAGCAGTGGCCATTTCTGGACTGGGATAGCCTGACCACTGTTGTCCTTGCACTGGTAACCTCCAGGCTAGATTACTGTAATGTGCTCTATGTGGGGTTGCCCTTGAGGTTGGTCCAGAAGCTGCAGCTGGTGCAAAATGCGGCGGTGCAACTGCTCACTGGGGCAGGGTATCATCAACATGTCACCCCAGTGCTGAAAGAATTGCACTGGCTGCCCATTAGCAACCGGGCCAGATTCAAGATGTTGGTTTTGGTGTACAAAACCCTATACAGCTTGCAACCAGGATACATGAAAGACCATCTTACCCGTTATATACTCAGTCGATCACTGTGTTCTGCAGGTGAGATTCTCCTGCAGATACCATCATATCAGGAGGTCCGTTCCACACAACATAGGAAGTAGACCTTTAGTGTTGTGGCACCTGCCCCTTGGAATTCCCTCCCCTTAAATATTAAACAGGCACCATCTCTGTTATCTTTTCCATGCCTACTGAATATCTTCCTCTTTCAACAAATATATTAAGTAAAGACCTTATCCCAGTCTACATATGTGTTGGAATTGTTTTTTTAAATGTTTTTAAAGCTTTTTTAAAAAGATGTTTTGTTTTAATACGTTTTTAAAGATGTTTTGTTTTAATATATTTTAAAGTCTGTTTTTAAGATGTTTTAGAGTGCTTTTGGTGTTTAGTTTGTCACCAGGGGGTCCTGAGAGGAAGGGGGGGATATAAATTTAATCAATCAATCAACAAAATGTTACAAGCAACCTAAACCACTGGGGGCAATAGTCAGAAAGGCAATCTATTCTTCCCTCTGCTGATTCGTCCTCTAAAATGTGTATTGTTTTTTGCACCCTTTGCTCTTCCCTTTCCTCCCTTTTCCTGTGTTTGTACTCAGTTACTTAGTAATGGTTCCTGGGTGAAAGCTACATGGCTGCTTCAGCATGTGTAACTTTACTCTTTGTAGTAATAAACCTTACCTTTCTTTATTCTTTCAACTATTAGTCTTGACAGACCAATTACAGTATTTCTGCACTCATCTGCAATGCATATATTCCAAAAACTCTAACATTGTCCAGACAATGTACCTCTGGGAACAAATAACAGAGAATGGTCATCATGACCTTCATATACTGCTTTTTAAGCTTATCTTGAGCATCTTTTTGCAAGAGTTGGGGATCCAGAAAGAATACAGCAGAGAGTAGAGATTTTGGTTTAATCCCACCTAATATCCTGTTGGATTATAGCTAGCATGTGAGACTGTATTTCCTTGCTAGATTGGACCATCAGATCAATGGCTTTTGTTATCTTTTCAAAATTATTTCTAGAAAGGGTATTTTAAATTTTTGAAATTTTGAAAAGTTAATTAACATAATAATGTGTTAATTATTATGCATCCTGACCAGTGTAAACCAAATTATTTAAATAATTTTATGTATGGAGTTCAAATTCTGCCACAGCAAATCACTTACCACTATATTTCCCATGTCTGTCTGCACCCACCCAGGATGCAATGCAATGCACAGGATCTCATCTTTGGCAAATCCCAGGGACTGGCACTTGGTGAGCATATTTAGAGCAGCCTAGGAGGAAGACATAACAAAAGAAGGGAGGAGACTGATGCCACAAGGGATGGGGGGAGGAATTCATCAAGGTTGTACTTTAATGTGAACACTTCCTGAACTGATATTCAGTATGTAAAGGAGCAATCCTCTAAACTTTGCACTTTTTGTGAGGCAGTTCTCCATCCAAAAAAATGAGTACAAAATGCAACCTTTTGGTTCTCTCCGTTTCTCATTTCTCTAGTCTTAAATTCATTTCTCCACATTTATGCCGCAGATTTTTTTAAAATCCTCATGAAAATTCTTCAGCATGTTAGTGTAAATTTCTCCTAATAAATACACTTTTGTATGCAGTTTTGACTAATGTACACATTTTTGCAAGCAATTTCTCCTAATATAATGCATCTCTGCATGTTATCTTCACCAATTTATCCATTCTTATGCACATTTCCCCCTAATATAAGCAATTTTGTCAACATTGCTTGGTTGGAGAACTGCATTGCAAAATCTGGATAAGTGTGAATTTCAAAGGATGGCTGTGTTTATTGTTTTGCAAAGTGCAAATTAGATAAAGTCAGCTTTAAATGCAAACTGAACTGCATTTCTCCCTCACCACTAGTGCTGGGTGAACCTGAGCACAAGTGGCACTGGGAGTAGCTCTGGTCAGGAATGGAGGCTGAGGTCGGTTATCATTTCCCTTCCTTATGGAGTAAAAATGGAAGAACTGAATATTGTTGTTACAAGAGCTGAGCTACTAGTTTTGCTGAATGCTTGAAACTGATCCTGAGGTTTTAAACAACTGCTGCCCAGTAGCTAGCGTGGCAATTGAATTGTGGGGTCCCACAGGGTTCCATCTTGCCCTCAATGTTATTTAACATTTATATAAAGCCACTGGGTGGAGTCATTGGAAGCATGGGGCTTGGCATCATAAGTATGGGCATTTCATGTCCCCATCTGGGGCTTGAAACAAAACTGCAATAGAACCAGATGATCAGGTTCATCTAGTTGTTTGGCAACTATCCTCTCAAGCATCTTGCTGCCCCAAAACCAACAGATTGGAGACCAGGCGAAAATTAATAAGGTTACTGCGGTCAACATTTTTTCCCCCAGGAAGGGTCTGACCAATGCTTTCTTCAAGGTGGAAGGAACATTGACAGCTAATCTTAATACTCTGGATAACGATGCAATGACCTCTAAACACTCTGCTATGACTGGCTTTTACTAGCCAAAATGGGCAAGAATCAAGAATACACTGTGAGATGGACTTTTCAAAGAACCTTGTCAACCCCCCTTGTGTGACATTACATGAAAGCCATGTACAAATTTTATATTTTGTGGGTTGCATGTTGTAGCAAAGCAAATCATTCTTCCTTTGTAAGAGGCAACTTCTCCTATATGCCATAGAAAGATAGAACATACACAAAGTGGGGCCTTCCAGCCCTACCCCCCTCCAAAAGGGTCTAGAAGGATGTCATGGTTGCTATTAACAAAAATCACAGATTCAAACGAGGGCAACCAAAGTAGTTCCATGTCCAAAATGGGCCTAAAACGGATCCAAATAATTAGGTTTATCCAAAAGTCTGTGAGATTGTGCAACTACTACCTTCTTGAGAAGCTTGATCAAAAAAGGCAAATAGAGATTGACCCATAGTTATTAAGGTCATTTACCTGATCAGCACCTCCTTCAAGGTAGAAAAAACATGCCCCTCAGATAATGCTGCATTGACCATTAAACCAGTGTCCTTCACCTTGGGTCCCCAAATGTTGTTGCACTACAACTCCCATTACCCGTAACCAACTTAGCCAACGCTCAGAGATGATGGGAGTTGTATTATTTTTTTATTGTATTGTATTGTATATTGTAGTCTTACAACATCTGGGGACCCAAGGTTGAAGAACACTGCACTGCGTTGACTTCTCTCCTAGTGCCAAATTTTACTTACCAAGATGGGCAAGGGTCAGAGAGGCATGTTGTGGGATGCAGTTTCTGAGAGCCTTATCAGAATCCTCAGATGAAATAAACTGAAAACTGAGCTTTATATGTAAATGCTATTAAACAGCCAGCTCTTTACCCTTTGCAGCACTGGTGTGTCCGTACCTTGCTGCACCGGTAAGAGACCTCCTGTGCCACATGCCACATTAAGATATTTGTGATGGATCCACCTTCACTGGATACGTTGACAATGGCAGCTTTGCTGCAGCTCATCCCTTTCTGAGGACTTTCCTGGGATGCCTTCCTCAGCAAGGGCAGGAATGCCTGGAGAAGGAGAGGAAAGAATTAAATAAGGATGCACACTCTGTGGGGAGTACGGAGCATTCTTTCACCAATGCAAAGTTCAACGTGTGGGGACAAACATGAATGCAGCAATTATTTGCCAGTGGCATGTCAGAGTTCTCTTGTAGCTTATGCAGATGGCAGCTACAACTCCAGGTATAACCTTCCCTCCATAACCACAAAGATTGCGCTGTTAAATTTGGTCTCTCATGGAGCTGTTAAAAGTTTGGTTCCATATCTTTTCTCCATGAAAAAGGCACTCAGTACAGTACCCAGGAAGCAATGACATTGGGCCACCTACTTCCCAAACAATAGGGGTTCTGCAATATGGCGAGAAGTGTCTGGGACGAAGGAACAAGATAGCCTTACCTGGCTCACCATCATGGGACCAATCACATTGGTTGTGTACACCTTGGACATGTCTTCCGGTATCTCAGATTCCAAAGTACTTTTCTTTAGAATCCCAGCATTATTTATCAGAAGATTCAGCCCAGCTTTCTTCAGCTCTTCAGTGACTCTGGCTGCAGCAGACTTGACACTAGATGGCTTAGAAGTATCTACAGCAGCAAAAAGAAGATTTTAATAAATCCCATTTTCTTGACTTCTTGTCACAAATCAACATCTTATGAGCCTTTTTCTGGTTCATTTAGAAGAAAGAACCTTCAAAAGATTATTTAGAAGGAAAAATTGGGATACAATTTGTACTGAATATTGTTCCAGTTCCACCGACTGGGATTCAATTACCAAATTGTCACAAACTGGGGGGAAATGGATATTAAATATAAGAATCCCATGTTGGAAAATATTTAAGAACCATATCTGAATGCAAAGATATTAAACAAAATAAACTACCACTGGGCAACCTCAACTTTTAGGGTAAACAGTGTGAACTGAATTAGCAGAAAACCCAGTAGAAAACTAGTAGTTCTGAAACAGTGGTCCCTAGTGGCTCCATGTCAGTGGGGCAGTGGAATCTGCTTCGGGTTTTAGTCTGAACTTTCAGGGATCTGTCCAAGGTGCTAACATAGGTTTAATACACTTAAATTTGCCCTTTGCTCTTTTCCTTAATGACTTACACATTTAGGTGAAGTATCTTTTGGATGAGCTTTCAGGGCATAATCTACACTGGGTGTTTTATCTTGATCTTACCTCCCGATAAGACAAAACCTATTTTGTAAGTTAATTAACTTACTTTTAATTTCCTGTTGTTTCCTATCTGAAAGAACAGCAAAGGAAGATATTCATTCCTCTTCTGTTGGTTCTATCCAGTCCTGAGCACCCAAACGTCAAATTCTCCAGAGCTGACGGCCATACAGAACTTTAAGGAAATGTGTGCATGAAATCAATTCGTTCTGAGTTGCTGCTCTTTCACCACTAGGAATCGTCAGAAGTTCATCCCATCACCATGATTATCAGTAGGAGTTTGAGATCTGGACAAAATACCATTACACTCTGCCTTCCCTTTTTTAAAGAGAAGAACTTACTTCTTCATCTTCAACATACCCATTTAAAAACTAAATAACTTTTCTTTTCCATCAAAGAGGGAATATTTTTATTTCCCAAAGTTAAAAGCATCCTTAATGGTGACTCCTTACCTATTAACCTCCTAGTTGTCTTTAAATTAGTAAAAGCCAAAAATGAGTCTACAACATTTTTAAATGGTGTTTAACCCTGCTCATTTGGGCAATGATCTCTGGAAAGGGGAAAGAATGTGCATTGCACAACATGCTCTTAATACCAGCTTACTAATTTGCAGAGCATTTTTTTATTTCTGGTCAGTTTGTTGTTATTATTATTATTACTGGACTTCTGTCTCCCGCTGTTCACTAACATTCAGAATCAAGAATAAGCTGGTCAGCAAATTCAAAAGTCTTTCTAGTGACATAATAAAAGCAACAACAACAACAACAACAATTTATTATTATTGTTTAATTTTATATCCCGGTCTTCCTCCAAAATTGGGCACAGGGTGGCAAACAAGAAGTGATAAAACAAAACAAAAAGAGCTTACATTAAAAACCATTCCAATACAGATGCAAACTAGGAAAGATTTCTACTTAAAAGGTTTGTTGGGAGAGGAAGGTCTTTAGTAGACACCAGAAAGGCAGCATGGATGGTGCCTGTCAAATATTGGACGGAATTCCAAAAAGTAGGTGTCACAACACTAAAGGCCTGATTCCTATATTGTGCGGAATGGAGCTCCTGATAAGATGGTATCTGTAGGAAACTCTCACCTGCAGAATTTAATGATTAAATGGGTATAAAAATGGTGAGACCATTTTTCAGGTATCTTGGTCCCAAGTTATATAGGAGTTTACACACCAACACCAGCACCTTGAACTTAGCCCGGTAGCAAACTGGTAGTTAGTGCCATTCTTTCAATAGCAGGGCAACATCTTGGCAATATGTGGGCAGTTATGCCACCGCATTTTGCACCAATTGCAGAGCCAGTGTGGTGTAGTGGTTAAGGTGTTGGACTGCAACCTGGGAGACCAGAATTCGAATCCCCACACAGCCATGAAGCTCACTGGGTGACCTTGGACCAGTCACTGCCTCTCAACCTCAGAGGAAGGCAATGGTAAACCACCTCTGAATACCACTTACCATGAAAACCCTATTCATAGCGTCGCCATAAGTCGGAGTCAACTTGAAGGCAGTCCATTTCCATTTTGCAGCTTCCAGACTGACCTCAAGGACAGCCCCACAGGGAATGTGTTATAATAATCTAACTGGGAGTTACCAGTGCATGGACAACAGTGGTCAGGCTATCCTAGCCCAGAAAGATCAGAAGCTGATAAAAGGCACTCCTAGCCACTGAGGTCACCTGAACTTCTAGCAAAAGGTGGATCCTGGAGCACCCCCAGACTACAAAACTGTTTTTTTCAGGGGAAGTATGACCCCATTCAAAGCAGGCAATTGACCAATTATCTGGACTTGGGAACCGCCCACTAGTGATGGGCGAGAAATTTGATTCAGTTTGCATTTCAAGCCAAATCCCTCAAATTCACACTTTCCAAAGCAATGTGAGAAGTGAAACACAGCCATTATTCAAAATTCACACTTATTTTAATTTTGCAATGCAGTTCTTCAACCAACTACTGTTTACAAAAATGCTTATGTTAGGGGAAAGTGTAGATAAAAATGAATATAGGAGTAAAATAACATGCAAAATGCATTATATGGCAAGAAATGGCTTGCAGAATGTGTACATTTGTCAAAACTGCCTACAAAAATGTGTCCGTTAGGAGAAACGTGCACTAAAACGCTGGCAAATTTTCATGAGGAATTTTCTAAAAAAGGAAATTGCTCTAGAAATGCAAAGAACTACATTTAAGAGTGGAAAAATGAGAAACTGAGAGAACTGAAATTGACAGCTCTTTCCATCTCTACCACCAACCCACTGTGCCTCCGTCTTGCCAGGATCCAGAGTCAGTTTGTTGGCCTCCATCCAGCCCACCACCAAGACAAGGCCCTAGTCCAACCTACTGTTTGTAATATTGCAGCACCATCTTTATTAGAACACTTCAGTCATTTTGTTTTTAGAGGAAGGAGGAAAACAGTAAAAGAAACCTGATGATTAAAAATGGAAATGGGCTACCTTCAAGTCGATCCCAACTTATGCCAATGCTATGAATAGGGTTTTCATGGTAGGCGGTATTCAGAGGGGGTTTACCATTGCCTTCCTCTGAGGAGGAGAGGCAGTGACTGCCCCAAGGTCACTCAGTGAGCTTCATGGCTGTGTGGGGATTTGAACCCTGGTCTCCCAGGTCGTAGTCCAATACTCTAACCACTACACCACACCAGCTCTCAGGAGCCTGTGTAGGGAACATTAAATCTAGCCTACCTGCTTCTGGCAAGAAGGATTTAAATGCCCTCAGGCCAGGCCAGTTGCAGGAAGAAGAGAACCCAAAGCTATCACAGTTAAAGTGGAACAGAACCAGAAGAAAACTGCTGTGTGGATAGACTCACACACACACACACGGTCTCTGGAGGCTAAATGTGGCCAGAAATGTTTTAATTCTAAGAATTCTGAAATGACGGCCAAGTGTGGGACTAGGGCCACATTCACACTATAGATTTACAGCACTATTATTCCACTTTAAGCAGTGATGCTTGTTAAGGGTGCCAAAAGTTGCTAGGAGGCCCCTGTTCCCTATTCACAAGGTGCATCCCCAAGAAGCATGCTGAAGTGTTGCCTCTGCTGCTATAAACTTTTATAGTGGAGTAAATTCAAAAAGGTACGTATCTTACAGTCCCAGGGCCAGTCAGAGGAAGGATCCTGTGTAATTGGACCCATGTGAGAAAACAGAAGCCACTGGAATCCTGGCCAACATAGAATAAATACAATGCACTGTTTCCCAATGGCAAGAATCCCAAAAAGCTCAGTTTCCTGGCAGCCGCGTGAAGGGTTGGAAGCAAACAAAGTCTGCTGTCACTTGCCAGAGACCCGGGACTCTTTGATTTAATATCAAGAAAACACATTTTCATAAAGTATTGCAACACCTACAAATTACTTATAAGTTCAGAGATGTGGTTTTTGCACAAGGTATCTAGATGTGGAATAGTGTGCTGTATAAAATGAAAATTATCTCGGCAGTCATTAACCAAAATGGGGACAATAGCATACTTGAAAGATCGTCTTACCCCTTATATACCCAGTTGGTCACTGTGCTCTGCAGATGAGGGCCTCCTGCAGAAAACATCTCATCTGGAGATCCATTCCATGCAACACAGGAAGTGGACCTTTAGTGTTGTGGCACCTACCCTTTGGAATTCTCTCCCCTTAAATAATAGACAGGTGCCGTCTCTCTTATCTTTTCAGTGCCTATTGAAGCGACCTTCCTTTTTCAACAAGCCTTTTAAGTAGAGACCTTATCCTAGTCTGCACCTGTGTTGGAATTGTTTTTAAATATATATTTAAACTTTTTTAAAAAATGAAAGATGTTGCTGGCTGTGTTTCAGTTCTCATGTTGCTTCAGAAAGTGCAGATTGGATAAATTTGGCTTTAAATGCAAACTGAACTGAATTTCTTGCTCATCCCTAACTGAAGGTGCCATATTGCTTAGTCCTGGTAAGTGAGGGTTAAGCGGTTACTACTTTAAGAATGACCCAGATGCGAGAATGATGGTGTGGTGTACAGTATTACCCCAGGTGATGGATGGGAAGGGGAGGGGGAAGAGGAGTTGGAAATAGCCAAGGTGAAAGGCAGATTGCCAAAACAGTTCTGTTGGGTTTTTGACAACTCCTGTTACTGCCAGGCTGATTGCTAGTGATGCTTTGTACAGCTGGTTTTTAATATCTATGCAGAGAGTTTGATTTGATTTTTCTTTTTATGAAAAGCTATTATGAGTTGTTATCAAGTTATTATCAAGATATTATCGAATGCTTGATATTATGTTAGAAATGTATTGTTACTGGAATTCTTGTTTGTTATTGTTAATGTATGGCTACTGTTACTGATCGTTTAGCTCATATACTGTGAGCCACCTCCAAACACAATTTCCTTTGTGGGAAGACAGCATATAAATTAAAGTCTAACCTAATCTACTGAACACTGGTGATTCCTTGCCCCCTTCGTTCATATAAGCATGAAAAAGCACTTCACATGAGCTTGCGCTGGATCCCTTTGGGGATTCAGTTAATCACTTACATAATATATATGTTACAGTAATTAACAAAATAGAGATTTTATTTATGCAGCAAACTTTTTGGCTTCTGCCTTCATCAGCTGCTCTGATGAAAATGATTGAACACTGTTGACAAAGTGGCAGCTATAGAGTTTTGAGGACTGAATGTTCAGAAGGGCTTCATCTGCTGAAGCGAAATGATGTAGGTAATATCGTCCAGGTTGAGGCCATGTAGTATTAGTGGGTCCAAGTCTGTACATCTAGAAGTTTTCTCTCTCTCTGCTTAAGTTCTGGATGTACACACTGTACCAAATCCAAAAATTATCCAAAGACTATTTGACTGTTTAAATTCTAACTGAGCCCCACAAATGGGAAACAACACACATTTAATCTGGAGAAAAGCAGACTTGTGAAAAGCAGACTTGTGAAGTGATCTTGAATGTCTTGCTTGTATCAATGTGGGAAAAGGGAATTTGAAGGGGAGGTGACAACACATACCCAGTGGGATGATCTCCACTCCCTGATGCTTTGCAGCCAAATTCTTCAAGTCCTGAAAGATACGCAGACCACAGTTAGGACTGAACATCGAGTCCTGAAGTGGAGATTATTTGAAATGAGATAGGAAAGGAAGACAGGAGATTAAGTCACTCCTGGTTTTGATTTTCAGCATAGGAGGTATTTGTTGTATTAGTGTGGATTTGCAAAAGGGTCCTGCAAAAAGTACATAAGAAAGAACCCAAATATTGTGAAGAGCTCTGTTCTAAGTGGGCAGTCCTAGCAGAGCGTACAAGGTCATGTAACTATATTTAATACAAGAAAACATCTGTGGGAAAGATTCTGCAAGACTCCCAACCACACATTCACTTGTCCTATCCTTACAGTCGGTAACCCAGATGAAAATCAATGTGAGTCCTGCCTGAACACTCTGAAGTCAGCCACAAATTAGGAACTGTGCTTTTCTTTAGTAGGTTTAATAGAAGTTTTACGTTCAGAGAGCTTTATGAATCAGCTTACAGGTTATACAGAATTCAGCAGCATTACTAGGACAGACTAAACATGACTATACTGCGGTAAGACGTTGACACAGCAGCTAGACATGCCCCTTCGCCCGGCTTAAGTAAGGATGGGCGGGCACCCTACATGTGTGAACTGAGTGTCACTGTCGGGAATGCGTGTGCCCCGAGCACTCCTCCTCAGAGGGGCCGTGGGGGTGCACTGAACTTGTCAGCGCATGCCTCCATGTGAGATGCAAGGACAGCTGCTCTACATCAGTGGGACCCTCCCCATTGGAGGGAGGGGGGCTGTGCTGACGTGGCAGGGAAGAGGAGGATCATCGGGCAGAGTGGCAACTGCCTGACAGGGTCAAGCCTCCTTGTGGGTAGGGTTGCCAAGTTCAGGGCCTGAGAATGATTCTGTATCTTTAAGAGAAGAGAAAATTCAGCCAAGTGCAGGTGTTCTTGCAACATTGTAATGGGAAAAACCACAAGGTGGAATTCTCCCTTCCCCCTGCACAACTTTTAAAGATAAAGAAGACCTCTTG
The DNA here is from genome assembly GCF_030035675.1 of Rhineura floridana. Classification (NCBI taxonomy): domain Eukaryota; kingdom Metazoa; phylum Chordata; class Lepidosauria; order Squamata; family Rhineuridae; genus Rhineura; species Rhineura floridana. The sequence continues at coordinate 21,864,657 of NC_084492.1, read as the reverse complement.
GAGTCTGGGCCTGGCAACCAAGAGGTCTTCTGTATATTTAAACCTAGTGGTTTCTCTTCTCTTAAAGATACAGAATCATTCTCAGGCTTTGAGCCTGGAAACGCTACTTGTGGGTAGCTGGAGCCATGGGGGGGGAACTATCACTGTCCATGGTGAGAGAGTTCTCAGAGTCCTGCATGCCAGTCAGCCCATCATTGGAACTGGCATCCCATTCCAAGGCCTCCTCCTCTTCTTCCGCAGTCTCGCCAATCGACCCCCGTTCTGCTGGGCTCATGACAGTGTGTTATTCTTGAGGACATGTTCTCACCAACAGCTAATACAGATTTGTTACCTGTCTGACAAGCTGTAAGAATGGTTTCTCCAACTCTTCCGATAAAACTTCGTGAGAACATACATTACAATCTTTATCATGTTGACCCAGAAGAAAGCCTCACCAAGGTTAATGTGATTATTTAGTAACATTCATCCTGTGTTATGTATTTCAGACTGTTCGATCCAAGTTATTGTAGTTTCCAGGACCTGATAAAGTAATAATTTCTCCCTTTAAATGCTCTTCAGATTAATGGGTGGAAGAAATTGACCTCTTTCCTATTTATTCCTCCCTAATTCTGCAAAGAATATGGCTGTTAAAGCACATAAGGGGATAACTAAACTATTACATTAGGGGTAAGTGTGCATAAAAAATATATTTAGGAAAATGGAAAAATGCATTATATTCAAGAAAATAGCTTACCAAAATGTGTACATTAGTCAAAGCTGCACATAAAAATATGTTACGATAAATTTGCACCAAAATGCTGTTCAATTTTCATTTAAAAAAAAACCCTAACTGCTGCAAAATATGAAAGAACTGAATTTAAGACTGCAAAAATAAGAAACTGAGAGAACAAAAAATGGACAGATCCTTCCGTCCCTACCTGGGCACAAGCTCCTGGGCATCATCCTCATTTCCATACTCACCCCAATGTACACCTTGGGACTCACCTGGGCACGTGGTCCATCTGGGTCCCTGCAGGTGGCAAAGATCCTTTCTGGCCGGTTGCTTTTCTCCACCAGCTGCCTGACCAGCTCCAAGCCAATGCCCCGATTTGACCCAGTCACCAAGACACTGCGTGCATTCAGCAGTGCCATCTCTCTTGCCAGCCTGTGCCCAACTGACAAAGCCCTTTGCCAGCCCAGCCCCAGTGCTGAATCGAGCCTGTCACTCCTCCAGCCAGCTTGCGTAAGCCACTTGGCTCTTGTATCAGCTTGTGCTGCACTTGGCAACAGTCCAGTGCCATGTATGCACCCACAGCTAAAGAAATGGGAAACCAGCTGAGGTTTACTGCAGGGTCCCTGCAGTCACTAGCAGGAAGCTGGATGAACAGGGCCCGTTGCCCAACGGGTGAGGGAAACTAGCAGAGTGAGGCCAGCAGTAATTTAGAAGTCCTTAAAAACCAGAGCTTGGAAAAGTTACTTTTTTGAACTACAACTCCCATCAGCCCCAGCCAGCATAACCACTGGATTGGGCTGATGGGAGTTGTAGTTCAAAAAAGTAACTTTTCCAAGCTCTGTCCTAAAGCAGCTCTGTGGCATGCCAGGAAAGCTTATTTTAGCACCCAGTTCCTCCCTCAAGAGTTGTGTCAAGTGCTTAGCTCCTGTCTCTGCTCAGATGATATGTCTGAGATAGTGGCCTGTCCAGATACAACATGGCAAAAGTAAAGGGGAACAGATTTGCTGGGGGCTCCCTTCATGCACTGCTTAGCAAAAGGCTGGAGAAGGTTGACTTCTTGTCTTTCTGGGGCAGGGGGCTTGACAGAAGAGAGAAAAACATATTTTATAGGGGAAGGGGAAGATTACCTGCAGGCCATTGATTTTTTTTTTTTTTGTAAACACTTTATTTTGTTTTCTGCATGTATCAGTTTTTCATGTCACAACAAGATTTCTCATACATTACATTCGGATACCAAGTCAATCAAACACATGAACAAAATGTAACAACAAACAACCAGAGAAACTGAAGTTTCCAAGATACATGTCTGAGACCAAATTCAATGTAATGTCCATCTGGCGAGGAAATGATTCAACATGTCTGACCCTGCAATAATTTCAAGATCTATGCACGTCTCCAAATCTGCCAGGCCTCCACTGATGGACGATGGGCAGATGAGTTCACAGAGGTGTATTCAATAAATGCATGACAACAATATAGAAGGAGTCCGGTGTTTCTTGTCCTAGTCTTAGCATTAGATCATGAGTGATCTGCAGGCCATCGGTTTGCACTAACAGAAGTATTGTTTCCAAATCACGTGAAGTACTGGTTCCACTCGTTTTGGTACTGGTTAGGGCTCATCTTGAGTACTGAGTCCAGTTCTAGAGACCACACTTTGAGAAGGATGGAGACAAACTGGGACAGGTTCAGAGGAGGGCAACCCAGGAATGGCCACAGTGCCCACTTGATGTGCCTCCGTTCCGATTCACTCAGTATGTCTTCTCATGTAACCATCTGTACTCGTATTATTGCCATTTTAAGCCTACCCTTTCTCTAAAGAGTTTGTGGTTGTGATAATGATTCCTCCCCCCTCCCCTCAGAGGGAGATCAGTAACTGCCCCAAGGTGTCAAGAACCGAGGACCACTGCCCCATGTGGTGAGCCACGTAACTGAAGTCTCTTTGGAAAACCTTCCAGATATGGCCTGGCGCTACCGATTCAGGCTGGCACTGGCTCCTCCTGGGCAGGAACAGCAAGGAGATTAAAGCACTTCCATTTCCAGCAACAAAACCTACCAATTCTAGCATATTTTGCACTTCTGGCCTTGCTCCTGACTTGGTCCTACTTTCTGGTTTGTCCTCTGATCCTGATTGCTCTGCGGTCCTGACTCCTGGCTTGTTCTCCAGCTGTGCCTTCAGAATGCCCGTGCATCCTGGCTCCAGTTCCTGACTCTTTCCAGAACTCTGCCATTGGTCCAGCCCTAACACAAGCTTTATACTTGAGGGGTGATTTACATCTGGATCTCCTTGTCCTAAGTTCAACGCTTAGGCACACTGGCATTAGAAGGAAAGATACCAGTGACTCTACTCAGCTGCAGCACTGGGGGACTGGAGAAGACCTGCCCTGGGAGTGAGTACTTGAGCATCTGGGCCTTGCTTGCTCCTCCTCTGGGCTGCTGTCTCTCAAGACAGCTGAAGTCCCTGGTAAGTGCTGCAAGGACTGGGACTCCCTGCCCGACCCTGAATCCTGAGAGAGGCTGCAATCAATCTTGTAGCCTCTTGCATCAGCTCCTAGCTGGGTCAGGGGGCTTAAAAGCCTGGCTGCCCTTGGACGGTGGGTCTGCCGCCAGTGGGGTAGTCACCAAAGGGAGCCCCTTAGGGAGTCCTGAGGGCATGGGCACTACCCCTTCTATTTTTTTCAAACTAGAGGAGATTGGTAGTGGGGAGGGCATATGGCTCATGTTTAGTTCTTGAGCAGGGTGAGAGCCTGTGCAGTGAACTGAATAATAGGAGAAAGTTGCCAGATGCCTTCAAGGTGAGAGTCTGTAACTGGCAGAAGACTGGCCCTTTCTGGGTGTGAGATGGTTGGGAATAGATGTGCCCTGTGTGAAAGATATTAAGTGGGTTTGACTGTTCCCAATTCTGTCAGAGACCTACTGGGATAATTGGTTCAGGTAGGTTTTGTTGGTGGACTTTTGTTGGGTCCATATCAGGTATTTAGGAGGAGTTTTAGTAAGGAGGGACATGGTGATGCCACCCCAGTTTCAGTGATCATGGGTAGAGGGAGGTATAGCCATGGGGAGGTAGTGAGCTACCATAGAAGTCAAATGCAAGGCTATCTATGCCTTGTTCCTTGCTACCACTCTTCCCATGGACGAGCTCCTCATTGCTCATCTGCTGTGCCCACTGGCCTGTGTGTGCTGTTTAATGCCAGATCAGTACACAATAAGCCCACACTCATCCATGATTTGATCATGGATGAGGGTGCCAATTTGGTGTGCATTACCGAGACCTGGGTGGGTGAACTGGGAGGAGTTGATGTGACCCAGCTTTGCCCACCTAGATACTCGTTGCAACACCAGCACAGCCTGCAGGGTGGGGGGGAAGGGTTGCTGTGGTCTACAGAACTTCCATCTTTATACCCAGAAAACGACTCTGTTTTGGAGCTGGCTGTGAGGGCCTGTACCTGGTGTTGGACCAAGGAAACAGTAAACTAGGGTTGCTGCTGTGCACCCTGCTGCCCAGCAGCTTCTTTGACTGAGCTGGCGGAGGCCATCTCAGCTGTGGTATTGGAGGAGCCCAGAACAATAGTCCTAGGTGATTTCAATGTCCATGATGAGGCTGCCTCTAGAGTCCTGGCTCGGGACTTCATGGCCTTCATGAAGACCATGGGGCTGTCTGAAGTTGTCACTGGCCTGACACACAGAACAGGGCATACCCTCGATTTGTTTTTGCTCCAGACAGAGGAAGGGGTAGTTTGGAGTTGGGGCGGTGGAGGTCAAAGCCAGACCACTTCCTGGTGAAGTTTAGACATACAGGTCTGATCCTTCCCTGGAGGGATGGTGGACAGATTAAGATTGTTGTCGTCGTCGTCCCCCTCAGAGACATGGAATCCACTGGATTCCTGAATGCCCTGGAGGAGTTTCCAGTAGATAGAGCAGCTGACCCTGTTGAAGTCCTTGCAACAGCAAGGCGCATTGGGTTCTTGACACGATTGTCCCCGAGCACCCTCTCTGGCATTGTGGAGCCCAATTTGCACCTTGGTACACCAGTGAGCTAAGGGCAATGAAAGCTTGCTGAGGGGGTTTGACCAAGTGGATCCAGGGTGTGGTCAACACGTCTGTGGTTCCAGCTGCTCTGAAAGAGGCGGTGATCTGACTGCTCCTGAAAAAGCTCACCCTGGACTCATTGGTTTGTAACAACTACCACTGGTCGTAAATCCCCTCTTTTTAGGGAAGATGATTGTTGTGGTGCAGCAATTGCAGGTACTCTTGGATGAAACAGATTATCTTGGCCCATTCCAATCTGGGTTCAGGCCCGATTATGGGAATGAATCAGTCTTGGTTGTCCTGTTGGATGACCTTTATCGGGAGAAGGACAGGGGGAGTGTTACCCTGTTATTCTTACTTGATCTCTCAGCAGCTTTTGATACCATTGACCATGGTATCCTTCTGAACTGACTTGTTGAGATGGGTACTGGAGGTACTGTTTTACAGTGGTTCCCATCCTACCTCCAGGGTCATTTTCAGATAATAGCATTGGGTGATTGTTTTTCTGTCCCCTGGCAGTTGTGTTGTGGGGTGCCGCAGGGCTCCAACTTGTCTCTGATGCTGTTTAACATCTATATGAAGCCCTTGGGGGTGGTCATCAGGAGACAAAGCCCTCTGAGGAGAGATGGAAAGAACTGAGCATATTTTGCCTTGAAAAGAGAAGACTGAGGGGAGATATGATAGCACTCATCAACTACTTGAAAGGTTGTCACAGAGGAGGTCCAGGATCTCTTCTTGATCATCCCAGAGTGCAGGACATGGAATAATGGGCTCTGTTACAGGAAGCCAGATTTTTGCTAGGCATCAGGAAAACCTCATAACTGTTGGAGTGGTACGACAGTGGAACCAATTACCTAGGGGGGTGTTGGGCTCTCCAATACTAGAAGCACTCAAGAGGCAGCCAGACAGCCACCTGTTGGGTATGCTTTAAGTTGGATTCCTGCATTCAGCAGGCCCCTTCCAATTCTACTATTCTATTATTCTAATTCATTAGACAGGCAAATCTACTTTATTGGAATTCAAAAGGAATAGCTTACAATATCAGGAAATTGCAAATCATCATAGTCTTTGTTAATTCCTAGAGTTCTTTCTGAGCATGCCCAGGCTTATTATTGATTCCATGTTAAATTTCTTAAATAAATTAAAAATCAGCCAGGCATTTTTAAAAAAACGTTTAAACTGCAGAAGATGAAGGTCAGAGTATGAGGCAAGGTCAGTAAAAGGTTACAGATACTTTGTGCACATGGCTGATTCGTACTTAATTTCAACAAAACATGACACCACTGACAAAGAAGTCCAACGGGGTCTGGATTTTTTTCACTCTCGTTTTACACTGTGAACTCTTGATTCTCTGAGTGTTTTGTGTATCGTCACGAAAACAGAAGGTTGTTAAGTAAGCATTTCTAAGTTCAAGACTATAGGTTTTTTAAGGTTTTGTTTTGAAATGAGCTTATGGGATAGCAGCAGAATGGTATGGGGGGTATTTTCAATTTAATATTGTGGAATGCAAAAAAATCCATGCTAGCTATAGTATACAGCCACTCTTGTGGCTGTATTAATAAGAAGATCCTGCTGAGTTAGGCCAATAACCCATCTAGTCCAGCATCCTGTTCTCACAGTGGTCAACCAGATGTCTATGGGAAGCCTCTAAGCAGGACCTGAGTGCAAGAACACTCTCCCCTCCTGCAGCTTCCAGAAACTGGTTTTCAGAAGCGTACTGCCTCTGACAATGGTGGCAGAGCACAGCCATAATGTCTAGTAGCCATGGCTAGCCTTATCCTCCATAAATTTGTCTAATCTTTTAAAGCCATCCAAGCTGGTAGCCATCACTGCTTACTTTCTGCCAAGTGCTTAATAATGTGTGCTATCCTTTCTTATCCTGTGCTATGCTGGAAGTGGTAGTCCAAAACATCTAGAGGCCATCAAGCTCACAAAGACTATGTTTGGTGATGCTTTTCCACTTTGCTAAAGGTACATTCACCTGAAGGACCTAACATGGTGATACAATTCTGTATTCTTGAAAATGAAAATGGACTGCCTTCAAGTTGATCCTGACTTCTGGAGACCCTATGAATAGGGTTTTCATGGTAAGCGGTATTCAGAGGAGGTTTACCATTGCCTCCCTCTGAGTCTAGTCCTCTCCAGCTGGCTAGCCCTGCTCAGCTTGCCACAGCTGAACAAGCCAGCCTTTCCTTGTCTGCAACTGCCAGATGGGGGGCAACTGGGCTCCTTGGGACTATGCAGCTTGCCCACGGCTAAACAGGTGGCAGGGCATGTAACCCCTGAGCCACTCACTGTGGGGGTGATCTTTAGCTGGCCCTTGACACCCAGGAGGCACGAGCGGGGATTTGAACCCATAGACTCTGGACTCCCAGCCAGGCTCTCCTCCCCACTGTGCTATAGCAGCTTAGGTCTGTATTCTTAGGGTAGTGCATATTTGCAGAAGTAGATTTCCCAGGCCTTTGGCATACTTTTGGAGTGAAAAGGGATCAGGCGTGGCTCCCTAGAGATATGAGGCGTCACTCTACCATAATTGTGAAAGGGATTGCAGAGAGGGTGGAGGGAGTGCAAGGCAGCCCCAAGACATTTTGCTGCCAGGGGAAAAGGATGAGATGGCACCTCCCCTATTCATTGCACAAAAGCCAACCAGAATGGCAATTGACTCTATCTCAACATTGTCTTTACTGGGTGGCAGAGGCTCTACAGGTTTTCAGACAAGGGACATTCCTAGATCTATCTAAACCTGGGACCTTCTGCATGCAAAACAGATGGGGCCCTTCCACAAAAATCTCCATCAGATATTGCAAATATTTAGCCATGATCCTACAAATGCTTTTGCAGGAGTTGGAGGACTATCTCAATGACTGATTTAACCTTCCCCCACATACCAAAATCCCAACCAAAAAAAACCCCTCTCCAAACTTTGGGGGCCAGGGAAAGGGGGGACTGCCCACCCACCCATCCAGCTACTGAATGTTATTTGAATTCTAGCTATTTGAAAGAAGGGTTGCTACTCCACTTGCTGCTTGAAACAGAGCAGCAACCACCAGCTGTTGCTAAGTCACCCATGCCTGGAAGCATCCACAGTTTGTGTGCAATGAAGGTTAAGTAGCACCCTTGCTGCCAGTATCTTGAAAGTGTGAATACAGGAGTGATACATGACTTGCAGTGTCATCATCTCCCCCACCACCACCTGCACGCAAAAAAAAGACAAACAAATAAGGTTGCACAAGTCACAGAGTATTAGTCTCAGTACATAGCGCAGTTAGGAGGAAAGTAGGTTACAAGATTTTTTTCAGGAGATGTACTTTCTGAAAAGAAGAAGGCTTGGCTTCTTGGATGTTTATATTGCCCATGATGGTGCAGGGTTCCTTCTGCAGTGCAGGCAAGCAGGTCGTTTGGTGTCTCACCAGGGAAGGACTTTGCCATCCAAGTTCACTAATGCACCATTTTCTTTCTCAGAGAGACGGGCAAGGGTGCTCAGGATCTCACGCACACTGAAGTCCACTGTCAGTGGGGGCTGTCCCTGGAAAGAGAGTAGGCAAAGTGAGACAAGAGTAAAAAATCATGGGTTACATCAACTAAGACCACACTGGACAGCATCCATGCGCAGTCAGTCAAAGACAACCAAGGGTTACAAAAAGCAGCCTACGAAAAGTAGGACTGAGTTTTTTGAAAATATGAACATAATTTTGTGCAATGTTTTTGTTTAAAAAAACTGGTGCCAGGAGATACCACAAACACTTGTAAGTGCTCACATGAAGAACAATTGCTTCATATAGGTGTCACAGGAGCAAAATAGATAAATTTGGTACCATGTTCAAGCTTAATTTATCTATCATTCCTCCTTGGGACATCTGCATTCTGACTCTTCCTTCAATGTAGGCTGAACAATTTAAATAAGTTGATGGTCTTTATGTAGAGTTGAGAATCTGCCATTAATCACCTACCAGTTTATTTCCCATGTCTGTCTGTAACCATCCAGGGTGCAATGCAATGCACAGGATCTTGTCTTTGGTGTAGCCCAGGGACTGGCACCGTGTGAGCATGTTCAGAGCAGCCTAGGAGGGACCAGGAAGAAGAATGATGCAAACCAGTCTCGCAAGATGGCAACAGGTCAAAACAGAGACCTCTGTAGTACTGTTATTTAATGTTCTCCCCCCAAACAATTTATTCCATTTTTACTGAAAAGTGCAGAGTCCTGAAAAAAGCTTGCCCTGGCAGAAGTTTGAGTTCGATCGCTACCTAACAATCTGATCCGCAACAACAGCAAATAAGCGAATTAATAAAAAATTCAGTACCAAATCCAAACTGGGCTGAATTCTAGTACATCCCTAGGTGCTAGTACTGTTCTTTTTGTTGTGTTGCTAACATTTCGCTGTGATCTACTTTACAGAGTTGTGGTGAGGATAAAAAAACTACAAAACTCTTTGGCAAATTTAAAATGCTATTACATAAAGTAGGATGGTGCAGAGGATGATTCAGATGAGAACTTAGTGTGCAGGTCTTATATGCAGTATGGGATCATGGACTGCACCCTGCCTGCACAACTCACCCAGGCAAGCTTGTCCTATCAGACAGTTATACATTGGAAGACCTACATGTGAAGTCCAATGTTTGTAGGCCTGAATATCCTGGTTGTGTCCCAGATTCTTTTTTCTTTGATTTTTAGGTTAGCTCCCCCACCCATAATTCCAAACCTGGCTCCCCTCCTCCATTTCAAAACGGGGCAGCCAGCCTGGAGAGAGACTTTTTATTTGTTCATTCCTTATTTATTAGCATTGCGTTTATATCCATTCCACCTTTCCTCCAAGGAGCTCAAGGTGACGTTCATGGGTCTCCATTTCCCCATATTATCCTCACATCAACCCTGTGAGATAAGTTACACTGAGAGACAATGACTGGCCCAAGATCACACAGTGAACTTCCGGGCTGATTTTAACCCTGGTCCACAGGCCCTAGTCCATTTAATATCCCTCCCCTTAAATATTAGACAGGTGCCATCTCTGTTATCTTTGGCGCCTACTGAAGACTGTCCTCTGTCAACAAGCCTTTAAGTAGAGACCTTATCCCAGTCTGTGTTGGAATTGCTTTTTAATATGTTTGTCAACCTTTTTTTAAGTTGTTTTTAAAGCTTTTAAAAAATGTTTTTCAAGATGTTTTGTTTTAATATGTTTTTAAGGATGTTTTGTCATGATATCTTTTCAAGCCTGTTTTTATGATGTTTTAAAGTGTTTTTAGTGCTTTTGTTTGCTGCCCTGGGCTCCTACTGGAAGGGTGTGATATAAATCTAATAATAAATAAATATCCCTCCAGGTTATTCCACCTTCTGGAAAAAAGATGTAGAAGAGGCTTGGGGAGAGGAATCTTTTCCCGTAAATTGGGAAATTTGTGGGGTCCCTGTGTGTCACCTTTAAGACTAAGCAATTCAGGCTGTAATCCTGTACATACTTATCAGGGAGCAATCCCCATGGAATACAGTAGGGCTTACTTTTGAGTAATGTACAGCTTCTTTGGCATGAACCCACATTAGAAATTGTGACACCAGGGGTCCCTTCGGAACCAAAGTAAGACACTTTTCAATTAAGTTAAGTGCTATTTGTAACATTGCAATGCTTTAGTGTCCACAGTAGCTTTCCAAGGGAGGTGGATGGGGAGAAAACCAGAACAACTTGGCCCCACCCCTGTGACTGTTCATTAGCCACACCTCCATGACCTCCTAGCAGCCCCACCAGGTCTAGTGGACAGCAGCCACCACTGTGTACTTACGACTTTTATATGTTACTTCTCAAAATTAATTTACCAAGTTTGCAAAGGGAAAAGTTACTATTACAAGAAAAAACACTAACATCAGCCAAAACCACTCAGCAGCTGTTTGTTAAACAGCAGTCCTAAATGTGAGAACAAATAGACCCTGTCATGACTATATAAGCAACGCCTCCAGCCAAAATGTGGTACTGTTTCATGTTCTTGGTACTTGGCTAAGGTTATGTGTCTTGTCTTATTTATTTATTGAGTAACTTTCTATCCCGCCTTGCCTCCCAGAAGGAGCACAGGGCTACCTTGGGGGAGATTCCTGAAAAGATCAGGGTTGCTTCCAGACACCTGGATTATTGAGCATTCACCCCGATTTGTTTGTCGGGAGGTTATATGATGTTGTGTCAAGCAATTATTACCCCATACATTCCAGTGCATTTTCCTATCACATTCCTTACAGCAAGAAGTCGATTTTATTTTTGAAGTGGGTTTGCTGTGCAACCCACCTTAATTGCACAACATGAACTTGCCGTGATGCAATTGAATCCCACCAGCAAAGTGGTCTGAAAGTGGCCCAGGTCCCTGCTGCAGTCCTGTGCTGTTGGTTTAACCTACAGATCCTTAATCAAATGTGTTTCTCTAGGTAAGTATTACAATACATCTTAGTCCATTTTCAAAAGACAGCTTGTGATGGGGTTGACTATACCACCCATGGGAGAACATTCCACATCATGCAGGTGAATATTGAGACAATTCTGCTTTTAACAGACACCATTCTAACATCACTGAAAGATGAAACTCGAAAGAGGGTCTGTTTGGCAGATCTCAAAGCACACCACTGTGGTGCAAATATTTGGACACGTTCATTCAGTGGTTTAATTTAGGTCGGGGTTGGGACACCTTTATCAGCCGGAGGGCTGGATTCCCTTCTGGGCAGTCTTCTGAGGGCTCAGTGCCAGTGGTGAGCAGAGCCAGACACAAAAGTTGGCAGAATGACAAATGTAAATACTGTCTTTGTACAGTAGCTAGTTACTACACACATCCTTCTCTATTTTCCATCCAGACAAGCAAGAGACATTGGAGGCAGTGTGGTGTAGCGGTTAGAGAGCTGGACTGGGCCCTGAGAGACCAGGGTTCAAATCTCTACTCGGCCATGAAGCTCACTGGGTGACCTTGGGCCAGTCACTGCCTCTCAGCCTAACCTACCTCACAGGGTTGTTGTGAGGATAAATTGGAGAGGGGAAAACCATGTACACCACTTCGAACTCCTTGGAGGAAAGGTGGCATATAAATGTAATTAAGAAGAAGAGTTGAAGGATACATTCCAGCTTGCCAAAATATTTGGGCTGTGAAGCAGGGCCCATTGGGTGTGTGGCCTCTGAAGAGCTCCAAGAGCCAAATAAGAGGCCTAGAGGGCATATTTAGCCCTCAGGCCTGAGGTTTCCCAACACTGGTGTAGATATTTCATTACTATTTTGCTGTATTTTAAATTTATATTGTATGCTTTTTCACAAGTAAAAACGTTTGTAGTAAGCAACAAATATAATAAGTATTAATAATAAACTGAACCTTGAGAAATGCCACACGACAATCCTGATAGGCAGGGTCGACGATCTCCCAGCATCACTATCTGGAGGCTATTGTCCCCAGGAAAGACAAGAACTTCACAATGCAGTACCTTCCAATCTTATCCTGCAAATGATGACCCTGAAACTATGGCTGATGTTAGGACAGGGACTACGATCTCCCAGCATCACTATCTGGAGGCTATTGTCCCCAGGAAAGACAAGAACTTCACAATGCAGTACCTTCCAATCTTATCCTGCAAATGATGACCCTGAAACTATGGCTGATGTTAGGACAGGGACGATCTCCCAGCATCACTATCTGGAGGCTATTGTCTCCAGGAAAGACAAGAACTTCACAATGCAGTACCTTCCAATCTTATCCTGCAAATGATGACCCTGAAACTATGGCTGATGTTAGGAAAGCCACTAAGAGATCCAGCAAAAGCAAGTCAGTCATACTCCAGGAGAAAAGCATCAGCTGGGGCCTCCAAAGCCATTTCTGTTCCCAAAAGAGGCTTGAAACCAGAATGATACGGATCCAAATAGTGAAGTTCATTTATTTATTTTCTGTATGTTTAGCCTACTTTTCAGACAATCATCGTCTTCCAAAGTGGCTCACATCAATAAGAAAGAGAGAGAGGTCCTGCTGTCAGGCTTACAAACTACAAAGACAAGATACAGAAAGAAAGGGGAATAGAGGGAAAGGGAACCCCTGGTGGGAGTAAAGCACCAATGCATGTTACAAGCAACCTGAACCAGTGGGGGTGATAGACAGAAAGGCAATCTATTTTTCCTCTGCTGATTCCTCCTCTAAAGTGTTTGTTGTTTTTGCAAGCTTTGTTCCTCCCCTCCCTTACTGTCTTTGTTCTCAGTGTGTAATGGCTGCCTGAGTGCAGACTGCATGGCTGCTTCAGCATATATGTCTTTACCTCTTTGTAGTAATAACCCTTAAGTATCTTTGTTCTTTCAACTACCAGTATTAGCAGACCAGTTATTTCTGCACTCTGCTGGAATATGTTGTTGTTGTTATGTGCCTTCAAGTCGATTACAACTTATGGAGAACCCTATGAATCAGTGATCTCCAAGAGCATCTGTTATGAACCACCCTGTTCAGATCTTGTAAGTTCAGGTCTGTGGCTTCCTTTATGGAATCAATCCATCTCTTCTTTGGCCTTCCTCTTTTTCTACTCCCTTCTGTTTTTCCCAGCATTATTGTCTTTTCTAGTGAATCAGGTCTTTGCGTTATGTGTCCAAAGTATGATAACCTCAGTTTCATCGTTTTAGCTTCTAGTGACAGTTCTGGTTTAATTTGTTCTATCACCCAATTATTTGTCTTTTTTGCAGTCCATGGTATGCGCAAAGCTCTCCTCCAACACAGTAGCTAATGGACTCATTCTCATAACAAAAGACCCAGAAAATAAAGAGCCCCCCCCCGCCTATCAGGACCATGCATTCTTCCTGTGGGTGTCCTCTTTTTGGGGCAGTCTACCTCTGAATATGCTGAAGGAGGCAGAAAACCATTACTGACATCAAACCCCGTTTGTGGGCAGCAAATGCCGGACTAGACTGACCACTGGCTTGATCCAGCACAGCGGGGGGGGGGGAGGCGCTGTGCTCTGGCAACTCCAGAAATACAGTAGTTCCCTCTAATCAGGCCTACTACTGCCACAGGGCCTGTGCATGTATTACAGAGCAAACCCTTCCCCTTTTGTACCACTGTCTGTTATCTCCATACCTTGCTGCAGCGATAACCAATTATTTGCCCTTCATCCCATACTAAGATGTTTTTGATGGAGCCGGCTTCGCTGGATACATTGATGATGGCTGCTTTGCTGCAGCTCATCCCTTTCCGGGGGCTTTCCTGAGCTGCCTTCTTCAACAAGGGCAGGAATGCCTGGAGAGGGAGGGGAAAGGATGATTGTTTATCATTATTAATTTATGAATTGCCTTTGACATCCATCTCAAGGCAATTTACAAACAAACCACAAAAACATCTAAAAGTAATTTTAAAAACAGTACCAGAAAACCAACTAAATATTTCAAAACAATATAAAATGAACACCTCAGATAGAAACTTTTCATTCAGCTGGGAAAACTTGTGGAAACAAAAATATTTGGAAAGGACAAAAAGCAGGTGCCTGCACCCCTCAGCAGGGATGTTGTTCCACAAAATAAGGGCAGCCGTACTGAAATCCCTGCTCTATATTACCTTGGAGGGGCTTCTGATATTTTTGGGACTTGAATGGAGAAGCACTCGTGCAGAATGCAATGACCTACTGGGAATGTAAGGGATAAAGCAGTCTCTCAAGTAACTTGGTCCTCAGCTGTATAGGGCCTTATATGGGATATTAGTACAAAAACCTTGAACTTGGCCCAGTAGCAGATTAGCAGCCAGTGCACATGCAAATAAGGTGCTATATTATGACAGTAGTTTGCACCCACAAAAGAGCTGCTGTATCTTGCACTACCTGCAGCCTCCCAGCCAACCTCAATGGTAGCCCCAGAGTTCATTGCAGTAATCCAACCTTGAGGTTACCAGTTAATTGACAACTGTGGTCAAGTTATCCCAATCCAGGAATGGTTGCAGCTGTCTTATCAACCAAAGTTGGTAAAATGCACTTGAGTGAGAACTCCTGTGCCTCCAGTGACAGAGCTGGATCTAGGAGCACCCCCAGACTATACACTCTCCCTGAAGGAGCAAGTGTAACGCCATCCAGAGCAGGCAACAGTGACTTCCTGAATCTGGGAACCACCCACCCACCCACCGGGCTTCCATCTTGCCATGATTCAGACTCAGTTTATGAGTTCTCAACCAGACCATCACTGCATCCAGACACTGGTTCAGAGCCTGCTCTGCCATTCCCAATTAAGAAGTTACAGAGTTGACTGTAACCCCAACATATTTTCTCCATGAAAAAGGCACACCTACCCATCACCAGAAAGCAATGGCATCATGACTGTCCAAAATTAAGGACCAAGAAATTTCTGTAACAAAGGGACAATCGAATAGCCTTACCTGGGTCACTATCATGGTACCAATCACATTGGTTGTGTACACTTCAGACATGCTCTGTGGTGTCTCTGACTCCAGAGTGCTTAGGTTTAAAATCCCAGCATTGTTTATCAGGAGATTCAATCCAGCTCCTTTCAACCGCTCAGTGACTCTGGCTACAGCAGCCTGGATGCTGGATGGATCACGAGTGTCTACAGCAGCAAAGAGAAGATCTTAATAAATCCGATTTTTCTTGTAAGCCCCTTTCTTCTTGTCACAAGTCAACCTCTTATAAGGCCTTTTGTTATTGTAATATATAGAATATATTTAGAATACATTTAGAATATATATGTAATATTTAGAATAATACTTAGAAGGGCCAGTTTTGTAGTGCTTATGTATAACTCATATTTGGTTCCTGAGAATCGATCACAATCAGACTATCTACAAGCTTTCCTATAGTTGCCTCCTCACTGTCCAGAGCTCTGTAGAGGTTCAGAAGATTTCAAAGGAGATGAAAGTGAAATATCTAATTCTGCAAGCCTCCCAGCACTGTTACTGCATGTCTCTGTAGCTGCACTCTTCTTGCTCAGAATACACACAGTACTAAAGCCCAGGTTCACAGAGTGCTTTTTTAAATGCACACATATAAAATGTATTAAGTATAGCAAGTAAAATGTGTATAATGAGCACATGGACAAGCACATGTTTGCCAGCCCTGTACAGGTATATGCTGAGGCTCCCTGCCCTAGGCAAGAAAAGTGGCAAATGATTTTGCTACTATACAAGGGCCAAAGCTCAGTAGAACATCATCTGCTTTATGTGAAGAAGGTTGAAGAAGGTCCCGGTGTTAATCCCCACCCAGCATCTCCAGGTAGGGCTGCCCCTTGTCCGAAATCCTCAAGAGCCACTGCCAGTCAGTATGGACAACACTGAGCTAGATAGACCAATGGTCTCATAAGATAAAAGGCAACTTCCTGCGTTCCTTGAATAGGAAGTAGACTCATCCAAAGATTTGTCACATTGAAAGAAGAAATCTGCATGAAATGTTTGCTAGGTATCCCACAACGGGGAGCAATTAACAGAGTAACCAGATGCCAGATGCTGCTAGGGCTGGCATATCCTACTGAATTGTTTTTGTGTACATTCCTGCTCATTCATAAAATACATTTCTAAATTTCTAGATGCCACAAATCTGAATATTTTTTCAGTGCAAGATAAACAACTGGCATAATATATTTCTATGTTCAGATCTCTGCCAAGAGATCTAGCAGAGTTGTTCACTCGAGCACAGAACCAGAGTAAGAAAGCTGATGTTTCAGAACTGTACGTTGGCAGGATGCTATCCTTTATGAAGAGAGCCGGTGTGGTGTAATGGTTAAGGTGCTGGACTACGACCTGGGAGACCAGGTTCAAATCCCCACACAGCCGTGAAGCTCACTGAGTGACCTTGGGCCAGTCACTGCCTCTCAGCCTTAGAGGGAGGCAATGGTAAACCCCATCTGAAGACCGCTTACCATGAAAACCCTATTCACAGGGTCACCGTAAGTCGGGATTGACTTGAAGGCAGTACATTTCCATTTTCCATTCATTATTAAACATAAATTTGCTACAGGCCAGCAACTGGAACCACAAAAGATTGGGTAAAAGGCTCTTTCCCTTCTTCTTCTTTTTTTTGCATTATTATTTCTATTGATACTGCTCAATACTTCATATGTAGACACCTGTGGAAAAACCCCACATCCTCTGCAATTTTCTTTCATGTTCTAGTCCAATGCCATATCCCACAGAGAAGGTAGCAAGGCAGGTCACAAGCTACAGGAACACAGATAGCTCCAAGTGAGCAGCTTGCTCCTACGAAGGGCTTCTGTCCCCAGACCCTCTCTTCTAGGCTTTGCCCACTTGTGGAGAACTTCAGTACCTTCAAGGGCCAACCCTCAGGCCTGAAGAAGCACATTCCTCTTTCGTAGTCTCTCTTCTGGTGCACTCCCTGCACTGCTGGGCGGGTCAAGTGTGGTGGTGGGAGGCGGGTTCCTCAAGCTCAGATGCCTGTGAGGGTCCTAGCTTTGGCCCTACAGCCCCTGGTGGCAGAGTGGGTTCTTCTGCAGTTCCAGTCTGTGGATTCCTGGTCTCCAGCAGCTGGCTCAGACCTTTGAACTTCGCCTAGTTTCTTAGCCGTTGCCTCTGCAGCCTCCAACTCTGTCTGGCTTACTGCTAGATTTGGGGATCATGACATTATCAGGGTTTTGTTGGTGTTGCTATGCTTGTGAAAAAATAACAGACCAGTCCCACTTCCCTGCTTTTCAAATTCTTTGTTGACACTCAACATTTCATGGCAACAATTTTCACTAGGCTGGTTTTTCTTGCCCCTATAAGGTTTTTTTTAAAAAAATAAAAAATTGTTGTGCTACAAAACTTGGTGTTCCATTGAATACTCTCATGCTCTTCAGTGGCCATGCTTTGGCTATATAGGTGCCAGTATTCACCGCTCACGTTTGTTATTAGAGGGTGATTACAGTGCCTATTTACTCATTATGCATACCAATGGCTGGATACTAAACAGAGGAGCATGTTCTCCTTGTGTATCTCCTTGACAGAATATTAGCTTTCTTGCTTGGGTCCCAGATCCAACACTTTTTTGAGTTTTGAAATTCTTAGGTTGCTTCCAGAGGACATTTATTGTGGCACGTAGTGCTCTTCATGCATGCAGGCTTTTTGCAGTTCCACATGACATTGTTGGCATCAAAACGTCAGTCAGTATTTCTCTCTCCTCGCCCTCCCATTTAGTCTGAATTTTCCTTCTTTGGAGAAAATCCAAGGAGTTAAAACAAAAAGCTTTCTGCCAACAACCCATTTGTTTTTTCTCCATGACCCATCTGCAGTTTCGAGACCCCGTCTGGAAGCACCCTTAGTGAGCACCACAACTGGGGAAACAATGCATATTTCATTTGCAAAAAAACAAATCCTCGTGAAATGGCCTTGAATTCCAGCTATTATCAACATCAGTATAAGAAGAGCGTATTTGGGGAAACCAGGTACATACCCATTTGGATGATCTCCAGTCCATGGTGCTTGGCAGCCAAATTCTTCAACTCCTGCAATATTAAAACAGAGGATGGGAGTGGAAATCCTGGACATAAGACTATTACATGGGAAGCATCACAGAACAAACTAAAGCAGAATAAATACATCACTAATGCAGTATTATTGTGTTAAGAATATGTTGCCGAATCCACCCACAATAAAACTCAGGTCTGGAGGGGCCCTTCATGTAACAGTGAGAAACACATTTAGGACTAAACCACTGGCCCCTCCAGACTGGTGTTTTATTATGGGTGTATTCTGCAACATATTCTTAACACAATAACAGTGCATCTATGTTGGATGTATTTTGCTTTCATTTGTTCGGTGATGCCTCCCCAATACTGCCACATTACTGCTGCCCGGATTGTCTACAGCACAACAGAAAAGGGATAAAAATAAACCAGAACATTTGTGTATAAAAAGTTATGGGATTTCAGCAGGGAGTTGCAGGATATGCACTGTTTGGAAGCACAGCAATATGACTGCTCTAAAACGTTTGCAGGCACAAATAGTATTGAAAAGAGGATCATGTGTAACTGCCCCAATGGCATTAAGAGCACAAATCATCATGAACGCACAATTACAAGGATGCCTAGAGGGGCCCCAAGAGACCCCACAGGAGTAACCAGGCCTGTGACAGAGCAATCCAACACCTGGATGCAAATGAAAAGCAACATAAACAGAATGCCAGATTTCCGTGGCAAATCATAACGTGCCGCTTTAAAAATGAAAGACTGCTCCTCTTAACAAATATTAAAATAAAGAGAATGAAATAATATGAATTTATGCAACTCTGAATAGAATTATGTAAAACCAGAATGAATAAAAGCTAAAATTCTGAATCTCCCTGGGACAATGTTCTCCCTTAAGCATTTTTTCTCTTATCAATTCCTTCACATGGAAAAAGTTTGCAGTCCACCCAGTTGTATGTTCATCTTATCTACCCAGTGAAACAAAATTACAGACTACCACTCTTGTTTCAATACAATTTAATTAAAAGCCATACTATAATACTAAACACTTTGAACCGGGGGGAAATCACTCTGCTCAGTGACATTGACTACTTCGTGATATTCATCCCAAGTTATTTAATCTGAGTTATTCTTGTAATTTCCAACACCCACTAAGATAATTACTTTTCCTTTAAATGCTCTTCAGATCAACAGGTGGGAAAAATCAATCTCTTTCCTCCTCATTCTTTTCGAATTCTGCAAGGAAAAGGCAGTCACAGCACACATAAAAGAGTAAATGATCTAAGTGGACATTGTAAACTATCCCCAAGGTATCTAAACTGCCCTGGGAATGGAAAGGTTAAAAGGTCTTGGGAAGTACCTCCGCTGACTGGGACATGATCTTCCTGTCATGAAAGGGAAGCCCATTCTAAGGTCCACCCTGGGGCTCACCTGGGCACATGATCCTTCGGGGTCCCGGCAGGTGGCAAAGATCCATTCTGGCTTGTTACTTTTCACAACCAGCTGCTTGATAAGCTCCAAGCCGATGCCTCGGTTGGACCCAGTCACTAGGACACTGTGTGCATTCAGCACTGCCATCTCTTTTGCCATTCTATGTCAAACAGCAAAATACTTTGGCAGGCGAAGCTTAGCTACTGTATATCTACCCCCCATTGTCTCCACCCAGCGTTATATAACTTCCTTGGGTCTTGTGTAACTCTTAAGAGTCCACATGTAGCAATAGTCTACTGCTACGCAGCTGTCGTTGACAAAAATGAAGAGAAACAGCCTTGTCCTCTGTGTTGACTTGGGGTCTTTTAAACTGTTACTATTTGGGGTGGGATTAAATCACACACCAGCAAGTTCAGGTTGCAGTGTCAAATCTGGAGCTGATTTGGAGCTCTTGCACATAGGGGTGAGATTTGCTATCATGTACCTGCTTGTTCACTTTTCATTTGATCTTCCGGCGATTCCAGTCCTTAGTCATTTGTGTTTCATAATTTTATGGCTTTTGGGGACTATCTGTTTTCACAATTAAATTCAGCTTTTGCATGCAGCTTAAGCAGTATGTATATGTAGTTATTTTGTAACCTGTCAGATTTAGAATATTGTCTGCACGTGTGTGCCCGCACATGTATGCACAGACAAAAGACTTTATTCAGGGTGTCTGAATAGACTCACAGCAAAGGCAGTAACAGAGACAAATAGGGTTGCCAGGTCAGAAGCATCCCCAATCCTAACATTTCAGGGGCAGGCCCTAGTCATGTCACGGGATCTGGCCCAAGTGATGACATTAAACATGATACATTAAGCATCAATCACAGTTGCTTGGAGCATACCACTCAAACAAAAAATGTCTCTGATTGGAAATTAAGATAGAAATCTTAGCTAAATTAGGGTGTTCCCAGGCCCAGCTGAAGTGATGGGATCATTCCTTCTCATCTGCTTAGCGAGCCTGTGGGGAACATTTAATCAAGCCTACTTGCTTCTGGTAAGAAGGGTGTAAGTGCCCTCAGGCCAGGCCAGTCACCAGAAGGCCATTGTAGGAAGAAGGGAGCCTAGTGTTGTGGAGATGTTAGATGGGAGTACCCGGGAGTAAAGATGGATGCCCCTGAAGGCTACAATTCTAAGCATATTCTAATTAAATTAAGGAAATTATGGAATGATCTTTCTGACAAGGTGCGCCTGGCCCAGACAGTTTCGGCTATGGGGTAGTATACAAATGCAATAAATAAATAAATAAATAAATAAATAAGGGTCTAAGCCCCATAGAATTCAACAGGACTTACTTCTCAGTGTATATGATTATTACTGAGTAGTACTAACTACTAGGTAAGGCTTGACTAGGGATCCTCTGCAAAGACATCGATATCAAAGCAGGATTGGCAACCCCCTGCCTGGAATGCTCTGCCCCTGCTTTTTAATGTGGCTGCTCCAAACTTCTTTACAGACTTGACCCTTCACTGCAGAGAGACGTTTGAGAAATGAGTAAGAGTCAAGAAAATTCTCTACCCTTTCCTGCCTACCCTGTGGGCTGCTATAAAGTCGCTTTGACAGCCAACACAATTCCAGTAAGTACTGACAGAGAGAAAACACACATGGTTTGGTCTACCTTCCCAGGCAGTAGCTTGGGAACAGCAGCAATTGAAGACACATTTCCCAGTATGTGATTCTTTTACCACTGTTGGGCAAGAAAGAAACCATCATGCAAACAACAAGGTGTATCATCAGTGGGTTTAATGGGGTTTGGCTGAGCACAGGAACCACTATTGTTGCTTCCATGGATGTTAAGGGAGTGAGGTCAGAATAAATGAAATGCAAATAGAAAGAGAAAAAGAAAAGACAGTGATGATTTTCTAAATGCAATACCATACCAACCACAACAAGATTCCTATGAGTAAGGCAGAAAACTCAGCATCCCACAACCAGTCAGGGTTCCTAACCAAAACTAAAAAAATCCTGGCAGCCAGTCAGCCAAGGTCACAGAAATCCCCATGCAGCACAACCTGACCCAGGAGCTGCAGTTAATGCAGAATGCTGTGGCGTGATTGCTTACATGAGTGAGACCCTATTAGCAGATAATATACCAGCTCTGAAATCTGTACTGGTTGCCGATTTGCTACCAGACAAAGTTCCAAGGTGTGCTTTCCATGTTACGGGTTCCACATAATACTTATTCTGCTCTTGTAAGAAATCAATCCTTTAGTGTTGCAGCACTTACACTTTGGAACTCCCTGCCTATTTACATTAGGAAGGTACCTTCATTGTACTCTTTTCGGCACCTGCTAAAAATATGTGTTGTTTAGGCAGCCTACCCAGGCATATAGATGCTATTATGTTTTTAATTCATTGTTGGTTTTATTATTTTGAATGTTTTTAAATACCTGTCTTTAACTGTTTTTGCCAATAATTTTATTGTTTTAATTCCTTCTGTAAACCACTCTGAGGTTTTTACAATAAAGCAAAATATAAATGTTGTAAATAAAATGCATAAATAAATTTTGGAGTCACTGTGGCCCTTTGGTCTCTTTCCACTTTTAAGAACAAAGGAATCTACCTTATACCAAACACAGGCTCTTTGATACCATCTAGCTCAGAACTGGTGACATGACTAGCACTGGCTCTCCAGGATTCCAGGCAATAGTCTTTTCCAGAAATTGGATCTTGGACTTTTGCATGCAAAACATGTGCCCTACCACTGAGCTACCTATTTAAAAAACTATATTTTAAAATTGTTCTTTTCAGTTCACTAATGAATGCACAGCATATCTAGGACAGTTCCACACCATTCATTTAAAGCACATTCAACACATATTTGAAGCACATACAGGGCCAGCTCCAGGAATGCCGGGGCCCTTGGGCATCAGCCTGCCCCGGGCCCCTCCGCTCCCCTTCTGCGATCTGTGGCATGAACTGCGCCATGGATCACAAGACAAGAGCTTCCGAGCCACCCACCGCCGCCACCACACGCAGCGCGCACATTGCTACCATCAACCAAGATGGCAGCAGAGGCTTCAGTCCCTTACGGAAACCTCGGCTGCCATCTTGATTGATGGCAACCCTGCACGTGCAGTGTGCACAGCCACAAAGAACAGCAGAGAAGCGGGAGGGATGGTGGCGGGTGGCGGCGTCTCGGAAGCTTTTGTCTTGCTATCCGTGGCACAGCTTGTGCCACGGATCGTGGAAGGGGAGAGGAGGACCCCTCAGGGGGCCCCCAGGGGCTCCTGTAGCTGCGGGGCCCTCAGACCAGTGCCCAACCTGGCCACCCTTTGGAACCGGCCCTGAGCACATATATCCCACCACAGTATCATGGAAACTATAGTTTAAGGGTGGTGGGAACTATAACTGTGAGGGGAAAACTACACTTCCCAGGATTCTTTTGGGGGAAGTCATACACTTTAAGTGCGAGTTGGATGTGCTTTAAATGTATTGTGTGGATCTACTTAAACTTTGCCTGCATGTAAATCATTGTAATTATTTTTTTAATATGGAAATCAGCTACAAAGTTTACTGGGTGACCATGGGCTACTCACCATCTCTCAGTCTAATCTGCCCCTCAGGGTGAACAGCAGAGGGGGACCATGACTACACCAAGAAATAAGGGCACAACTTAAAATGTAAAGGAAATAATAATATACAACCATAGTGTGAAATCAGTTACTTATCGGGACATAGTATGAAGAAATATTTATATAAGCATGACTGTCAAAGATGTTTATTATTTACACAACCTGTAAAGATATTTATAGTGCAATCCTATGCATGTTTACTCAGAAGCAAGTCCCAATGTATTCAGTGGGGCTTACTCAAACAGGCATGCACAGGACTGCAACCTCAAGTGATAAGGAACTTCACTCACCCAACCCAAAATTCAGAATCATACTACTTTACGCTGTTTTGCAACCGTCTTACACTTGTTTTATGGCTACTAGATTTTAAATGGAATTATTTCTTGTTATTCTATTATTATTTATTTATGAGATTTATATCCTGTCCTTCCTCCCAGTAGGAGGGAGCTGCCTTACTTTCCAATCACGAGTCCTACCAGCCCTACCTCACAGGGCTTTTGGAAAGGCTCCATACACACACACACACACACACACACACACACACAGGGGATGTAAGAATACATACACCCCATATAATAGTTTATTGTCAAAACCAGTTGGTCGTTGCAGAACATTAAAAACAAATAAACCCAGTATTAGTTTCCTCCTACAAAATAAAAGCAGTGACACCTAGATAAGCCCTGCCTAATTGCTTTAAAAATAGAATTGGAGAAGGAAAGAAAGATAAAGTACAACACACTGTAATCATAAGCTGCATATACACTTCTTTTAAATTTCTGTTCAAAAATTATTTGAAAGATAAAATGTATAATATGCTATTTTTGCAAGTAATTTTAAAAACCCTGCATGTACACTTTTAATATAATCATAATTGTTTAGAGTAAACAATTGCCTACCAAGATCCTGCTGTGCACACACAGAGAAAAGGATTTTGACTGCTGAAAGCTATATACTTACTCAGTTTATGAGATTTTCAGAAAAACAAGAAAAGGCAATCGTTTTCTGATCTTACAGTGGGCTCTAGCAGTTACCCGGGGGGCAACAAATCCCTTGGTGAATCACAACCCTGACTTCATCTATTGGCTAAAAAAGTGAAAGGGCAGGGTTAGAGCAGCCAGCTACAAACTCATTTAACAGAAGTTGCGGGTGGAGCTGCTGATGTTTTGGTGTATACCTCTTGAACCACCACCCAGAAACCTTTTTAAAGTGAAAGCTGAGAGTCTTTGGATTGGGGGGACTCAACCAGAGATGACCTCAAAAATACCAGTCTCCAGGCAAAAACCGGAGACCTGACAACCCTAGCACAAGAAACATATAATTCTTAAACATAAACCATTCACAGTGTTTTGTTTAAATCACATCTACAAGGATTTTTCATGCATATCCCAATTTACATCACTGTTACAAACAGTGAAAGAAAACAGTAAATACAAGAGTGCAGTCTCCCCCAAAGTTCTTAGCTGCCACGACATAGTCTCTCTCAACTTGGGTGTTGCTGGATCTAGCTACTAGCCAGAAGGGTCAATTGTTTCCTTTGTTCCATTTCAGCTTCCACCAATATCTTCTTGAAATGGGTACAAAAAAATAATAATTACAGACCCTTGTAACATAAAAAAAGACAGAAACTTATAATCTGAGGAATTTCACAAGTCATTTTAAATCTACATGTATACATAATAAACTTCACTACCAACCTCTTTCCCACAGTTCAGGGCTTACAGAAAGAAAACAACAGTCATCATCCAACTCTTCTGAGGTTATATAAACCAGCTGCCCCAATGGCTGTTCCTTGCCTCAACTCTCCCACTGAGCATGTGCAGCCCTGTTAGCGTGATATACGCCAGTGGGTTATTACAGTCTCCCCTGCTCAACTACAAACATCCAGACGCTTAGTGAAGATTATAACTTGTAACTGGTTGTACAAACGTGCTCCCCTTCACTAGTTTAGAACAATCACTCCTGTAGGTATTTCTGACATATCTGAAGTTTCTTCACTTTTATTAGGGACCTTTAATAAATCATCTGATCCATTCTCCAGTCGTCTTTTCAGAGAAAGTGGGTCAAGCTCCCCCGCTGAAGAGTAGTGTGTGAAACATAAATTTAATCTGTGATTCTTCCTCATCCTCAGTGTGAATCACTATTTCATCTGCTTCTGTTGCTAACTGAACTGGACTCTATGGGCTTACTTTCTGAAGATTAATGAGGAGTCTTATAAGACCCCCTCCTGTTTCTACTTGTAGTTTGTAAACAGGTAGGTCTCCCCCTAATTATTCCACTATTATATGCACCACTGGTTCCCATCGATTGTTTTCCTCTAAAACCAAGGTTGCGTGCCGATAGTCAGTCACCAGGTTCCAGAGGTGGTGTAACCACTTTGGCATCCCATCTTTGTTTATTTGCCAGTTGATGCTTTGCAGTGAGATCACAGGCAAACTGCATTCTATGTCTTACATCCTTAACATATTGTTGATGCATTACTACACCTTGTCCTTTTTCTTTAACTCCAAAACAAAAATCCATTGGTAATAAAAGCTGTCTGCCAAACATCAAGTAACATGGGGACTCTCTAGTTGGGTCATGTCTAGTACAATTATAGGCATGAA
Source organism: Rhineura floridana (assembly GCF_030035675.1). Taxonomy (NCBI): domain Eukaryota; kingdom Metazoa; phylum Chordata; class Lepidosauria; order Squamata; family Rhineuridae; genus Rhineura; species Rhineura floridana. The sequence goes on along the minus strand of NC_084492.1, from coordinate 21,838,895 downwards.
CCAAAGGCTTAACATTTTCTCCAATCAACTTTCTTCTGGTCTTCTAGTGTTTCCAACATGTCCAATAGGGTATGACTGAACATTTCCACTGGATTCCCTCAGGGATGATACGGAGTTGTGCTCGACTTTTTACTCCAACAATTTGATTCAACTCAGATTCAAAAGTAGCACCTTGATCACTATGTATCCTCCTAGAGAACCTGTAGAGACTGATCAAATGTCAGCAACTATCTCTCTCCTCTTTGCTGTAGTTTCTTGTATAGAACTCCCTGAGAAAGAAAGTAAAGGTTTTGGCCACTCACGTAGATACAGTCTTGTCTCTTCTCCCTTTTCTTCCTCTAAAATGGGTTTACATCCTGTTTTCAGGAAATGAATCACATGGGCAATATATCTTTAAAGTCACTATATTGTCTTTCATTTTAAAGGGTGAGAATCAGAGGAATCTGGTCTTTCAGGCCACAGGTCTGGATTCTCAGATCATGTTGGTATACTCTCTTCATCGCATGACAGTGTCTCTACTAACCCTGTGCTTTTAGAGAAGCCTTTCCCAACCGGTGTGCCTCCAGATGTTGTTGGACCACAACTCCCATCAGCCTCAGCCATGCTGGCTGAGGCTGATGGGAGTTGTGGTCCAACAACATCTGGAGGCACACCGGTTGGGAAAGGCTGTTTTAGAGGTTACTACTTCTCCATTGGAATTATCTGCTTGAGAACCCTCATGAATTTGCATAACTGCTTTACAGACCTCATTGTTCCAAATATTCCTCTTCAGGTTTAGGCTGTTTTATTTCTCTTGCTGATTCAGTTCCACTAGCTGCTTTAAGTCCTTGCTCTACTAGACATTGTTGCATAACAGCATAACAAGAGCCTGCTGGATCAAGCCAATGGCCCATCTAGTCCAGCATCCTGTTCTCACAGTGGCCAACCAGTGACCCATGGGAAACCCACAAGCAGTCTGAGTTGAAAGAGCTTTCCCTCCTGCAGTTTCCAGCAACTGGTAAGTGCCTCTGCCCCACGGGGGGGGGGGGCGGGCAGAGCATCGTCATCTTGAAGCCATTAATAACTGCTATTCTCCACAAATTTGTCTATTCCATAGTTTAAACTATGTGCTGGGTAAAGAAGGACTTTCTTTTGTCTGTCCTGAATCTTCATCTTCATTGGATGTCCACACGTTCTAGTGTTATGAGGGAGAAAAGTTCTTCTCTATGCACTTCCATCATGCCATGCATAACTTTATACACTTCTATCAGCATCATCTCTGTCATGTCTTTTCTCTACACTAAAAAGCCCCAAATGCTGCAACCTTTCCTCATAGGGGAGTTGCTCCATCCCCTTTATCTTTTTGATTGCCCTTTTCTGAACTTTTCCAGCTCTACAATATCCTTTTTAAGGTGATGCAACCAGAACTGTACACAGTACTCCAAATGCGGCTGCACCATAGATTTATATAACAACATTATAATATCAGGAGTCTTATTTTCAATACTTTTCCTTATGATTCTTAGAGTGGAATTTGCCTTTTTCACAGCTGCCACAAACTGGGTCGACATCTTCATTGAGCTATCCACTAAGATTCCAAGGTCTCATTCCTGGTCAGTCACTGCCAGTTCAGACCCCATTAAGATGTATGTGAAATTAAGTTTTTTTGCTCTAATATGCGTAACTACACTGGTTTACATTGAATTGCATTTGCCATTTTTCCTGCCATTCACTCAGTTTAGAGAGGTCCTTTTGGAGCAATCTTTTTTTGTTTTAACAACCCTGAACAATTTAGTATCACCAGCAAACTTGACCACCTCATTGCTTACCCCTAACTCTAGATCATTTATGAACAAGTTAAAAAGTACAGGTCCCAATTCCGATCCCTGGGGGATTCCACTTTCTACAGCCCTCCATTAGGAGAACTGTCCATTTATTCCTGCTTTCTGCTTCCTGCTACTAAACCAGTTCCTGATCCACAAGAGGACCTCTCCGCTTATTCCATGACTACTAAGCTTATCCAGGAGTCTTCAGTTAGGCATCTTGTCAAAAGCTTTTTGAAGTCCAAGTACACTATGTCAGCCAGATCACCTCTGATCTATATGCTTGCTGACATTCTGAAAGAACTCTAACAGGTTAGTGAGACAGGACTTATCCTTGCAGAAGCCATGCTGGCTCTGCTTCAGCAAGACTTGTTATTAAAAACGTGGCTGTTTCAGTGGGCATACAGGATTCCTAGGTAATTTTAGTTTTTAACGTACAGAAGTGGGTGGGCTGATTATCCGAAGATTGATGTTATAACTGTATTTATATGTTGTATTTATTTTAATCTATGTACGCCGCCTAGAGTGGCCGTTCATTCGGCCAGATAGGTGGCCTAAAAATAAAATTTTATTATTATCATTATGTATTATTATTCTATATGCTTGGTTATTTTATCTTTAACAGTACTTTCTACCAGTTTTCCTGGGACAGATGTTAACCTAACTGGTCTGTAATTTCCAGGATCCCCTCTGGATTCCTTTTTAAAGACTGGCATTATGTTGGCCACTTTCCAGTCCTCAGAATAAAGGTGGATATGAGGGACAAATTACATATTTTTGTTAGAAGAGCAGCAATCTGTTCTTTGAGAACTCTCAGGTGGATGCCATCCAGACCCAGTGATTTGTCATTTTTTATTTTGTCTATTAAGCCTAGAATTTCATCTCTCGTCACCGCTATCTGCCTTAGTTCCTCTATTAGTTCAGGTACAGGGATCTGCCCTATGTTCTCTACTGTGAAGACAGATGCAAATAATTCATTTAGCTTCTCTGCAATCTCCTTATCCTGCTTTAGCACACCTCTGACTTCCTCATCATCCAAGGCTCCAACCACCTCCCTAAGCAGTCTTTGAATGTATTTAGAGAATTTTTGTTGGTGGTTTTTATGGTTTTAACAATGTATTCCTCAATTTCCATTTTACCATCCATTATTGTCTTCTTGCATTTCTTTTGTCAGAGTTTTGTCATTGCTGTTTGTTCTTCTCATTCGAACCAGACTTCAATTTTTTGAAGGAAGCCTTCTTACCTCTAATAACTTCTTTGACTCTGCTCATTAACTACACTGGCATTCTCTGGGCCCTGGTGGTACCTTTCTAGCTGAGATTCTAATACTGTGTTTTTAAACAACTCCCAAACATTTTGGAATGATTTGACTCTCTGGACTTTGCCTTTCAACTTCCTGTTTACCAATCCTCTCATTTTGGCAAAGTTTCCTCCTTTGAATGTGAAAGTGTTGGATTTTCTTGGCAATTGGCCATTTACATATATGTTTAATTTAATACCACTATGGTCACTGCTTCCAATCAGTTTGACAACACATCTTACACCAGGTCCTGAGTGCCACTTAAGATTAAGTCCAGGGTCGCCAACCCTCTGGTCAGTTCCATGACCAACTGTTCTAGGAGTCAGTCATTTAAAGTATCTAGAATTTTTACCTCTTTGTCATGAATGGGACACATATGTAGCCAGTCTATGTCAGAGTAGTTGAAGTTACCCATTACTACAACATTTCCTAGTTTGGATGCTTCCTCAATTTCATTTTTCATCTCAAGATCTCCCTCAGCATTTTGGTCAGGGCGACAATAGAATGTCCCCAGTACTAGATTACTCTTGGGGCCACCCACAATGGATTCTGTGGAGGGGTCTGCCTCTTTGGGGGTTTCTAGCTTGCTCAATTAAATGCCCTCTTTTAAGTACAGAGTGGACCGCCTTCAATATGTCCTTCCCTGTCCTTCCAAGATAGTTTGTATTCAGGGATAGCTGTGTGCCCCCTTTTTTCTCTGTTTCACCATGTTTCCATTATGCTCCCTGTATCAATGCTGTCCTCTAAGACCATGCTCTCCATTTCCCCCACTTCAGCTCAGAGATAGGGATGGAAAGATCTGTCATTTTCAGTTCTCAGTTTCTCATCTTTGCAGTCTTAAATTATTTTCTCTACATTTCTGCAGCAATTTGCTTAAAAAAAAAATTCTCATGAAAGTTCCCTAGCATTTTTGTGTGAATTTCTCCTAATAAACATATTTTTGTAGACAAATGTGCATATTTTTGCAAGCAATTTCTCATCATATAATGCATTTTTGTATGTTATTTTTTCACTCATATATTCATTTGTATGCACACTTTCCCCTCACATATACTTTTTTGTTAACGTCGGTTGGTTGGCAAACTGCATTGCAAAAGTTGAATTAGTGTGAACATCGCAGGATGGCTGTGTTTTGGTTCTCATATTGTTTTGGAAAGTGAGAATTGGATAGATACAGCTTGAAATGTGAAATGAATTGAATGTCTCACCCATCTCTACTCAGAGGCTTCTAACTTTAGCGTATAAACACTTGTATACAGCATCTCTCTTCAAGTGTCTTTGGCACTTTACTTTTGGTATGTGGTACTTTGGCCTCTCTGGATTGCTAACTTGTGCCCCTGCACTCACAGCGCCTAGTTCTAGGTCTGCCCCATTTTAAAAGCTGCTCTGTCACTTTTTTTTATTTTAAACGCCAGCAGTCTGGTTCCATCCCGGTTCAAGGGGAGCCCATCCCTTTTGTACAGGTCCAGCTTGTTCCAAAATGTTTCCCAGTGCCTAATAAATCCAAACCCTCACCCCTACATCATCATTTCATCCACACATTGAGACTACAAAGCCGCATCTGGCCAGCTGGCCCTATGTGGGAACTTGTAGCATTTCAGAAAAAGCTACCTTGGAGGTCCTGGCTTTCAGCATCGTACCTAGCAACTTAAATTTTGCATCCTACCTAGCAATTTAAATTTTGCTCACAACTACATTTCCCCATGTCATTGGTCCCAGCGTGTACCATGACCACTGTTTCTCTCCAGCACTATTTTCCAAGCTACCTAGCAGAAAGGGGGCCTTCTGCAATCTTTACACCAGGCAGGCAAATCACCCTGTGGTCTGCATGCCCATCACCCCCCACACTATGCTCCTAATGACTAAATTGCCCACTACCAGGATCCCTCTACCACCACCTGGAGAAGCATCCTCTGTACAAGAGGATATTGGCTCATCACCCAAGGAATGGATCCCTTCTAGAGATCCCTTCCCTCTTCCTCAGATAGATGCTCTCCTTCTCCTAGGCCGTCATTCTCCCTGATAGCAGGAGAGCTATCATTCTGTGAGTGGGACACAGCTATAATGTCCCCAAGCCTTCATCCACATACCTCTCTGCCTCTCTTAGTTCTCCAGGTCAGCCTTGGCCTCAAGGAAACAAATTTGTTCCTGGGGAGCCAGGAGCTCATTACACCAATGACACGCCCACGACTTCTGTCCAACAGGGAGACAGTTGTACATCTTACAGACAGTGCAAAACACTGGAAAGCCCCCACAGCCCTGCTGGCTTCCTGCCTGCACAATTCGCGTTGTTGTTTATTGAGTTAATTTATTGAAAGCTTAGGTTTTGTTTAGGTCAGGAAACAGATGGGCAGGGTAGGATTCTTTGGGCTCCTTGTCCAGCTGCTTAATTTGCCCGGACGCTTCATCAGCTGAGGCCATGATGCTTCATCCGCTGGGGGCTCCCTCTAGCTCGTGGAGCAGACTCCATCGCTAGGCTGCTGCATATAGAGAGCAGGCCTGTAGCCGGGGAGAGGGGCAATTGGGGTTCTGTCCCTCCCAGATTTTGGGGGGACTTGTTTTCTTTTTAATTTGTGACATGGCAGACAATGACAACCTCCATTCAAAGATTGATAGCTTGGTTTAAGGACAAAAGCAACTGAAGAATAGGACCCTCGGAAAAATTCAGTGCTAAGGTAGGGCGAATGCACAACGAAAGCCTCATCTGAAAGATTCTCCAAATGATAGGGAAGAGACTCTCTGGTTGTAATTTTACAACCATTTACCAAGGCATAAACCCATTGAACTCAATAGGATTTACTTCTCCGTAGACATGTACGGGATTCTGCTGTTAATCTACTTTCCCCTCCTTCAGTCATAATTACACATATACAATTTCAATGTTTGCTTTTGAGATTGGCGGTTTCAATGGTGTTGCTATGGCCACGAGTGTTGTGGCAAATATTTAATTAGGTATATACAGTAGGGTTTTATACGTTAGGTGAAAGTTTATTGGATTTAGTCTTCTAAATGTCATGTCATGGACCCCTTTTTTAGATTTAGAGTAAATGGGGACAACTCTTGGAGGGGACCACATCAACACTAAGAAACAGAACTATGTTTCAGTGTTTGAAGGGATCAGGCCATTTTCTATCGGAGACAGTAACACATCGGTCAACAAAAATGTAACTCCCCAACCAGCAGTGATTTTAATCCTTTGGATTTGCCCCATGCTCCATTTACAGGGCTATTGACTTTGATGAAAGGATCTGCTGTTATCGTCCTGTGATGGGGGTGCCACAGCTGCCCATAGCACAACAAAAGCAAGTACCTGGGTTTGTTATAGGCTCCCCAGAGGCACTGCCTAGCACCACCTTTCCCCATATGAAACTGCCTGGAGCCCCAGAAATCATCATCTGAGGCCTTTTTCTATGTGCTACCTCCAAAGGAGATCTGGAGGATGGCAACAAGAGAATGGGGGCTTTTCTGCAGTAGCTCCCCCCATCCACAGAATGCTCTCCTCAGGAAGGCCTCCCTGGCACCAACTTTGTCACTGGCTGAATACATAACACCACACCTTTTCCCCACCAGAGAATCCTGGGACCTGTAGTTTACCCCGCACAGAGCTATAATTCCCAACATCCTCAACAAGCTACAATTCCCAGGGTTTTTTGGGAGAAGCAATGTGCTTTAAATGTATAGTCCAAACGCAGCCCTTTTTCAGTTCCAGACAGAGAAGTTTTTGTTTTCCTGGGGATTTGGGCAGCACTCATGATTGGATGTTTTTACTGTACTTTTTAAACATTTTGATATATTTTTATTACACTGTTTTATTCTTGTTGTAAATCACTACTTTGTTGTGGTGAGAGGTTCACAAATTTTATAAAACCTAACCTAGCCAAGGGGTTGAAGAATGTCTTGGGTAGGGAAGTTGGCAGATAGAAGAAAAATGTCATTTAGAAGAAATAAAAGGGTAAGGAGGGCAAGGAACAATAACCAGTTTATGTAATGTACTTATTTCAAGTATTTTTACCCCACCCTTCAACCAAAAAGGCTTCTAGAGAGGCTTAAAAAACAAAGCCATGATAACCAGACAGTCCCTGCCCTTGGGCACCAATCTTAAAGACACAACTCAAAAGGTAAAAGGGAGAGGGGGGGGAAGCATGCCAGTTCTTTAAAGTTATAGTTTTTATAGAGACCATCTGAGATGGAAACAGTTCAGGCAGTTTAACAAAATGTCTGCCACCAGGTGACCATTGAGGGACAGCCAAAAGCAGCTGGTCTTGCAACAGTTGCTGTTGTTGTTATGTGCCTTCAAGTTGATTTCAACTTATGGTGACCCTATGAATCAGCGACCTCCAATAGCATCTGTCATGAACCACCCTGTTCAGATCTTGTACGTTCAGGTCTGTGGCTTCCTTTATGGAATCAATCCATCTCTTGTTTGGCCTTCCTCTTTTTCTACTCCCTTCTGTTTTCCCCAGTATTATTGTCTTTTCTAGTCAGTTATGTCTTCTCATTACGTGTCCAACGTATAACATCAGTTTCATCATTTTAGCTTCTAGTGATAGTTCTGGTTTAATTTGTTCTAACACCCAATTATTTGTCTTTTTTGCAGCCCATGGTATGCACAAAGCTGTCCTCCAACAGCACATTTCAAATGAGTTGATTTTTCTCTTATCCACTTTTTTCACTGTCCAACTTTCACATCCCTACATAGAGATCGGGAATACCATGGTCTGAATGCAAAGGGGTCGAAGATGGCGAACTAGCAGGTTGTCAAGGCTAGAGCTCCGCTGCTAATACAACAAGAAACCACAGTCTAAGTGAAAACTTTTCAGCTATATAATCTAAGGACTTTAGCATAATTTTATCTAGACTGGGACGAGTGAAGAATTGAAAAGTTGAAAAGTTAGCTCCATTATCTCTTATGCTGTTATGCTACAAGGAATGATGGAGACGCTGAGCTACTGTAGTGAAAACACCCCTTTAAAAGTAAGTACTTCAAGGTCGAGAAGGCAGAGATAGAGTCTTAAAATACTTTATCACTCTGACTAAAAGAACACTAAGACAACTAAACGCCTCCTACAGAAGAATTTCAAAATAATTAGAAATAAGAATGGTGCTTACCAGGAATGCATGTAACAGACTGGGAATCTCCCCCTCACTTGAATTAACAGCAGCTGCCACCGGTGAGTCTCTCAGCAAACACAGACAAACAGAAATCACCCAATATTATGGAGAAAAGGTGAAAAAAAAGGGAAAAGAGAGGGGGAGAAGAGAAGAAACAATAAAATTGGATATAAATTCCGCTACATGTTCGGGGGCTGATAGAAATACTTTTGATGTTTCTTTAAGCAACACAGAAGTGCTGACTCAAAAATGGGAGGAATCACCCTGTTTAAACTTAGCCGAAGAATTAAAGCGAGCACAGCAGTATTCTGAGACCTATGCTACTGATACCCCTTATATAAAGGAAATTCTACCTGAACTATCTATCTCCAGTTCCATGCCTTCCTTAGAATCCACTCACGGAGAGATAATTTCGGAGCTGTTGTCTCCTAGAAGCAGCGAAATTATAACACCATCCACGCCCTCTCCTCTAAGGAGGAACTTTTTAGAACACGATGATCCCAACTTCTATGGCTCTAACGACCGTATGGATGTATTGAATCCAGAGGAGTGGAATGCAGACAATGATGGACCACACAATTTATGCCAAAGTATCAATACTAATGAGATTTATCGCATACAGGGAGATAATGGAGTAAACGCTGAATGGTTTGCAACAGCCACACAGTATTTTGCACGAATAGCTTCATATGTTGCTGAATCAAACTCTTTGATAACAACATTAATTGATCTCATTGCAAAAATAGACTTGCAAACCAAATCTGAAAAAGGAAATTTAACACAAAGATCACAAGCTTCGCAAACAATTTTAAAGGGTTCCAGAGGCCAACAAAAAGAACAAGCCCCAGGGGAAACGTCAATCATTGCAGCAATGCAAGAAAACAAAAAATATTAAGAACTCAAAATTCTCCCGGAAATCATATATGAACTTTGGGAATTTATATAAGATCCTAGATCCCCCAAGCTGTGCTACAAAAACAAAGAAAAAGAAAAGGAGAACCAAGAAAAAAAAGAAATCTAAGATTATCCAAGAGACTGAGTCCTCCCGGTGTGAACACACTCTTCCACCAGTCCAACATATTCTTCACGAGACAATATCTCAGAATATAGAAAAGCGGACAGATATAACGGCCAATCAATCTCAACGGGAATGTAGAATTGTTAAAGAGGTGAAGGTAACACAACTGAAGAGGCACCACTGGGAACTGATCTTGAACCAAAGAAAACTGGTACTTTTGAACTTTCCTAAACCCAGGGGCGGGCTTACACAAGTGGATCGAAGGCATCATCTATGGGAACTATTTGAAAGAACAGTCCCTGGACTTATCAATAAAAGCTCAATAATAAAAGTGCAATATCTTTTTCATAATTATATCACGGCTAGAGCAATAATTACATTTCGAGATATCAGAACCATGAACTTACTATACAAAAATAAATCTAAATTTTTATTTCAGCAACTAGGAATAGCAAGATACTTTGAAAACCATGCCCCGCCCCAAAGCCTCTTAAATTTCTCACCATCACATCACATCCAAAACACCCAATTAAAATCAACAAAAGAGACTAACACTGAAGTGAAGAATTATTTTAACAACTCTTTTAAAGTGTTAGATGAACAGCAACTAAGAACGGAAAACACTAATGGCAATTTGACAATCAGACACAACAAATTTGAGATACGAAATATATTACCTGAAGAATTGATTCTCCTTGATCTTTACCCAGATTTTAACCCTGAACAGCAAATGGAGACTGTTGAAAGACTAAAAAATCTACTCCAAGCCCTGCAAACTGTAAGGAAAATGTCCAGCTTAACTGATTTACATGAAACGACAAACGCATCTAACTCCCGGGAGGATGCAGTCGTTATACATGTGCCTCCTAAGACACAATTAACAGAATTTAGTCCTCTAAATACTTCGGTAATAAGCTCCTCCCACATTTCTCCTACCACCATCTCAAATGTCAATATTCCACTGAATTCGCAATGCCATATATCTATGGAATATGTAATCAGCGAAACGCTCCACCAAGACAATCCAACCAGGCGTTATTCACCATACTGACTTAAATCCAGCCTAAGGACGGATCAACTAAAAATATTATCATGGAATATTGCCGGATGGAACAGTAAATCTACAAATCAGGATATAAAAGACTTTCTGAATGCCTATGACATAATATCCCTTCAAGAAACTTGGTCCACAAATGAACCAACCCTCGACGGCTTCCTATCCTTCCACCTACAAGCTACACTTAGTGAAAGGGGAGGACGTCCAAAAGGAGGAGTTTGTACTTTCATATCAACATCTTTGAAGGCCAAAATTATATATTTTGTGAAACTACAAGATCTGTCCATTGCCCTTATATTGAACTTTACCCAACTTTCAATAATAATTGTCAATGTTTATTTACCACCAACACGAAATAATAAAATAACCATAAAAAAAATCTCCCTCCTTGAGGCTTTCATAACTAACTTGATATTGGAAAATCCTGATAAAAATCTGGTTTTACTTGGTGATTTCAATGCAAGGATTGGCCTATCAGATACAGCCTTATATGGAAAATATCACCAATTAACGCTTTTACCAACAGAGATTATAAATATACCTTCTCGACATTCAAAAGATAGCGGAATAAATTATGCTGGCCTACTGATAATGAAGATGGGTACCAAGGCGAATTTAATTTTATTAAATGGCCGAGCTCTTGGAGATACCAACGGAGATTTCACTTACCACTCATCCAATGGATCATCTCTTATAGATTTAGTTTTTATTTCAACTGAACTTTTCTATCAAATAAATATTTTTTTTATTAAAAATCGCATGGAAAGCGACCACCTTCCAATTATTGTAGAAATTAATGTTAACTCTGTGGAAGTCCATTTACCATATAGAACATTTAATAACAGTGAAATAGAAACAGGATTATCCAGAGTCAAGTGGATCCCTAAAATAGACTCCGTGATCCACAATCTATTGAACTCTCCATCCATCTTGATAATCAAAGAGGAATTATTAGTTCCCCTCGCTGACACCGATCCGATTTCTACTTTTCAACAACTTATGTCAAGTATACAAGTAATCATGACCAAAAAATCATGCACCTGCAATACCACTCAGCGCGTAAAATCGAAGTCATGCTTTGATAGTGAATGTGTTGGGATTAAAAGACAAATGAAGGATACTTACTGGATGGCCATCGCCTCGGGGACTGCTGTCGATCTGCAAAAATATTGTGAAGTAAAGAAAAAATATAAGTCTTTAATAAAAAAGAAAAAACAACAAGAAAGAAACATCATTTGGCAAAATTTACTCAATGCTGCAAAATTAAAAAACTCAAATACCTTTTGGCGTCTGGTAACACAGCATTGGCCAAAATCTCAATTCCAAAACACTGCAAATGTCCCAGCTCATGTTTGGGAAAAATATTTTGCTAACCTCTTTTTGGATCGAACTGTCTCAAATGTAGATCTCTACCCATTAAATGAGAACTTACAGGACTGGACCCCAGTCAACAAACAGGAAATCATTTACTTAATCTCCAAACTGAAATTGAATAAAGCTCCTGGACCAGATAATATTCCACCAGAAGTCTTTAAAGCTAATGCTAATTGATGGGCCCCTGTTCTTGCCTCGCTTTTTACGTACATCGATTCGTCCTTAATAATACCAAATAACTGGGGATTGGCCACAATTGTTCCTATCTATAAAAAAGGCCCCGCCAATGATCTGGCGAATTATAGACCGATCAGCCTAATAAATGTAATCAGTAAATTATATGCAGCCCATCTCCATATAAAATTAACTGATTGGCTTGATCAAAACAATATACTAGCAATCAAACAAGCGGGTTTTCGACCAAAAAGATCAATTTTTGATCACTTACTAGTTCTTCACCATCTAATCGACAAATATGCGGGCAGGAAAAGAGGATCCTTTTATACGGCCTTTATAGACCTAAAAGCTGCGTTCGACTCAATATCCCGCCCTCGTCTCTGGTCGAAGCTTAACAATTTGGGTTTGGATAGGCGTCTTATAGCCTTAATTCAAGGATTTTATAACAACACCTCACTCCAAATAAGGTGCAACATTAAAGGCCATTTGTCTAATTCCGTCTCAACAACAAGAGGAGTGAAACAAGGATGCATATTAGCTCCTATATTATTTAATATTTATATTAATGATATAGTCCATAATCTAGCTTCAACCTCTTCCCATCCACCCATCCTGGCCAAGAAAGCAAGAAACATTTTATTATATGCAGACAATGTAGCCTTGCTTTCTAGAACCCCTGTTGATCTGAAACGCCTCCTTGCCAAACTTGCAACCTACTGTTCCACAGAACTATTGACAATAAACTACCAGAAAACCAAAATAATAGCCTTTACTCGCAGCAAAGCTAAACATTATTGGCAGATACACGAACACAGAATTGAGCAAGTTAATTCACTAAAATATTTGGGCTATGTATTTCAAGCCTCAGGTAGTCATCAGCTTCACAACAAACTGATGATCTTGAATGCTCGGAGAACAATGAAAACACTTCTATCATTTTATTACTCCAAAGGGGGACAAGCTTTTCTGCCAGCAATTAAAATTTTTAATGCTAAAATATTACCGCAGTTGATATTACCAAGTAAATAAGAACCTAAAATTCACTGAGTTTGAAGCAACCCAAACCATTTTCTTAAGATCTGTTATGGTAATTCCCACATGTGTATCTAATAATATACTTAGATTGGAAGCTGGAGTTTACTCAATAGAAGTCAAGATATGGCAGTTAAGAATTAATACATGGCTAAAACTCATTTATAATCCTATCGGTCTTGCTCCGGACATCCTAAATGACAACTTTCATTCCACTTGGGCTGGATTAGTGACAGATAAAATCTCTGAGATAGGTTTCTCCCCCCAAATTATCACTTTGATGGGATTTGAAGCAGTCTTAGTAAACATTCGTCAACGGTTGAAAGACATAGATTACCAACAGCAAGTTTCGGAAACGAAAAATCAAAGACACAATCCTAAATTTTTTATACCAATGACATATTTATCAAATCTAGGATTGCCTAAATATCGCAAAGCCTTTTCACAGATCAGATTGAACGTTCTACCCTCGGCCGTTATGGATGGCAGACTAACTAAAACACCTTATAAAGATCGCATATGTATTTGGGGTGAAGAAGTCAAGACCAATGCTCATGTATTGTTTTGCTGCCCATTTTACAAGACACCAAGGCAACAGCTAATCATTCCTCTTTTGTCTCCTTTTCCGTATGAATCAGAACATTTTTGGCTAGAACGTCTGTTAGGAGATACATCCTCGAAAATAACCACCATAGTAGCAAAATTTAGTGTGTTTGCTCAAAAGATAAGGTGTAATATTTTAAAAAGCTCTCCTAATTGAAATTCAAAACTTTAATTGGACTATTTATTACCTTACTAGCTCAGGAGAAGAATGGAACTCTGAAATCAAAATATGGTGCCAAATTTCAACGAACTCAACAAAGATATAAAATTAGGAAAAATTTATAACTATTTTAAATCTAAGTCCTATTTTATTAATTGTATTAAAATGTTATATATTAGTTATTTTTACATATTGGATGATCTGTTTTACTATGTTTTATGCTGACCCTAGGGTCGAATAAACGATTGATTGATTGATGGTCTGAATGAACCTGACTTTAGTGTTCAGTGATACATCTTTGCATTGGAGGACCTTTTCTAGTTCTCTCATAGCTGCCCTCCCCAGTACTAGCCTTCTTCTGATTTCTTGACTATTGTCTCCATTTTGGTTAATGACTGTGCCAAGGTATTGATAATCCTTCACAAGTTCAATGTCCTCATTATCAACTTTAAAGTTACATAAATCTTCTGTTGTCATTACTTTAGTCTTCTTGATGTTCAGCTGTAGTCCTGCTTTTATGCTTTCCTCTTTAACTTTCATCAGCATTCGTTTCAAATCATTACTGGTTTCTGCTAAGAGTATGGTATCATCTGCATATCTTAAATTACTGATGTTTCTCCCTCCAATTTTCACACCTCCTTCATCTTGGTCCAATCCCGCTTTCTGTAGGATATGTTCTGCGTACAGATTAAACAAATAGGGTGATAAAATACAGCCCTGTCTCACACCATTTCCGATGGGGAACCAATTGGTTTCTCCCTATTCTGTCCTCACAGTAGCCTCTTGTGCAGAGCATAGGTTGTGCATCTGGACAATCAGATGCTGTGGCACCCCCATTTCTTTTAAGGCATTCCATAGTTTTTCATGATCTACACAATCAAAGGCTTTGTTGTAATGAATTGCCCTGTTCCCTTCCCTTCTTCTGCTCTCCAGTTTGCAAGAACAATTGCTGCTAGTGAGCACTGAGGGAAAGCTACAGGCAGCTGGGCACTCAGCAACTGTAATTATTCCAAAGCAATTCAACTGGGAATTATAGCTTTCTGAAGAAGATGGGGCTAGGGAGGCTTCAACAGAGAATTCTCGGCAAGACTGTTGGCTGTTCTCAAGACACTTTAGAGGCAACTTCCTGCCATCCTTGAGTGTTTTTGCCTGGCTAGGATGTGTGCTTGAACTCCGATAATACCTCTTGGCTGCCTCAATGCGGGATAGAGAGGGGTGTGTGCAGAAACTAGGTAAATATGTACATTCTTTGTTCTGCTCGCTTTTGCCTCTGGCATAAGGGCTTGGGAAAGTTGCCAAGATGGGAATGCAGCCCCAGTCTGAAAAAGGTTCCCCACCCTTGTTCAAAATGGTGACGAGCCATTTGCAAATGTAATGGAACCAAACCCCTAGGAAGTTAAACGGGCCTGCTTTGGGTGGGGGTGTTGGAGAGGAGGCTTGGCAGCTGTTGGTGGGAATGCTCTGGATTTCCTGCACAGAGCAGGGGACTGGATTCGACAGCCTTCAAGGCTTCCTCCCGCTCTTTGAGAGAAGCATGCAAACATCTGCTCATGTACTAATTAGGGATGGGTGAGAATTTCTATTCAGTTTGCATTTCAAGCAGAATTGATCAAATTTGCAATTTCCAAAACAATATGAGAACTGAAACACAACTATCCTTCGGAATTCACATTTATTCGAATTTTGGGACGCAGTTCGCCAACAAAACAATATTTACAAAAATGCATATATTAGGGGAACGTGTGCACAAAAATAAATGCATGAGTGAAAATAACATGCACAAAGGCATGAAATGATGAGAAATGGCTTGCAAAAATGTGTACCTTTGACAAGAACTGCCTACAAAAATGTGTTTATTTGGAGAAATTTGCACTAAAATGGTGGAGAATTTTCATGAGGATTTTTAAAAAAAATCACAGATTGCTGCAGAAATGTAGAGGACTGAATTTAACATTAGAAAATTGAGAAACGGAGAGAACCGAATTTGGCCGGTCTTTCCATCTCTAATACCAACGTATCTTCTTAGAATCCTAATTGGCATATGAGAAGATGTTTCACCCTTACATCGCACGCTGCCTCTACAAAGTACCCCCCCCCGCTTCTACATACTGCGATAAAAAAATGCTGGAACCCACACCGCACTTTTCTATGTGGACTCATCACCTGAAAGGCAAAAGGAGAAAAATGGGCGGCTGAAGAGCAGGACGTTGGCTCCAGTGCCTGCGGGCGGCCACAAGGGGGCGGTGTGTGTCGAGAAGAGAAGGCGTGGGGAGTGTTGCGAAGGTCAGAGGCAGTCTTAGGTCTGCTCGGACGCCAGAGGAGAAGGAGGTGGACTCGGTTGCAGGAGCTGCTCATGGCGGGACTGGGAGCGCGCAGCGTCTTGGTGACCGGAGCCAACCGCGGGATCGGCCTGGAGCTGGTTCGCCAGCTCCTGGGCAGCTCCGACCCGCCGCAGTGGCTCTTCGCCTGCTGCCGGGATCCGGACGGGGAGCGCGGGCAGGTGAGATTCTCAGCCCCATCGCTGGCAGCGCAGCGGGCTTACTCGGGGGCTGCTCCCGTGGGACTGGATCAGGGTTCAGCCAGAATGCTCGGGGTTATTGCAGCCCGTTCCAGGGCAGGGCTTCTCGGAAGCAAGTCCTACTCCTGGCAGTAAGTCTTACTCCCAGGGAAGCGTGCAAGCGGCATTGCAGGTTTACTTGGGGGAAAGTCCCACGGAATTCAGCGGGGTTGATTTCCGAGGAAACGGGCAGAGGAAGAGTCTATTCGGGAAACAGCACCTGGGGAAGGAGGAGTTCAAAAAGAGGGGCATGAAAAAATTCCTCCGTTTGTTGTGATCTTGAGCAGAGAGCTAGAGCCTGGGCTATGAGATAGCAACTGTGTTGATTAATGGAAGGGCCTGAACAGGTTACAATCAATCTCGTCCGCCCTGGCATGAGAATTTGGTTGAATCGAAGTATGTATTTATGACAACAAGGAGAATGGCCACGATCCAGCCATGGTGGAGCACTTGGAGACTGCAGTCCTATAGTCCCGTTTACCTTAACATGACTTCCTTTTGAGTAAATATAGGATTGTGTTGTTGATAAGCAATGGTTTCTATAAAATACATCATGGTTCATAAGAAACCAAATATACATTTGAGACAAAAAAAGGATGCATGGCTTCATTAAAGGCAAATCTATAAAGTTATAAATGTATGATGAAAAGAGCTGGGTATTAGGGTTGCCAGGTTCAGGGCCTGAGACTGATCCTGTATCTTTAGGAGAAGAGAAAGTCAGCCAAGTGCAGGTGTTCTTGCAACACTGTAATGGGGAAAACCACAAGGTGGAATTTACCCTTCCCCCTGCACAACTTTTAAAGTCTTCTGTATCTTTAAAAGTTGTGCATGGGGAAGGGAGAATTCCACCTTGTGGTTTTCCCCATTACAGTGTTGCAAGAACACCTGCACTTGGCTGACTTTCTCTTCTCCTAAAGATACAGGATCAGTCTCAGGCCCTGAACCTGGCAACCCTACTGGATATCCTTAAAACAGTCTGATTATGTCAATGTTCCTTTGAAGTTGTCTTCACCTTTCAGGTGCTGATGCGAAAGAGACCTTGTTCATGATCAATATTTTGTTTTGTATTTATATTAGGAACATAGGAAATTTCCACATACTGGTATTGGTCAGTCTAGTTGAAAATTGTGTCAGGGGGTTAAACTGAGTTGAAACAGGAGGAGGAAATGTGAGCCTAGTCTATGGACAGATCAAACCAATAATGAGGGGATAACCTCAGTTCCAGAGATAATGCTGAGTAGATGAAACAGCCTTTGAGAATAGCTAAGGACATTTGCCAAAATTGCAGGTGAACAGAAGGATTTTATGTGGAAAAACACTGCAAAAGAAATATAGGTTTCATATTCATGATTGAACAAAAAAAATGTACCATGGGTGGATCCAGCTTTATTTCTTTTAATATTTTTCCTGCCTTTTCTGCAAAAACTTGGTGGCTTATAGGTTAATACAGTTGGCTTGTGAGCCAAGAAACATGATATAACAGGAACTGAAAAGGAAAATGATGAAATTCAGGTGCCAGTTCTTGCAAAATGAATAGTGCAATCGTCAATATGTCTGTTCAGAAGAAAGACCCATTGTGTTCAGTGGGGCTTATTCCCAGGTATGCAGTTACAGAGACACAGGTGAAGTTACATAGTAACTGAGTCAGTCCTGGGAAAAGAGGCGCCAAAGAGCAATTGTTTCCAGCCCCTCCCCTATCGTTGTGCCACCTTTCCCTTTGAGGCGGCCAAGCAGAATGATATTGGTAAGGTAAATCTCAGCCCACTGTGAAATTGTGCTTGGCAATAATTAATTCTATATATGTACTAGGCAAAGACAAAGGACTTTATCAAATGAGTTGTCTTCTGTAGCCAGCTTTGCCCTATCTGGGCAGTTTATCTGAAAATGTCAACACAATTTATTTGAACTTCTGTGCCAAGTTAAAAAAGACTGAGATTATTCTTGTAGGCCAGGGAGGTTCCTAAACTGTGGTCTGCAAACTCCATGCAGGTCATCCGTGGTGTGTCTCCATTAAATATCCATATTGATTTTAATTGTACTTTATTACAACTTTTATTTATTATCTTGCATTTTACTGTATTACAGGGGAATGCAAATTGTAATATAAGGAATAAACGAAGCAATAAAAATACACTGAAAGGTCATACAGCACCTAGCACAGTGCATTACAATTGCAACAGCGGGCAGAAAAATCATTAAGTGGGCCACCAAGACCTTCAGCCATTTTTAAGTTGATCCATGGAGAAAATTAGTTTGGGAAACACTGCTGTAAGCAAAGTTTCCGGAGTCTGAGCCTTGCCCCCCCCTCCACAAAAAATATCCCCCCTCAAATTTCAGACCAATTTCAGTCTAGTAACTAGAAACATACTAAAAATGCTATATTTTGATTTGGTGATTAACTAGCATCAGCTCTCAGTAAAAACAATAGATGCACATGCGGGAGAGTCAAGGACAGGAGAACATTCTCTAATGGATTTAAGCTCCAGATTTTCTCCTTTTGGAAGGCAGACAGAGGAAACTTTGGATGGAACAAAGAAAGGGTGCATATGAGTGTGCTGTATATTTCCTCAGAAATAAACTGTGTTCATTGGACCTTATTCCCTAGTAAGTGTGTTTAGAGTTAGAGCCTCAGTAGATGTTATTCCAAGGGCTTTGGCCCAGAGAGGAGGAGGAAGCAACAGATTTTATCCACAAAAATCACCCAAGAAATTTTTCTGATTATATGTTAAACTCATATACATGAGCTTCCTGAAAACTGATGCCTGGTGTGTTTAATCAGGCTTCAGATGTCTAAAGGTGAAATAATGCCACTATCTAATAGCAAGAATATAAGCAAAACTTGCTGGATCAGGCCAATGGCCCATCTATTCCAGCATCCTGTTCTCACAGTGGCCAACAAGATACCTATAGGAAGCCAAAAGCCCCCCCCCCGACTTGTGATTCCCAGCAACTGGCATTCAGAGACATCCTGCCTCCAACAGTGGAGGGAGAACATAGCCACTGTTGCTATTAGCCATTGATAGTGAACTTTGATGATGAACATTGACAGGACTGGAGCCAAAATGGGACCACTGAAAGATGAGAGGGAATGAAGAGAATGATCAGGGAAACCCTGAGTTTGCAAAATACAATATTGTTTTATTTAAAAAATACCCCCCCCAATATTTCCAAGCCATTCTGGGAACTGATTTTGGTTGCAGAGAGGAATAAAAATATTTCAAATAAGGGGACAGCCCCTGGGGGAAAAAATCCTAGAAGAGCTTTGATGTTCAGCAACAGAGGAAATCCAGTCACAGGTAAGTCAGGTTGCACTGAAGCCAGAAGATCTTTGGTATTCCAGCAACTGACAGGCTCAGAGTAAGGGCCGATATAACCTGGCTTCCTGGCCCCACTCAGCCCCACCCCTGGCTGTTTTGGGAGCTCTTCCTCTCAAGGAAGCATAAGGGTCTGGAAAACTAGGGGGTGGCTTGATCTCACCTTCTCAGTCCACTGGGGGCTCTTCTGCTGGCAATTTGACTGGAATCCACCCTGGAAGCCCTCAAGAGGAGGTGGCCCTTGGAATCTCAGGGTCTTCGGGGCTGCAAAGGGGCATCCTGCCTGCTCCCCACAAGTCTTTGGTCAGCAGGAGGTCCAGTTTGTCACCCAAAGAGTCGGCATCTGGCTCCAGGGCATGGCTGAGAATATGGGGATTTGGGAAGGGACTTTTCAGTGCTGGAGCATAAGGGGAATATGGCTGGTTTCAGCTGAGTAGTTTCACTGGGTACTGCCGAGTTCGTGATGTTATCCTGGCTGGGCTGGGAAGCACCCTTGACTTCTTGGAACCCTTCATTCTGTAAGCAAAATCAAGAGGGAGGTGAGATGGGAGAGCACGTAGGGAGAGGAATCCCCAATCGGGAGGCATAAGGATTTTATCTGAACACCCAATGGTTTTATATGTCGAAAGGGACAAGGATTAAGGAAGGAGAGCAAAGGTTAACCATGTGCAGCGGTCATGGGATGGGAGAGAAAGCATACTTACTAAATTTTTAGTCACACTGTTATTCTTGGTGAAGTTGCAGGACAGGGCCAAAGTCTCAATGCAAGAGTGGGGAATCTGTGGCCCTCCAGATGTTGCTAGAATCCATCCTTGCCTTATTCCAAATCATCGGGGTCCTCCCAAAAGCCAATCGACAGTGACGGTTGGGTCATCTCCCCCCGCTCCTTCCTTTCTGGGTTTCTCTGGAGGAGGAGGGAGCCTCCCCTCAGACAGACAGCTCCTAAAGCCAATCTCCCAAGCCTGACAGATCATTTGGTTCCAGTTCTAAAAGAATCAGTAGGGATGAGAACAGCCTAAATGTGTTTTGATTCTCACAGATCCCACTGAGTAAGCTACGCACGTAAGCATCTCCCACTGAAATGAATAGGGCTTCTAAGTGTTTAGCAGTGGCTGGATCACGCCCAGTGTTGTTGTCCTTAAAAACCGCCTGAAGAAATAGTTCTGTGAAAGCTGGCATGATCCAGCACCAACTTGGGAGGTATAATTTTACTTCTTGTATTAATTCTTCTGCTCGTCCATATCTCTTATCTTTTCAGCAACTGAGGAAACTGGCTTCCAGCCACCCAAACCTGACGATAGTGAAGTTGGGTATGTCTTCTTTCTCTGGCTCACTCTTCTTATGCTTTGAAAAACCAACCTATAGACTTGGGACTCTTTCTCTTTTGCTTCTTTCCAGCAAAGAAAGCCCTTCCATGCCATTCCATCTTCTCCCCAGAGGGAAGGTAAAACAGACTTCTGGTTTGGTTTCTGGCAACTAACGAATTGTGCCCTGTTTCTTCAGCCATTTGCACTGAAGCTGGAACAGTGCATTTCCTACCGTGCAGGAAGGGTGTTTGTTTAATGAGGGACATTCAGTCATGCAGTGTTTTTTTTTAATTTCTGTGAAAGCATATTTGTAGTTCCTAATAAAAAGGGTGTTCATTAAGACTTGTTTTTTATGTTAATAGGTTTGGTTTATACTAGTAATGGTTTTCTGTTGTACAGATGTGAATTTGATATATCTGATTATCTTATCCAATTTTTTAAATCACCCTTCATCAGTGAAGATCTCAGGGCAGTTTACACATCTGTCCAGTCAAAACAACTCTCTCTCTCTCTCTCTCTCTCTCTCTCTCTCTCTCTCTCTGAATGTAATTGTGATTAACCAAACAGAGGTTTTTATTGTATTAACAAAATGTTTCAGCTTCCGCCTTCATCAGCTGCACCTATATATAGGTGCAAAGGTTTTGTTGGTTATTCTAAAGCAGGGGTAGCCAACATGTTGCCCTGCAGATGTTGTTGGACTCCAGCTCCCATCAGCCCTCAACAGCACGGCGAATGGTCAGGGATGTTGGGAGTTGTAGTCCAGCAATATCTGGAGGGCACCATGTTGGCTACCCCTGTTCTAAAGGTAGTTTGGCAAGGTGTTTAAAAACATGTTCTAAATTCTTTTTAATGTATAATTGTATGTGTTTTAGATTATCTACCCTCCCCAAAAAAAGGGAAACATGTTGGACATTAATAATGACCATTAACTGTTGGGGGGGGGCTTTGAGAGCTCTGCTCGTTTGTTTGTTCTAGTTGTGGTCCATACATTGACCCTGCATTTTGTAGGTGAAGTTGGAACTATCAGAATAGCTCCCCACATTCTTCCTGCTTCAGTCTAACATCTCTTTTGTCTCTGCTTTTGCAGATGCTACAAATGTTGCAAGCATTAAGGAAGCTGCAACATGTGTCAAGGACCACCTGAAAGACTCGGGGCTGAATGTGTTAATAAACAATGCAGGCATTTTCAAAGAGGTGACACTAGAAACTGTAGACCTTGAAGACATGGAAAATGGATACAAGACCAATGTGACTGGGCCATTGCTAGTGAGCCAGGTACAGTTGTTTTGGGGTGCTAATTCCAAGCACCCAACAGTCAAATGATACACTGCAGATGCATGAAGTGTTATCCTTTGTAGACATGTGTATAAATCCAAATATATCCAAAGGGTTAGAGGGAGAGAAAATTGTAAACAATTGGGTCAAGTGATCAGTAAAAGTAAAAAATACATGCTGCAGTGTCTAAGACAGTTCAATTAAGGCATAAAAGTATGTAAAATAAAGTGGCTGGCCATTCACAACAGCATTAACTGGGGATAATGCAATGATCCTAACATTGCTAACTGGGTGCCATCAGGGTAGGTCTTTGGGGCAGATGTCCAGGGCTCTAGTCAGGAGGATGAGCTGCAGGGCTGACCTTCCATATTTTGAAGCAAGTATAGTAATACACATTGGCTTTTAAAGATCTCCCCCTGACAAGACCCTAAAGGTGAGAGTCTAAAACTATCTAACTGCAACTTTCAGGTTGGCAGTGCAGTGTCTTGGAAATAGAAGTGTTCTCCACTGGCTTCTGAATGTAGATCATAGAATAGTAGAGTTGCAAGAGGCCTATAACGGCCATCGAGTCCAACCCCCTGCTTAATGCAGGAATCCAACGTAAACATATCTGAGAGGTGGCTGTCCAGCTGCCTCTTGAATGCCTCCAGTGTTGGAGAGCCCACCACCTCCCTAGGCGATTCGTTCCATTGTCATACTGCTCTAACAGGAAGTTTTTCCTGATGTTCAGCAGAAATCTGTCTTCCTGTAACTTGAGCCCATTATCCTGCATTCTGGGATGATCCTGGCCATCCTCTGTGTGACAGCCTTTCAAGCACTTGAAGAGTGCTGTCATATCTCCCTGCAATCTTCTCAAGGGCAAAACATGCCCAGTTCTTTCTTTCTGTCCTCATAGGTCCTTGTTGCCCTCCTCTGAACCTCTTCCAATTTGTCATGTACTCTTCCTGAAAATCACAGTAGGGGCCACTTTGACATACTAGACCCTCAACCTAATGAAAGAGTCTCTCCACAAATTTCTAATGTGATGGGACCACAATGGTTATGCTGCTAGCTGAACCTCACATAAGGTTAGCATCAGGCTCCTAGGCCAGGAGTTTCTTTGTCTTCCCTTTCCAAATTCCATAGTTGTAACACGTTGTGCAAACTGACACAATGATGTGATTTTATGCAGGATTTGAATTGGAGAAGAGGAAAGTTGCTGGGAATTCAGTGTCAGAATTAGCTTCCAGAACACTGTCTAGACTAGAGAGGCAGTCCCCAACTTTTCTTGTGCCTGTGGGCACAATTGAAATCTTGAGCGTTTCATACAGGTTATCACAAAGAAGACCTCTTGAATGGGCAAGACAGTCAAGGTTCTGAGGTATTCTCTGGTCATATTTGTCTTTTTAAAGGCTTGATTCATGAATGTTAGCAGAGAGAATTTCAGAGAATACAGTCCTTAGTATGTAGTCAAAGTGATATATTTCCTTCTAATACCAGTGTGCTATAGTGATTAGTGTGTTGGACTTAGGACAAGGAGATCCAGATTCAAATCACCCCTCAACTATAAAGCTTGTGCTAGGGCTGGACCAATGGCAGAGTTCTGGAAAGAGTCAGAAGTCAGGAACTTGAGCCAGGATGCACGGGCATTCTGAAGGCACAGCTGGAGAACAAGCCAGGAGTCAGGACCGCAGAGCAATCAGGATCAGAGGACAAACCAGAAAGTAGGACCAAGTCAGGAGCAAGGCCAGAAGTGCAAAATATGCTAGAATTGGTAGGTTTTGTTGCTGGAAAAGGAAGTGCTTTAATCTCCTTGCTGTTCCTGCCCAGGAGGAGCCAGTGCCAGCCTGAATGGGTAGAGCCAGCCAGGCCATATCTGGAAGGTTTTCCAAAGAGACTTCAGTTACGTGGCTCACCACATGGGGCAGTGGTCCTCGGTTCTTGACACCTTGGGGCAGTTACTGATCTCCCTCTGAGGGGAGGGGGGAGGAATCATTATCACAACCACAAACTCTTTAGAGAAAGGGTAGGCTTAAAATGGCAATAATACGAGTATAGATGGTTACATGAGAAGACATACTGAGTGAATCGGAACTGAGGCAAATCAAGTGGGCACTGTGGCCATTCCTGGGTTGCTCACTTGACTATTCCCACC
The DNA here is from genome assembly GCF_030035675.1 of Rhineura floridana. Taxonomy (NCBI): domain Eukaryota; kingdom Metazoa; phylum Chordata; class Lepidosauria; order Squamata; family Rhineuridae; genus Rhineura; species Rhineura floridana. The sequence continues at coordinate 21,814,673 of NC_084492.1, read as the reverse complement.
CCCTTTTTCTGTTCCTTTATTCCAGGCTTTCCTGCCCCTGTTAAGAAGGGCAGCCCAAGGAAGCGCACAGAAAGGGCTAAGCTGCAGCAAGGCAGCCATTATCAACATCTCCTCTCTGTTAAGCTCTATTGAGTTGGTCCCCTTAACCTATGTCAAGCCTGCAATCTCCTACCGCTGCAGCAAGGTAGGTGCCATATTTGTGCTCAAGAAATGTGGTGACTGTCCTACTATTGGCCACAAACTTTTTCCAAACAAGTGGTCACATCTAAGGGAGCAGACCGTCCTAGTTTCCTTTTCTAACTGTTGGGGAAACTAGGCCACATCCCGTTTTATAGAAGTGAATTTTAACAAACACAGGTTTGCAAATACAGGTCACAGTTGTCAGGAAGCTGTGATTCATTGCAGCTCCCCATTGAGTGAAGGCTCTGTGGCAAGCCCAGGTTTTCCTCTGAGTGATGGGTGAAAATGCCCCATGTTCCAAGGTAGATGCAGATCCTTAACATAAGAGTTTTGTTGTTATATGCCTTCAAGTCAATTATGACTTATGGTGGACCTCCAATAGCACAGAGTCAGGTGCTTTACTCTCTTTATGATGATGCTTGCTACCCACTCTCTTTATTTCCCCCCCTTTTTTTGCAGGCTGCTCTCAACATGCTGACTAAGTGCCAATCTCTGAGTTACAAAGAGGAAGGGATTTTGTGCACTGTGGTTCATCCAGGATGGGTGAAGACGGACATGGGTGGTCAAGAGGTGCGTGCCATTTTTTTGGGGGGGGAGGAATTCCTTTGAAAGACAGTTAAATAATATCAAGGAGGCAAGTCAGTCCTGATTGGCTCTCCCTAACTATGCTGAATAAGCAGGGTCAGAGGGCACCAAATTTTCTGGAGCAGAGGGCACATTTCAAAATTTGAGAGAGTGCTGGGGGCACCAGTCACAGAATAGCTGTCATGAGGGTGAAGCATAACACAAAATGTCTGCCATCGGGGTGTGGCATAATACATAATTAGAGGGTAGTCATGCTGGAGCTTTTCCCATAAATGTTTTTCCATACTAGAAAAGGCTTGACCTGTTGAATTTCTGCCTGCCATACAGCTGTTAATAGCACAAGACCCCTGTTTCTCCTCAGTGCCAACCATAATCTTTGCAAAGTTTTCACACTCGTCTAATGAGGGAGGGGGATTCTTTAACATTCACCCACACTTACTGTATAGTAGTATTTGTAGAAAATAATTTCTAGGCACTCCCTGATCTCAGATGAACCCAGCACAGGAAAGATGCATCCTGGGTGCTAGGGAAAAAGAAAAGGCAAACTATGGAGATTCCAAGGACTAAAAAAAAAAGACAGATGCAAGGCAAGTACACCAAAAGGGAAGGCAAAACAGCAGCTCTTTAGGATCCCAGGGATCCCTGTTGTCTGATGTCCAAACAATTAACTTAGCAATTACTGTTCTGACTTCACTAATTGGCTGATACTGACAGGTAGGAGAAGCCAGGCTGGCTCATTTCACAGAAATTACTTAGAAGGGTACATGCACATTTTGCTCCATAACTTTTTTCTAGAGGACTAGAGGCTTACTTTTTTAAAATAAAAGGTCAGATCCTGGGCTACATCTTAGGCATGCCACTGAAAGCCATCATGGGTGCCCTGGCACCCACAAGTAACAGATTAGCAATCCCCAGAAGGGGTCAACTAGAGATACAAAAATTCACGTCAGTAATGTGATTATCCTGACAGAAAGCGAAGAAGCAGGAACATCCATTGAGGTACTGGTGTCAATTGGCAACTTTGTTATTGCTGAGTTTGAGACAGTGAAATTAAGAAGAAAATTTACTGGCAAAAATTTGTTGTGAAATTTTGTTTGTTGATCCTTAATATTAAATCTTCTTCTTAAAAAGAGGGACTTTTGTGACATTTATCTTCCCTGCAAATGATTATAAATGTTAGATTGAAAAGAAACAAATAATTAGGGTGTTGCCATAGCCAAGTGTGAATCCCCATAGACGTAACACCTTCCCTCATGGACTTGATGCTGATCTGCAACTTACGAATGCATACTAAAGTGACATATGCACAGGGTCTTGCTTTTTGGAAGCATTTATTTATAGGTGTCTGTAATTGAATTGTCACATGTTACGTTGGTTATGTTACATTGGTCATGGGTAATTTGCCAGGAAACCTTCTTCCATGGTTTCCAATAAACATTACCATATGTTTGACATTTGTCCATGAAACATTAGCTGTTTATATATGTTGCTGGCAATGGAATTTTTTTTCTTATTTATACTTTTAGAGAACACATTTGTCTAAGTTACATATAAATTCTTTAGGCTGCAAAACCATTATGTTAGTCACATCATTTAAAACACAATAAAAAGAGATATGTAAACTACCTGTGGCATACTTCATGGTTTACTCTCATAGGGAAGATCAATCCAGTTAACAAATAGTTTGATGTTAACTGGAGTTCAAATAATATTAGTTAAAACACAAAATATTACAGTATGTAAAGAAGCTTACAAAGTTACATTGTTCACTACGGAATTACTCTCTAGGCCTTGGTTTTGTAAGGCCTAATAGTGCCAGATTGGTCATCCAGGGTGAGCCAACTGAGTGCAAGTCAGACAGTGAGCTAGAAATGTTTAAATAAATAAATATGGTCCTCCTATCCAACTTGTAAGAGGAAAAATCCAGCCCTTTGCAGAGAAGAGCCATTGGCTGGTCTGGTCACCTCTCTCCTGTTTGTTTCTTGCAGGCTCACCTGACTGTAGATGAGAGCGTGCAAGGGATCCTCCATGTGCTTTCCAACCTTGGTGATGAGTACAGCGGTGCTTTTGTTGACTGGAAGGGAAAGAAACTTCCTTGGTGAACGTCTTTCAATGGATCAGTATTAGGCTGAGAGTCATAAAATGAACAATGTCCCACTTAGTTTTCAAGGCAGATGCTTGGAGTATTCAAGAAATACTGAAAAGGCAGCATCATTCAAGTGCCAGAATCACTTCACGCTATAAACAAACCTTCCTCTGTGATGGGAAACCTGTGGCCCTCCAGAAGTTGGTTGGGGTCAATCTTTCACCAGCTCCAGCCAGTGTGGAATGAGATTATAACGCTTTCCAAGGCAAGGTATTCACTGTTTTTCAAGTTGGCTTAACATCTTTTCTGGGAAACCTGATAGAAAACATCATTCAAGACAAAATTGCTAAGCATTAAAAAAGGTAAAGGTGTCCCCACACTTATAGTGTGAGTCGTTTCCAACTCTTAGGGTGACGTCTTGTGACATTTACTAGACAGACCGTATATATGGAGTGGGATTGCCAGTTTCTTCCCCGGCCTTTCTTTACCCCCCAGCATATGCCGGGTACTCATTTTACCGACCACAGATGGATGGAAGGCTGAGTGGACCTCAACCCCTTTTACCGGAGATTCTACTTCCTCCTTCCATTGGAATCGAACTCTGGCCGTGAGCAGAGCTTTTGTCTGTGTTACCGCCGCTTACCACTCTGCGCCATTAGGGATGGAAAAAATCTGTTAATTTCGGTTTTCTTATTTTCCCAATCTTAAATTCAGTTCTCCACATTTTTGCAGCAATTTGGTTTTTGTTTAAATCCTCATGAAAATTCTCCAGTATGTTAGTGTGAATTTTTCCTAATAAACACATTTTTGTAACCAGTTTTGATTAATGCACACATTTGTACAAGGAATTTCTCATCCTGTAATGCACTTTTGTATGTTATTTTCACTCACATACTCATTGTTATCCACACTTTCCCCTAACATATGTGTTATTGAAAACAATGTTCGGCTGGCAAATTGGTTTGCAAAATTTGAAATAGTGTGAATTTCCAAGGATGGCTGTGTTTCGGTTCTCATCTTGTTTTGGGAAGTGCAAATCTGAAAGATTTGGCTTGAAATTAGAAATGAATCTAATTTCTCACCCATCCCTACCAACCATGTAGAGCTGGAGTGAGGATCCTTTTTCAGCATGAGGGCCGCATTCCCTCATAGGTAACCTTGTGGGGGCTGCATGCCAGTACGGGGTAGGGCACGAAGCAAAAGTGGATGGAGCAATGGATGTGTCTCTTACCTTTGGTACAGTTGGCTACATTCTAGCCATGCAAAAACCACAGGTTGAAATACATGGACATACTCCATCCTCCATTAAGGGAAACGAGGCATTGTCACAATTCAAGGAACATTTCAGTAAGGCAAAAAAACACTTGAGGAGGGTGTCGAGTAGGCAGGGGTGTAGTTTTTCAGGTCTCAGGGGGTCTTAGACCCCTTACTTTTTGGAAGCAGGGTCCCAGCAGGGTCCCTATGTCTCCAGCATCCTACAAGCCAATGAGAGTGAAAAGGGAGTGTGTTAGCCACTAAGAAGAGTCTTCTAAAATGCTTCCTTGTCCTTTCCTGCTGTTTGGAGCCAATCAGAGGGAAAGGAGGTGAGTCAGCCACTGAGAAGACTCTTTTCAGTAGCTAACACTCTCCCCTTTCATGCTGATTGGTTCCTAGAGACGTCTGTTGTGGAAGAAGGTATTAACAAGGGTCTTCTTCTCAACCCAGCAGCAAAAAAGGGAGAGGAAGGGATTGATCAAATTGATCAATGATTTCTTGGTTAAATCAATTAGAGTTTGCAGCCCGTGCTGCTGGAGACACAAATATTCTGTGGCCAAGTCTGGAACTGCAGGACTGTACTCAAAGTTTCATCTCTTTGGAATTGTAGCTGTTGGCAGATGTGGCAGGATTGCCCCAGTAGCACAGCCAATTTTCTCCCCAAATAACCGAGAATGTTAGAATGGTGTCTGCGCAATGTGGAGAGCAGCAGAATGTGGATTGCCCTGCATCAAGGCTGTGGGCTTGGTTGAAAACTTGCACAAAGTTGTAAGATGCAGTGTGCACATTTGCCACACGGTGGCATCAATATAAATCCCCAGTACAAAATGCATTTCAATGAGTTCACTGGAAATTCAGATGGTGTTTCCTGTCTTTTCTTAATAGAAGATGGACTATTTAACTATTTAACTTGACAACAGCTGGATCAAAAGTAGCAGTGTGGTAGTTCCAAGTAGTAGTAATTTCCAAGGAAGGAGCCGTACTAATCTATTATAGCAAGAATAACAAAGCATCTTGTGGCATTGTAAACCAGGGCACTGTATACACACCCTGCAACCTATTATATTGGCTACAGCAGAGTGCTTCTTTCAAGCCTAATCTCAGTATTGGACGGAACCCTGTGGGCACCTGCACATTCCATGTTGGTGATCCCTGCCTTACAAGACTGAGCCTTGGCTAATAGCTGGTGACCCTGGTTAATATTAAGCTTAATAACAGGGGGATTGCTAGGACCTTATAGGAGCTGAACAACAGAAATATATAGTTTTGGAAATCAATTGAAAAATGTTTTTAAAAACCCAAACCCAGCCATACAAAGATCTACCAGTTTCAGGGATGTATGGAATGTTGAAATTTCAGCTGAGAGTGTAGGATGGTATTGCATCTGTGGTTGGGCCTCTGAGCTCATTACCTGCCTGTTCGACTGTCTCTTGTTCCCTCACAGCAACCACTGGTTTGGCTGAAGAGAAAGAGAGACACAGAGATAATGTGGTTAGTTTGTTCACCATGGCAGAAAGATCAGCAAGCAGGAAAGTACGCTCATGGGGTCTGAACTGATGGTGACTAACCAGGAACGTGAGTTTAAAATAAAACTCCTGATATCATGATGCCACTATGCAAATCTATGGTGTGGCTGCATTTGGAATACTGTGTACAGTTTTGGTCACCTCACCTCAAAAATCAGAGTTTGGAAAAGTTACTTTTTTGAACTACAACTCCCATCTGCCCAATCCAGTGGCCTTGCTGGCTGAGGCTGATGGGAGTTGTAGTTCAAAAAAGTAACTGTTCCAAGCTGTGAATTTGGAAAAAGTTCAGAAAAGAGCATCCAAAATGATTAACGAGACAGAGCGACTCCCCTGTGAGGAAATGTAGCATTTGGGGCTGTTTAGAGAAAAGACATGACAGAGGTGATGTTGATAGAAGCGTATAAAATTATGCATGGCGTGAAGAAAGTGCACACAGAAGAGCTTTTCTCCCTCATAACACTAGAACGCGTGGACATCCAATGAAGATGAAGATTCAGGACAGACAAAAGAAAGTCCTTCTTTACCCAGCACATAGTTTAAACTGTGGAATTTACTCCCGCAAGAAGCAGTAACTGACACCAATTTGCATGGCTTTAAAAGAGAATTAGACAAATTCATGGAGGATAGCAGTATCAAAGGCTACTAGTCATGATGGCTATGCTCTGCCTCCACAGTCAGAGGCAGTATCCTTCTGAATATCAGTTACTAAACCGTAGGAGGGGAGAGTGCTCTTGTGCTCAGGTCCTGCTTCCCATGGGCATCTGGTTGGCCACTGTGAGAACAGGATGCTGGACTAGATGGACCACAGGACTGATCCAGCCAGCTCTTCTTATATCATCATCATCATCATCAATCATTTATTACCTGCCCTTCACCAAAGGTCCCAGGGCAAGTTACAACCATTTTAAAATATGACATTAAAAACAATTTTAAAAACAAGCTAAAATCCCAAAATAGTGTGGGTCCTAAAAATACATGTCTAAGGTGTCAAAGGCCAGAGTAAAGAGGTGCATCTTCAGCATTTGCCAAAAACTGTACAGCAAAGTTTCCAGACACACCTGGGTGGGAGAGAGTTCCACAACTTAGGGGCAACCTTAGAGAATGCCCTCTCCTGGGCCACCACCCCTGAGCTTCTGAGGGTGGCAGAACTACCAAAAGGGTCCTCTCTGCTGACCTCAACACCCAAGAAGGTCTGTAGGGAAGGAGGTGGTCTTTCAGATATTTGGGACCCAAGTTGTTCAGGGCTTTAAACACTAACATGAGCACCTTAAATTGGACCGGGAAATGAACTGGTGACCAATGCAGCTGTTTTAAAATGGGTTATAAGAGATCTAAAGGGAAGCCGAGCCAATAATCTGGTTGCTGCATTTTGGACCACTTTATGTTTCGGAGTCATCTTTAAGGGCAGCCCCATGCAGAGAGCATTACAATAATCCAATCTGAGCTTGGGCCTCAAGTGACAATGCTGGATCCAGAAGTATCCCCAGGCAACAAACATGCTCCTCCCAGGGGAGTGCAAAACCATCCAGAACAGGCTATTGTCTTATGTGTGAGGTATTCTCAGCAACTGTTTCAAAGATCATCCAGGTCTTACAATGTTATCCTAAACATGTTACAATTAAGTCATGATGAGCTCAACGGGACTTAATTCCTGGTATATGGATATAGGATTACAACCTAAGTCTCACTAACTACTTTCAATCTATTCTCTCCAACAGGTGTATCTGCTCTCCTTGAGCCACTTTCCTTGTGATGCCTTGCTAGTTCTGAGCAAGATGTGGGGTACAGGATTCTCTTTGCCCAATTCCTAAAAAGGTCTGTAGGTTACATCCTATCCAGAGGGAGACAGAGAGAGAGAAGGACATGGCCCACATCACTTTTGCAAAGTTACTAAGATTAGCAAAACTTACTAAGTTTACTTAGAACAAAACAAGGCCCTGATTAGAGCCAAAAGGAAGGAAAGCACAAATGGAGAGCCTCCTTTGAGAATTCAGGCTCAGGAAACAAGCAGAAGAGGAAAAGAAAGCTGAAATTAAGATATTACCACAGGAAGCTGCCTTATACTAGGCATACCTTTAGTGTGGCAGCACCTACCCTGTGGAATTCCCTCCCTTTGAATATTAGGCAGGGGCCATCTCTGCTATATTTTCGGGGCCTTTTGAAGACTTTCCTCTTTCAACAAGCCTTTTAGGTTAAGACCTATCCCAGTCTAGGTCTGTGTTAGAATTGCTTAATATGTTTTTAAATAATGTTTTAACCCTTTTAAAAAGTTTTTTTACATGTTTTTAACACTGTTTTGTTTTAATGTATTTTAAGATCTGTTTTTATGATGTTTTAAAGTGTTTTTAGCACTTTGTTTGCCGCCCTGGGCTCCTGCTGGGAGGAAGGGTGGGATACAGATTACATACATACATACATACATACATACCAGTATCCTGAGTGGCTGTCCAGGTTTGCAGGCAGAGGTCTTTCACATCAGGCATCACCTGGTACCTGAGCTCTTGGCGCATGCCTAGGAGTGAACCTGAGACCACCTGAATGCAACAGTTGTGTTCCATCACAAAACTATGGGCCTTCCTCATCAGAAGAGAGCCGTATACAGTACCATTGCCTAGCCACTGGAGAATTGGCAGGTGAAAAGTTTCTCTCGGAAGATACTGACAGAGCAAAATGCAGGGACCTTGGTGTACCCATCTATCAACAGAGCCCCAACTGGTGAATTCTTTAATAAAATGAGAGACGTGGAACATGCGAGCCTCCAGATGTTGTTGGACTATAACCTGGAGTGGCCGGTGCAGTGGGATAGTGCATTGTTGACATCCTCTTGATAGCTGCATCACTGGTGCTTGTCTGATTAGTACTGTGAGCCCTGTGGAGAACCTTTGGTAGAGTGGGTCAGGGGAGGAGGAGGACTGGGATCTAGGGAAGGGGCCCAGTGGTCTGCAGTGGGGGAAGAGGAAACCGGTGTGAAGATCATAGTAGTCTGCTGAGTGACAGCTCACTTCTGAGGAGTGGCCTGTGGCTAATGAGGATGAACATTTCATCACCCCACCTTTGGACAATTCTCAGCTACCTGAGCCACCTCCCGCTCTGCCCCTTGGATCAGAGGTGGCTGGGAGGTGTGCAGAGGAGGAGCCTGGAGGTGAACTAGCTGAGGTGTCTCTGCCCCTGTTGCCAAGGATGCACTACTGCTTGCTCAGGCGCAAACAGATCAAGCCCACTCTCCAGCCCATTCATAAGACTGTGCATTTGCTGGCCCAGTCCTCATCCAAGAGACAGTTCTCATGCAAGTTGTGTGCCCATCCTGATCCTACTTAAGGAGTCTCAGGAGGCATGTCAAATTGTTGTGACAACATCTTTGCTTGAGTAGCCATGGCTAGAAATGCCTTTAGAGACATAAAAACCTGTCCTATTTGTAATTTGATCTATGTACCGCTTGAGTGTTAAGTTTTGAATTAAAGGTAACAGAGAAAAACACGTTAGTGATACCAAGTCTGATTCCGAGGAGGGTTAGCCAGGACAATTAGAGTGGCAGCAAGGGCAGGGCTATGCAGGCATACCAGTATGAGCACCAAATTGGCTCCACCAGGGCACCTGTACAGCCCCAACCTCAACAACACCCTGACTACAACTCCCATTATCCGTAACCATTGGCTTTGCTGGCTGAGTCTGCAGGGAGTTAAGATCCATCAATATCTGAAGGGGCACAGGCTCCCCATTCTTAATATAAATAAAGGAGGGAGAAACAATATTGTTGGAAAGGTACACTGACCATTGATAATTTCTAGCAACGACATTTTCCAAAGTCTCTTACGAAGCTGACTTTCCACCCTACTTGTTCTCCTTACATATGCCTGATGCTCTTCTCTTTCTCTTGCAATAACTATGCTTTCTTATTACTGGGGAGTTTCCAGTCTCCATCCAGGCCTGCTGTCACTGCTGTATCTTGGTGGAGTGAAGGCGAGAGTGGGGAGGAGAGGAAATGACTGTTGTTTCCAAAATTGGAAAAGTAGCTTTCCGCCATTCCTAAGGTCACACCTTCAGCACTTAATGTTCTGTATATGAAAGTTCAGAAGATAAAAAATATTTGTAGTTCAGGCATATTCTTTTTTTTAGTTTGATTGAAGGAGTGAAACCTGTTTGATCAGAGTCTTATGGTGGGTCAGGGAAAAATGAACACACATACCAGTGGATAATCAGTGGCAATTTTCAGGTAATTAGGTAACACTTGATTGTTTTGGGGGGGAGCTCTTCTTTAGATGGTAATTATTACTAAACTTCAAAATGTGGCGAGCTAGCCTTGCTGTTTGTGGGGCACTCCTCATTCTGCTAAGTGGGAGTTGGATTTCTGCACCCATCTCTTCTGCACTGATGGCACCACTGTGGGTAATTATAGTTCTAATCTATGCTTTTGCATCTGAGTCAGTATCAAATATTTTAACTGGAGCAGAAATGTCACTTGCCCTGTGAAAACGTGGGGTGCTAACCTTTTCCTATGCCCTAGCTTCTCCTGACTATTTATTTCCTTTTGAGTTATATAATGCACCTTTGAAAGGGATTAACAGCCCCCTTCGTTTCTTTCTAATATAATAATAAAAACATAACTGAATCAAATGAAGAGGCCATAATTGTGTTACAAATAGCAGCAGGGCAGCCATGTTGGCTTTTGACTCTTGCCTTCCTTTTATCCTTCAGTTCTCCTCAGATGAAGATCACAAAACTCTGAGCAGGGTCTGTGTCTTAATTACAACATTTTGGGTCAAACTAACTGTGATTGTTCGTGCGGTTGTCTGTTCATGTGTAAAATGGTGGTGGTGGAAGGGCAGTTTTGATTTTCAGATCAAAAGAGGTACATGGATGAAGTTAGCTGAGGCTTTATCCTCTGCCTTATCTCCCTGCCTTCCATCTCTTCAGGCACCATTATCCCAGCTGGATACCAGAAGTGAACCAGGCTGCAAGCAAATCTGTCATGGCAGCAGGAAGGACAAAGGGCAGAACATGTGAACAACAAACATGGCTGCCACTAGTTTGGCCTTGATGCACCAGCTTTCTCTCTCAACACATCTAGGAAGAGGCCCCCTCACTGATAACTAGTGACTCCAGGAGAAGACATATCTGTCTGAAAGTCTTATTTTTCCTTTTCTAGGGTTTGTTACTTTTACATGAAACAAAGTGACTTATATTGTACCTCGCTGGCATCAAAAGTATGTGCTTGGCAGTTGAGTTCCAATAGGTGTGCTGCGATGTTGGTGGGCAGTCTGCAGCACAGCGTTATTAGAGGAAAGTGTGTCTCTGTGTGCATGGCAGGAGGGAGCTAAAAAAGGATGTTTTAAAAATGTAGCATACTCTATGCACACTCCTGACAGGAAATGTCCCTTTGATTTTAACATGGTTGAAGCCAAAGCTACTCTGTGGGAGGTGGAGCATCAAGTGAGAGGCCGGTCATACGTGTCCAGAGAGTAAGGAAACTCTTTGAGCCTGCCCTGCTTAATCGGAGGAAGAGAATTCTTAGCTAACACACCCAGCCAAGGCAGCTGATCACAGTCTGGCTGAACTCAGGATTAAACTGGATTTCTAGCCTCTGGACTGAACCTCTGGGATTGGTGAGTATGTGGTTTTAAGGTGCTGACTTTCAGTCACTAAATTGCAATGAGAAACGGGCCTGCATCCCCCCCCCATGGATCTTCATCTGGATCTCTATGGGGAATTACTTGACCAGAGTGTGAAGAACAACAGGATTGCTGGAGAAATGGGGAACAGACATTTGAACCCCGGTCCTAAATCTAATGTCGAAGTTGGGAGGTCATAATTTTTGATACGTGAGGGGTATTTTTTTTTTCATGTATATGTGCTATTTGCTTGTGTGCAGTCCTACCTATCTCTTTGTTTCTGTTTTTTCAGGACTGTTTCATGTTTAAACCCCTGGTGCGTGTAAACTGTAATGATTACTGCACTGCATGAGAGTGACACTTATTTAAGACACAGTACCTATTTCTATTTCCTTACCCGTACAGCTTGTTTGTATTTCATTTTTATTTTGTACCCTGGTCTATCTGCTTCTCGTATCTGTTGTGGTTATCATGCTGTTTGACGTACTTGGGAGCCCAACATCCCAACTTTCCTAATGTGTACCAAACTTTGAGGAATTCTGATCACTGTGGCATTTGGGGGACTGGGATGCACTGGACTTGTCAAAAGGAACCAACTGATATGAGGAAATTAGTATTCTGGGTTGTGTAAGAAAATGTATTCCCATTAATATGTTAGAGAGTAACTTGCTCATTTGAGTTCCTGTTGTATCACAAATCCCTGAGCTCCAAGTAGCATTTTTTCCCCAAATGGGAAGATAACAAATTCAACACCCCAAAATTATTTTTTGGTATTTTATTTTAGAGTTGGCCAATTATATCTTACCTGTGCCGTCTGATTGTGCCTTGCACAAGAACTTGTGTTGGCAATCTCTAGGCTGCATTCACACCATACATTTAAAGCACTATTATTCTACTTTAAATAGTCATGGCTTTCCCCAAATAATACTGGGAAGTGTACTTTGTGGAGGGTGCTGAGAGTTGCTAGGAGACCCCATTCCCCTCACAGAGCTACAGTTCTTAGAGTTCCCTGGGAAGAGGGATTGACTGTTAAACCACTCTGGAAATTGTAGCTGTTTGAGAGGAATAGGGGTCTCCTAGCAACTCTCAGTACCCTGAACAAACTACACTTCCCAGTATTCTTTGGGGAAAACCATGACTGTTCAAAGTGGAATAATACTGCTTTAAATGCATGGTGTAAATATGGCCCTAGTTACACTACTGACTTCACTTTTTAACTTAACATAAAGCAAGTACCCATTTTTTTCCTAAGTCAAATGTTCGGCTTGTGTGAGAGCATTTGCTGTCTAAGGCTGCCTCTGGGCATGCCCTTCCATGAGCTCACGGTGCAGCTGGACCTCTTGAACCCCACTCCGTCAAGTCAAACATGCTGTGGGCCAGACCACCCCAGCTACAGGGCTAAAGATTGCTTTGGAGATGGCTTGTCTGTGAATGCAAGCATGTGTGAACTTGTGTCCATCTGGCCTCCTGCATACACTGCATGTGTTATGTGTATACAGAGGCGGGGGGGAGGAGATGGTTACCATGGCAGAGACAGACCTTGGGGAGAGCTGGCTTTGTTTGGAAGGAAGCACATCTTGATTTCTGCAGCCACTGCAGGTTGAGAGCCTGCCAAGGAGACTCAATGGGAACAGCAGATAACACGGGAGGCTTCCTCTTGGCCTGGCCTGGGTCACCCGGCCTCTATCTGTTGCACAGATCCCACATGTATCCCTCCTTGTGGAGTTTTTATTATTGTTAGCTGAAAGGAAGTGCCTCAGCAAATAAATTCCTCACTCTCCCAAAAATTAACTCTGCACTGCTCGGCTGCTGCACAGAGGAGTGGGGAGATAGACATTCCCACCACACTTCTGTCCGCTACACATGCGTAATTGCTAATGCACTAAGAAGAGGAACAGCAGACACAGAGCCAGATATTGAGGGAAGGGGTGACTGGCTCTTGCATCCATACAGTGGGGCATCCTATGTCAACATGAATATAGCAGAAACCTACACCCATTAGCCCCAATATGATGGGCTGCTTATTCTGTTGGCTTCAGAGTACATTTTGCCCATGGGGAATTGATCATGTGAGGGGGAGACACGCTATGTTCTCAGACGGTAGCATGATATGCCATCGCTTTCAAAAAGCCTGTTGCACAGTTCTGCTGCTGACTCTTGATATATTTTACCAGTTTCCATTCATTTTTAAATGGGCCGCTATTGTATGTTTCGAATAGATTGTTATCTGCCTGGAGCTCTAGGGACTGGATGAGATTAAAAAAACAAAATCTAGATATATTAATAAATAAAATGAACAATTACTAGTTTCAAACAAGACAGATGCTAGTATTCCTACTGGCCTTGATTATTTATTTATTTATTTATTAGATTTATATTCCACCCTTCCAATAGGAGCCCAGGGTGGCGTTATATCCCTTCTGCTCTGAGACACCTTACATGTTAATCCTAAATGTGTAGAGCAGGAGTTGGGGACCTGTGGTCCTCCAAAGTTTGTTGGACTCCAGTTCCCATAAGCCCCAGGCAGCATGGCAAGTTGTCAGGGATGATGGATGTTCCGTTGTGTCTAACAAGTTCCCCAACCATGGCATAGAGGTTTTATGTGGGTTTTCTTTTCTTTTCTTTAAGCACTGAGGGAAAGACACACACAATCAAAGTTATCTGATTCTTAATTCGTGCTACCCAGGGCTCCTTTGAAAGGAAGGGTGGGACACAAATAAGTAAGGGTCGCCAGCCTTTTTGGGACCTTGGGCACATTTGCAAACCAGATAAACTGTTATAGGCAGCACACACACACTGCAACCAAGCATACACACCATAAGCTATTATACAGGCTACAATAGAATGCTTGTTTCAAGCCTCATCTCATTGGGGAAGGGGATGTGGGCACTAGGGAAGGCCTGTGCAGGCACATGTCCACCCATGGGTGACACATTGGCAGCCCTTGTCTTAGAAGACTAAACCTTGGCTCTCCTCTGGCTAATTTCTAAGTGAGACACGACTCAAATTAAGCTTAAATAACATAGGTGTTGCAAGAGATTTAACCGGAGCTGGGCCACAGGCCCCTGGCAAAGGTTGCATAACAATTGCATATGTGAATTTATATATATATAAATGCCTATGGTGGCTGGGGTCTTACCTGCCTTGCTTTTTGCAGTATTCCCAGCCACCCTGTAAGTAAGGTAAAGTTTTTTTAAAAGGGGAGGGGGAGAGATAGGAGATTTGGGGCTCAGAGCAAACAACCCATCCTGGGGCTCAGGCCCCTTGGGCCAGCCCCTAACAAAACCCCAGCCCAAAATAACAATAGTAATCATATGCTGCAATTTTAATAAAGGTATCTATTTATTTCCTACCTCTTATCAAACGATACATGAAAAGGCTTAATAAATAATGGATAAAAATATACAATAAAACAATACAATAAAATACCCAACACGAGATAGTAATAAAACAACAATAAAAGCAGATAGATTAAAAAAAACCACCAGTAGCCAAATTAGAAGGGAACAGCAGCGGCAGTCGGAAGATAAAGCAAATACTAAAAGCGAGATAATAGCAAACCCTCATACTGAAGTGCCCACCTGTCTGAAGCAAAATGCTCCCCTCCATATATAAGGTAGTGATTTTCTACATACTTGGGGGGAAACAAAAGAAGAAAGGAGCCCCTAATGGCCTATAGGAAGCAGAAGTGGAACTTAGAACAAAACGCTGCAGTGTGAGGAGAGCTTCCTTCTGCACGCTCCATTCCCATTCCCTCCCAGTTTCGCACTTCCCCACCCCTACCCCATCAGTCAGTCAGTATTCCGTTTCCACGGAATACTGGGTTCACATTGGGTTGTCTTTGAGCTCCCCCCTCCCCCTGGTTTTAGTGTTTTCCCCATAAAGATTTCTTGTACTTATACATCCCTGATGGTACCTCTCTCTTGGATACTTTCTTCTTGTCTCCTGGAGAAAAAACAAACATCTGCTTGAATAGCTTAGTCTGTGTTACCAGTTATCTTTGGGTGAGAACAAATTGTCACTTTGCAGCCATTGTTACCAGTCTCAAAGCCTTGAAATAGCCAACAATATGCAGGAGAGATGCCGCAATCGAACATTTTAATGCATAGGATGGACATATCTTTATATGAACCTACCTAGGCCTCAAGATCTACAGGTGAGACCCTTCTTGTTGTCCATCTTGTGGGAGCTGATCAGTGTGCAGTGGCACTGAGTAGGGCTTTCTCTGTCATGGCATCTCATCTGTGGAATTACTTCCTGTTGGAGGTGCATGTGGCACCTTTGCTATCTGATTTTCAGCATCATCGAAATATGTACCTCTTTACCCATGTTTTGGGGGTCAATTGATTTGATCTGGAAAGACCAGCTATAAATGTACTGCCTTCAAGTCGATTCTGACTTATGGCGACCCTCTGAGTAGGGTTTTCATGAGGCTGAGAGGCAGTGACTGGCCCAAGGTCACCCAGTGAGCTTCATGGCTGTGTGGGGGTTCGAACCCTGGTCTCCCAGGCCGTAGTCCAACACCTTAACCACTACACCACACTATAACTGCTACATTGATAAGATTTAGTTTTTTAATAAAGTTACAATGCTGTCAAAGTGTGTTTTATTGTTTTAATGTATTTGCCTGTAAACTGCCCTGTGAGCCACGAATGAAGGATGTATAACAGAGGTTCCCACACTGTGGTCCGCAGACCACTAGTGGTCCATGAGCTTCGTTCAGGAAGTCTGCAGTGTGTCCGTAAAAATACAATTAAAATTGTGCAGCATCTAACACAGTGTATTACAATTGCTTCAACCAGCAGAAAAATCATTACATGGTTCTCCAAGACTCTCAGCAATTTTCAAGTGGTCCATGGGGGGGAAATAGTCTGAGGAACCACTTGTGTATAGAAATTTGCTAAACAAAGAAATAAATACCAGATATGCCTATGGGGATACATACATTTTGGAGTAAGGAACCAATTTTATTCTTAGGTTGTTTAGGTTAGCGATGATACTCATTCATTATCAATGTTTCGTTTTGTGAAGTGTTTTTCCCCCCAAAGTAGTTTACAAAAGCACAAGAATAACAATTAAAACAACAATTAAGAATCAATCTAATATAAAAATAAAATAATTGGAGGGTGAAATTGCTAGGCTATTTGCTTACTTGCAAGTAGCCTCAGCAGCAATCAGCTCCAATAACCTACAGTTGAGGAATGGTGGAGCTTCCCAGAGGTTTATAAACTTCAGAGGGTGCCATGGAAGGGAAGTTTAGAGAGGCTCTGCAATTCCCAGAAATCTCTGGGAAGAAGGGCTGATTGCTAAACCACTCTGGCCACTGGAGCTCTGTCAGGGGAATAGGGGTCACCTAATAACACTGAGTACTCTTCACAAACTACACTTCCCAGAATTCTTTGGGAAAGCCATGACTGTTTAAAGTGGAATAGATGTCTGGTGTGGATGTGACTCTAAGTGGTGGGTATCTCAGGCCTGGCACCAAATGTGGCCCTCCAGACCACTTTATCTGGTTCTTGGGGATCTCCCTGGGCCACATCATTCTCCAGCCCTTCTCCTGACCTTCCTCAACTTCTTTTGCCTGGTTGGAATGTGTCCTTCAGCTGTGATAATGCCTCATGATTACCGACATGGAGAGAGGGGGGTGTAGAAACATTTTATTTGTACAAAGGTAAGAGTCACACCTGTTGCTCTGCTCCTTTTTGCTTCTGGACCCACCCACGTACAGCACTGGTCTGCTTTCAGGCTGAAAAGTTGTTTCTGGCCACTGGAATATGGGAAGTAGTAGGAAGGGATAAGCTGGGCTATCTTGTCTTCTCCCTTGCCACCCCCAATGAACCCAGCTACTTCTGACAATGACACCACAGAGCTTACTCTTACTGATGATTTTGTCTCTTTAAGGGTTGGGAGCTGTTGATTCCTTTTGCCTTTCCTTTCAGCATGATCCTTTGCTTGCTGACATGAGGTACCTTGAGCTATTTGCTGTGTAAGCCTCTTTCTCTTATGGTTACTCTGTTTGCTGCTTCCTACAGAACATTATGTTCTAAAATGGCTTTTGTAGAACTGGTGGGCTGCTAAGTGGCCCCTGCCTATGAAGAAGGGACGTAGCTCAGTGGTAGGGCACGTACTTTGCATGCAAAAGATCCTGGGTTTAACCTCTGTAACATTCAAAGAGAGCTGGGAAAGACCTGTGTCTGAGATCCTCAACAGCTGCTGCTAGTCAGTGCAGTTAATACTGAGCGAGACTTGAGGTATGCCTGATTCCGTATAAGGTAGCTTTTATGTTCTAGAGAGTTGAGCTAAATGGGCTTTCGTTTCCTTCCAAGGTGATTTTTGTTTTAAGCATATAAAAGCTGGTAGAGTCAGATCAAGGGCTACTTAGTCCAATATCTTGCCTGCAAATGTGGTCACTTTGGGATGTATGAGAGCAAACATTCAATGCTGCAGGGAAACAGTGGGATACTCGCTTCCTGTCATTCACTATGAGAACAACTAATTCTAGTAATCGAATTCTACAGCTCTAAAAATCTGAGGAGTCGTAGAAACATCTTCAAGAGTTTCATGGCACGTTAAAGTCTGCTGGTTTTATTGATGCACAAGCCTTTGTGGACTAGAAGCCACTTCATCAGATACAAAGCTTCTCCCAATTTGTCTGTTTGGGTTTATCTAATGTTAGTTATGCTCTGAGTAGACCCATCGAGTCATATGTAACTAACTTCTACTCAGACCCATTGAAATTAATGTACCTAGGTTAACTCTGACTAGCACTGGATACAACCCACTGAAACTACCTCAGTCAATAACTAATTTTCTTTGTTGGGTTCATGTGTAACCAGTTTAAGTTTTTGAAAGGTTTTTACTGTTCATTTTTCATTATGTTTCATTTTGGTTGTCCTTTCCTTATTAATTTTAGTGTTTGGCCAGCATCATGCAGAGTTTTGTTTTCTTTGCTTTGAGGAGATATATGTATGTAGTTCTTTTCATATTTTATAATTCACTCTGTAATTGATTTTAATGGTGTTTATATATATATATATATATATATATATATATATATATATATATACACACACATACACAAACACACTTTTGCAGATTGCCCTTGACAAAGGGTTGTGCCAACACTCGAAACGCATTGGGCTGCAATAAACATTTTTCATTCTCAAATCTCTGCTGTTTGCTGGTTTGGCACCTCGAAGGTCCCCCTCTCTTTGGCTGGAGCTTTTTTGGGTGCTTCCCTCTTTGCGTTTTGCACTGGATACAACTTACTGAAACTAGCTTATGTACATATAAATGGATCTACTCTGAGTAAAGGTTAGTTGGATACAACCCTTTGTCTTTAAGGTGCCACAGCAAAACTCTTTGTTTTTGCTGCAACAGACTAGCATGGCTACCCCTCTGGAAGTAGAAATGTCCGAAAGGCTATAATCTCTTTGTTATTTGGTTTGTGATCAGTCTTGTATTTTTCTGTTGGTTCACGTGGTTGCCTTTTCTCTGAAGGGCTATGACTAATGCAATAATAATATTTAGTTAAATTTAATAATAATAATAATATATCTTAGGACCCTCTCTAGTTTCAAATGTAATCTGTTTTAAACTGTTTTTAATAATGTATACTATATTGTTGTGACCTGCCCTGGGACCTCCTGGTGAAGGGCAGGTAATAAACTTAATGATGATGATAATAATAATTATAAATCTGAAATCTACGTAGCTGAAACAAGTGCAAACAGTGGCTTGGACTGACATAATTAACTGTGTTGCATTCTGGGAAGGAATCAAGTGGGATGGAATCCAGGGGAAAATGAGCCCAAATCATTTTCTCCATTCCAGATGGTTTTGTGGGTTCTACTCAGAGCTTGGAAAAGTTACTTTTTTGAACTACAGCTCCCATCAGCCCAATCCAGTGATGCTGTTAGAGAGCAGCAGATGGCAGCAGCTGCAAGAACACTGATGGAGGGGAGGGAGGAGGGAGGGAGGACAGTGGTGGTGGCGGCAGCTTTCTGGTGAAAGGGCAGCTGCTTTGACTGAGGCAGCTATGCCTTTGGTCTCTAGACTGTCACTCTTTTGCCGGAGGAATTCAAACATGTGCCAGGAACTTGGGTTTGTGCAATTAAAGTGGATAAAATTGCTCTGTTGCCCTAGTGGAACAGACACAGTGGCACATTTCTTTTCCTTTCAAAGTCCACTTTACAACAATACCTTTATTAGGCTACACAAAATGTCACCAAAATAGGGGGCAAGTTTAAGAGTTCTCCAATAACCTCTGCTAGGCTGGATGATAAACAACCTGGCTGGTGTTGGAGCCATGGGGTGAGATCAACTAAGTCATACACAAAAGAGTGCCACTGTGATAAATAAACAAGTTACTTAAGTCAGCTGATTTCAGTGAGTCTACTCTGAGCATGACTAGCATTTGATAACACCCATAGAGTCTGCTCTACTTCACAGACTCCAGTGTTAGCTGAGTTTTTCCCTCCTCCATCTAGTCTGTTGAAGAGTTCTGGAGAACTCAGAAGCTAGCTGTTCAGTTCAAGTCTAGTTTAAAGATAACCCTAAGAAGGGAGAGCAGGGGTCTGAGGTTGCCCTTCAGTAGAGAGCACCTGGGCAGCAGATTGAGCAGGCACACAGGTCACCTGGTCAGTCTTCCCCACTATGTGGAGATGTATTTTATTTCTATTTAAAGTATAGTAACTATTTATCATTTTGCAACTATTCATATAAATTGGCACATACCTATTTTATGCAATTCTGTACCTTCTTCTGTCTTCTTCTTGTGCATGTGTGTGATGCATTTCTTTTTTAGCAATGCGTAAGTGGCCATTCTAGTTACCACCCATTGCCCCACTTCCTGGCCCTGTTTTTTTTTTAGTCTCATTCCTCTTGGCTGTGCTTTCTCCTATTACAGGAGGTTGCCCATCTGTCCAGCTGTTATCCAGCTGTCATAAATCTCATTTGTTTTCTCTTCTGTGTTTTTTCATGCCAAAAGCTGCTGGGCATCAAAATGTGTTGGATTGTGTCTGCTGGAACCTGCCTGGCCCAGCATATAATACATTCCGCATGTAGTTAGTTCATCCCAGCTGGGTTCTGAAGTGCTTCAGGTGATGTAAGCCAAGGCAGGCCTCTGTTTCTGCCTCCCTCATCCACTTCCCCCTAGCATTTCAGCAGTACTCGGACCAAACCAAGCTGACTTGTAGGTGTTGGGGTGCATTCAATTAAGTCTCACCCAGAGGAGACCCATTGAAATGAATGAACCTAAGTTAATCATGTCTATTAACTTCAGTGGCCTGCTCTGAGTAGAACTAATATTTAATACCACCACCGTGTTTTTCCAAGGCATAGTTACTTCTTGAGTTCTTCAGTACAGAAGCGCTTGCATGACACAAAAATAATATGCATGGGCACACACGGCACTGTAGTAATGTATTGTATATGCACCTAAAGGTGCCACATGCACACACTGTAATGTCTGCATAGATATGTGCTATGGCACTGTGCATTAAATTGCAGTTGGGTAATGAACAGTGGGGAGGAGTGCCTGGCTGGGAGTCCAGAGTCTGTGAGTTCAAATCCCCGCTCATGTCTCCTGGGTGTAAAGGGCCAGCTAAAGATCACCCCCACAGTGAGTGGCTCAGGGTTACGTGCCCTGCCACCTGTGTAGCCATGGGCAAGCTGCATTGTCCCAAGGAGCCCAGTTGCCCCCCAGCTGGCAGTTGCAGACAAGGAAGGGGCTGGCTGGTGAGGCTGTGGCAAGCTGAGCAGGCCCTAGGCAGCTGGGGAGGACTAGCCTCAGAGGGAGGCAATGGTAAACCACCTCTGAATACCACTTACCATGAAAACCCTATTCATAGGGTTGCCATAAATCATGATTGACTTAAAGGCAGTTCATTTCCATTCAACAGTGTTAGACTCAAATGGCATACCTGCCACCCCTCTTTTGACAGTAATGTGTATTACTTTACTGCCTTCCAAATGTGGTAAGTCAGCCCTGTTGTCTTTTGGGGCTCTTCACAGCTCATTCTGCTAAGTAAAGCCCTGGACCTCTGCCCTAAAGTTCTGCCTTGATGGCACTGCACACAAAACACAAGTCTGCACTTATGAATAGGCAAAGTGATGTGCTGGCTGGCTAAGCAACTGCTGGCAGCGCCAGTGGGCCCAGCTGCTTCTGTCACTCCCACTGGGGAGATGGTGAGAGAGAACATCTATGGCCAGCAGAGCAGCTGAGGAGCTAGCCTGTGAGTGTCTCTCTGAACACTCATTGATATGCAGTCTTCCTAGAGCAGCCTTTCCCAACTAGTGGGCCACCAGATGTTGTTGGACCACAATTCCCATCTTTCCTGACCATTGGCAATGCTGGCTGAGGCTGATGGGAGTTGTGGTCCAGCAACACCTGGTGGCCCACTAGATGGGAAAGGCTGTCCTAGAGAAACTGGTCTTATGGTAGTCTAGCATGTCTTAGGCACAAGAAGATTAGCAACAGCCTCCTTCCCGGCAATGTCCCGTTTATTGATGGAACATTTCCCTGCATGGTGTCCTTGCTCCTTCTGAAGCTCCCTGCCCCACGGAACAGCTGCAGTCCCAAGGCCACAGCTGCCAAGTGGTTATAACACAGTTCAAAGAAGAGACATTCCTGCAGGATTGACCTAGCCAGGGCTCTTAGCCAACACATGCAATGCAGGCAACCTCTTGAGCCCCTCGTTCACTAGAATGGGACTGTTTCTCTGCACTTCTTCTCAGTCTGGTATTCACCACTGTTAGAGAGACATTGTGTAGGTCTGGAGGGGGCCACTGGATGGAACTATGGCCATAACAGCTGCAATGTGATCTTGTGTCTGTAGTGCGGAGTTAAGGGTTGATGGGTCTGACATTGTAAATCTTGAGATTTGAATGTGTGCATGTTCCAACTCTACAGAGGAGAGTCCTCTGTTTGAAGGGCTGTTCCAAGCCAAGTCCACTATAAGGATAATTTTAAGAAGAAAGGGCAGGGGCCTTGAGGCTGCCCATTGACAGCACATGGACAGCAGACCAAGCAGTACACACATTTCTAGGTGTCTTCCCTACTACGGTGAGACGTCTTGTATTTCTACTTAAAATTATAGTAATTATTTCTAAATTTGCATGTAGATTGGCACATGCAAATTTGTTGTCTTTTTTGTGTGAATGATGCATAAGTGGCTGCTCTACCTGACACTCGTGTGGGGCAAGGCCTTGTGATGTGGGCCTGTCAACTCTGTAAAAAGACAAAAATCTGATGCCTAGGCAGAGCCCAGGAATGTGGCCTCGCAGTAACAGGGCAGAGCTAGAGATTACAGAAAACTCCAAACGGGGGGATTGCATTGTAGTCATATAATAAAAAAATTATATCGTCTTCAGTGCAGTGTAGCAAAGTGTTGTAACAAAGAAAATTGTCTCTGAGCATGTACAAAAATATGTTTCCTTCATTACCAAGCATATTCAGGGCACTAGGTTTTATCAGGTTTGGCAGTTATTAGTTGTGATTTTAACCTTTCTGTATATGCTTTTATACTGAGTGTACTATATATTACTGTACGTCACCCAGAGTGACGGGTCAACCTGCCAGATGGCCATCTAATAAATCTAATAAATAAATAAATATAAAATAATTTAAGGTTAAGGAGCAAGACATTCAAGGCATTTGGCATGGTAATATGTGCAGGTTTGGGCTTGATTCTTCTTGCAGCTAAACCTTGAACCTAGGATATTGATATGTCATACATTTCTGTCAATATCTTCTAAATGAGCCTCAGAAGTGCACTCAAGAAACCTAGTCTCTCTGTCACAATCTGGGTGGACTTGAAGAGAACTGGTGTAGAACTGCATTGACCTTGCTTGTGCACAAGTCAGAAGAAATAAGAGTCAATCTATTAAGCTATCTGCCATGTTTGCCTTTTGTTGAAACTCAGTTAACAAACACTTCTCAGTGGTCTTGCAAGATCTTGTAATTATGTATGGGAGTTCATGAATTTGACAGCCCAGTCCTAAACATCCTTTCCCCCCCAGAAATAAATCAGTCCCACCGATTTCAAATAATACGCAGGAAGGCTTGCAGCCTAATATTTACCTTATATGTCTGTTGACCTGCCCTGTGTTCTAATTGCATTGAATGCCGTGTGACTATGTGTTGTATTTCATTTATTTTGGTACGTAAACCATGTTGATGCATTACTGAAAGTGAGAACAATCAGCTTGATCAATTTGTGATGGGGTCAGGTGTCATAAATTATGTAATTAATAGAAAACATGATGAAATAGTGTTGCATTTTGCAATAAGTCTCACTTGTCCTCCTCGTAAGCTGATTTAATAGATGTATAAAACTCTCATCTCCTGGATGCCTACTGAGCATTAAAAGGGCAACAGAGAGCAAGAAAGCTAGCACAATTCGTCCTGTTGCAGGAATGGAGATTATACAGGGGCTGGAGGACACAAAGAGGACGCAACAACAGCAGCATGTGTTGGAGAGTGTAGGCAGAAAGAGTCCTCCCTGCTGAGGAGAAGGAATTTTTGCTCCCTCCCCCTGAGGAGTAACAGCCAGCTAGCTTGTAGTCTGCAACCTCCACCCTAAGACCGTGACAACACAAGGAACACAATAAGAATCTAGCAGCGATTTCTTTTTCAGTTCTGTGTTAAGAAAGTAAGAGCCCTGCTAGATCAAACTAATGACCCATCTGATCCAGCATTCTGTTTCCAAATGTAAGCTGCCTTATACTGAGTTGGACCATTGGTCCATCCAGCTCAGTATTGCCTACACTGACTGTCAGCAGCTCTCCGGGGTTTCTAAAAGGGGTCTCCCAGCCGTACCTGGAGATGCCAGGAAATGAACCTAGGACCTTCTGCATGCAAAGCAGATGCTCTAACCACTAAGCTAAGGGCTGTCCCCTACTAGATGCTTCTGGGATGCCCATAAGCAGGGCATGAGCACAAGCACTCTCTTCTGCTTTTTCTCAGTGACTGGTATTGAGAGGCATATTATGTCTGATGCTGGAGAAAATATATAGCCATCATGATTAGTAGTCATTCCTTTTAACTATCATACCTGCATGCTTGCCAAATCACCACCACAAGATGTGTTGATGGCCATTAGTTTAGATGGCTTTTTTTTAAAAAAGGATTAGACAAATTTATAAAAGACAGATCTATCAGGGTCTACTAGCCATGACAGCTAATATGAAGCCTGCACCTGCAGAGGCGGAAAGCCTCAGAATGCCTGTTGTTGATAGTGGTCATGGGGCAAACAACAGAGGATGAACATCATCTTCAAGCCTTGCCTGTGAACTTCCAGGGGCATCTGATTACTGTTGGAAAAACAATTCTTAGCAAGATGGTAAGAGCATCAGAAGTGCCCTACTAGATGAGACTGAAGGTTCATCTCATGCAGCGTCCTGTTTCCCATAGTGACCAAAAAGTAGAGGATGAAGGCAATAGGCCTGTTGCCTCCCAGCAACTGGTATTTAGTGGCCTATTGGCTCTTCACATGAAGGTTTAATTGTCATGAAGGCAAGTCCTATGAGGAGCTTTATTTTTATTTCATTTCATTTATATCCCACTTTTCCTTCAAGGTGGCAGACAGCAGTTCTCCCACCACCCATTTTATCCTCACAACAACCCTGTAAGGTAGGTTAGGCTGAGAGACTGTGACAGGTCCAAGGTTACCCAGTGAGCTTCATGGCTGAGCGAGGATTTGAGTCCAGGTCCTAGTCCGATGTTCTAACCATTACACATTGGTTGGATACATTTAGCCTGGAGAAGGGAAGGTTAAGGAAAAATGTGATATTTGTCTTCAGATATCTGTTCAGGGTTGTCATATAGAAGATGAAGCTATTTAATTGTTGCACTGGGTCAAGACTGCACACCCCAAATCAGCTTCAGACACTTTCAGGTATTGTTGATATAAAAAAGTAACAATTGAAAAATATTCTTATTCTCAGATCAATTACTTAATATGTGCAAATGTCCAAAATCTAAAACAGGTAAATGGAAGACCCCTAAAATCCTCAACTCTTGTCAGTTACTCCTTGGCCTATGCTAAAATCAGAATCAATAACTTTATTAAGCAATAAGCATAGGCATTTGTAGTACTATTGTGTTCACTTCTCATAATGAGAAGTGCCAGGGATACAGCACTTACCTAATTTTGCTTCCCTTTATAAGGAGGTCACTGGAGGCTCAGTGGTGTTTTGTAATATTTGCATTTCTTTAGTAATATCCAGGTGGAACATAGGAGGAGAGACACAATTTAAAATGCAGCCAATGTTCACTGCTCCCACACACCATATCTCTAGGAAGACAGCCAGCACCCTAAAATGCTTATAGAGCCCAAACTCATCTCTCTGTCTCTTTCTCAACTACTCAAACTCAAGCTGTTATTTTCATACATGGACAACTTCCCCCTCCTCCTGGCTAGAGGTGAGGGGTAATGTGGATGAATCATGTCTTCCAACCATCGCCTACTAGCCTTCTTGGGTCATCTTAGCTCCCATAGAGACACATCACCTAAATATTGCCAGTTCTTTTGTCAATATCAGGTATTCCCTCATGGCAACCCATATAGGTGGCCTTTGTGAGCCTCCTGTGGAGGCCGTTGTGGCCAAAAGGAGGTATTGAAATAAGCTATAACAATAACTGTGCGGGCACTGCTCCATGGGCCTGAACTTCAGAGGTGAGTCTGGTGGTGATTAGAGACAGAGTTTACATCTCAACTCTGGAATGTCCTCCACAGGTTGGCACCATCACTGACTGTTCTCATTGAGGTGACAAATGAAAACTTTTATAATCTCCTGGGTGTTTTCTTGATGGATGATGTTTATTATTTGCTGCTGCTTCTTCTGGTCTTAATTTTTGGTGATGTTTGGCTGTGTTGTTGTATTTCTAGTTTTATAGTTTGGATTATGTTTTTATGATCTTTCATAAGCTGCCTTGTGCATCAAATTGCAGGAAGGTAAGGGTAGATATTTAGAATATTTTATTGGGAAAAATAACATTGAGATTTATCCTAAATTTATCACATTTAGAGAGAGAATAATAAACACAGGTCTTGGTTGTTCTGTTGGTTTTCACCTTAAATTAGTTGTAGATGACCTGTGCTTGAATGGGTACAATTGAACTCAGATCTTGCAGGGCCAACCCTAATAAGAGTGAGGCAGCTGCTGGGCAGTGGGGAGGAAGTGGCAGCAACCCTCTCTTGGCTGTTTCTTCTGTCCCACATGGCAATTCCACTCAGTTGGAGGACAGAGCTATGTACAGGGGTGTAGTTGTCCAGAGTCCCAGGGGTGTGTGTCTTAGACCCTTTACTTTTTTGGGAGCAGGGTCCCAGTGTCTTCAGCATCCTATGAGCCAATCGGCATGAAAGGAGAATGTGTTAGCCCCTGAGAAGAATCTTCTAGCATGCTTCCTTGTCCTTTCCTGCTGATTGGAGCCAATCAGAGTAAAAGGTGAGTCAGCCACTGAGAAGACTCTTCTCAATAGTTAACACACTCCCCTTTCATGCCGATTGGCTCCTAGGGATGTCTGTTGTTTTGAGAGAAGGCATTAACAAGGGCAGAGAAGTAGAAATCAGTATTCAAACCTGGCCAGGTTATTCTAGAATATTAGGTTGTATATTCTTAGAAGGGGTGTGGCTGTGGGGGTATAGCTATGATTATCATGAAGGGACCTGCACTTCTGAATTTACCACTACACTACTGGCTACGTATACTGCATGGCATCTCCTATATTCTCTAAACTAGGCTGCTGCCCTCGGGTTCAGTGAACAATGCTGACCTATCACTAATGCTGAAATAAGGTTCTATTGACAATCCTATTGGCTTCTGTATGTGGAATGGAAGGGCACTGTTTTTGTTCTGAGGCTAAAAACTGTCTTGACCAAGCTCCTCCTAACTTTTGCCTGTTGTAATTTTATTATAAACCTAAGCCTTTAATGAAACCAATTCAGCTGGAGGATACAATCTCTATGGTTTTAGAAACTTAGTAAAATGCTACTTACAACAGGAGTAGGCAACACAGTGTCCTTCCGATGTTATTTATTTTATTTATTTATTGCATTTATATACTGCCCCATAGCTGAAGCTCTCTGGGCAGTTTACAACAATTAAAACATTAAAAACAAATATACAAATTAAAAAAACACATTTTAAAAAAGCAATTTAAAAACATGCTAAAATGTCCAGGAGAAGAGGAAAGTCTTGTTATTAGACTTACTAAGTTGTTAAATTCCAACTCCCATCAGCCCTAGCCAGCATGGCCAATGTTCAAAGATGATGGGCGTTGTAGTCTAGAACATCTGGAGGGCACAGTCTTGGTTACCACTGATTTGCAATTAGGCATCTGGGAAACGCTTGACTCTATGTCATTAATGGCAGCAGTGTGTATGCCACAGTCCTAAGTCTACAACTGTTATTGCCATATGGAAGAAACAAGAGCCTTGCTGGATCAGATTAAAATCCTATCTAGTCTAGCATCCTGTTGGACCAACCAGGTGCCTATTAGAAGCTCTCAAGCAGGACGTGGGCAATAGCCCTCTCTCATGTTTGTTCCCCAATGCATAGTATTTGGAGGCATGCTGCTTCTGATCCTGGAAGGGGTGTGTGTGTGTGTGTACATCAAAACTGGTAGCCATTGATAACCTTATCCTCCATTATTTTGTGGAAACCCCCCATTAAAGCCATCTATATCAGCGGTCATCGCTGCATCTGTCTCAGTCCTGTCTCAGTAACCTATTAGAATTCTTTGAGAGTGTCAACAAGCATATAGATAGAGGTGATCCAGTGGACATAGTATACTTAGACTTTCAAAAAGCGTTTGACAAGGTACCTCACCAAAGGCTTCTGAGGAAGCTTAGCAGTCATGGAATAAGAGGAGAGGTCCTCTTGTGGATAAGGAATTGGTTAAGAAGCAGAAAGCAGAGAGTAGGAATAAACGGACAGTTCTCCCAATGGAGGGCTGTAGAAAGTGGAGTCCCTCAAGGATCGGTATTGGGACCTGTACTTTTCAACTTGTTCATTAATGACCTAGAATTAGGAGTGAGCAGTGAAGTGGCCAAGTTTGCTGACGACACTAAATTGTTCAGAGTTGTTAAAACAAAAAGGGATTGCGAAGAGCTCCAAAAAGACCTCTCCAAACTGAGTGAATGGGCGGAAAAATGGCAAATGCAATTCAATATAAACAAGTGTAAAATTATGCATATTGGAGCAAAAAATCTGAATTTCACATATACGCTCATGGGGTCTGAACTGGCTGTGACCGACCAGGAGAGAGACCTCAGGGTTGTAGTGGACAGCACGATGAAAATGTCGACCCAGTGTGCGGCAGCTGTGAAAAAGGCAAATTCCATGCTAGCGATAATTAGGAAAGGTATTGAAAATAAAACAGCCGATATCATAATGCCGTTGTATAAATCTATGGTGCGGCTGCATTTGGAATACTGTGTACAGTTCTGGTCGCCTCATCTCAAAAAGGATATTATAGAGTTGGAAAAGGTTCAGAAGAGGGAACCAGAATGATCAAGGGGATGGAGCGACTCCATTACGAGGAAAGGTTGCAGCATTTGGGGCTTTTTAGTTTAGAGAAAAGGCGGGTCAGAGGAGACATGATAGAAGTGTATAAAATTATGCATGGCATTGAGAAAGTGGATAGAGAAAAGTTCTTCTCCCTCTCTCATAATACTAGAACTCGTGGACATTCAAAGAAGCTGAATGTTGGAAGATTCAGGACAGACAAAAGGAAGTACTTCTTTACTCAGCGCATAGTTAAACTATGGAATTTGCTCCCACAAGATGCAGTAATGGCCACCAGCTTGGATGGCTTTAAAAGAAGATTAGACAAATTCATGGAGGACAGGGCTATCAATGGCTACTAGCCATGATGGCTGTGCTCTGCCACCCTAGTCAGTGGCAGCATGCTTCTGAAAACCAGTTGCTGGAAGCCTCAGGAGGGGAGAGTGTTCTGGCACTCGGGTCCTGCTTGCGGGCTTCCCCCAGGCACCTGGTTGGCCACTGTGAGAACAGGATGCTGGACTAGATGGGCCACTGGCCTGATCCAGCAGGCTCTTCTTATGTTCTTATCTTGTGATATCAAATTCCAGTTTACCTATGTGCTGTATGAAGAGGTACTTCTTTGTTGCCTGTCCTGAATCTCCCAAGACTCAACTTCATTGGATGGTCCCAGGTCCTAGGAAAACTTCTCCTTTCTCCATAACGTGCATACTTTTATATGTGTCTAATAATAATATTGCATCCTTATCCTGTCCCCTCACAATGCATTCCTCCTCCAAAGTAGTCCCAAATGTTGTTACCTTTCCATGTAAAGTAGTTGCCTCTACTCCTTTAGTTGCCCCTTTCTGCACCTCTTCCAGCTCTACAGTATCCCTTTTTGAGGTGGAGTGACCAGAACTGTACACCTAATGTACGAAAAGCCTTGCTGGATTAGGCCAGTGGCCCATCTAGTCCAGTGTCCTCTTCTCACAGTGGCCACCCAGATGCCTCTGGATAGCCCATAAGCAGGACCTGAGTGCAACAGCACTCTCCCACTTGTGATTCCCAGCAACTGGTGTTCAGAAGCATAATGCCTCTGACAGTGGAGGTATATATAGTCTTGCTATAGATTTGGATAATAGTGTTATGCTATTGGCCATTTAATTTTTGATCCTTTTATTCTTTCCGTGACTCTCAGCTGACCTTTGAGTAGCCATGTGATCATCTCCTTTGTTTGCCATAGTGAGTTTATCTGGGAAACTTGGGAAAGAACATGTGGGTGTAGACCAGGGCGGCCTTTCCTGGGTTCTACTCCCACCCCATCCTGAAGAGAGGCTGTATTCTTGACTTATATAGCCAGGTCATGAGTTTATTAGGAATGATCAACCCAAGAGGCTCACAATATGCCTGTTTGTGCTTCAGCACTGTGGCAATGTGTTTTGCAGTTTGGCTCAAATGTTGGGCATCTGATGTCAATCAAAATTAAGTATAGATACCATTCCATCCTCTGTCTCATAACCGGCTAATCAAGCCAAGCCTCTGCTGGGCTGCCGTCCAATGGGAGCAGCCTTTTTTTCTAAAAGTGTGTGGGAGACCTGCTGATTGGAGGAGGGTGGAAACATGGACACTGTAGTAGCAAAGAGCTGCAAGAACAACAAAGCCAAGCCCTTGGAGGTTTGTTCTATAAATAGAAATGTGTAGCAAGGAGGAAAGAGGTGCGTACTTATCCCTCAAAGGGGAAAAATCAAGACAAAGAGGAGACAGTGCAGAGCTCTGGCTCTCAAAGGTGCCATCGCTTTCCATGGAGGCTTGGCACAGTACAGGGATTACAAAACACTGGTATCCTGGATGTGTGAACTTTTAGAAGAATAAGTCAGTGGTTCCCAAACTCCCATCCCCGCAATGGACCACTTGGAAATTGCTGAGGGTCTTGGTGGACCACTTAATCCCCCCCGTTTTAGCAATTGTAATGCGCTGTGCTAGATGCTGAATGATTTTTTAATTGTATTTTTGGTTGCTTCTTTGATTTCTTATATATTTGAATTCCATAGAATTCAGATTGTATTTCTGTTGCTTTTTTTATTTCTCATCTATTGCATTACAATTAAGAATCAATGTGAATATTTAATGTGATGGATATACCATCTCCTGTCTTCAGCCACAAGTTCAGATATGCTGTGGACCAGCTGAATGAAGCTCGCAGGCAATTTGGGAACCCCCTGGTCTAAGTAGTCACTTGTGTGTTGGGAGTCAGAACAAGGGCTCACTTCTGACCCTAGTTGCCAACTTTTTTTTTATCTTCTATTGCTTGATGCAAGTCTTTCCATATTAAGCGGCTTGAGCATTTGTGCAGTTGTTATACGTCCAAGTGTATCATCCGTCTTCAACAATTACATGAGAACTTCTTTGAAATATATTGGAAAGGCTGCCATGTAGAAGATGTCACTCCAGAGAGCAGGGCTAAAACCAATGGCTAGAAATGGCAGGGAAGCACATTTCAGCTGTGCGTTAGGGAGAAACCTCTTAACAGGATGAGCTCAAATTTTATTACAGTCAACAGACCATTGAATCAGATAATAATTGAAACAGATAATATCATTACAATCTCAATTTTAAAAAACATAAATGGAATATATATATAAATAAGTGAAATAATACATTTTTAAAAATGATAGTCAAACAGAGACTACTAGATATAGACCATCAAGAGTTCTACAGAGCTGCCCACGTTCCTCTCAGTCATTGGTTCTTACATTACCCTTGGAAAGATGGGAAGCCTTATTTGGGATGGTTAACCATCCCAAATTATAGGAAGACTTTTTCCCTAGCAAGGTTTAATGTTCTCCCTTCTAAATTACTCAATGGCAGATATAATAAAACGCGCATGAATTCGGGATGTTGCCCTTGTAACAATGCAGAGGTTGAGTCCAGCCTGCATGTTCTTTTGTATTGCAGTTTCTATCAAGGGGCCAGGAAGGACTTAATATACCCTATTATCCAGTCTTTCCCTGGTCATTCTAGCGAATCTCTTTAACAGGATGAGCTGTGTGACAGTGGAACGGACTGCTTCAGGAAGTGATGGCCTGCTTTGCTGGAGGAATTTAAACAGAGGCTGGACAGCCACCTGTTGGGGCTGCTGTTGCTGCATCTTGTATTGTAGGTCCTGCTTTAAGCTGGGGGTTGGGCTAGATGATCTCCATGCTCACTTCCAACTCTCCAAGTCTATGACTCTGTGGCAGCATTTATATGCCAATTTTCTGCAGTGGATCTCAAGCCAGCTTTTACAGTCAACAACATACAAAAGAAAAACAATACAAAACAAATCAGCAAATGAGCTTACCACAATCAAAATAAAACAAACACCTGAAAGGGTATTTGCATACTGCCTAATAGACAACGGTCTTAACAGGAGGAGACCTCCGCCACCGAGTTGGCGTCAGCATCTCTATATGTCTTGGGACAGAAAAATAGTTGGGGTCTTTGACACGTTAATTTTACGTGTGAATGTTGTTGATGCGAGCAGAGGGAAAACGGAGGCATGTAAAAATTAAAATGGGAATTTTCCTAGCAAAAGAGGATATAAAGAAAATTAGGGTGTGTTTTTTTACATTCGAATGATCCTGCTGCGAAAACACTTATACGGTGGCCTTGTGCAGACGTTACGCCTGTACCGGGAGGAGAGAGGAGGCTGGAAAGGGATCGCTTCCGCTGGCCTTTTTTTCCCGCGCCCTAAACACGCTCGGCGTAACTTCTGAAAGCATAGACGCGACCCCGCTCCCCGCGCTCTGCGCGCGTAACGTCTGGAGGGATGATTGGTGATGGCTGTACCGGGAAGGCCGGGGCGGGTGGCGCAGCCGCTGCTTCTGATGGATTCTCCCCTCGGTATTAAGAGCGGAGGGAAAACGCCGCCCTCCTAGCGAAGTTCTTCTCTCGCCTCCACGCTCTTTCCCGGAGGAAGACGCTCCTCCCCCCCCATGCTCCGCCCGACGCTTCGTCCTGCGCCGGCTCCTCCCCGTCTTGTTCCCGTGCGGCTCGGGTGGCTGGCTGCGGGACGGACGAGCTGTGGTGGGGCGTCTGGATTGCGACGGGGCGGATGACCGGCGGGGGCTCAGTTAGCAGCCATGTAAGTGCCCCATCTGCGCCCTGGAGACGAACGGCTTGCTCCCCTCCCCTTTAATTCTGCTAGGTCTTTTGGCGTTTTGCATCCCTGGCGAGAGACTGTTTTGAGCGCACGGGACGGCCTGAAAAAAAAGGGGGGGGGAGAGAAAGAGAAGACGGGCGCCCTTCCTCCCTCTCTTTGCGAAGGGGTGGAGTGTGCGACGCTCCTGGGTCCTCTGTCGGTCCCCTCACCCCCCCCCTACAGCTTTTCCTGACGTGTTGTCCCTACATGGAGAAACTCCACTGCCCTCATTACCTCACGCTCCTCCTAAACTCGGAGATATTCGGGGGGACGGTGTGGGTGTGTATGTGCGAGACCCGTCTCCCTGCTCACTCTGTTGGCTCCTCGTCGGAGGACGATAATGGGGGGGGAGCCTCCCTAGGGGTGCCGTTGGCGTGGAACTTCGGGGCAGGAGCCCCCCCCCCCGAAATGCAGTAGTATTGGGTTGCCACATTTTGGAGTACGATAAATTGGATGTAAGAAGTCCAGAGGCTAATATTCCCGAAGGCGCCTCCCCCTCTGAACTCTGCTTTGTCTTCCTGGCCCCTTATGAGTAAGAATGTTATAAGAGGCTTGATCTTTCGCTTCTCAGCCCCCTTGGAAGGGAAACGGTTCAGGGAGCTCTTAATCTAGGATATCCTTTAGGGTGGATGGCCTGGGCCTTGTTTGCTTTTTTTGAATTGCTTTTTTTTTTTGCTTTGTTTTTGCTTGCTTGTTTGTAAAACTTATATCCCACCTTCCTCCCAGAAGGAGCTCAGGGCAGCAAACGACAAACCAAATATCTTAAAAACAAAGTATATGTAGGCTCCACCTACACAATACATTTAAAACACAATTATACCACTTTCAACAGTCATGCTTCCCCCCCCCCAAGAACCCTGGTAACTATCCTATGTTAAGGGTGCTGAGCTATTAGGAGATGCCCTATTCCTCTACCAGAGCTCTGTGAGAAGAGGAATTGATTGTTAAACATTGGAAATTGCAGCTCTTGTGAGGGGAATAGGGGGTTCTAACAAATCTCAGCACCCATCACAAACTACAGTTCGCAGGATTCTTGGGGGGAAGCCATGGCTATTTAAAGCGGTATAATGCATTACACATATAGCACAGATGGGGCCTTAGTGGAATAATGTCATGGAAACATCTTTCTCATCCTCCCACTCCCAGTATTCCCTTTTGTAGAATCTTCGGTGTATGTGGTGGTGGTGGTGGTGGGAGGGGAGCATTGTATGGTTTCCGGATCAGGATTTTGGAAATTCAGTTGAGGGCTGAGCAGGAAAAATGTTGTAGCGGTAGTAGCAGCCTTCATTTTGCTGCCCCTCACCCACCTGGGGGGTAGAACATCTTTTTAGCTGAGGTTCAACAGAGGCAGTGTTTAATTTCTATAAGGAGAGGCAAGTGGAAATTGCTCCATTTCCCCTAGAATCTCTGTGTATATTTATACCAAATGCATCCTATTCATGTGTGTTACTCTTGCACCACTGTGAACAGCACTCTGCATACATTCAGAGGCTGCATGTTTTTGTTGCATCATTTATTGCTGGGCTGAGCCCTGGGCTCTAATACTATTTATTAAATTTAATATCCCACCTCCCTCCTAAAGGAGTCCAGGGAGGCAAACGTAAAACAATTGAACAAGAAAAAGAAAAACACACTAAAAACAGTTACAAACATTCCAAAACACAATTACAATTAAAAGTATTGTAAAGCACAGTCAATTTTTTTGTAAAAGACATAGCTGATTCTGTTTTTCCAATCAGTGATCTTCAGGTACCAAGCAGATACCAAGGCTACAATCCTAATCCCACTTATTTGAGAATAAGCACCACTGAATTCAATTAAATTTACTTCTGAGTAGACATAGTTAGTATTGGGCTGAAAGCCCTCCAGTCCAGATTGATGCTTTTAAGTTGCATATAATGTGCTTTCTGGCATCTTCTCTTCCAGCTCTGCTAAGAAGTGGAAAAAGAAGGCTGGAGACTGCGGTAGTGGCAAAAAGTGTAGAGAAAGTTTGGGGGCTATGATAGCAAGAGAAAGGGAAAGGATATGTGGATCTGGCATTGTAGGTGAGGATGACTAGTGGGTGTGTCTCCATGCCATGGAAAGTGGTAGAAGAGGGATGCACAGGCTAAAGGATTTGTTACCACAGGTACAGGGCTCTATTTTTTCTCATGGCTCCTTGCTTCTGGTTGCTGTTTTTGTGGCCAGCAGCCACGTTGGTCATACCAGGTAATTTTCATTTTCCATTTCATGGCTGAGTAGCCATTCTCTGCAAATGCTTGATTAAACTTTCAGTTCTCGAGCATGCTGTCTGGTTGCCAGTTGGCTGTGATTTGCCTGCCCACATCTCCATGCAGCTTGTTGCATTATTTGTGTAATTTGCAGTGTGGGTTTCACAGCCTGAAAGTTCTCCTAAGGAGGTTAGCAGGGTGTAATTTTGAGATGAAAGCCTTCTGTTCCCTGCCACTTGCCTTCCTGGGCCCACAAGCTCATGGTGTAATTTTGGTGCCAAGGCTGGCACTCTCTCTTCTGGCACTGGAGTGGTGCAAGCAAGAGGGATCAGGTAGGAGCAGCCAAGCAAAGCCTAAAGGTGGACTTCTCTGTTCACACTGTAATGTATAATTGAGAAGCTTATTTAAGAAACAGAAAATAGTGACAGTTAAATGGGGAGCGGAGCCCATTTCAGAGATGACCTTTAGAAATGAAAAGTCTGAGCTAACTTGAAGAATCTTCTTATGAGCTGAGCTGGAACAGTGTCCTGACACCCCCCCTTTTATTTATTTATTTATTAAAGAAAAGCAGCCTTGGATGTAATTCAGAGGTGGAAACTGCTGTGGGGAGGGGTAGAGATGTAAAATTTCCAGAAATTTTGAAGCCATGGGAAAAACCCAGTTTTTTTCTGTTTTTTAGAAAAAATGGAAATTTTCAGAAAAATAAAAAAAATGCAATATTAGCACTTTTTACAGATTGAAAGTCACTTTGTTACTTCAGGAACATCAAATGTAATTATGTACACATTGGTTTGGCATAAAATTATCACATTTGGTATATTAAAAGTACATTTTATTCAAACAATTATTACAAATTAAATTTACTTTTTAATTTTTTTACTTTTCTTTGCAACAAATGGATCTGCAAGATCTTAAACTGTAAGGAACACCTAAACTGTCAGGAGCCTCTTTTGTTTTGCCAGTTTATGAGGAGCAGGAAAACTGTTTTTTTAAAAAACACAGAAGAAACCATCAACATTAATAACAAAGAAAATTATTTATGTCTCTGCTAGTCCTCAACAGTGCGGGGCTATGGAGTCGGGAGCAATTTTGGGTGGAGTTGGAGTCGGTAGAAATGTTCCGACTCCGACTTCGACTCCTTCATAAATGGAAAATGTATGTTAACTAGTAATAACAAATTTACTGTAGTAAAATGGTAGCACAAGGCATTTCATCACCACCACATGAATCCAGAGCTTGGAAAAGTTACTTTTTTGAACTACAACTCTCACGAGCCCAATCCCTGGGGCTGATGGGAGTTGTAGTTTAAAAAAGTAACTTTTCCAAGCTCTGGATTCACGTGGTGATGATGAAATGCCTTGTGCTACCATTTTACTACAGTAAATTTGTTATTACTAGTTAATATATATTTGCCATTTATAAAGGAGTCTGAGTCGGACAGTAGAAAAATAGAGGAGTCGGAGTCGAAGGTCTGGCGTACCGACTCCACAGCCCTGCCACAGTGTCAAGCAGACATTGTATAGTGTAGTATAGTTCATTTATATACCACTTTTTGGCCAAAAGGCCCCCAAAGTGGTGAACAAAATATTATAAAACATATTACAAAAAAAGATTACATAAGAAATAACCAGTAAAAATACACAGTAAATATACAATGCAACAAAAGCAATGCAAATACAATGCAACAAGAACAATGCAACAAAAGCAAAAAAAATTGCAACAAAAACAATGACAATAAAGCATCCATTCCCATAAAAAGAACTGATAAAAAGGGGGGGCAAGATTCAATGAAACATTTTATTCGTCATGCTAAAACAAAACATTCCATAATCCATTTTTTCTTCATTTTCCCCAATTTTCCAATTTTTTGGAAAAAAAAACAGAAAAGGCTTTGGGGAAAACCTGGTTTTTTTCTGATTTTTTTCCGGGCCTTCACATCTCTAGGGAGGGGGTGATTAACTTTTTCCTCCTGCCACTCAGAAGCCCCCCTTCTCCCTGGGCATGCTTATTTGCTCTCTTTGGAAATATGGACACACTATCTGTTTCTTCCTGAGTTGGGAAGAAGCCGTTTTCCAGTCTGGTACTTTTCAGCTCAAAAGTGCCCTCATCCCCAAAAGTGCAAGGTGTTTGTATCTTTTTATTCCATGGAAAGAAAAGGAGCATGATGGGGAAGCTCTCTGTTGACAAATGGCAGGTAGGGAAAGGGTTAAGCAGCCCCACCTCCCTACCATTCCTTTGCTTGGGTTTGCAGCCTCCAAGGCTACTTTCTTGGTTTTTTTTTTAAAGAGAGATTGATTCACATATGGTTTCACACTTTCCAGTCTATATTGTAGTTTGCCTCTGTTCACTTTAACAAAGGACAAATGTCAGAAAGTACAGTACTTACGTGGTGGTAATTCAGGAGAAATGTGGTAGTTATTCAGGAGAAAGTAGGTTAACTTTTTATTGTTCATACCCCTTCTAATCAGTACACATTTCCTCCCGAGAAGTATTGTGCAAGGTGAAGTCATAGAAGGATATCCCACAGTTCACTTCTCCTTTCTTGAGAGGAAATAGCTGTTGTCTCTGAGATTGGCATAGGCACGCTCACTCTCTGAAGGGAGGGCAGCCATTTGTGGAGCAAACTCTTTAGGAAGAAGTTGGTGCACCTGTTCCCATATCCTCCTCAGTCTAACCCCAGTTTTAACAAACCCTTATTGAGGTTTCTTAAACTGTTTCTCCAAATGTGGTCCTTAGTCCTGAACAACAGCTATGGATCATGGTAAAAAATATTTATTACAATTTTTTTGCTCCTTTCCTCCAAGAGCTCAGAGCTGCATATATGGTTCTTCTCTTCCCTCTCCCTCCTCCTGAATTGTATCCTCACAAGAACCCCATGTGGTAGGCTAGGCTGATAGAGAATGGGCCAAGATGGGCTTCATGATTGAGTGGGGATTTACATCTGGATTTCCTGGGTCTTGTATCTCCTGTATATGTTTCGGGTAGGGGATTAAATGCATATGAGGCAGAAGTATTTATCATACCATATATTAGAATGTGGTTGATACAAAAATTGCACAGCCATGCTATTGGGGGCAAGAATATGTACCATTCTCTAAGGTAAATACGTGCATATAATACTACGTGCATATAATGATGTCTCCTGGTTAAGAATAAGCTTAAAAGAATCTCTTTCTAGTAGTTTGGTCAGGTTTTCTTTGACATTTAGGATGTGTATGTGATGTTGTAAGACTGTGTGTTGGACAGCAGACCTGGAGGCTACCTTAAATAGCCTTAGCAGAGTTGGCAAGTACTTTTCTTTTGTTAGGGAAATTGGCTCATTGTTT
Source organism: Rhineura floridana (assembly GCF_030035675.1). Lineage (NCBI taxonomy): Eukaryota > Metazoa > Chordata > Lepidosauria > Squamata > Rhineuridae > Rhineura > Rhineura floridana. Next base: position 21,776,230 of record NC_084492.1, on the reverse strand, counting down.
TGAATAGCTGGCCCACAATGACTAGGAAATAGCTGGAAGGTCCTTTTGGTAAAAGAAAAAGCCTCTCTCTTCATCCTTGGTAAGGATGATGTAATCCAGGTGTCTGTGTGAAGAGGAGACTGCCATTTGAGGACACTTCCAGACTGTCTACTATTTTTGTGGGTGGGATTCCGTTGCAAACCAGCAAATTCAGGTTGCATAGTGAAAGTGGATTTGGTGCCCTTGCGCAACAAACCTGCTTGAAGAAAGTCAGTCTTTTTTAAGATAAGGAAAGAGACATGAAAATGCACTGGAAAGTGTGGCATAACGATTGCTTGACATGGCATTATATAGAACCTCCCCACAAACAAAATCTGAATGCTCAATAAACAGCCAATGTCATAAAACTTCTCTGCAAACTTTGTGCAAACAAATAAGTCTGAAAGCTTAATTAAACAGGTTCTCTGGAAGTGACCTTTGTCAGACTGAAAAAGATGAGACAAATACCTTAGCTTGGGCCCTTTCAGCATCTTGGGTTACTGGTTGTCTCCCTAGAGAGCTGAGGCAGGAACAGTGGATTTTGGCTGTCTGTTGGAGCGCTTAAGCTGTGTGTCTCCACCTATGCCTAACTGGTATATTTGTAAATAAATGCAAATACTACAAATACTACTGCCAGGACCACTGTGTGAGAGAGATGATACTAGGGGAATGTGAGAATGGACTAGGAAAAGGCTCAAGCGTGGTCCTGGCACCAGCCTGGGAAGTGGAGCCTGGGAAGATTCCAGTGGACTTTTGGCCAAGCATGAGGCGCTTTTAAATAGTTTTAACTAGGACGGCAAGGTTCAGGCCAGCACTATGAAATGAGTAGCACTTTAATGAAAAGTGTTTACATACTTGGGGTGGATGGGAAAGGTGTGTTTTCTCTCTCCTCTGGGCTTTTTGCCATGACAAAAAATTTCAAGGGGAATTTCTTCCTGCAGGTTTAATATTTTACAGCATCCAAGGAACCAGTTCAGGGTTTCCTAGCTCACGTTTGTGCTTTTGCTTTGGGCCTTCAGTTCTTAATAAATCCTTAGCTGTACCTGTCTTTGAGGTATGCCCAAAGGATCCAAGTATTTTTCAGTTTCTGGATCCTCAGGGTTGGTTTGTATACCACCCTTTTGAGCCGTCTTGGTTAAAGACTAAGTCTTCTCATTTAAAGTTAATTTTGTTTCTCAGCAGACACTATATGCACATGCGTATTCTGTATTGGATCAAATCCAAAAAGGTTTGTGAGAATTTATATGGAGGATTTTTGAGGATCACTACAAAAGGGAATGACTCCCTTGCAATTTCCTTGTCCTCAAGAAGGCCTGTGCGCCTCTCCATCACTGGGGCATTACAAATCACAGCACTGCATGTTGGAATATGGTTGCATGATGCAGAAATACAAACGAAACAGTAGTGGGGAACCTTTTTCAGAACAAGGGCCACGTGCCAGTGGTGGACAAGGCCAGAGGCAGAAGTGGGTGGAGAAATGGATGTGACTCTAACCTTTGTGCAGTAGGGTGTATTCCAGTGCACAGAAGACAGGAGTTTCTATATGCCCCATCATTCACATCTCTTCATCCTCAGGCAAGTAAGAAACATTATCATGTTTCAAAGACACATTCCAGCCAGACAAAAGTACTTGAGGAGGGTGTGTAGCAGGGCTGGTGAGGGGCGTGGCCTTGGGAATCTTAAGGGCCAAACAAAGAGGCTTGGAGGGGCTGTGTTAGGCCCCTGGTCTGATATTTCCCACCCCTGATATAAAGCAATGCACACAGGGCCGGCTTCAAAGGGCGGCTAGGTAGGGCCCTGGCTGAGGGCCCCTGGGGCTACAAGGGCCCCTGAGGGGCCCCTCCACTCCCCTTGCATGATCTGTGGAGCTTCCGAGCCACCCACCATTCCCTCGCTTCACGTACCTTTCTCTGCTGACTTCTTTTGTTGCTGTGTGCAGTGCACACGCAGTGCTACCATTAACCAAGATGGCGACTGAGGTTTCCCTAAGGTGCTGATGCCCCTGCCACCATCTTGGTTGACGGCAGAGATGCGCACACATGAGTGCCATCAACGAAGGTGGCGGCGGAGGCTTCAGCCCCTTAGGGAACCTTGGCCGCCGTCTTGGTTAATGGTAGTGCTGCGCACATAGCCGCAAAAGAGAGGAGGCAGGTAGGTGGGGCATGCACATAGCTGCACATGTTCACGCACACATGTTGGGGCCCGGGGCAAGTTGGTGCCAGCCCTGAATGCACAGCACAGAGAGAAGTAAAGGCTGCAGGCCCAAATCCGAGGGTGAAGCTACCACCGGGTCTGATATTAACTCACATGTTATTAACCCAAGAGGAACCATTTCGGAAAGGAGAACTTGAATGCCTGACAGAAAGCATCAGAGCCAAAATATAATGAGAGCAAAAAGTAAGAACAGCTGAGCTGTTTTCACAATATACACTTAAGATGGCATCGTACTTGTATCGTCTGTATCCAACTCTCAGCCCTTGGGAGGGGAAACAGATGCTATGCTTCTCTTCAGTAAAAATGGCAGTCTCTAGACTAAGGATGCGCACAATTGAGTTTGCTTTTTGTTTTTTTAAAAAATACAGGGGCGGGATAGCGCATGCTGGCTTCATCCTTTGCATTTAATGTTCACAGTTCTAGGGACTATCATTAAATGAGAAGTCATCCGTTCCCTGTGTGACATGCTGTGTTAACCCTGTTCATACATTCACATAGCATAGTTAAACTATGGAATTCCCTCCCACAAGAGGCCGTGATGGCCATCAGCTTGGATGGCTTTAAAAGAGGATTAGACAAATTCATGGAGAATAAGGCTATCAGTGGCTACCAGCCATGATGGCCGTGCTCTGCCTCCACAGTAGGAGGCAGTATGCTTCTGAATACCAGCTGCTGGAAGCCACAGGAGGGGAGAGCGCTGTTGTGCTCAGGTCCTCCTTGTGGGCTTCCCATGGGCATCATCTGGTTGGCCACTGTGAAAACAGGATGCTAGACTAGATGGGCCATTGGCCTGATCCAGCAAGCTCTCCTTATGCTCTTAAATACAAGTGCTAGTGATGTGAGTTAGTGCAGTGCAATTCTGTCAGGGTTGCTGTATCCTGCACTGAGCAGGGAGTTCAACTAGATGACCTCCAAGGTCCCTTCCAGCTCTAGGATTCTTTGAATTTCTTTGTATGTTTATTCAGAAGTCAGTCCTACTGAGTTCACTGGGGCCGTATTCCCCATTAAGTTTCTACAGGTAGCCTCTTTGGATCTGAGGTGTGTTATAGCAGAAGGAGACAGGGGATGTAGGCAATAGGCCAGGCAGTATTCTGACCTGTTCCAGGCTGCTTTACAGGCATACTCTTTGCCTGTTCTTCTGCTAACATTCTTTGTGTCTTCTCTGAATTGTAGATTGTTGTTCCACTAAGGTAGGCTGGCTTTTGTTTGGCTTTTCCACAAGCTGTGGCTGGATAGTCTCAAGCTTCTCCTGGTGTCCGGAGAGGCAACTTTGCATGCCTCCTGGGGGCATGCAGCTACCGCTTGCTTAGGTAACAACTGCACTGCATGCAGCAAGGGGCAGTCTGTAGGAAGATGAGCCTGTTGTTATATTAGCTGACTCCCAGGGAGCCTCTTTCTTTTTCCTTGTTCCTTTTCTGGCTTGTTCAAGTGTGGGAATGTGCATTCTAAACCCTGGGGCTGTACATGGTTTCTTGAGCAGCTGAGCCTGAGTTCTCCCCAGCATTGTTGGGAATTTCTTCAGTACATATACATATAATTTCCCCCCTGTGTTTTGTTCCATGACATCTTCCCTAGGCCATGTGACTTCCTTTTGAGTTTGCAGTTTGGACATCTGCTGTCCAGAAGAGGCAGGAGGTTATTAAAAGCCACTTCCTGTCGCTGTGCTGCAGCTTGATTGTGTTTGTGCCTGTGTGTTCCTATTGCATTTTATCTATTTAATAGAGTATAAAAGCTTTTTTTTCCTGTTTAGGCTCTAAATGTTATTAGTTTTTAATCCAACAGGGCTATTTTCTCATGGCTTTTGTGGATTTGTGAAAGAAGCAAGAGGACTTTTCTCTTGTAGCCTGGCTGAGATCTTGTCTTGCATGGTATGGATCATCAGCCATCTCCCTGGACTTGTGGGGATCCATTGGGCTAATGGGAGCAATGCCTTGAACAGCCACTGATTTACTTTTCGTCGCAACCTTTTAGTTATAATTCCCTATGGAATTCTTAGGGAGTTCTTGGACATCATAGAAAGATGCAGGTGGAAAGTAAAAGTTGGTACAGAGTGCATTAAAAGCTTGAAGGTGAAGCGGGTACATTCTGAGCCTTTTGGATTCTGGGGCTTGCTTGGATTCTTCTGCCTTACTTGGGGCAGATGCTGACATTTTAATTACCTTTTCCCTGTTAAAGGGCGATATGTTCCTTGCATTGCAAATAAAATTGCATTGGAATCTGTAGCATAATGACAAGTTCAGTAGTACAGGGTCTCTACGTGTTAGTCACAGCCACCCCCTCCCCTCTCTTTGCTGCTGAGTTGAGAATAAGATCCTTGTTAATGCCTTCTCCCACAACAACAGACATCCATAGGAATCAATAAGCATGAAATGGAGAGTGTTAGCTACTGAGAAGAGTCTTCTCAGTGGCTGACTTGCCTCTTTTCACTCTGATTGGCTACAAGCCACAGGAAAGGACAAGGAAGCATGTTATAACACTCTTCTCAGTGGCTAACGCAATCCCCTTTCATGCTGATTGGCTTGCAGGATATAGGAGACATAGGGACCCTCGTGGGACCCTGCTCCAAAAAAAGTAAAGGGTCTAAGAGCCCCTGAGACCCTGGACGATTACATCCCTGGTTGGAATAGTCCAGATTCTGTGATAAGTATAAATTAAGCAGATCAGGCACATTTGCCTATATTTAACATAACCTATTGTGCTTCATGTACATATGTAGGGCACTTCTAGCCCCCTGATCCACAGAAATCCTCTCCTTATGTTGCTCTTTCGTCTCTCTCCCACTCCAATTACAGTTCTATAATTTCATAAGGCATTCCCCATAAACTTTACCCAGCCTTTGTTTGCAGCCATAAGAATTGGAGCCTTGCCTTTTCTTTAAAATATGGAAGCCGAGATCCTAAGGGCAGTTCTTCACATTATGGTTAGTTTTGATTCTTTTTGGGGATTCAAAATATATGAACGCAAATACCCAAGGCTACAATATGAAATTGAAGCTTGGCACAGGAGGAAAGGCACTTCTTTATCCTTTGCCTTTGCACCATTCCCCCATGAATACCCCTGAGGTGCTTTTACCCCTAGTGGGGGAAGGGGCATTCTCAGCTGAATAATGATACAAGGTAAAATGTAAATGTACTGCCTTCAAGTCGATTCCGACTTATGGCGACCCTATGAATAGAGTTTTCATGAGGCTGAGAGGCCGTGACTGGCCCAAGGTCACCCAGTGAGCTTCTTGGCTTTGTGGGGATTCGAACCCTGGTCTTCCAGGCCGTAGTCCAACACCTTAACCACTACACCACACTGGCAGAAAGGATTTTAAAAAAACCCTCTCCTTCCAGACTGATCTTCCACTTGATATTGCAGCCTTGGACACCACATTGCATTTTACAGGAAGCTGGGAAGCAGCTTTCTATCAGTACATTTCCTGCATCAGAAGGGGTTTAGACTAAATGACATTTGGTGTACCTTCTGCCTCTATGACTCTAGACCAGACTCTTGGTCTCTCTAGCCTGATATTGTCTTCTCTGATTTGTGATGACTTTCCAGGGTCTTTCCCATCCTCTTCTTCCTGATTCTATTATTGGAAATGTGCAGGATTATCCCTTGGAACCTTCTGTGTACAACATATGTGCTCTGTCTGAGGCATATTCCTATCCTCTGTGTATAGTGTAGGTTCTGCTTCAGGATGCAGAATTCTGCCCTCCACACCAAATCCCATGCTTGTGAGGAATTGTGGAGTACACACAACACACTTAATTCACCTGTCAATAAATATATGCCTGCAAAACTACATGTGTCTGTTGGAGCACTGGGGAAGCTCATCCAGCAAAGGCTCCTGCCCTGTGGGGCTCTCAGTGAATGAGTTGCTATGCTGAGCTTATTATATAATAATGAAAAACATATTGCACTTCCCATTTTGCAGATGTGGAACTGAGAGTGTTAGGGTTGCCTCCAGGTCTGTCCGCTGCATCACCCACTAGGAAACCCAGACCCCAGGATGCCCGTTTTGCTGACTTCAGGGTTAGATGAGGACACAGAAGAGATGAGCACCATGGCAAACTGATCCATGTAGCAGCCACCATTGCCTCACAATACTGCATTCTAGATTCTTGTGCGGTTGTTGGCTTCTTGGCATCATATATTATGAACTGGTTGGGCTAAGTCCAGTGATGTGGGTTTTCCAGAAAATATGAAACTGGCTAATTTGCAAAGGGTAATTATGTTGGGGGGGAAACCAGTTTGCTTTGGAAAATTTTCTGATATCCTCAAGAGTAATTAAACATGTTGATTTTACTTTATTTAGTAAACAAAGCTAAAAACCTTTGAAACTGCCAAGGCTGCCTAATATTTAATTGCATTTGGTGCCCATTAATTGTTACTAATGAACTTATGAAATGGAAATTTTTCTATGGAAAAATTTTCTGCTCCACTTTACTGGCCAAGTCTGAGCTAGTGTGAAAAAGACAAGAAGTATTTTGGAGCCAAGCGTCTCCTAGTTTGTCTGTTTGATGCCATCTGCCTCTTTTCCTGGAAGATGGAAGGGGAAAGCCTGCTCAGTTCTGCACATGTGATGCCTTCGCTCTTCTGTACTGTAAATTGCATGCAGGTGTATCCCACGCACCTACTCATTCGTGTTAGAGTAGGGATGGAGAATGTGTGGCCCTCCGATGCTGTTGAGCTACAACTCCCATCAGTCCAGCCAATATGGTCAATAGTCAGGGATGACAGCGGTTGTAGTCCCAACAACATCTGGAGGGCCACAGGTTCCCCCACCCCTGCTATAGGGGGATCAGGATTTAAGCACTTTCTGTGACAACCCATTTTGCTTCTTGCAGACTGGGCTTGGGCTGTTTTTTTATGTGCTGATTGTTGTGGAATTTTGTCTTGCAGCCCTTGGAATGCTGGGAGAATCTCATTCATTGTGAAGCCTGCATACCTCACCAAGTGTTTTTCTGTGGTGGAGGATGGCAATGTGGAAGGTCAGGGTAGGCGTGGGGCTAAGGTTATTCTTGGCTGTTAGCATGCTGAGGCAGCAGCTAACTTGTTTAGACATTTTACCTTCTGAAAAATTGTCCTCCAGGCCTGAGACAGCTGTTGGGGTAAAAGTAGCTTTGGAGCTTGGGGTGGGGTTGGAAGGGGAGAAGAGGAAAGAAGCCAAGAGAAGACAGAATGGCAGAAGAAAAACGGAGCTTTCTGTTTGTGTGGCCCTGGAGTCCAGGAAGGAGAGTTTCTGTCTCAAGCAGTCATGTGACTTTCCAGAAAATTTTGAATTGGGAAATTTTCTTGTGCAAATTAGGCTAATCTGCATAGGATATTTTTTTTCAGTTTGCATCGTGAAATTCTCTGATGTCCTAGAAGAAAGCATTTAGCATATTCATTTTACTTGGCGGTACTAAATAAAGTTGAAAACTGCCAAGCTTAGACTGGATTTGCAGATGGTATCCATTCATTGTTATGAATGAAATGGAAAGCTTTCTGTGGAAAAACAGAACTCTGGAAATTTTCTGGGAAATTTTCCACCTGGAATCACTGCTTTTTGGATATGTAATCCTGCAGTGTGGGAAGGGAAGTTTTTATCCAGAGACACTTTTCCACCTACCTAAAGCAAAGAAGGCCATCCTTTCCTGTCAGATTTTCTCATCTTAAAAAACAAAGTATGACAGCTGTGGCCATGCGTAAATCACTTAGTTCAATTCAAATTTTAACTGGTATAAGTGTGGTGTAGTGGTTAGAGTGTTGGACTAGTACCTGGGAGATCAGGGTTAAAATTCCCACCCAGCCATGAAGCTCACTGGGTGATCTTGGGCCAGTCACTGCCTCTCAGCCTAACCTACCTCACAGGGTTGTTGTAGGGATTAAATGAGGAAGGGAAGAACCATGTGCACCATCTTCAGCTCCTTGGAGATAAAGGTGGGATAAAAATGCAGCTGATGAAGATGATGTACGTGAGTGTTCCGAGAGCATATAGGAGGGAAAGATCTTGGAATGTGCAGAACAGGGTAGCCTTTGACCTGCCCCTACAGGCTCCACAGCTGTATTGTTTGCCCCACTCTTAACCTCTCCTAGTCTTAAACGTTTGTTTTGCATAAGTAGATGTATATGCCGGTGTATGTAGGCTTGTGCTACTCAGCAACTGATATTCAGAGGTATACCATCTCCAGTACTTGGGGGAAGTATGTAGCCCCATGCTAAGCAATGAGGCCGTCTCCCAAACCTCTATTACACCTGTTATGCTTATGCAGAATGTGCTGCCAGAACAATTAAGCAGCAGTGTCCAAGTAATGAGCACCAACTTGGATGGCTTTAAAGAAGAGGCTACACAAATTCATGGTGGGCAAGGCTAAGAACACCTATTAGCTGGAGATGTGAAGGCCCGGGGAAAAAACCTGGAAAACAACAGGGGGGGAAACATTTCCCCGTTTTTTTCCAATTTTTATGGGGGGGGGAACCCTTTCCCCCCATTTTTTTCTGTTTTTTTTTGCCAGAAATGTTCTGCTTATGTGGCATGTGCTGCTATAACAGGTGTAATAGAGGTTTGGGAGATGGCCTCATTGCTTAGGAAGGGCTCAGTTTTTCCTTCTAGGGCTTTGACGTTTCTGCCATCTTAGCCCACCACCAGGTTGGACAGTTTCATGCATTGACTTGTGGCCTAGTGTCATTAGCATTAAATTCCCTTAAGCACCACCTCCTAACAAAAAGTGGAAAATGTGGCTGCTCTGACGCACTCACTCCCTGTTCTCTTCTCTCTCTCCCACCCCCAAAATCCCTGGGTGCTTGTCGCACGTGAATGTTTTGCAGTGTCTCGGCCACCTTCTTCCCCAGGCTCACTTAATTTGGAAGGTTGGTTTGACAGGGTTCCAGGAGGCTTAGAACGGCCTGTGCTCTCTGCCTGTGACAGGCCAGAACACAGAGGCCTTTGCGTAGTTAATGTTTATCCAGGGAGAGTGACTGCTGCTGTGAGTTTTGGGCCTTCAGGGCAACTGAGACCAGATATTCCCCATATGCTCGGAGGATAGCAATACCGCCTGATGGCTGGTGCGAGTGCAACACCCTGTTGTTCCAGTGCTGTTCATGAGTTGGCAGGCGATTTCTGCAAGAAACTTGCTCACAAGCTGCTCATTAACCCTTAGCCTCTGCACCCTTTCCTACAAAGTTTCTCTCTGGTCAGTTCTGGAATAGTTCCCTGCATCTGATGGGAACATAGAAAGCTGCCTTATACCGAGTCAGATAGTTGATCCTTTATTTATTTATTTTATTACCTGCCCTTCACCCTAAGGTCCCAGGGCAGATGACAACAGTTTTAAATACATCATTAAAAACAACTTAAAATCACAAACATGACAAATAGGGTGGGTCCTAACAATATACATCTTTGGTGTCAAAGGCCAGGGTAAACATTTGCGTCATCATTCGCCAAAAACTGTATAGTGACGGTGCCAGACTTCTCTGTGGTAATGGAACTTCCACAGCTTAGGGGCTGCCACACAGAATGCCAGGCCAAACCCTTTCCTCACGTTTTGAGAGAAGTGGAACTACCAAAAGGCCCCCTGTGCTCAGTGTCTAGCTCAGTATTATCTACACCCTGACTGACAGCAGTTCTCCAGTGCTTCAGACAAGTGGCATTCCAAGTCCTACCTGGAGATGCCAGGCATTGAACCTGGAACCTCTTGCATGCAAAGCATGCGATCTGCCACTGAGCCTCAGCCGTTCCCCATGATCAGATAAGGTGTTCTTTCTTAAGTTCCACATTTGTCAAGCTTGTTCTTGAAAGGTAAGAGAAGGGCGGCCTTCTTGAGCCTGTCCCTTATCCTGAGCAGGAGTGCCTGTTAGAATACAGTTGCACAGTCCAACTTTGAACAAAGCCTAATTATTACTGTCTCCTGGGTGTCAAGGGCCAGCTAAAGATCACGCCCACAGTGAGTGGCTCAGGGGTTACGTGCCCTGCCCCCTGTGCAGCCGTGGGCAAGCTGCAGAGTCCCAAGGAGCCCAGTTGCCCCCCAGCTGGCAGTTGTGGACAAGGAAGGGGCTGGCTGGTGCAGCTGTGGCAAGCTGAGCAAGCCCTAGCCAGCAGGGGAGGACTAGCCTCAGAGGAAGGCAATGGTAAACCACCACTGAATACCGCTTACCATGAAAACCCTATTCATAGGGTAGCCATAAGTCGGAAACGACTTGAAAGCAGACCATTTCCATTCAACAGTGTGGTGAGAAGGTGGTCCCTAGGTTCATGTTCTAATCTCAGTTAAGCCAGGACAATAACCGGGTAGAACTGTTTGCCTTACAGAACCCCGTGCTCAGATTGTAGTGCCTTATGCAGAATCTAGCCACATGTGAAATCACAGGAATCTCAGGCTGCTTTTGGAGAAGGAGGGAGAATCCAGCCTTCGTCGTTACCGGACTACATTTGGGAGCAAAAAGGCTTCAGAGGAACTTGTGAGGTCTATGCGTTTGATGCCCTTGTGGGCTTCTAGTCACTTTTTGACAGTTGTGCTTCTGGAAGCACAATGTGCTTTGAGATACTTCCCTAGAGAACTGTGTGCTTCTGGAACTAATGTGGTTCAGTAGTGGGGCAAATGCTTAAGGTCCTAGGTTCAGTTCCTTACATTTCCAGGAAAAAGATAGCAGGATCAGAAAATACATAAGAAGCTGCTTTATGCCACGTCAAGCAATTTGTCTATCTGACCCAGTACTGTCTTCTCTGGCTGTCGTCTGCCGTCCAAGATTTCAGGCAGAGTGTGTTTCCCACCCCTTGCTGCTTGAGATTCTTTTCAGTGGATGTGCCAGCGATTGAACCTGAGGCCTTCTGCATGCAAAGTAAGTAAGCTAAAGCCTTAGAGCAGGAATTCCCAAACTGTGGTTCTATTACAATTTGAATTCTATGGGATTCAAATTGCAATGCAATAAAATGCAATATATAAGAAATAAAAGCAGCAATAAAAATAAGATTAAAAATAATGCAACATCTAGCACAGCACATTACAATTGCTACCACAGGCAGGAAAATCATTAAGTGGGCCACCAAGATCCTCAGCAATTTTCAGGTGATTGGCGGGGGGAAATGTTTGGAGGCCACTGCCTTAGAGGGGTCATAGGAAATGCTTTGTACCAAGTCAGACCATTGGTCCACCTAGCTCTGTATTTCCAGGGTTTCAGACAGGAGTCTTTCCCAGCTCTAGCTGGAGATGATGGGAATTGAACCTGGGACCTTCTATAGCTGCAGCTCAGTGCAGGAGCATCTGATTTGCATGCAGACGGTTCTAAATTCAGTCCCTGGCATCTCCAGGTCAGTGGTCTAAACTCGGTAGGAAGCAGCTTCCTACATTCCCAAGGAAAGCTGCTACTCGTCAAGAGTTGATGTTACTGAGCTAGAAGGACCAGTGATCTGACTCAGTGCAAGGTGACTGTGTACGTTTCCTATTACATAACCGCTGAAATCTTTCCTTTTCTTAACATGTTACTCTTTGTGGAGGATAGTGGTGGATCTTAATCCCAGAGAAAATAACAGGTTCAATTATACATAAAGACTGAGAATATGCGGAACGGTCATGTGTTGTACTGATTTGCTGAAGTACTGAATTTGGTTTTCTTGCTAGAGGATTGTGGTTTCTTTGGCAGATAATTTTATCCGCTTCAGTGCATGGGGTGTCTTTAAAAGTGTGAGTGAACAGGTCTTGTAAAACACTGAATGCAAATCTTCACTTTATAATAGTCTTCCTGTTCAGATGCAGTGTTTCACTTCAGAACTTGTTGTAAGCATGATTTACAAATTCTATTAATTTTGGCTGCTTTACAGAACTGTACAGTTAGGAAAAGCATGCATTTGCACAGTTTAGTCTTGATTTGCATGATACGGCTTTTTCTTATAAGTGCCTAGGCTGCACAAGGTTAAAATAACTTGCTTTATCTGCAGCAGGATTTTGACACAAGCTGAGCTGGCACAGCATCCGACAGCTCACACCTTTCTCCTTGAAATGCTGCCTACCTGGGTGAGAGTAAGTGAATCGTTACAGAATCTCCTGTCTAAAGTTAATGATAGCAGAGTGGTGTTTTTTTAAAAAAAATATGTCAGAGGAGTATAAGAAGCTGCCTTATACCAAGTTAGACTTTTGTCCATCTTCTCCAGTACTGTCAGCCCTGCTTTAGCCAGTATTGTCCACCGATTTCTGACTAGCAACAGCTTGCCAGGGTGTCCAGCAGAGCTGCTTTGCTATCACCTGATACCTGATCCTTTTAACTGGGGTGCCAAGGATCAGTCTCAGGCCCTTTGACTTGCAAAGCAATGCTGTATCGCTCAGCTGTGCTCCCCTCCTCCCCAATTTGCTGTCATTTGGGGAATATTATTAAACTACACTTTAGCAAAAGTTAGTGTCTTCCTGCAGGCATCAGGTACAGTGTTGAAACACAGTGTCTCTATTCCTGAATCCTATGAATGTCCTCAGACTTTGAGAGGAACTGCTAATTGCATGGAAGGGAGCAGATTTAGCGATGCTGTACTAATGCCTACAGACTCCAGCTGCCATAATTTATGACGCAGAAACAGTGGGCACACCACAGCCGCCTCCAGAAATATGTTCAGCAATTGCATCCAAAGAATTGGGCCGAAGACTGCTCAAGCTTTACATCTAACTTTGCTTATGTTTCACAGAGAGATTAATGTTGCTCCTGCTCTCAGGAGAGATATACTATGATGCTCACATTCTGCTTCTCATTGCTCAGCTTTCATGCATTATATTTCTGTCTCATGCCCCCAATTTCCATGTCCTCCTTCCTCTGCCATACCTTCTCCTTTGCTTCCAGATCATGTGCAAGTGGGAGAAGGGGAAGTACAAACACTCAAAAGACTTTTGCCTTCTAGTTAGGTAGCCATTATTTATTGGCTGAGAGCGGCTTGGCACAGGGGCTCATTTAAAAGTGGCTTTGGCCACATCCACACCATTCATTTAAAGCACAATGTCTTCTCCCAAGGAGTCCTGGGAAGTGTTGTTTGCTAAGGGTGCTGAGAGTTGTTAGGAAACCCCTATTCCCTTTGTAGAGCTACAATTCCCACAGTTCCTAAGGAAGAGGGATTGATTGTTAAACCACTCTGGGAATTGTAGCTCTGTGAGGCGAATAGGGGTCCCCTAGCACCTCTCAGCACCCTTAACAAATGACAGTTCCTGGGATTCATTGGGGGAAGCCATGACTGCTAAAGTGGTATCATAGTGCTTTAAATGTTTGGCACGGATGTGGCCTTTGTCACAACCCAACCATGCAGGGGTCATTCAGAGACTGCTTTGTTGCCAAACTGTTTGTATAAGGGAAACCCTGTGTTCATTACTGGAGAGTGTTTGCTGACTTTGATCTTATTTGGGCACCCTTGAAATGATAGTTAAGCATAATGAATGAAAAAGGTGACTTTCCACAGGGTTATCCATTCTGGAGTATGTTTCACTGGGAATAGGAGCCAGTCTGACTCACTTGGAACTCTGGCACTCTTGTGGAATTTTGTAGTGGGCTATAGAAGTGTATGTGTATTCTGGTCCTTCCCTACTGGAGCCTGCATATAGCAGTTCCCTGGAGCCCCTGGTCAATAGTGATCTCCAGAATCCACTTTATGTTTCTTCAGTTTTGCAGTGATCTTTCCCTAGTTAGATCCAAAGCTGTGGAGCCTGAAAATAATACTGAGGAGGCTTCCACTTGGGCTTCACAACTCCCAGTTTCCAACTTTGTTGTCGTTGGGTGTGTATGTGGTAAGAGAACCTGACTTAGCTTTGCATGCTTCGCTGTGGAAAAGTTGACTCTGTCAGCTGCAGCACTTGATTGTCAAGTGATTTCCAGCATAGGCTACCACAGCTACAAAGGCACAGACAGCGATGAGGAGATAAACCTTTGCTTTGGGAGCTGACAAAGGCCCTTTTCCATGCTAGGGCCCTTTGGTGCTGCTGAGCCATTGCCCTTCTGCCATCAGCTGGAAGTGGGTGGGTCGCCAAAGTTCCGCACTACACTTAATATTGGCATCATATTCTCCATTATAATCCCGCAGTACCCATCTCCACAACAAAGGCAAAAGTGGGTAAGGCATCACTGTGCCAGCCAGAGCAATTCCAAGTGAAAAGATGGAATAGCCATCTATTTTATTTCATTTTTATCTTTTTATTATTGCACGTCCACTCTGGTGCAGAAACAATTTTTTTAAAATAAAGTGTTCTGGGCCATACTCTTGTTGAAAAGTGATTGCTGGGGTGGGGTGCACAGGGGCTGCATTTCAGAATATATAGTGGTGGACATAAAAGCATCCAAAGAAGGTTAAAATGCTGCTGATGAACAGTTTGGCGGGAGTGGGTGGTGGGAAAGCTGAATCTAGTCCCATATTCCTTCCTTCTCCACGTGTTCTGGACAGGTAATGGTGGCCGGTGAAGCAGCTGTGTCGCTAACTGCCTGACAGACTATTTTTCCTGTCAGATGTGAAAGGTTGGCCCCTCAGTTTTGCTGCCCAGGTCTTTAAAAATATGGGAGGACTCTGGAATGCAACAGTTAGGCAGCAACCTTGTCCTTAGTATTGCTTTTTAATATGTTTTTAAACCTTTTTTAAAAAATATGTGTTTAAACCTTTGTTTTGAAGATGTTTTTAAAGTTTTTTTAAAAAAATGTTTCTAAATATCTTTTGTTTTAATATATTTTAAAGTCTGTTTTTATAATGTTTTAAAGTGTTTTTAGTGTTTTTAGTGTTTTTGTTTGCCGCCTTGGGCTCCTACTGGGAGGAAGGGCGGGATATAAATCAAACAGTAATAACAGTGAATGGATGTGTCAATTCCTTGGAAAATAGCTAGCACAGAAGCACCCTGAGTCACTGGGGAGCCACAGGCACTGCTTGGGGTGGTGGCAGCAGAGAGAGTGGCCAGGTCACAATGACTTATGACAAAACTGGGAATGAGGTCTTAGGCCTTAGCCACACTGCTTACCTGGTCTCAGCTAGGCTGCTCCAGAGTGTTGCTGCTCTTAGTCTTGCAAGAGGATGAGCCAGTGGGTTGCTTGGAGTGGGGGTGGGATTGGGAATGTGACTGCTTAGTCGCCTTCTGCTTGGTTCTTGTTGGCTGCTGTGAGAGCCTCTGCCAGGGACTGAAATTCTGAAGCTTCCAAAGAATTAGAATAGCCAGGCTAGATCAAAGAAAATACTGGGGTGTAACCACTGGAATGTGAATTGTTCTCTGTTGCAGTCCCAAGTTTGGCACCTTTAGCCTGTTCTGGAGAATAGGGCAAAAGGGTCAAATTTCCCATTTCTGTACGTGCATTTAAAACTGTCCCATAGCCTGGCATTGAAACCGAATCTGAGCCACATAGGCAAGTCTTGAACCACCTAAGCGGCAAACAGAATCTTCAGTAAGTCCAGTAGAAAAAGGGCCAGGTTGCTTCCTTGCTCCTGAGCTGAGAGACTCAGCTTTGTAGGTAGCCTTAGAAGGGACCGAGGCCCGTCCTCTTCCTTCCTGTACCAGCAAGACTGGGCTCTGCAACTGCAGGATTTCGAGCCTCTGTGATACCTTTGCTGCTGTTCCTCTGAATATGCCTGTTGCTACTGGGTCTGCATGTCCAATCTCTGCAAGGTCCCCAAGGTGTAGGGTACAAATTTCCTGAACGGAATAAACTACTTTCTATTATTGGACCATCTAACCCAGCCTTGACTACTTTGATTGACGGGGACTCTCCAGGCCCTTGGGAAGTGGTCCTCTCTGTTACCAGACCCCTGATCATTTTAACTGCAGTTGCTGGGCATTGAACTCAGGACTATTGTTATTACATTTTTATCCCCCACCCTCCTGGAGCTCAAGGTGACATACATGGTTTTCCTCTCTCTCTGTTTTATCCTCACAACAACCCTGTGAGGTAGGTTAGGCTGAGAAACTGTGATGGGGTCACCCAGCGAGCTTGATAGCTGAGTGGAGATTTGAACCCTGGTCTCCCAGGTCCTAATCCAACACTCTTAACCACTACCCCACACTTGCTTGTCCATACAAAATGTTTTGTTTACCACTGGGTTACATCCCCTTCCTTATCCTTGATGTATCCCCAGGCACCAGTAGCCTGGATGCATTAGTGAGACTAGGAAACAAGATGGCTCAAGTTTCTACCCCTTTCTTGAGATGCCAGGGAGAAGAGTTAATAATAAATAAATAAAAGATGGATGGTTCATTTAGCTCAATCCCTTGTCCAAATGAAAGCTCTTCCAGCCATTAACCTGCACAACCTAGGTGGCAGTGTGGCATAATCAGAGAAGAGGTGCACTGCAGAAAGATGCCAGCAAAACAAATGTATCGGATGAGCTTTAAGGAAGTGAGCCAAGCCACATACTGCAGTGGGATGCCAAAAGAACCCCACGTGCACACACAACAAGCCAAACCCCGACCCTGGGTTCCTAGCCGATTTGAGAGGGAGGTCACAGTTTTTCCTGGCCACAAATACCACAGTCAATCAGACTCTGAGCAGGAGGCAAGCCTGCCCAACAGATCTTCCAAAAGTAAGCTCAGCAGCTCAGCCACGCTGGCGCGGAACAAACTCTTGTGCCAGCACTTCTCCGCGTTGTTTTCCCAAGTTGGAGAGATTTGATTCCCATGGCAAGGGGCACAGAGTTGTGCAGCCATTTAATTAGTTCGCCCAGAGTTGGGGTGGATGGCTTGGAATCTTGTGTGTGTGTGTGATGCGGGGACCCGCCTTGATGCACCCTTCCCTTGTTATGTCCTACCCAGCATGGCAGCCGTCTCCTGTCTCCTTCCCGTGTGGATAGGGAGGGGTGTGGGGAGGAGACACTTCCCCTTGGTTTCCTGTCTCAATCACATGGCTTCGGCCGGTTTCCATGGCAAAGGCAAGAGGGGGTGGGTGCTTCAGAGCGAGCGCCTTTAAGACTTCAGTGTTTTCGCTCTGTCCATGAGAGTGGAACAAAGGAAACGCGACAAGAGCCGTACACGCATTCTCTCTCTGCCTGTTCTGCCCGGGCACCTAGACATGTAAGTCCCCAGGAGCGCCACAAATATTTTGACTGATAAAACTTAAAAGAACGAGGCAGGCAGCTCTGGGATAGCGGAATGTCTCTTCTCTCCCCCCTGCCCCACATTATATCGGGTGAGCAGTATATATTTAGCTTGTAACTGGGCTGCCTGAGATGCAGTCTCTGACTAGGTGCATGGCCTCAGTTTCAGGATAGGGTGCGAAGATTGTGGCACTTGGCAACCCAGGCTGGTTATCTACACCATCTCAGGAGGGGGCTGTCAGATGTGCCAGTTTGCCTTTGTTGAGACCCTTGACTGGTGATGGGTAGAAAGCTTTGTTATGGTCCTGAGTGGTGGCTGTAGCAGAAGGGACTCGCTCTTCACGCTATTTGCCAGCCAGGTATAATCTTGTATTTCCTTTTGCTTGCTTTGCTCTAGTGTGAGGGCTTGGGTGCCAGTTGAGGGGTGTTCATGGGAGGTAAAAGAACCTTGGTATTTGTTTTTTAATGTCAATTTTGCAGTCGGTGGATTTTCTTTTTAAGTCAGCTCTCGGTAGTGTCCTTCCCTGTCCGTTGCAAAATAAGCATTTATCCAGTGTGTTCAGACACGGTTTCTGCTTCTTTAAGAGCATGTTTTCAAGATTTTTAAAAGCAGGCTGGTTTCACCTTGGCACCCTTCAGCCTCCCTGTTTTATTTCCTCTCATGGTGGTTAAACTCTGATAAAAAGAAAAGTTTTGTTTCTCCAGTAGATGTTTATGGGTGAAGAATGAAATGGACTGCCTTCAAGCCGATCCCGACTTATGGCTACCCTATGAATAGGGTTTTCATGGTAAGCAGTATAGAGGGGCTTTGCCATTGCCTGCCTCTGAGGCTAGTTCTCCCCTGCTGGCTAGGGCTTGCTCAGCTTGCCACAGCTGCACCAGCCAGCCCCTTCCTTGTCCACAACTGCCAGCTGGGGGGCAACTGGGCTCCTTGGGACTCTGCAGCTTGCCCACGGCTGCACAGGGGGCAGGGCACGTAACCCCTGAGCCACTCACTGTGGGCGTGATCTTTAGCTGGCCCTTGACACCCAGGAGACAGTAATAATTAGGCTTTGTTCAAAGTTGGACTGTGCAACTGTATTCTAACAGGCACTCCTGCTCAGGATAAGGGACAGGCTCAAGAAGGCCGCCCTTCTCTCACCTTTCAAGAACAAGCTTGACAAATGTGGAACTTAAGAAAGAACACCTTATCTGATCACGGGGAACGGCTGAGGCTCAGTGGCAGATCGCATGCTTTGCATGCAAGAGGTTCCAGGTTCAATGCCTGGCATCTCCAGGTAGGACTTGGAATGCCACTTGTCTGAAGCACTGGAGAACTGCTGTCAGTCAGGGTGTAGATAATACTGAGCTAGACACTGAGCACAGGGGGCCTCGTGGTAGTTCCACTTCTCTCAAAACGTGGGGAAAGGGTTTGGCCTGGCATTCTCTGTGGTGCAGAGGTAGGTGGTAAAAACACACTTTTGAACGTGAAAAGCTCCTTACAAGTAGAAAAGTAGCAAAACAGGGAGAGACCCAACCTAGGCACATTCTCCATGATGTGCTAGTTTTTTTAAAAAATGGTGGAGCATTCAGAACTGCTCCCCATCCCATTCCAGTCTGAACTGGTACAATCTTCTTTACAGCCTTAGGGTTCTACCACTTCATTCTGCTGCGAGTATAAATCAGGTCTTAATGCATGATCCAGGCATGGTAGTTACCATGGTTTAATTGATTTGGAGTTAGAAGATGGTGGCATTTGTGTGTGGTGTAAACCCAAGCCAAATGGGAACCTGGGCCAAATTGTGGCTTCTAAAAAAGCTTAGGCTGAACTCATGTTTCAATTCACATGCTGGCAAGTTCAAGGGGAGAATACTTGAACCTGTCTGATTCTGTAGTCATTGACATGGCAAAGCTTATGGCAAGGCTGCCAGCCCATCCATCTGTGGAGAGCTGTGAGCTGGCCAGCTGTTGTAAATATAATCCTTACCATCAGATCCCAGCCTCTTGAGATGCAAGCAATTATTCCATCATTTTCTGCAAAAAAAAATCTTGTTGGGAGGAAGAAAAACACTCCTTGGGCAGAGATTTGCTCTAGAAATATTACAGAAATTTCCCTAGTGAAGTCTATATATTTAATGCTCTAGATTTACAATTCACAGCATGTTTTATAGTGCCCTTAGATTTTAATCCCCCTCCTCCCCAATTCCTTTGTTTGAGGCTGTTGATGGAAAGCCCAGCATAGTATGCTGTCAGGTACTCTGTGTTTGTTCCCTGACTATACAGCCAGCTCACAGCCCACCTTGATGCTGTGGGTGTGATGCAGATGGCAAAACTGGATAAGCTTCCACCATCGTTATCAGGGCTGCTTGGCTTTGAAGGGGCTGATGAAAAGCACATGCTGTTTTTTTTCGGATTCCAGAGAGAGGCACACTCTAAATGTGCCAGATGAGTTTGTCAAGCCCAAAGCTGGCCAGGGTGGTTTTTCCAGTGAAACCCTCCTTAATCCTAGACTGTGGCTGGGCTGTGTGCGAACTGGTGGAGGAGGGAAGTGGGTAGACTGGAATGGAAAGACTCCTTTGCCCCACAACTGAATTAGCAAGAAGGATCGCTTAAGCTGTTTGCTGCCTGCCTCTTCCCCATATCAGCTGATACATGGGGCCTTATATAGGAGGGCTCTTTGCTCATTCATTGGCTAGCTTTGAATAGGCTTAATTAGTTAATAACCCAATAAAATAATTCAATATCTCAGTTTAGGCAGCAGTTTAAAGATAACATGTGCTGCTGTTGGCAGGAAAAAGCTTTTCCATGGGAGTGAAGGTGCAGTCCTAATTACAGTCCAATAAATGTGTTCAATTCCACTAATTTCTTTTGCCGATTTTTCTGATTTGTGGAAGGAATTAAATGGATAGGCCTTGCTTTGTTTCTCTACTGGATTCTTCCATGTATTTTTTTTCCCTGCCAAGAAGACAGCTGTCTGGAAGGGGGGGGGGAGTGGAGGCTTGGTTTACTTGAACAAATGTCTTATTCCCAGCTCACATTTAACGACGTTGATCCTGAGTGACATGGTTCTGTCTCAGAGTGGTTGCAAAAGGGGAAAAGAACCTAAAGGCTTTGGGAGATGAGGAGCTTCTCTCATAGCAGCCGCTAGATGAGAAAATGGGGGCTTCTTTTGTTTCTTTGATCTTTTTTGGAAATGGGGTGGGATTGAAAGACCTAAGAAACCAAATATCCTATAATACATTCCCACAACTGACATTTTTGGGCTGGGAGTGAGGTACCAAACTAGATGGTGCAGGGAAATGGAGGAAGCAAACAAGAAAGAAAAAATAAACTCTTGCCTAGTTCATATTGTGGGTGGGGTCTCATATGATTCAGTGTTCCTCAGTTCCAAAAATAAAAAAAATCCTTGCCTATAGAAAGGTAACATGTCAGGGAGGAGGTTACTTTGGAACCCTTCTCTGTGATACGCAGTTCACAATATTTTTCCTCCATATAGAAAGCTAGAGTTCAGTGAAAGTGGTTCTAGTGTTGCCTTCTCTTTAGCATGACAGCTTCTCAGAAGCATTTATTTCTTTTATTTTCTTTTTTTGTATGGAAGAACATAGTTGTGTGAGTCTCCCCACCCCACTCCGAACTGCTCAGATATAACCTCAGTGAGAAATAGGCCTCTGATTTGTAGGATGTGGGCTTGTGCACGTGTGCATGATCTTGATTTATAGGTTTGAATGGCACAAGGTAGGCTCATTCCATGGGTCTGGGTTAGCAGAAGTCTGTTTACTTAAGATTACATTGGTAGGTCTGAGAACATTCAGCTATTTCAGACCATCAGGCAATTTAGATGATTGCAGTTTGGACAACAGGGATATATTGCACTGCTTAATAACCAGAACCAACAGGGTCAACAGATGTTTAATGCAATTTTTGGGAACCTATGCAGTTGAACAGAGGCCAAGGCTATATAGTTGAAACTATCTTGTGTTTAATAGAGGAGACCATCTGTTCTGTCTCTTGGCTTCTTGAAGGCTGGTTTAAGGATCCTATTAATCTCTGAGTTCTCCCCTCACCCTTAATGGGAGGTCTGTAGAATAATTAAGCTGCAGTAGGTTGCTGAGCCCTCAACAGCAAACAATGCATGTGCTGGTTGATTATGTAGAAAAGCCACGTGGATTCTGCCAAATGACAGCTTATTAGGTGAAATAATTGCTGCAAAGCTGCTTGTGGGCTGTTCTGGAGCCAGGAGGTGGATGATTCCAAGTGAAGTGAGCAATTTGGGAAAGAGCAGTCTCTGTTTGTATATATCTGTGTTTGTTTATGTGTAGGCAGGAGACCTCCAGAGGAGTAAAACTCCAGACTTAGGTCAGGTTTTATAGAGTGTAAGCATTCATGAGAACCTTGAGCCTGTGCGGTTTTTGCCCAATTCTCCACAAGAGCATCTGTGCTGTGCCATTCTCTTTGGCACTTAGCCAAATAAGGATGGGAAAGAATTTTGTTCAGTCTGCATTTTTAGATGAACTGACCCAATTTATACCTCCTGGACTAACACATGGATCAAAATGTAATTATCTTTCAGATTTTACACTTTGGGTTATATCCAGCTAAGTTGAACTTAGAGAAGAGCCATTGAAATTAATGGATATAAGTTAATTTCAGGGGGTCTACTCAGAGCAGGACTCAGCTTGGATGCAACCCTTTTCTGAGTTTTGCAGTGTAGTTATGGGCACCAAAAACGTACCGTAACGAGTAAAAAAAAGTTACTTAGAGTAAAATAGATTTAGTACAACTGACATAGAATAGACCAAAAAATTTGTGCAGAAATATGTATTAAAATACACATTTTTGTAGTTTTTTTTAAAAAAACTGGCAGATTAAGTTGGAAATGGGACAGAACAAATTTATGAATGAACACATGCAAAGTTGACATGGGCCGGAAATAGTCTAATCTGTCCATCCCTAGCTCCAAGTCAGTGAGACGAATCTTCAACAGATGAGCTACAAAGTGAAAGTTCAGAATCTTGCTTGATACGCCTTGTCTCCTCTCCCTTGGAGCTGCTGTGCTGCAATGGAGTGGAATGGAATGGTGTTTATAGTGACTCTAGTTGTTGGGTATCAGTGTGTGATGGATTTGTTGCTTGTAGCAGTCATGCTGGGAACTGTCCCTTGGGCTGCTGACAGTTCAGGCTGGCAGCCACCAGGCCTTCCAGCTCCAAAGCCAGGCAAAAAAGGCTGCAGGACGGGTGTGCTGCACTGCAGTTCTCAATGGGCCAAGTCCAGGTTAAGGCCAAAAATAGCTTCCTAACTTCTTTTGACCTCTGCTTTGAGTTCATTCCCAATAAGACTGCTCTAAAACTGTGCCCTTGGGAAGCCACCTCTGCAAAGCACCATGGGTCAGCTAAGTTTTGCCAAGGCTCACTTTATCTTTTTCTTTCTATCTACTTCATATGGAATGCAAAAGGTGCCATAAAATGGGCTAGGATGGACATATATCACCTCATATCTTATTTGTAAAGCTGCTTTCAGACTGGAATGGGAAACATGTGGCCCTCCAGAAGTGGTTGGACTCCAGCTCCCAGTGTCCCTGACCATTGGCCATGCTGGCTGGGGCTGTTGGGAGCTGTGCAACAATGGAAGGTCACGTCCTGCTTTCAGTCTACAGGGGAAAAAACTATTAACAAGAAAAAGGAACTATGCATCTGTCAGTTCAGTCAACGTAAACAGCCATGTCTCTAGGGACTGGTGTCATTCATCTGTGTATATTATATTTTACTTCTTTTATCCCACCCTTTTTCATTGGAGCTCAGGGTGATACAACAGCCAGGTAGGGTTGACAGAGGGCATCGGGCAGCCCAAAGTCGCCCAAAGAGTATCATGGCTGTCATGGCAAAGTGGAGACTTTTGAACCCTGGTGTCTCTAGTCCCAGTCAGACATTCTGTCCACTCTATGGCACTAGCTCATATATATCTCAGTAATTCTTACAACAATCCTGTAGGGTAGGTCAGTATTAGTAGCTTATATTAGTATCTCCATAGTGTGGGGGTGGTAGGAGGGTGAGAAAATGTTGCTTTGCCTTGAGGCCAGTTGGTGATTTCTTGGTTGAGGTGAGCCACAAAACAGACACTTCTTGGTTCACGGTCTTAGCCACTACCAGATTGGGCTGCTCCATCTCAAAGTGTAGCAACAAGCTGCAACTTTAAAGCAGCTGCCCCCATCTTAACGATCAGTTTCTTAGGATGGAGGCCACTTGGCTAATTTGTCAGACTTTGAATTCTGGACTTTGAATTTTTCCTTCCTTATGCCTTTCCCATTTCTCTGAGTGCCAAACAGATGCTGTAATGATTTTGTTGCAGAGAAAATATTCATTTCCTTTATTTGCTTGTTTCCTCCCAGCAATAAATGTTTAAGGTGTTCTTATTTGCATAATGGGGAATTGTTTTGGATCACCCACCCGTATGATTTATTGCACTATAATCTGATACCTATTTTCTTCATGGTGGTTTGAGGAACCTTCCTGTGCAGCCATGGGCACCAACAACTTTAACTCATTTCTGCTTCGTGTTCGTTTCACGGCAGCAACCACTATTTAGCTCACATAGTCCCGTTGTCTCCAGCTCCATTGGCAAGCATCTTGCTCTTGGCAGGGCTGATGTTAATCAGTGTTTGGCAGCATGCAGAGGCCATTGAGCCCCCATGCTTACTGCCCACTTGCTGTGGTGCAACCTGAGGCCTTGCAGGACTTTGGGAGCTCCAAACGTTGGCTTTGATTGCTCCCAAAAGGAGTGGAGAGACTATGATGCAGGGAACCCTTCAGGGTAGATGCCATTTTGCTTTGTACAGTGCCACTGGTGGAGGCAACTGGCATCCTAGAGAGTCTGCAAGCGCATGGAAATAAAGAGCACAGGATGTTTTGAGTGCATCCATGTGCAAAGTAATCCAAGGAGCAGCTCGTTAGATGAGATCTGCAGTAGGTGAGTGGGGCTCATAGAATCATAAGAGTTGGAAGGTAGCTTAGAGGACATCTAGTCCAACTCCCGTCTTAATGCAGGATCTGCAATGCAGAATGAAACTACTGTAGCATCCTTGACTGATGGCCATCCAGTTGCTGCTTAAATGCTTCCAGCAAAGGAGAGCTTGCTACTTCTTGAAGCAGCCTGCTCCACTGTTGGAAATTCATTTCATTAGGAAGCCTCTGCTTTTGCCAAAATCTGCTTCCCTGATCCTTTGGTTCTAGTCCTGCACTCTGGAATAAGAGAGAACAAGTCTACTCCATTTTCTGTGTTCCCCTTCAGATAGTTGAAGACTGCAATTGTTTTCCCTTAACGTCTTTTAATTTAGGCCAGGGGTTCCTAAACTGTGGTCCACGGACCACCAGTGGTCTGTGAGCTTCATTCAGGTGGTCTATGGCATGTGTATGGATTTGTGGTTGAAGATGAGGAGAGGGTACGTCCATGGCATCGACTAGTCGCATTGCGTTTTAATTGTGTTTTGATTGCTTCTCTTATTTCTCATATTGTATTACAATTTGAATTCTGTGGAATACAATAAAATACAATATAAAAGAAATAAAAGGAGCAGTAAAAATACAATAAAAAGCCATACAGCACCTATCACACCACGTTACAATTGCTACAACTGGCAGAAAAACTGCTAAGTGGTCCACCAGGATCCTCAGCCATTTTCAAGTGGTCTGTGGGTAAAAAAAGTTTGGGAACTGCTGGCTTGGGCTAAACATAGCCAGCTCTTCCAGCCATTCCCCAGGACTTCATTTCCAGACCCTTATCCTGGTTTCTTTGGCTTTGATAGCAACATGGCGCTACTGGCTAGAGATGAGAATGAATCCCAGATTAGAAGATTATTCCCTTTCCAACAATTATCTGTTAAGTGCAAATTCCACAAACAGCACTTTGCTTGAAAATTGCCTGTTGCAGCAAAACTAAAGAAAACTTCAGGGTGTATTGAAACCCTCCCTGCCTTTTGCCTGTCTCCCTTTCTTCCTGCTTTGGGATAGAAAGGAAGCAGCAGAACACTGTGAAATATTGATGGCTTCTAAAAGCAAGATGTGGTCCCATTCTGGCGTAAAATGAATAGGGACTGCCGATAAGTGTGGTGTGCAGATGGAGACAACAGTGTTGTGTTTGTGCGTTAAATTTGATACAGATCATAGGTGAATTCCATGCAGTGGTAGCGTTGAGTCTTCTGACTTTGAACAGAGAATGGTGTGGAGCTTTCAGTTCAAAGAAACTGTTGGGGGACCTTGCAGGTAAAGAATAGGAAGAAACACCAGATAGCCTTCTGGTAGCAGTGCAAGGCTCGGGGACCTGTGGCTCTCCAGATGTTGTTGAACTGCAACTCCCATCAGTCCCTGACCATTGGCCATGCTGGATGAGGTGATGGGAGTTGTAGTCCAGCAAACCTATTGAGAGCATCACATTGGCTACCTCTCCATCTAGAGTGCTGTTCCTGTTAAAATTTAATGAGAACAAATGAGCTGGTGTGCAGAGTGAGAAAGGAAGACCCTTTCCCCTGATGTGTGTGGTGTTGATAAGCTTTCCTGCAGTGCTGTTCTTATGTCTTGGTATTTGAGAGGGTAAATGGACCTTTTTAAGCATAGGGTTGATATCTGTGGCCTCATGTGTTTTTTTACCCTACGCGGCAGGGCAGAAAGTAGATCCAGATTTGCTGGTAGTTCTTGGAATTGTTTGCAGTAGATTAGCAAGGGGTTCTGTCTCCCAATAGCTTAATATTAGCAACAACAAAGAGACTACTTCACCTCACCAAGCAAGGCTGGTAAAAAGAAGAAACCTGGTACTCAGAAGTGGTTTTTATATGTGAAAACTGTAAGCTCGTTTTTTGTGCTGTGAATAAGTGTTTGGGCTCAAAATGTGCTCAGAGGCACTCTTTTTCCTTAATTTGAAACGAGTATCTTTTACAACTGTCTCCAGTTGGTGGATCTTGGAGGTTTTAGTTAAGAAGAAAAAAAAGACCAGGGCAAATTGAAAGCCTGGAGCTTGCCCAAGCCCTGCCATACAGCAGGTTATTAGTCTGTGGCCCCTGCTTGCATTAGGGGATGTTGACTTTTGGATCATTTTATTCTCTGTTGTTTTGAGTGTTTTATCATTTGTTTCTGGGCTAAATTCAAGGTGGTGGTTTTAATCTTCCAAAGCTGCAGTTGTTGTTGTTGTTGTTGTTAGATTTGATTAGATGCCCATCTGGCAGAGGTTAGTCTGCCACTCTGGGTGACATACAGCAAAACACAAATACAGTTCATATAAAAACATAATAACTGCATTCGGAGTCAGGTGCAAGCCTTGCTTTTGGACAGGGATCAGCTCCAATTGGGCATTCAAAGTAGTGTTGTGGCCCTTCGGACTACAGCTTCACAACCAGTGGTTGCTGCCTGCCTGTCTGGGACTGGTGAAAGTTGGAATCCATTAATATCTGAAGGATCACAGGTTTCCCCGGATGGTTCCTCAGCAACCGTGGCTTTACCTGCCCCACAACTGATTTCATATGATGATAGGTATGGGGCTGGTCGGTGTGGCTGGGGGGGGGAGTAAACTATCTTGGAGTTATGTCTGTATTAAGGAACCCCAATCAGCTTCCAAGGAACCGCACACTTCTCTAGAACAAAATCTGGGAGGCTGCTCTTCTAGGCCAAGAGAGAAGGGCCCAGGATAGGGTATGGGGGCAGGTGGGTTTGAGTATAAGTGCTGCAGCTCAGTGGCAGAACATCTACCTTGCATGCAGAAGGTCCCAGGTTCAATCCCCTGCATTTCTAGGTCAGGCTGAGAGAGATCCCTGTCTGAAACCCTGGAGTAGCCTGTCAATGTAGAGAATGTGGAGCTATGTTTCTATGTAAGAGATAAAGTAGTCATTTATTTCCCCCTTTCATTATCTCCCAATCTTTTCAGAGAGGTAGGATTACACTCTTCCTTCCCTCTCTCTCTCCCCTGCCCCTCACCTCCTCTGTCTCTGCGTGTCCCATTCAACTGTTGCTTTGTTGCTCATACACAGTTTACTGTCCTCAGTAAGAAGGCATTAAAAATTTGGAATATGAGGCAGACAAGATTGGTGGGGGGGGGACGGGAAGGAGGGAGGGAGAGTGTGCCAGGCTTTCCTCATTTTTTCCCATGAATAAATTCTTTCTTGCACTCCTGTTGGAGATCCCGAATGAAATGAAAGAGCAGCCTTTCATGAGAGCAAGGGAAACCACTGGAGTTCTTTTTAAAGGGTCTTCTCCAGCAGAAAGAAGGTTGGGGGGGCGGGTAGAGGGAAGTCAGGATGAGCCATTAACCTGACTCATGCTGTCTTTCCACTATGTTCTCCCAAGAGAGATGGCGTTGCCTCTTTCAGGCTAAAGCTGCCTTCTTTGGGTAGAAAAATTGGCCGGGATAACGAATTTGCAAAGCATAAAGTGCTTTATGAATGTGGTTAATTAGCTGCTAGTCGAAGGCTACGCAGACAGGCCCAAATTCTGCGCTTAAAATGAATTATGTAAACATGAATGTATGTTTCTATCATTAGTTCTGATTGCAGTAGTCTCCCCCTTCAGCCCCCTCTGTTTTTTCCAGCTAGTATGAAAAAAAGGCTTTCAAAAGAAAAAAGCCACTCTGCTTCTCTTCTGTTATTGCTCTGTTGCTTCATTCACTTTCAGCTTCTGTAAACCTATCACTGATGGGTAGATTAGAATCTTATGCTCTAATCCAAAGCATCCTTACTTGGAAGCAAGTCCCGTTGAACCCAGTGGGGATTTAACATCTGCATAAACATGCTTAGGCCTGGGCTGTTAATAACCATGCTGGGCCCACAGAATGAGAAACCTGAAGCAGTACCTTGAACAGCAGTGTCTCAAATATATTGTCTCAAAAATAGTCTTTCAAATATTGGAAACAAGCTTTTTGATTTAAACAACTGTGTTTTTTTTAAGGTTAGGTTGTAGAGGAGGAGGGGGAAATCTGGTGTTGCCGGAGTGTTGATTACTCTTGAGTGTTGATCTGTCAGGCTGTTGGCCACTATTTACAAAACGTAATGCCATCCATAGCCCACATTGTCCCTTGCTGTACTATCCTCTGGATGTCTTAGTCATCAGTCACTGGATAGTCTCTGTAGGATGAGTGAGATGAGTTTTGTGCAACGAGATATGTGGGTGTATGCCCACTTGTGGAGGGGAAATGGCACGACTGAAGCTGATTTTCAACCTGTTCTGGAGATTTAAAAAAGTACTTTACAGATTGCATAATAAACCTCCAAGATTTAGTACTGCAAGATATGTTTTGGTTTTGATCACTAAAATAGAATTTCCAAATTCACTGCTTTTGCCATATGCAAGTGAGCAAAGACGCAGAGGAGGAGTGGGACCATAGCATATGTTACCACTCAGTTATTGACTACCAGCTTGTTCACGTAATCATAAACCAGTTTGGCTGCTCAGTCATCCAGGCTCAGGGCCACCTTAGTTCGTGGTTCAGTTCTTAGAGACAGCAGTTCATGGAAGCCCATTGGAATTGTGGGAGAACAAGGTAATTTTTTCTTGTGCTTCTGAGAATTGTAGCAGCTTGGCTTGCTCTTCACTGCCCTCTACTGCCAAATTTGAGTTCAGCCACATTCTTGAAGCTTACGAAGATGCCTTATACAGAGTTAGACCATGGGTCTGTTTAACTCAATATTGTCTACATAGACTGGCAGCAGCTCTCTGGAGCTCAGGCAGGGATCTTTCCCAGCTCTACCTGGAGATTCCAGGGACTGAATCTGGAACTTTATTATTTATATTTATTTATTATTACATTTATGTCCCACCATTCCTCCAAGGAGCTGAAGGTGGCATTCAAAATAATTCTCCCTTTCCCAATTTTATCCCTGCAGCAACCCTGTGAGGTAGGTTAGGGTGAGAGACAGGTCCAAGATCACCCAGCGAGCTTCATGGCTGAGTGGAGATTTGAACCCTGGTCTCCCACATCCCAGTCCAACACTCTAACCGCTACACCACACTGGCTCCTTGGATGCAAACCATGTGGTCTACCACTGAGCTGCGGTTTTCCCCCATGCTGAGCCCTTTTGGGAGACCTGGAGGGAATGCAAAATAGCTCCTCAGATGTCTCCTCTGGTTGAAAGAGATTTGTAGGAGATAACATCCCCATATAAATGAACCACTAATAGGAAAAAAGTTAACATTTTTTACAGACAATTTAAATTGGGAATGGGGAATCTCTGACCTTCCAGATGTTGTTGGACTACATTCCCACCACCCCTCATGATTTACCATGCTGTCTGGAGTTGATGAGAGATTGAGTCCAACAATATATGAAGGGCCACAGGTTTCCCATCCCTCTGGATGCTCAGGCTTTTGGTAAGGTGAGAAAGAAAACAATTCCAGAGCTGGGAAAAGGGTGTAACTATCAAGCGCTGTCTTAGCATTCCAATCATCACATAAGAAATGGCCTGCTGCATCAGACAGGAGGTCCGTCTAGTCTAGCAATATCCTGTCTTACACAACAGCCAGTTGGATGCTTCTGGAAAGTCCACAAGAAGGGCATGAAGACAATAGGCCTCCCTTCCCATTTGCTACACAGAAACTGATGTTCAGTAGAACTGCCTCTGCACATAAAGGTTCCATTCATTTATTTATTTGTTTGTTTGTTTGTTTATTACTGGCATTTGTTAGTCGCTTTTTTCAACAGTAGAACTCAAAGCGACTTACAATAAAAAAAACAATAATTGAAATAACTTATAACAAGAGCAAACAATTGTAAAACAATTTCAAACAAAATAATACAACCATAATAGTAATAAAAAACAGATAGCAAATATTACAACAATACAAGAATTAATACCACACTATAAATATAATATAACATATAATAAAAGGCCACGTTACACATCCAGTCAGTACTGCAAAAGTAGAAAAAGAATGAAAGAAGCTTCAACTTAGCCTCCACCAGTTAGCTGGCAGGACTAATAGACCTATCTATGGCTGCCCTTCATCAGTTAGTCTGTTAACAGAAATGGTATGCTTCAGAGAGCATGCTCAATTTGATCTGAGAAACTGTAGCATATTATGGGTGTGAAGTGCTCTCTATTCTATGTATGGCTCTTTTCATTCTAGGAATTGAAAACTGGCAAAAACGAGGGACTGGGTGCCCACCAGCCCCCTGCCAGACCTGAAGATGCTGCAAGCAGATAGCAGCTGCACCCTGGCCATCTCCACACACGTAACAGAAATAGAAAAACAATTTGTTTCTAGTATGGAAACTACCAAGGTCTAGTGTGTTGCATCTTATTCTACCAAATGCCCAAAGCTGGGTTTTATGTAATTGCTCAGGAGGCCAAATGGAGCTGGGGTATGGGTTTGTTTTTGTATGTGTGGTGGTTGGTATTTCACGTGGGGATTTGGGGTGAACCTGCTGTGTCCAGTGATACACACTTACTTTGGTTGGCTTTGTAGGGGAGAATCAAGTTTTTCTTGATCCACCCTGAAAGGATTTGGCCCTGCTTGGGATCTGAAGGAAGAAAGCAAGGGGCCAATGCAGGGTGGAGATGAAATGGAGTTGCAAGAACTATAAAGTCCTCAGAAACAACTTCCATTCTCTCCTCTGGCAGGGTATCCAAGGGGAAGGGCATGCAAGTAGGAAGTGGGATGGGCTTTGCTGAATCACAGCGAAATATTCTACCGTTGGAACTGGATTCAAGGAACAGATGGAACCACCTTTCCTTTGGCTGAAATCTGATGAATGGAGGGATCCTTGCCCCGGATGCATTAAGCAGGCAAGGCCCAGGCTGTGCTTTCTGAAGATTTGGCTAGTAGTGAGAGGTTCCTGGTTTCCATCCCCATTGTACTTCTCTGACATTTCTTTTTTTCAGCTAATACGTTCGCCATAAAGTCATCAGAAAAGGGCTGGTTGTCAGGATAGATTGGTTAGGCGTGTCCCTTATAGGCCTCAGCTCTGATCGTATCAGCAGGCTTTTATATTTTCAAAGGAAAAGCTGCCAGTGCTTCTTCGTCCCAGCAGACTCTGGTGCAACGTGAGATCTGTTCTGCACTTAGCATGGTGTAGCCAAGTCTTCCCTGCCTGGTGCCTTCCAGAAGTTTTGGACTACATTTCCCAACATCCTTGGCTGTGAGCCATGCTGGCTGGGGCTGATGGGAATTGGACTTCAACATCTGGAGGGCACCAGGCTGGGGATGTCTGCTGGAGCCTAAATAAATCTGTATAACTTCATCCACTTCGTCTTATTTAATTACCTACTTCCACCACTTCCTTCTTAAGACTGTTATGAACTGCAGCTGTTGCCTTTTTCATCACACCCCAACATCTTTTTTCTCTCACTTCCCCCCTTTTTTTCTTCTTTGCTTAACATCCAACCTGAAGAAGAGTTCTTATGAGGTCAAAAACTTGCCATTCAGATGCTTTATTTATACCTACTATTGTTGTGCCTCTAGATGGTGCCATGAGTAAGAGTAGAGTTCTTACCTCTCCGACTCCTTCAAAGAACTCAAATGGATCTGCTTTGAATGTAACTATGCCACTTCCGGCATGGTTCTTGAGTGTCTTTCCAAGTGGCGAGCTTATTTTGATTAAGGCTGGGCTCACACAGAAAAGGTGTAAGGTCTCTCTTCAGGGTTCAAGATTTAAAGGTTTGTGGATGGGGCTCTGTGCCAGTTCTGCTGGGAACATATGGCATAGATAGATGTGTCTTCTCTGAGGTGATGTGGGTTGCATCTAAAAAGAGTGGGCTGCTGGCTTGGCTTGCTATAGGTAACAGTAGTTGCTCTGGGACTCAAGCAGGGCTTGCATGCTGGTAGCTATGGAAAAGCTGCATAAGGGATGTTTGTGGTGCTTTCTAACACCAGAGCACAGCAGGAGGACCCCAGGCTGAGAGTTCCATGCCACACGCAGGTAGGAGCCCTGTGAGTAAAGGTGACCACTTAAAGTAGCCACTTAAGTAGCTATTCCATACAGGAAGGCAGCCAGGGAGGGGACTTCCTTCTGGGAGATGACAAAAGCTTTTAAATGAAAGGATTTGTGTGTTTGCCAGGAATGCTTGTGTGTTCTGGGTTAGGGTTAGTAGTACCCTATAGTTGTCTTCTGCTGGGGGCGGGGGAGGCAGGAGCATAGCCCGTTGGCTTTGCCATCTTCCCTCTCCCCATCCTTTCATAGCTAAGAGACCAGCTCTCGCCTTGCTGCACTATGACCTACTGAGATCTTTTAAGATCAGCTGAAAGCCCCGTTTTTAACAATTGGATCTCTTGTGTCTCAGACTTGATCTACAGTAAGGATGTAGAGCTGAAGACGTGTGTATGCGATGCAGTGGAGGAGCAGAACTCAGGCAAGCTGGTGCTGTGTGTCCTTTAGCCCAGGATTTCCTAAACTGTGGTCTGCAAGCTTTGTTCAGGTGGTCTATGGTGTGTCTGTAAAAATACAATTAAAAAATCATAGAGCATCTAGGACAGCACATTATAATTGCTACAATAAGTGGAGAGATCATTAAGTGGTTCACCATGACCCTCAGCAATTTTGAAGTGGTCCATCAGGGGAAAATGTTTGGGAATTACTGCCTTAGTCTTTAGGCCTAATCCATGGTCATGTCTTGGGTATGTCTTTAGGTGGCATTCCCAGTGACAGCCTGAGCTTTCCAACTTTGCCAGACCATAAGAAAATAGAATTGGTGGTTTGATGTGCATAGAGGAAGGTGCGTGGCTCTGCATCCAGCTGGAAGCTATGCTTGTTTACCTGGGCAACTTGCTTCCCAATCTGAGTTTTGGAATGGGGTATGTGTGCGCTATGGAGAATCTGACCACTCTATTCAATGCACTCTATTCATGTTCAGATACTCCTTTATTATTTACAATTCTAAGGCGTTGGTCTTCAGCTGGTGGGTTGCACGAGTGGTACCATTGTTGTTTTTTATATGTATATCAAGGGGATGGCTGGGGTTTCTTCTTGGAGAAGGAAAAAGAGAGGTAAAGGGGGTAACCAGATGCAAAGGAGTATTGAGTTCCTTTATCTTCAGTAGTTGTGCAGAAAAATACATTTTGCTAGGTGTGGTTTTCACACCCCTGCATCACACAAGCTGTTCCTGCAAACATTCCCCCCTCTTACATAGCTATTTAAGTAGCTTTGTAAATAAGTCCACAAAAGTTATATATATATATATGTGTGTGTATATATATATATATATACACACATACACCAAACAGGTATATATATACCAAATACATGTATTCTACCAAACAGGCTGGTGGATGAGGAACAGAGTTTTGTTTCCTCTGAAGACAGCATTGAAACCAAGCATAGCTGACAAAGGAGAAATGGAGAGATCCGTCCTTTCTCTGCCAGCCCACACACTCACCTGTATGGTATCACTGGTCACCTATGCTACAGATGAGCTGTTAAATACAAGGCTGTATTAAAAAATATAGTAGATTCCTTTGCATCCGGTTACCCTAAAGTGATGGGTGGGATGAGGAGAGTGAGAAACAGGTAAGTGGTGCAGTGGGGTGAGGAGAATGCAGGGGAGCCCAACTCTGTGATTCTTTTCCCAGAGAAGGATTGACTGACATCATCTCGGGCGTCAGGGCATTTGGAGGACCCTCCTTGCTCTGGCACATTTGGGTATTATGGAATGTATTGCTGCTCTATGTGCATAGTTGCCTACATTTCTAGACTCTGCTTGGGGGCATACATAGGAACAGCCTTATACTTAGTCAGGCCTTTGGTCTATCTAGCTCAGTGTTGTCTATGATGATTGGTGACAGCTCTTTAGGATTTCACGCAGGGGCTTTTCCCAGCCCTACCTGGAAATGCCAGGAATTGAACATGGGATCTTCTGCATGCAGAGTAGATGCTCAACTACTGAGCTATGGGGATTGTTATAATAAGTGCCTGAACTTCAAAACTTACCACTGGGTATAGTAAGGAAAAATTGAAGTGGGCCCCGTGTTGAAGTTTTGTAATAAAAGTACGTTTTGGGTCTGAAAGAATGAAGGCTCCAGTTCTTGTTGAAGGCTGTGATGTCCTTGCTAAGGAGAAAAAAACAGCTTGGCGGTAAAGATTCTTGGAAGTTCTCAGGCAGCCTTCTCTTTCTTCCTGATGTGGCCTCTTCTTTCTTCTCCAGAGGCAGGGTTTCTTTCTCTTCCCCCTCCACGACTGTGTGGCTTTGACTCACCCTGGGAGCAGCAGGAACTGTGCGGTGATGTCAGGCTGCAAGCAGGGAAGTGTGGGAGGAGACACGCTGCCCTGTTTGGCTGGCTAGAAACTCTCTTCCCTGCCACAGTTAATGGGACAAGGATGAGAGGAGGTAGCACCAGCCCACTGGCACTCGAGGCCTTGCCCCGCTCTCCAGTGAGGGTGATGCACTAACCCCAGCCTCGAGATGAAAGGGAAATACAAAGGTAACATTCTCTGAATACGTCATCTTTTCTTCCAGACCAATGTGGTGGGATCCCTAAAGTGCGTAAGTTTTGGGAAGAGGATTCCAAGCTGTTGTAGTCGTTGAACTGTCAGCCAGGAAGTTCCTTGGTTCAAATAACCACCTCTGCCTGCCGTGAACTCTGGAAGTGGCCTCAGGCAAGATGCAGCCTTTCAACAGCCCCTAAATTTGCAATATGGGGATAAAAATTGACTAGGTAGCCTGATGAGGTTGTTTTTAAAGGATTGCTGCAGTAATGCATGTGGAATCCTTAGAAAACTTAAAGTGCTATATAAATACTGGGAGTTGGACAAGCTTTTGAGCTTGAGACGGGGCAGTTGGTGGGATGTTGGGCAGCAGGGTTCATTCTAAGTTGCTAAAATCAGAGTGGCTGATAAGGATGGAAAGGCTTGGAGAGGAGATATGGACCCTCGTGAGCCAGGGGGAGGGCTTTCTCTTGCCATGCTTCAATGCGCCTGGGTAAGCAGTGGAGTCCCAGGTTTTAAAAAAAAAAATTGTGGCATGCGAATTACTAATCTTGTATCTTGTTTAATAGTCTCTTGTTTAAGTACAGATTTTTAGTGTTCTGTTACTGCTGATTTTTAATGTTTTATTTTGTGAGCTGCCTTATGGTTGAAAAAAAGGGGTTTAAAATGTTGTATAATGGAGGGTGAGAACCAAGTTAGGGCTCTGGAGGAATTCTAGGGATGTCTCATACACTCCCTGAATTTGGGGCACAAAGTTGCTTATCGTTGGCTGAGCCTTGGGAGGATTCTAGTGTTTTTGTAAGTTGCTCATCCTGTGCCCCAGTACTTCCTAGGGAGCTTGTCAATAGACACAGAGCCATACAGCAAAGACAGTGACAGTAGAATCTGACTTTCAAGTTCTTGTTGTTGTGCAAGCATATAGGATGTTCCTAGTGTCTGCATGTGAGCTACACTGTCTCCCTCCTTCCTTGCCCAGTTATCCCTGCCTAATACCTAGTTGAGCTGCTTTGAAGTATCGTGGGTGTGCTGGTGATACTAGCCAGGCCCCATTCCTGGTCTTGTCTAGGTGCTAGGCAGGATAGCTAGGAAGCTGTTAAAGGTTCTCACAAATAGGTAGTGGTTAGTGATAGGTTGGAAGGGGAAAGAGTCAGTGTAATGGTTTGAGTGTTCAATTTGGACTAGGGAGGCATGGGTTCAAATCCCTACTCGGCCACAGGGGTGACCTTCAATATCACTCGATCTAATCTACCTGATAGGGTTCTTGTGAGGTTAAAAATGTACATCTCTGAGCTCTTGGGAGGAAGGGAGGGATACTAACTTTATACATGATTTGTTTAAAACAAATTGTAGTGTAGGTATGGGGAACCTTTGGCCTTCCAGATGTTGCTGAACTACAAGTCCTGTCATCCCTGGCCATGGGCCATGCTTGTTGAGACTGATGAGAGTTGTAGTATCACAACATCTTGGGAGCCAAAGGTTCTCCACCCCTGCTGTAGTGTCTTACAAATGGAGATGGAGTTACTTTCACTGCCACAGCATAGCAATGGTGACTCTTGCGTTATGATGGGAGGAAATTAAAGATGATGCTAGAGAGGAAGGCCCTGTTTGTTTGTTCATTTGTTTGTTTGTTAGTTAAGACATTTCTATACTGCCATTGAACAACAGTCTGAAAACACAACTTGAATATTAAAATTACAGTACATAAAATGTAGCTGAAACCCAGAGCAGGGTTAAAATCGAACTAATCTACTGGAAATTAAGCACCCACAAAAGCCGGCAGCACAGATGTATTTTAATACGTACCAGAAGGCAGATAGTGTTGGCATTCATCTAAGCTCAGTGGGGAGGTGGTTCCATAGAAAATGTGCTGCCACCAAAATGGCTCTCTCCCTGGTTCCTGCTAAGTCAGCCTTTTCCAACTAGTGGGCCACCAGATGTTGTTGGACCACAATTCCCATCTTTCCTGACCATTGGCAATGCTGGCTGAGGCTGATGGGAGTTGTGGTCCAGCAACATCTGGTGGCCCACTAGTTGGGAAAGGCTGTGCTAAGTGAATCTCCCATCAGCTGTAACACAACCAGGAGGCCCAGTGTTGTCATCAAAGGGTGTTTGGTTATTTTTTATTTGTTAGTTCTGTGTGTTTGTGTCTGTCTGTGTGTGCCCCATAAGCACAGGTTGTGGTGTTAGGCACTGAATTTAGCTTCCTGGCAACACTGGTTTCATTTGGTAGTGGTGGAAGAAGCATGCTTCTAGCCCTTAGGTCTGAAAAGATACTTGAGTGTTTATAAGCAATGCCAGGTGACATCACATGACAGAGAACTAGGGGCTTCAGTGCCCACATTTATTTATCTACAGCATTTTTATCCTCCCTTTTGACTGGAAGATCTCCAGGGCGGCTTAAATGAAACCTTTAAAAACAATAGTAGTAATAAAATATCCCATTGAAACGAAGACTATGAAGTAAATGTCAGCACTGCTGCAACACAATTAATCATTCAGATACCAGTGCTGCACTTGTTGTGCTTAAACAGGTCTGTGTAGGTGTAGGTATCAGGGGTAGGTGTTCAAACCTTTTAAGTGTGGCTTTCAGTGACAATTACCCACAGTTAACAACAGACAAGAATGTTTATTTGAGGAGCAAAGAAAACAGTTCATCCCACACTTCAGTTTACTGTGAATGCAATTGCAACTGGAAGCCTCCTAAACCAGGGGTGTGGGAACTTCTGGTCCTCCTGGTGTAGCTGGACTGCAACTCCTATCGTCCCTGATTGCTAGCCATGCTGGCTGGGGCTGATGGAATCCAACAACATCTGGAGGGTCACAGGTTCCCCAGGCCTATCTCACCCAGCTAAACCCAACTTGCCATTCCCTCTTCCAACTGTCAGCTGACAGAATTGCCATCCCAACTGTTGGTCCATGCTCTTCCCGCCGCCTAAACCATAACATTTCATAGACCAAGCAATCTCCTCCCTCCTCTCTTCCGAACACAACTCCCAAACAAGGTTCAAGATGCTGCTATATGCTGAGTGAGGAAGCGGATCAATTTTCTTTAACATAGTTCCTAAACATTAATCGTGTTGTTGCCTGACTAATCCTTCTGGACAGGTAAGCTCTTCAGCTAAGATGCCACCAGAGAGGAGACCCCCTGTCCCTGGTAGTCACCTCTCTTCCAGAGGTAGGGGCACTCAGAACACAGCACCCATAAATGGGGCCAGCACCAGGTTTCAGGAGACCCTACTAACTTTAAGAAATTTCTGTCCTGCCTTTCATGGTTACCAGTCCCAGGGAGGATTACAAAGACAGAATTCATCATAATAATATAGCTGATGAAATACATGGATTAAAATATCAGTTATCAAATTCACGCTAAAATGATGTTTTTGAAATGCTCACATTCACAGTAAAACTCATATCACTCAAATGTCTGGGAAAACAGGTTCCTTTTCAGTTAGCACTGAAGAGAAAATACCGGGGGGGGCATTCTGTAACTGTGGTGTCACCACAGATCTTCCCCATTTTATCATGTAACACAGTGTTCCTGGCAACAAAACATTGAGAAGGGCCTTCCCTGACGATCTTGCCACAGAGACCGGTTGTTAAATATAGGCAGCTAGTACAGATCATTCAGAATTGCAGTAATATGGTTCTGGCTAGCCGTAGGCATAGTGTGCTTTGGTGTAGTTCCGTCTTCTGCCCCTGGGCCCTGGTGGACAAGTGTGGCTGTGGTGATGGTGCGCCAAGGAATAGTTGGTGGCTGGGTCTAGCTACCCCTTTAATATCACATAATCCCCCCAAGCAATGCTAGGTTGACGGCTTTGCAGGGAATTGACAAGGAGACTAGATCTAGCTGTTTGGAGTCTTGGAAAAGTCCAGCAAAAAAGGGGGTAGGCATCAACAGGGGAGCCTGGCAGCTGCCCATGGATGCGAGACCTTTGTGCAGATTCATATGGGAGTAGCTTGTCCAGGTATGCCAGTCCCACACTGTTTAGAACTTCATAGGTCAAAGCTCAGCATTTCAGACTGCACCTGGAAACAAACCCACTATGCCTCTTGGCTGCCATCATCACTGGTGGAGCAAACAATGCACAATAATAAACATAAATAATCTCTAGAGGTCGAATTCATTCTTTCTTGGCACAGAATTTTGACTGCTTTTTTAGTGTACAGTAGGGCCCTGCTTTTCGGCGTTCTGCTAGGCGATTGCTGTCAGCTGTAGCGTGGCGGCTGGAATACAGTAGGGCCCCACTTTCTGGCGGTTTTCGCCTTTCAGCGGGGGCCTGGAAAGTAACCTGCCGTATGAGTGGGGCCCTACTGTACACATAGCCCTCACTATGCTGTTCCTTTGGTTTGCTTTCTGACCACAACCCCAATGCTAGCTGGGCTCAAACAGCGCTTTAGTTTCATTGCTCGTGCTTCCTGTGGCAGGTGTTTGGCAGTGGCAAATGTGGTAGTTTTTGCTATGCGCCTGCTTCCTTTTCAACTTTGTCGCTGTTGGCTTACAGCCTGCTTTTAGGGTGAGAAAGGGCTACAACAAGGTTCCTAGCCAGGCAGGTGGGAAAGCCTCCCTAACAACCCCCCCCCCCCCAGCAGCGTGTCTATCTTGCTGCACTGCTGTCTTCCTCCTCTGATGAGTTGATTGCTTTAAGGTTTCCTCCCCACCACACTCCCACGGTTTTTCCATTTTAAATTGCTGCTTACTGATAATGAGAGCCCAGAAATAAACACAGATGGATGCTGTGCAGCTGGGGAGGCCTCGGCAGCGACACATTTAAATGCTGACTGGCTCTTTGGCAGAGGAGAACTTGTGCCAGTCCTGCCAGGAAGGGAACCCAGCCCGCTTTCCTGCTGTGGAACGGTGGTTTATTCCTGCCCTGCCGCTGTATGTGTGAAGTCAGGTGGGCGTAGGAACAGCAGATGAGCCCTGCTGGGTCAGATCAAGGTCTGTCAAATCCACCATCCTGTTTCCCACGGTGGACAACCAGGTGCCTCTGGGAAGCCCCTCAGTAGCCCTCCCTCACTATTGCCATCACTGCTAACAACCATTGAAGTCCTCCTCCATGATTTTGTCTAATCCCCTTTTAAAGGCCTCTGATCCAGTAGCCGTCACTGCACCTTGTATTGAATTTCACAAGTTTATTATACAGTGCACAAAGATATACACTCCTTTGTCCATCCTGAATTTACAACTCTTCCTATATGCTGTAGTTTGGGTATGAATATAGGTTTGAAAGTGGTGGGCAGTGCCTGCTAAAATCTCAGCAGGGTTGAGTGGTAGAGATCACGGTTTGCGAAATAGAACCAAACTGGTGCCAGTGGAGCTGGGTTTTTAAAAATGACCAGTAACTGCTGCTCATGGGAGAGGGGGGGGTCACAACTGAGAAGGATTAAGTCTCACTCCCTGTAAGCTGCTATCCCAAACCAGATCAGGCCCGCACACTTACTTTTGAATAGCTCAACCTTTAGTGAGCTGGGAAGTCTTTGATTTTGTTTTTCTTTTCAGATCTCACTTTTAGCTGTGAACTCACAATATGACCTTAGGCAATCTGTTGGCCTGAACCAGTCATGGCTAAATCATGGTGTGGTAGTGCCTCAGGCTCTAATGCTCTTTCCTGCCCCCCCCCCCCGGAAGCTGCAGTTTCCCTCCTGGTTTTATTAGAACTATCCATTTGCCCCCCCCTTACAGATTTGTAAGAATGAGATAATGTATGTGGAGTGCATTTTTAAAAACTAGGGAAAAAAATGTACATCTTCAGGAGAGGAGTAATAAAGTGACCACAGCAGTGGGAGAGGTGGGCTTTGCTCATTAGTCTCCAAATTGATCAGAACGCAATGTGGAATTGCATTGGGATTTTTCCATGGGGGGGATGATGGGGTGGCTTTGATGGCTCTTAACTTCCCTAGCTCTTTGTGCAAAGTGCTTCACAGTCTGTAATGTCATGCTTGGAATCCTGAAAAGGCTGCTTACTATTATTGCCATTGTATGGACAGAGAAAACTGAAGCAAAGAGCTAATGACTTCCTTAAGAGTCATTCAGTGAACACATGGTTGAATAGGGTTTACTTCTTCCATCTCCGAATAGAGCAGACTCTGCAAAGCTGCAGTGCCTGGGGAAGTGAACTCTGCAGGGATGAGCTTCATCTGACAAGGCTAGCCAGAAGAAGGTGGTGTGGTTCTTGCTTGGTTTGGTGTGGCAGGAAGAGCCCTTCCCAGCCATCTTAGCTTTGCACACCCTCCTTTGAGATGCTTGAGAGGTAAGCATCCACTTCCCCCAATTGTTGCTGCTTTTCCTTTCTTAATCGCTCTTTCAGCGGATGCCTTTTCATTAACCCATAAGCATCTCGACTTCACTTGACATGAGATTACCTGAACGCCTTTTTAAAAGCTCAGCTGCCACCTCTGCTAAGCAGAGAACTGGCTCTTCCAGGGACTCATCCCATTTCTTTGGTTTGTGTTTATCAGTGATGCCATCACTCAAAAATGCTTCCCAAACAGGAAACCAAACTTTTGCGACTGCCATACACAGTCAGTGCAAATGTGCATAAAATTCCCCATGTGTAGTTCCCAGAATTCAGATTTACTTTGTTTCCATTACAAAGACTGGAAAGGAATGAGGGGAGAGGGAAGCTGGAGCTCATGACAATGAGGGCAGTG
This sequence comes from Rhineura floridana, assembly GCF_030035675.1. Classification (NCBI taxonomy): domain Eukaryota; kingdom Metazoa; phylum Chordata; class Lepidosauria; order Squamata; family Rhineuridae; genus Rhineura; species Rhineura floridana. The sequence continues at coordinate 21,734,985 of NC_084492.1, read as the reverse complement.
GGAATGGGAAGTTGGCCTCCAACTCGCTTCATCTTGAGCAACATGATCAGTGGGCAGGGATGCTTGGAGTTGTAGTTTAACACCTGGAGGACCACTGCTTTGCTATCCTTGCTTTAAAACACATGTGTCCACCCACTGAGTGTGTAACACTTAGCACAGTCCTTTTATCCCAAACACTTAATTTTTTTCAGCCTCTCATTTCTCCCTCTGGGGTCCCATGGAGGGTGGAGTATGTCTGCTCCAGTCTCTCTTTCTGGGTGTTGGCAGCTGCCTTGTTTTATTGCATGCGCACAAACCTCCAAGGGGTTGGAAAGGGAAGCCCTGGGTGTGGGTGGAAATACAGCTCAGTATTTCTGTAGTCCCATTTCTCATGAATTTGCTTATAGATCATCACTCCATCATAGACAGAATAGAAATCATTTTGCTCCCAAAAATATTAAAAATCCCGGGTGAGTCACGACACACTTGGAATAAATCGAGAGTTTGTGACTCATCAATTGACTTAGCAAAAATGTTGCTGTGTTTTATGAGCTGCTGGGGCAGCTTGCTCCATTATAGAGTTTGGAGAATCACCAGCTGAATCTGCAACAGGCCTTTTTGTGTGTCTTTGGACAGTAAAGCAAGATAAATGTAATGTCATCTAATCTGTTGCTCCTTTTCTTGTTCCAGTCTGTTGTGGGCCCTCCTGCTGGCCTCCTTAAGGCTTGTAAAAATACATTGATTTTGTGGACCTGAGCTGGATCTGCACATGTAATAGAATGAACTGGTACAGTCCTGAGATAGTAGAATGGACTGAACCACTTCAGACTGAAGATGTTGGTAATTGTTACATTTTTAATGCTCCCTTGCCAGAACTTTTGTCCCTGGAATGCTTGTGGGGAGGGGTTTGCTTTTCTTGCAAGGATCCTTCACCTATAGCCAACTGCTTAAAATGGGGATTTAGAGAAGCCACAATTTCTGTCCTTCTCCTGTCCCCTTTGGCTGCCTTTTGCATGCCAGATTGCTGTACTAGAAATCTGTTTCCTTGGCATGTGGCTCTGTAAATCCGAGGGCCACTCCTATTTTTGAGGCAAAAACCAATTTGAGGGGGGGGAGTATGTGCCTGTTTAGTGCTTAGTAAAAAAAAACAAAAAAAAACATTTCTATCCTACCTCCAATCAAATGTTCAAGGCAGCTCACATAACAAAGCATTAAAATACATTACAAGACAAATCAATAATAGTTTGGGGGTTTTTTTAAAGGAAGGGTGAGATAGGAAGTAGAATTGCTTAGAACCAAGGTCGTATATGATAGATGTATAAAATATACACAGATCTGAAGGGATGACATTCTTCACCTTTTCAAGGATGTCTGTGGTTTACAGCAAGCCAAATGTTGGTAAACATACCTTGCTGGTTTGACTGCATTCATTATGAAAGGTGCTGTTTGTCACTCCTTCTGAGTTTTTGTTTGCACCTCTTAAGGGAGAGGTTTCCTAGACTGAGCAGGCTTTATGCTTGCAGTGACTTTATTAAAAAGGTTTAAGAACTGACTTAAGGAGAGACATTGATGGCAGCTTCAGAGGTAAGGGGTAGTGTAACCAAGTCCTCAGACCAGCTGGTGAGAGTCCCTGTGGATTTCTTCCTCAGTAGCAATTTAAAAACAGGATGGTTCAGCAAGCTGGCACCATGAGTGGGGATATGTTGATGCAATTCAAGCAGGTTTCCTGTCATTGCCATCTCAGAGTTAGTCACAAGAGCTGGGTTTCCATCCATCAGACTGTTGCTGTTGCTCAGGCCCAGCTCACCACATTTTGCTGCCTGAAGCAAAGCACAAGATGGTGCTCCTTTTCAGGGTTGTGTGCAGAAGTCAGCTAGAATAGCAGTTGAGTCTTCCACACAGGCGACAGAATGATATCCTCACTCTACCACATCTGAGGGCAGCAGGTTAGCTTGGGCCCCCCAGCACAGGCTGTATGTGGTGCACACAGCCCTGTCCTTCAACACTTCACCATCACCACCCCAGCATCTGCCTCCTCAATTTGCCTAATGGTAGAGCCAGCCCTGCTGCTACTTCCGACCTTCTCTGCCCAAGCTTTTGAAAATGACGGTGTGATGCCCATGCCACCCAATCTGCCTCTTAAAGGGTTCCCCCATCTAATCCCGAGTTATGTGCGCTTGGCGCCGACATTATCATCTTTTCAGCGCCAAGTTAAAACCTTCCTCTTCTCTGAGGCATTTTAATTTAAGTTGACTTAATTTTAAATTGTTGTATCTGATTTTAGATTGTACAATTTTATATACTTTGTTCTATTAGACTGTGTAATTGTATTGCATTTTTTGATGTTCACCGCCCAGAGAGCTATTGCTAGTCGGGCGGTATATAAGTTTAATTAATAAATAAATAAATAAATAATGTATGTCATCCCTTTTAAAATGCATGCTGGCAAAGAGGCTGCAAAATGATCAGTGGGAAACCCACAAGCACAAGATCCGTGTCTAGCAAAAGCTCCCAAGAGCTTATCGACTTAATTCATACTTGGGTCAGATCTTTTGGGCGTGACAAAAGCTATGCGTTTTCATTTGTTTTTCCTCTCCGTTTCCTTATATGTAAGTTTTTAAAACAGAATTAGGGGACTCTTGGATGATATCCACACCATACATTTAAATGACTTATATACCACTTTAACAGTCATGGTTTGCCTCCAGAGAATGATGGGATTGTAGCTCTATGAGGGGTAAACTACAGTTCCCATGATTCTTTGGGGGTAACCATGACTGTTAAAGTGGTATATATGTACTTGAAATGTATGGTGTGGATGTGACCTTAACATAGTGGCACAAAGCCCCAGCTCCATTCCTCCCTGCTGCAAGCTTCTGTTGCAAGTCATATTTGTGTGGGGATTTGCTTACCTGTTCTTAGGCAGCCAGCCAGCAGCACTTCCTGGACTCCCCGCCTCTGCTGTCGGCCGTACCAGTTGCTGATTATCTATGAAATGTTAGGAATGCAAGAGTGGAGCCCAGCCCTGAAGGAAAGCACTGGGAAATGTCCTGCTTGGTATACGGTGTGTCCATTCTGGATTCCAAATACTTCCCTAAGCTTTGAAGACTTCAGTGGAGTGGGTGCACCCCCAGGCTTGTGTCCCCTCACTGAGAGTTGCTTACCTTTCTGTGTCAAGCTTCCATCTCCTGTGGCCCCAAGGGTCTCGCTAATATTTTCAGCAGTGGACATTAACTTGGTTGTACAGGTAGGTTCCTGGGATTGGCATTTCCTCTTCTCCCAGTGCCTGGCACCTGCAAGGGTTTATGGTTCATGCTCATCCACAAAGGCTGTTCATCTGAAGACTGGCTTCTGGTCTTGTTACCTGCTGTGCCGTTGGCAATGACACCCTTGCATTGACCAGATGAGGGCATCTTTTTACTTCTGTAGTGGACCAACTAGCTGAATCGTGCTGATTTGGCAAGAAGCAGCCATTGTCATCCTTGCTTGCAGTCCATAAATACCCACTGTGGGTCAGTTGGGGTGGCAGGCTATAGCTCCGTCAGTGATCAGATTAAACGGCTCCAACAGAGAGGGTAATCTGCCAAGGCCCTACCTGGGATTACGGTTCCTTCATCATGAGTTTAATTGGGCCAGCGTTGTCCTAGAAACGGGGCTGGTGGATCTGCAGTCATAGGGCTGGCTCCTAAACTGCATGGTGCCTTGGTCTTGGGGCGCCCAGTGTAGGGTGTTTCTTTCCTAGCTCATGTGATGCTCCTCTAAAATATTTGTGGCCAAGAATCAACCGTGGATGTGTTGGATATTGTGGCCAAGATCTTCTGCAGGGAAAATGCTACAGCTCCTATTGGCTGGTTGCTGATGCTGATCGTCTTGGATTGGCCACTCTTCAGGTCTGTGTAGCTTTCGGGGCAAATGAGAAGAGCTCTGCCTCTTAAGGTTGGCAGGTAATCTCTTGGCTGGGTGACAAAGCTATAGACCGTGGGTACATGGACCTTGCAGTTTGTGCCATTTGCTGTGCTGTCTATTTCCTCTTCCTCCTGCTGGTCAGCGTTCATGAAGAAAACAGATAGATAGAATGGTTCTTACAATGCATCTTCTGGGTGGGTCAGTTGTGTTAGTATGATCGCAAGCTTTTGAGTTTCACAGGGCTCCTCATTGTGCCCAAAGAACTGGTCATTTTGTGTTCATTGCTCCATCCCGGCTTACTATGGCTTTCCGGCTCCAGAGCAGCATTACCCTGGAAGTGAATTAAAAGCCTTTGTCCATCGTTAATGGGGTCTGTAACTGTGTCTTGTTCCAACTCTGGAATGGGAAGTGTTTTGCCATTTGTCCCACGCAGGGCAGGCTCCCTGTTCTGTTTCTGCTATAGTCTCATCAAGTGCCAAATAGTGATGCTAATCCTGCTAACGTTAGAATGAACTGTCCGTGTGCTTCCCCTTTTTTGTTTCTGTTCAGCCTCTTTCCCCTTCCCCTAATTAGCTATAGCCTGTCAAGATGCAGAGGGGGAAAGGGTGATCTGAACAAGTACCAAAGGGAAAAAAGGACACACAAAAAAGTTACTCTCTTAATTAGATTATATAATTGGCACATTAAACACTGATGTTAATAACTGTATGTGTTGTATTGCCAGAATAGCATCAACCACATTAAAGTCGGTACGAAGAGGTTGAATTTTGTGATCTCTGTATAATCAGCAAGATCAAGCATAGGTAAAGCAAAGAAATTCTAATGGGCTATATTATTGTCTGAAACAACGGTGGGTTTCCACACTATGCTTGATCCATTTCATTTCATGAAATGTTTATGTGTCTGAAATAATGTACGGATATATTTTAGTCCCTGTTATTAATAATACAGTTTTGTTGATTCTCCCCCCCTCCCCCGTTGAAGCTAACTTGGCAGTATAATATGGTGACTTTGTTTTCCCAGTCAATTCATTTCACATCTTTGCACAGGCATATTCTCAGCTGAGAAGAATAATACTATGTGCAAACCTTCATGTGGTTTAGCAGAATCGATACTGGCTTCAGAATCCAGCTTTTCATGAAGCTCTGCTCTTGCTTTTAAAAAAAGTTTCTAGCCCTTGTGGCTGTAAAGATGATTAAAAGTTTAGACTTTTCAGTGCCCTGCTTAGCTGTTCTTCTCCCTAGTTCCCCTGCTAGCGAAGCCAGAATAAAGAATGCAAGAAATAAATAGGGGAATGTGATTCGTTTGCATAATGTATAGAGGTCACAAAATTCAGGTGCTCTAACTACAGAATTTAATATGTCTGTGTGTGGTATGTGTGCACCTGGTTTTCCAGAATGCTAAAGCAGAGCAAGCAGTTACTGAGAACAACAGAATGCCAAATAAACCAATTATGGAAACACCCACCCGCTTCTGTCTTCCGGCACACAGCACTTTATCCCTGCCCATCTGTTCAATGCCGTCTGCTTGTTGGCAAGTGCTAGTTCTGCCCAGCAGGTAGTCATGGAAGGAAGGGGCTGAAGGGGATGCAAACTTAAAAAATAATGCCTGAGAGGAGGATAGTGGGGGGCTGTTGGCTGCATACTTTGCACAAACTGAGTTTGAATTTCCCGCGCAGATTGAGATGTCTTGAGAGGAAATGGCTTTAGAGGTGGTGGGAATATTTTCTCTTATCCCGTCCTGGCTCACTCGCCACTCTTCCTTTCCCAGAGGAGGTTTGGTGTCTTCCTGATGTTTCTTCAGCCTTTAGTTCAGGCTTCAGCTCTCATTCACCCGCATGTCAGTAAGCTTGAGCCCCTGCGATGCCGCCATGTTCTGTCCTGAAAAGAGACAGGCCCTGTAGAAATTATACTGTTTGTGAGCTATGACAGACTGCACTGAGATGTGGGGTTGCCAGGCTGTGGTTGTATGTGAACCCAGGGAGACCTGAGTTCAGATCGCCCATGAAGCTCCCTGGCTGACTTTGGGGCAAAATCTCTGTGCCTCACTTACCTCACCAGTTTGTTGTGAGGATAAAATGGGAAGGGTAAGGGGAATATGCATCATGTATTTGACCCCTGAGCTAAGAGTGGGATAGAAATGTGATAATTCTAAAAATGCCCTTGCTGAGGACTCTTTCCTGTTAAGTTGTGGGATGGTAGGTTGGTTCTGAGGCCTGTGCTGCCTCATTCTGCCACGTGTTAGGAGAGCACTGAGAGGAGAGAATGGACTGCACCACTTCAAATTTCAGGTGGTGGATTCCTTTTTTTTTTTTAAGGGTTCCCTACACGTAGAAAAATCAGGAGCAAGCTGGTTAAGAAGCATTCTTCTTGATGTACTGGGTCTTTCCCCAGCTTTCTTTTGGTAGGATGGGTTTTTATTTTGGTAGCGTAGTATACTCCACCTTCATTCTGAATTGGTACAGTCCACTATACCATCTCATACTGCTGCTTTTGTAGACAAAGGTGGCATTCAAACCAAGTAACATGAAGGAGATGGTTCTTTGAGTGAAGCCCAACACATGCTCCTCTTGACTCCACCCTTTCTGTGTAAAGGTTTTTAAAAAAATAAAAAATCATTCCGTTACACAAAACCCTTCTTCCATGGATCCCATGAGCAGTATTCATAAAAACTGCAAATATCCCTACAAACATATGAAATGTTTACCCAGGCATTTGACAGCTGATAGATACTGGCTATGGCAACCTTGAAACTTGGTCATGGTGAGGGGATGTGATTGTTTTTCAATATACTTCTTTTCTTTATTTTAAATTGCATTGTTGGAACATTTTGATGTTTGTTGCCCTGGTCTCCTGTGGGAGGTAGGGCAGGAAACAAATGTAACAAGTGAATAAATAATGAAATGCAATATTTAAAATAAGCAATTCGAATCAAAACAACATAATAAAATCACGGAAGTAATAAACGTGCACATTTTTCAGTGGCCTAAAACCATACAGTAAAATTTAAAAGTCTGGGCAACTTGAAAACATCTCAGCCTGATGTTGAAAAGAGTACATTGATGGTGCCAGTCTTAGCCTCTTCAGGAGGATATTATTCCAAAGCCAGCCCCTTCTCCTTGTGTGTCGTCCCCAAGGGCTATTTGAGCCTTCCTGTGAGGTGGTGGCTGTCACTTGGTCACACAGCTAGCATTTGAGTACTTCTGAGGGCCTTTGGGCTGTGGAGTTTAAAATTGTGAACTGGCACTACCTGGTAGATTCTGCAGAGTGCAAGTAGCCCCACTCTTGTGATATGGAGGGTGAGGTCTGTTAGTGGCTGGAGGGCAGCTGTGCAAAAGGCATAGATCAGGGGTGGTGAACCTCAGGTATGTGTGTGAGAGTCTCAAATGCAGCCCTCCAGGCTTCTGTATCTGGCTTTTCGGACTTTCCCTGGCCACCCTCACCACCTTGTTTCACACCCTCCTGGAGTGTTTTTGCCTGGCTGCAATGTGTCCTTGAACTCTAATGAAGACTCTTGTTTGCCTGCATGGAGGGTGGAGAGGGGTGCATGAGTTTGTTTAAAAACTAGCCTGCTGTACAAAGGTGAAACTTGCATTCATTGTTCTGGCCGTATTCATCTCTGACACATGGCTCCTATAAGGTTGCCCAGAAGGGAACGCAGGGTTGAAAAAGGGTCCCCACCCCTGGCATAGATCTTTCCTTTCTGCAGCATGCCAGGAGAACTGAGAGTAAACATGGTCACATTGCAGGGGTCGGAGGAAGACCAGGCCCAGCTTAGTCCACAAGGAGTGTGCTGTATGAGAGACATTTTTTACTTTATAAAAAACACTTTTATACCACCTTTCAGCCTTAACAACCCCCCCACCCCTGGCTGTTTGCAAGAAAAGAATATAGCAGTTTAAACAATAATGGAATTAAAATTGAATATTAAACATGTCATAAAAAACTTTCAATCTCAAGTTAAATGGATCAAAAGACAAGTGGAATACAAACATTTTTGCTTCCCAACCTAAAAGTCATCAGAGATAGGGCCAATCTGCCCTAAGAATGACCGGAAGAGGTGGATCCTAGACTATGAGCGTTTCTTTCTTTTAGCAAGAGCACTTTCAACACTCTCCATAGGAGAAACTTGAAGTCAGTCAGGATTTATATTTCTAGTCTGTAGAAAATAGCGCAATAACCTGCTAAAAATCAATGGATACAGAAGATTTGGAAATTTAGAATTAATCTACACACTAACTCATCATGTTAGGGAGACTACGGACCCAACTCTGAATACCAATGCAATAGGTCACCTTGTATTATTTTGCAGCTATTTCCCCAAGTGTGTGTGTGTGTTTGTGTGTACTTCCTACAAACATGTATATTTTAAAACTCATAGTATTATTCATCTACTGTTTTCCTTGTTCCTCTACTTGCAGACATCACTTGAAAAAATGCAAGAAGTATTTTTTGCTTATTATGCAGTCAATTCTTTTTTATTTTGTGTATTTAGGGTGTGTGTGTGTGTGTGTATGAACGAACTTAATTGTGATTAACCAAACAGAGGTTTTTATTATATTAACAAAACGTTTCAGCTTCCGCCTTCATCAGCTGCCAACATACAAATGCTGTTACCAAGGTGGCAGTTATAGAGCTTTGAGGATGGAATGCTCAGAGGGGCTTCAAGTGATGCTGGTACTGTCCTCCAGGTTCATATATATGATTCTGTGTTGTTGTGCATTTAGGTATATATATTTCACTGTATGTGTGTTTTTCCTGGCTATATCCTTTTGTTTGGGAAAAATATTTTTGTTTGTTTTTAAATATGTTACCCCCAACCTGGGGCCCTTCAGATGTTTTGGATTACAACTCCAATCAGCCCCACCCTGGTTGGGATGTGCCCTAGGCATGACCAGAAGAGTCTTGCCCTTGCTGCAAGAGATGGCTGGGTGCCCCCATCATGCTTTGCAGAGATAGCTCCTTGACCCATAGGTAGAGCTTAAAACGGAAATGGACTGCCTTCAAGTCGATCACGACTTATGGCGACCCTATGAATAGGGATTTCATGGTAAGCGGTATTCAGAGGGGGTTTACCATTGCTTCCCTCTGAGGCTAGTTCTCCCCAGCTGGCTACGGCCTGCTCAGCTTGCCACAGCTGCACAAGCCAGCCCCTTCCTTGTCTGCAACTGCCAGCTGTGCTGCTTGGGACTATGCAGCTTGCACAGGGGGCAGAGCACATAACCCCTGAGTCACTCCCTGTGGGCTTGATCTTTAGCTGGCCCTTGATACCCAGGAGACACAAGCAGGGATTTGAACTCACAGACTCTGGACTCCCAGCCAGGCTCTCCTCCCCACTGTGCTATACCAGCTGTTTTAGGTAGAGCTTAGGGCAGCCTTTCCCAACTAGTGGGCCACCAGATGTTGTTGGACCACAATTCCCATCTTTCCTGACCATTGGCAATGCTGGCTGAGGCTAATGGGAGTTATGGTCCAACAACATCTGGTGGCCCACTAGTTGGGAAAGGCTGGCTTAGGGCTTCTCTTAATGAGAATCTCGCTAAAGTCGGAACTGACATGTGGCTCACGGATGCGTTTCCTGCCAGACAAGGTTGTGCACTTAGTTTTCGTCTACCTGTTTATATATATATTGTCACTGTAATTGTTCAGTTACGCAGGCTCAGCACCAGAAGCAATTCCTTACTTTACAAATCCTTACAATAACAAACAAGGCAGTTTGACACTGTCCCCATTTTTAAAAATGTGAGAAGTGAGGGTCGGTAATTCTAAGGATGCTTGTTTAAGATCCAAGACTCCAATACATAGCTCTGTTCAGAGTTTTCTCCATGTTGTACATTCTTGTAAGCCTGTCAGTGGTCTTAACCCTGAGCCACTCCTAAGAAAAGGACATTCCAGTGCATTCTGCTCTTAAGTTTCCTTCCAGGCCCTAGAAGTCGCTTCCTTGCCTCTACAAGCCATGATACTGGGCCTTTTGGGCCCTCTGATCTTAGCAGATCTTGAGTTATATGAATCTGGTAGGCTTCAAGGTGCTACAAGACTCTATGTGTTTTCTGTAGCTGATACAAACACGCACAGCCTCCTCTCTGGAATTTGGCACCATTTGGGGTGCCACTTTTGGCCTAGAGTATGGCTTATAAATATTTAAATAAATGCAGGGTCAATTGGGCAAAGGGATTTCTAAAAGGCTGTTTTCAGTAGGAGGGGAGGGGAACAGTTTTGTTGTATTTTATCCTCCGACCTTTTTTCCTCCCAGGCTTTTCAGTAAGCCGCAAATGATTAACATAAGCCTATGTGAATAGGTAGGTTAGTAACTTTTGTACTTGATTTACAAGGGTCCACTAAGAATTGCTAAAGTGAACTTCTGAAACAAGAGATGGGTTTCCTCTCTGAAGTGCGGAACACTTTTTTTTTGCCTGAGGGCCACATTTCTCCATGTGTGACCTTCTGGAGTCTGCATGGCAATGCAGCTTGGGGAGACAGAGGCAGAAGTAGGTGGAACAAAGGATGTGACTCATCTGTACAGCAGACTACATTTCTGCCCCCACCCCCCATATATCGCCATACTGGCAAGCAAGAGGTATTATCACAGTTCAAGGACAGATTCCAGCCAAGCGAAAGCTCTCGAGGAGGGCACAGAACATGCCATTGTGGGGCTTGGCCTGGAAAGAGTATTGATGGTTGGACAAAGAGGCCTAAAGGACCATATTCAGCTTCCAAGTCAGTGGTTCATCATCTCTGCCCTACAACTTAGCAAGTCCATTTTCTACAACTATGTTAGATTCCCTATAAACAGCAAGTGGGTGATTGTGGAGGAAGGAGGACTCTTAGACAACCAGTTTTGGAGAACCTGCTACTTCCATCTGTGCCAACACTTGAACAATAGGCATTGCCTTGTTTTTTGCCCTCTATTTTTAAAATAGGAAGCTGCTTCATCTCAAAAGTGAGACTGGTCTAAAAGATCTGGAATAAGGAAAGGCAATCTTGCCTGAATCCTATGGTAGATTCTTGGAGTGCAATATACAGGTGTGGGGAACCTTTGGCCCTCCATATATTGCTGAACTGCAACTCCCATAGTCCTTGGCTGTGCTTGCTGGGACTGAAGGCCATTATAGTTCAGCAACAACTAGGTTCCCCATCCCTGACATGGGTTGGGGATGTCACTTGGCTCAGTAGCTGTTGTGGGTGGGGAGGTGGTACAGGCAAGGTGCTACAGGAGTACCCCGCTATACGGACCTTCACTTTAAGGACACTCGCGAGTACGGACATACTTGCAGTAGCACCATTCCCCTGTTTACGTAGGCTCGCTTCGCAAGAATGGACACTTAACCTTTGGTTGTGGCCTGTTCTTTTGGTGAGTGGGAGGGTGGAAAGAGATGCGACCGCAAATCAGCTGGGAGGCACGATTGCAATCAGCTGGGAGGCGCAGCAGCAGAGGCTTTAGTGCGGGGCTTTGAGGCTCCGCGTGAAGGAGAGGTGGCACAGTGGCGGCGCAAGTGAAAAAAGGTAGTGCTTCACTTTAAGTACATCTTCGGCTTACGTACTCACTCTGGACCCATTGCGTATGTTAATGCGGGGTATTCCTATACTGCATGGGGGGAAAAGTGGGTCTGCCTACAGTGTATCACCTTCCACTATGCTAATCTGGAGTAGTCATACTCTAGGCACCCAGAAACTGCTAGCATCTCCAATTTAAAGGAATGTAGGTAACAGCGCTGCCTCTCCTGAGGACTTTAGAGAGCCATTTCCAGTCAGAACAGAATGTTAACCAGGCTAGATGGACTAGATCAGTGGTTCCCAAAAAATTTTCCCCCATGGACCACTTGAAAATTGCTAAGGGTCTTGGCAGATCACTTAATGATTTTTCTGCTTATTGCAACAATTGCAATGTGCTGTGCTAGAAGCGGTATGATTTTTAATTGTATTTTTAAAGCTGCATTTTTTTGTATATTGTATTTTACAAAGAATCCAAACTGTAATAAAGTAAAGGAAGCAGTAAAAATACCTTAAAAAAGCAATATGAATATTTAATATGAAGGATGTGCCATTTCTTGTATTCAGTCAGAAATTCACACAATGTGGACAATTTGGGGTCCCTTGGACTAGACGTTTGACTAGTAATAAGGAATATTTGTGTGCTTGATGTTCGGGGCTACTTTTTAGCAAATGGGATTTGAGGAATGAGCTGAATTATGAGCCTCTTACTGGATCATTACTTTGATCTTTCTCTTCATTTACTGAGATGTTGTGGCTCATCTATGTACTGGCTGTTCTGCTGTGAATCATTGTAATTAGCGATATCACTTTTTATAAATTTATGACTCGGTGATTGTTCTTAGTGTGTTTCCTAGTGATACCCTCATGCCATCTTCCGCAGCTTTGATTCCACCATCCCCACCCCCATCTCCAGCCCTACATGGTTCCCTGACATGGTTTCCTTTGCTACCCCACTCTTGATCATTGATGCCATACTCTTCTCTCCTCTTTGCAGGGAGTCCCTCCAGGTGGAGCTCAACCATGTCGCTCTCAGTGCGGCCCCAGCGACGCAGCCTGGTGGTCAGGATCAATAGGAGCCATTCGTTTGCTGGCGTCAACTCCATTCAGGACAAGCCTTTCAGGTAGGCCCAGGAGAAGCTTCTTTGGTGGAAATGGGGGTCGGGACACGCTCCAGGAAGAGGTGAAGAGCAGTGTGTGATGCCTAGTTGGCTAGCTTGGGCATGATGACATCTCTCCTTTTCCCTTCCTTTCCACCCATGTGATTGAGAGTTATACTACTCTACATATCTTTTAATTTATCGTGCACGGTGTATTTTGTTTTGGCTCATTATGCGGGAAGGATTAGGATATTCAAAACAATCCATTCCCTTTGGCAACTTGGAAGTCTTGCTCAGCTTCCCCTCAGATCTCCTGAGATTTCTCCAGGCACTGATCACATGTTCTTAAGCTTCATTTTCACCAGAACTCAAAATACTTAAAAAAAATCAAAGCTGAAATATACACAGCTTTGTACATCAGATAGGGTATCATTCCAGCAGTGTCTGTGGCTGGCTTTTTACTTTGCAGTAAGCAGTGCAATCACCCACTACCTTTGCTCCAAGGACCCTTCAGGAGGCACCCATATCTGTGCCAATCACCATAATCATTCCCTCTATTTCTGATGTTCAGGTTGTGAGTGCTGTTGATTTTGTAGCCAAAACATGAACTAGAGGGAGGTATCACCAGGTTTGTGGGAACCCCGAGGTTTGCAGAACTCTAGCTTCTTTTACCAGACAGTCAAGCTAGGATTGCACCTGTAGTCTGTGTGTTTCTTAGCATGTCAAAAGGTGGTACTTCCTGAACGCTGGGCATGGGTCCAAAATGGGCAAGGAACCTCCACAGACAGAAGAGGCTTTTCTCTGTAGACAGTTGCCTTACAACCTGCAGAAAGCAACAAAACCAGGCACGGGGCAGGGGAGCAGTTAGTATGCTTATTATTTATTATTTTATTTATTTTATTACACTTTTAAACCGCCCTATAGCAACATGCTCTCAGGGCGGTGTACAATATGATAAAACCACTGCCCTTCCTCACATAGTAAAGTACCCATTGAAATAACATTTGAATAGGGCTTGTGTGTTTGATGAATGCCCTCCTAGGTCAGGTCTGTGTTCCATAGCCATAGCTTTAGAGTAGAAGCAGAATCCCGTGCGGGAAGAAGGGGTAGGATGCAGCCTGGCCAACGTTCCACCGTAGCAAAGACACAGACCGTGCGTTCAGAGGGCTTCCTATGGGAACATTTGGCAAGTGTGCAATTCTTTCATTGTCCCTTTTTTGCTGGTGAGGTTGAATATGCGAGGCTTGGGTCTGAATTCCTGGAGTACTGACCAAAAATGAATCAAGCTAGATGGGAACAAGATGCAGCAAAAGTATCACTTGATGGTGAATGCTGCTGTTTCTGCAGTAATTAAACAGAGGAAAAATAGGCCTGCAAAAGAATGCTATCAGCTCATCATATTCTGTGCCCTTATCGCCCACGGGCAGTGCTAGGCGATTTAACTTTAGGCGAGGATGACGCAGAAAGCCCAGGAGTGTTAAAATCCGTAACATCAGATTTCTTTAATCACTCCCCCAGTTTATAAAATGATTCTGCATATCAGCATTTCGAACCGCCAAACATTTTTGCAGCGCTGAATTGCTCTAAATGTAACATTTCAAGTTTCTGCCGGTGCCCTTGGAACATCTGTGAAGCAGCAACGCCTGTTGGCTTGGTGGCAGTTGCCATCCCAACCCTGAGAGTATCGATGCTTGGCATTCCCATTTCTGTCAGTTGCTCTGCTTTGAAGTTTAGAACTGTCATTAGAATTCCAGCTGTTGGAGCCGCTCTGTGTTCCTTCCCCTTGAAGGGAGTGAAGACAGTCTCTGGTGTACCCTGCAGTTGCTTCTGAAGGATCATGAGAAACCTCAGCATTTAAAAAGAAGCAGCACATGTCTGGCACTTATAGAAGGAAGGTAGCAAGTTATTTGTGTGGAAAAACCAGGGGTCTAGGTAGGACTTCCAGATCAGAGGCTAGCTTGGGTGAAAGTTACTTTATACTGTACAGTTGGCTTCGGTGCTGTGTTCATCCCCTTTCCTTCCTCCAACTCCTTCAAGAATACCAGCCAGGAGTTTACGCTGGCTTGAGTGCCATAGGCAAATGCAGTATAAAGTCCAGTGCTGGATCATGGAGCTATTGGGCTAAGGGCCGCTCCTCAGTTATTCTTCTTAGATCCTTTTCACACCCCAATTCCCGGGAGCTGTGTTTGCTCTGTCTTGGGGTTCCCAGTTTTTTGCTTCTCTGCACATGCTGGTGAGCACCCGTCTTCAGGTGCTAATAAGCTGCTGCTTATGTCCTGGTCCACTGGGCACTTCACTCACCACCTCCTGTTGGATCTGGGATTTCTGGCCTGTTCCTACCTCTATGGAGGACCTCATAGCTTAGTGACAGAAAACATGCTTTGCATGCAGACTATCCCGGGTTCAATATCGGACATCCCCAGTTGAAGGGATTAGATAGCAAGTGATGTGGAAGGCACCTGCCTTAACCCTGGAGAGCTGCTACCAATGATGGTAAGCCAGGAGTCTGCATCGTGGTCTCCATCTTCATTCAGGTGGGTGGTAGTTCAAGATTTATATTGATTTTAAATATAATTTTGATTCTCTTGTTTCTTATATTGTATTTTATTGTATTCCAATTTGAATTCTATAAAATGTAAATGTACTGCCCTCAAGTCGATTCCGACTCATGGCGACCCTATGAATAGGGTTTTCATGAGGCTGAGAGGCGGCGACTGGCCCAAGGTCACCCAGTGAGCTTCATGGCTGTGTGGGGATTCGAACCCTGGTCTCCCAGGTCGAAGTCCAACACCTTAACCACTACGCCACACTGGCTCTCTTGAATTCTGTAGAATGCAATAAAATACAATATATATGAAATAAAAGAAGCAATAAAAATACAACAAAATGTATTTGGCATCGCGCAGTACAATTGCTACAACAGGCAGAAAGCTCATTAAGCGATCCGTCTAGGCCTTCAGCTATTTGCAAGTAGTCGGGGGGGGAAGGTTTGGGAACCACTGGAGCAGACAACCCTAGGCTAAATAGACATATAGTCTACTAGACCCTCTCTAGCTGTGAATGTTATTTGAACTTACTTTTAATAATGTATTTTATATTGCTCTGACCTGCCCTGAGACCTACTGGTGAAGGAAGGGCAATAAAGTTAGTAATAGTAAGTAGTAGTAGTAATAATAATAGTCTGACGTGGTTTGTCAGCTTCTTATATTCCTTCATTGTCAGACTTTCCTTCCTTCTTACCACCGTCAGCAGCAAAATGGTATGAAGAAGATCAAACATGCACTACTTTACAACCACCTGTTATTGCAGAAAAAGTGCGCTCATGGTCAGCTGTCTTTTTAAAGTTGCCTAACTGGCAAGACATCTTTCCTAGTTCCAGGCCTCTATTTTTCAATATCTCTCACACTTCTCTCAATAAGTAGCACAGTTTTTAGGCCTCTAGCACAGGGATAGAGGACCTGTGGCCATCTGGATGATGTTGGACTCCAAATCCTATCAGCCCCAGCCAGCCTGGTCAATGGACAGGGATGATGAGTTGTAATCCAGCATCATCTGGGTGGCCACTGGTTCCCTGACCATGTTACAGCAGGAGAAGCATGACCAGAATTTCCTAAAATAGCATGGAATATTAATCTGGCTGCAAGAATTTGGAGCCTGAATAATATAAACCATGCTTTTGGGGGATGTAGGAAACAATCAAACAGTAGCAGCCATGTCTGTGAAACTGGTCAGTACTGCTTAGAATCAAGCTCAGCATGTCTTAGGGACAAAATGGGATTTCACTATCGTGGTGAGAGGGAGACAAGGGTCTGGAATGAAATACAAGAGTCAGGATTCCCTTGTGACTGCAGTTAAACTAGGGCAGGGGTGTAGTTCCTGCAGCCCATGGGTCAAATTTGGCCTGGTATAGGCCCTAATTGGGACCATGAAGCCATTCTACCCTAAACCACACCTACCTGCCCCACATCTGATGTCAGATATGGAGCAGGTAGAGACACAACTGAAACAGTTGAGCAACTGAGTCCCAATTCAAAAAGCAGACTTGAAGCCACTTCCCATAAGCTATTAGGTGGTAATGTAAAGCCTTCTGATCAACGACTCTTCAGAGCACCATGCAGGGCTTTTTGCAAGCCCTGAGTGGTATTTTGAAGTCTTGATGATAATCACTTGATTTCAGATTCTTGAAATGTGAGTGGCCCTGCCCACCTGTCAAACGTGGCCCGTGAGGGCTGGGGAATTTAAGGATCTGACCCACACTGGCCAGAATATGTTCCTTACTCCTGGGCTAGAATACACAGAATGCTTGAGTGACTCCGCCAAAATACTTAGTTGGGTCTAAGCTGTGATAAAACACCAGACTTGCTGTCTTAGAATATGCACAGAGATTTTAGAAGTACACTTCCAAACACCACTATACAGAGGTGCTGACACTCTGTTGATCAGCCCTCTCCCCCCCTCACATCTTTGTTACTGGCAGACTGCACTACAGTAGGGGATCCAGTTCATGCAGTCTTTGTGATCCACTTTGAAGCATGGGAAAATATTATTTACTGAGAGATGATTCTTGAGCATTTTTTGTGCGAGCGAGTGAGTGAGTGAGTGTTGCTCTGGGATGGGTGCTCTGCACTATGAGTCAAAGCTCTCTCGCCTACACATGGGTACACTCACTGCATTGTTTTAAGTGTCAGCCCAATCTACCAGCTCCGTAACGTCATACTTTATATGGGGATTTGTGTTTTTTTTGTAGGAATTTCCCTGCATTCAGCACCCCGACGGTCTCCAGGAAGTCTGGCTCCAGAGTCAGTAGGATGTTTTCAATGTCCCACAAATCCCCTCCCCCCAAGGTGCCCCAGCCAGAACGACTCGATGAAGTGTACGAAGCCCTGAAGAAGGGACTGACGTGAGTGATGCTGCTCCCAGGACGCAACCCCCCCCCTTAACCTTTGGCTTGGGGTGGGGAGGTGTGGTGTTTGTTTTGTTGAAAACATTTTAATACCATCTTTCTATCGTTGGGACACAAACCCGTTAGTAATACAAACCCAAGAGTGGTAGATAAAAACCCAGATCTCAAAAGCACTGCCAGCTGTCTACCGATCATAACAAATGGTAACAAGTGTGTAACCCAGGCTTTGCCAACTTGATGCCCTCCAGATGCTTTGGGCTGCAATTTCCATCAGCCCCAGCCACCCCCCAATCAGGCCCTGCCCCCCTGCGAAAAGCGGCTTGTGGAGGGTGGGCCAGTGCCCCCTTCTTCCTGCTATACACATACAGAAAAATATTCCCTTCCTATACTTTGATCCATTGTATGCCTGCATATTCTCTTACCCTGTACACTACCTCTGTACAGTCCGTGCTTGAGGGTGTGGGGGCTCCCGCAGGCAATTACACAGTATATTTAAACCCAAGTCTATCCCAGAGGCTTTCTCAGTTAAGCTGGTGAACCAAGAGCTCTGCCAAACATAGCTGTGCTGGGTGCAGCCTGCTGGGAAGCTGGAGGGAAAGGATAAGCATTCTGTCCTTGGGCCTTGCTGCCAAGGAAAACATCCGGCAGAAGCCGGGGCAGTTTGAATGAGTGGGTCGGGATGCTGTCTCCCCTAATCTCTTGACTCAGTTGGGAGAGTCTTGCCGCTTCTGCTCATCCCATTTCTCCCCTGCAGCGCTTATCTGGAGGTGCACCAGCTGGAGCTGGAAAAGTTGAGCACTCAAATCCGCGAGTCCAAAAGGAATTCTCGATTGGTGAGTGGAGGGTTGGTGGTGACTGAAAGCATTCCTGCCCTCATTGTGTGCACTTCGCTCTCCCCAGAGTGCAGGGCTGGCATCAGCAGAGACACTGCGGAAGCTTGGGGAGGGAGCCTTCTGATACCGTGGGGTTTGGGGCCTTGGCTGTTTTGCTCAGCAACAGCTTCTGCCACCCTTGTATTCTTGAAACAACTCTGATCTTCCAGCTGCTTCCCTTAAGCTGTGGAACCACAGGATGGTTCTCCTCTCCCCGGGGGGCGTATATGCACCTTCTGGGAACTTGACACATCCCTTGTTGCTGTGGTAGTAGTGGGCATAGTCTTGGGCCAACCAGTGAACCGAAGTAGTGGGAGGTTCAGGACAGACAAAAAGAAGGACTTCTTCACGTGGCGCAGAGTTAAATTTTGGAATTC
Organism: Rhineura floridana; assembly: GCF_030035675.1. Taxonomy (NCBI): domain Eukaryota; kingdom Metazoa; phylum Chordata; class Lepidosauria; order Squamata; family Rhineuridae; genus Rhineura; species Rhineura floridana. The sequence continues at coordinate 21,716,358 of NC_084492.1, read as the reverse complement.
ACTACCACAAGACGTAGTGATGGCCACCAACTTTAACATGGAATTAGACAATTTCATCAGGGAGAAGGATCTCAATAGCAACTAATCATGATGGATGGATTTTACCTCCAGTATCGGAGGCAGTATGCTCCTGAATACCAGTTATTGGTGATTATGAGTGGGAGAGGGCTGCTGCATTGGTGTCCCGCTTGTGGGCCTCTGTCACAGTGGTTGACCACTGTGAGAAACCAGATTCTGAACTAAGTAGGCCTTTGATCTGATCCAGCAGGGCTGCTTTTATGTTCTTATGGGCAGCGGGCACATAGGAGCAATTGCATGGTATGCTCAGCAATCATTGTTTCTGCACCTCTACCTAATGTTCACCTTCTCCTTCTTTTCACCTCTAGGGTTTTCTTTATGACCTTGATAAGGTAAGTCATGCTGGGATGGGAATGGCGCTTGCCCATGCATTGTGTTTGGGAGGGATAGGCTTGTCAACCTGCTGTGTGCTATATGCCCTGAATGCCACCCTGGGCTCCTTCTGGGAAGAAGGCTAGGATAGAAATTTAATAAATAAATAAATGAACAAGACACTGGAGCTTCTGGGCCCTGGTCTACATTTCTTATCCTTGCCTTTGCTAGCACAGAAGCTCACGTTACTTAACTTGAGTGGTGCTCCTTTGGTCACGCTGTTGCTTTCCTTAGAAGTCATTTTCTGGATCCTTTGTTTCACTGGCCAACTGTCTTAAGCAGCAGGTAAGGGCCAAACTAAATGTGACAGGGGGGTTCTGTTTCCCACTGATGATTCTCTTTAATTCAAAGGTAGTGTTGGAAGTCCTAATCAAAAGTAGAAGTGTTAGAGGAGGGACAGCTTGATCCTGCACCACTGCTCACAAGCTGCTCTTACCCATAGGGGAAAAGATGTGTGTGGGGGGAAGGAAGAGGTTAGGAGAGATCCATCTGAGCTTTACAAAGTGGCTGAAGGGTAAAGGTTGAAGGCAGTTCTCTCCCACCCCCCTCCAGCCCTTCCTTTGCTCAGACTGGCAGCCTTTGAAGTTGCTTTGGGTTTAAAAAAGAAAAGAAAACAGAATGCAGAAGGGTGGAACAAATTATTTTTTAAAAGCCCTTGTCCGGGGGGGGGGGGTTATAGTGGTTCCAAGATAGGTATTGCTGCTCTCATCCCAAAAGAGTGGGATTTTCATCCAAAGAGTGGATGTATACATTCATCCCACTCTTTTGCATCTGATAAACAATTCTTGCAAGGCTTTGTATCCTTTCAAAAACATGCAAAGACTGTTTGGCGAGAGATGAAATTAGACAAAAGAAATACCATTAGGTAAATTCCTTGTGAAACCTCTCATAAACCAATTGCCAACTCTCTTATAAAAACTTGGAACTCTCTAATGAAAACTTTGTTTATCTCTGTCCTGAGGTTAGTCTAAGGATTAGCTACAGCAGTAATCTCTGAATGGGGCCAGGAGAGCACAGAGAAATCAAGGGGGCAACTTTTTTCCTTTGACTCCCTGCATGGTTTTCTTTGGCAGTTTTGAGTCAGGTGTGCCCTGTCTGAAGCTCCTTTTTTACAAGAACTCTCTTTGATGGACTGAAGGCCATAAAGGATACAAAAAGGATCATTCTTTTATCTGTTGAATAAATGATGAAAGTAGTCGTGTGTGTGTTTGCGTGCTTTTCTCACCTGTCTGAAAACTACTTTTCCTTCCCAGTGCTTAACGTCAAAGAAACCAACACCAATATGTGTTGGGTTCCTAAATGTGTTGACTTGGAAGGAAAGAGACATGTTGCTAGTTCTCATTCATTTTATTTGCATCCCGCACTCCAAGCAGTGAACAATCAGCTTCCCTGATTCCATACCAAGGCAAATGCTGTTGGCAGCCTTTGAAGTTGCTTTGGGTTTAGGCTGTATTAACAGAAGTATAGTTTCCAAATCGCGTGAAGAATTGGTTCCCTTCTATACGGCACTGATTAGGCCTCATCTTGGGTATGTCCAGTTCTGGACACCTCACTTTAGGAAGGACGCAGACAAACTGGAACAGGTTCAGAGGAGAGCAGTGAGGATGATCAGGGGACTGGAAACAAAGCCCTGTGAGGAAAGACTGAAAGAACTGGGCATGTTTTGCCTTGAAGAGATAAGAGTTAAAGGAGATATGATAGCACTCTTCAAGTACTTGAAAGGTTGCTACCACAGAGGAGGGCCAGGATCTCTTCTCTATCATCGGAATAATGGGCTCAAGTTGCAGGAAACCAGATTTTGACTGAACATCCAGAAAAACCTCCTAACTATTAGAGCAATACAACAATGGAACCAATGACCTAGGGAGGTGGTGGGCTCTCCAACACTGCAGACATTCAAGTGGCAGCTGGACAGGTACCTGTTGGGTATGCTTTAAGATGGATTCCTGTGCTGAGCAGGGGGTTGGACTAAATGGCCTTATAGGCCCCTTCCAACTATGATCCTATGAAAGGCACAAGAAAGTAGCTTTCTCTTTTAGGGGTCAGCTTTGCCTGATGAAAGGTCACTGCTGTTAGAGCAGGGTAGAGGAGGGCAGATAGGTGGCTTTGAACTTTTGGGTACAAGAGTAAGGAGAGGAGAAGGAAGCACTCCCTGGCTTCCCCTTTTCTTAACAAGACGTGTTTGTGCTTTCTTCTTATATTATATTGCTAGAGAAGTCGGGTAACCTGGACTGCTCCCTTCCTCGGGATAGCTGATCTTTAAAATAAGATGTAGTAGTGACCTCTAACTAGATGTGTTTTTTAAATAAAGAAAGGACTTGCATACTTTTGAAGATGCTCCTGTTAAAAGTGGGAGCAAACAAAACAGGTTTTTTGTCTGGTACCTAAAAGAAAACAACTCAGCTAGTTTTTCCTACCCCTCCCTTTCAACCATGAACAATTTTCTCTTGCCCATAAAACAGCAGCCAAGGAAGGACCCTGGCCAGTTGCCCAGTAATTAACTCTTGGTCTAGGGCTATATCTTCTTAGCTTAAACATTTCTTTTCTTTTACCAATGGAGATGCTTTTATCAGGAACTTGTTGCTCCAAAACAGATCAGTAGAAGAGCCCATTTAGCCTGTCAGCGCCAATGTTGCTCTCTCTTTAAATTGGAACTTAGAGACCCAATCCCTTTCATGGGCAACCTGGGAGCATGGAGGATTTCTGGGGCCCTGCTCTCCTTCGCCAGTTCAGCTTTCAATTTCTGTATTAACGGGACTTCCTTTTATTGTTTCACAGCAAGTCAAGTCAATTGAGCGGTTTCTGCGCCGTCTAGAGTTCCACGCTAGCAAGGTACCTCCTGCTTCTGGGTGTGTGAAAGGAATTTCTGCGCCAAGGGAAACTGGACTTTTTTTTAACCTTTGAAAATCAAGCAATTTAGTCATGGCACAGAGAACTATGCTGGAGTTCAATGGAATGCTGCCCAGCCTGTCCTCTGGCCTCTTAAACTTCGACAGGCAATTTCTGCATTTGCACAGTGCTGTTGTAAAAATGCACAACCCTGCCTTTGCTCTGCTCCTTTTCAAGGTCTCAGGCAGGGGCATTTCCCATCTCTTCCCATTTGACTGCTTTTAACTGGAGATGCCAGGGACTGAACCTGGAACATTCTGCATGCAAAGCAGGTGCTCTCCCACTGAACAGTCGTCCTTCCCCTAAGGAAAGGAGGAGCAAAAAGGGAGAAGAAAAATAAAATAGGTTATTGAAAGTAGCCTTACAGGGCAGAGTAGTCCGTTGTGTTTCATGGGACCCTTATGGCCGGAATGGGGAATCTGTGGCCCTCCAGATGCTGCTAAACTCCTATCCTCCCTGGCCTTTAGTCACACCAGCTCGGCCTGATAGGAACATAAGAAGGTGCCTCATACTAAGTCATACCCCTGGCACCTCAAACTCAGTATAATCTACACTGACTGGCAGCAGATCTCCAGAGTTTCAGACGGGACATTCCCAGCATTTCCTGGAGATGCAGGGGATTTAACCTGGGACCTTCTGCATGCAGAGCCGATGCTCTACCACTGAGCTACAGCCCTTCCTAATCAGTCCTTTTGTTGGCCCAATGAGAGTCCATCAGCATCTGGAGGACCACAGGTTTCCCTTACTTACTTTATGGCACGGTGAGAGCATGGCCTTAGTGCTTCAGCTGCTCTGGGTTTGTGGCAAACCAGCTTTTGGCTAAACGTGCCCTACAGCCCCTGTCACCCTGTCTCCATGGGTTTCCTTCTAACAGATAGATGAGCTCTACGAAGCCTACTGCATCCAACGACGGCTTCGGGATGGAGCCCACAACATGGTCAAGGCCTACACAGCTGGTTCACCCGGCAGCAAGGAGGCACGCGAGAGCTTGGCCGAAGCCAGCAAGGGCTACAAAGAGTACACAGAGGTGGGTCAAGGTGGCCTGGTACTGGTGAAGGCAGTGGAAGAGTAGGGACTACTTTTCTTCGCTGGTGGCATTAATGGGCAGTTGTTTGGTTTCTCCCCTTCCAGAATATGTGTCTGTTGGAGAGTGAACTGGAGAGCCAGTTGGGGGAGTTCCACATCAAGATGAAAGGTATGGAAATGTTATACAAAAAAAAATGTGTGTTTAACTTGAAAAGCAGCTTTGGGAGTGCATGAGTTTGAGCAGGTGGGAGGAGCAATACTACTTAACCCTTTTCTATCCAACTAAGGTTTTGCCACAGATCCCACCTATGAAATCCCAAAAGCAAGTTTAAACATGCACCTGCATTTTGCAGGTGGAATTCTGGATCATCCCCCACCTCCAGTCACATATGTGGATCAGCAAAATTGTGGCTGCCCTAGTGGAGCTATCAAGGAGGTACTGATTCTTCTTTCTCTTGCAGGATTGGCTGGCTTTGCTAGGCTCTGTGCTGGCGACCAATACGAGGTTTGTGAGTTAGAGTTGGGCTCAGAACACATTGAAGAGGGGTTTTTTGGGGGGGGTAAGGTTATGGAGTGGAGATGACTGGGCTTGACTGAACAGTTTGACGTAGGGCGGGTCTGGCTGCCTACCACTGATTATGTTAGCTGTTGTCCAGCTTTAATTGGATGCACATCTTGTTCATGTCCATCCAGTTGATAGGAACTCTCTTATTCCTCATGGCAGATCTTCATGAGGTACGGGCGCCAACGGTGGAAGCTGCGGGGCCGCATTGAGGCAAACAGCAAGCAAGTGTGGGACAGTGAGGAGATGATTTTCCTGCCCCTCATTACAGAGTTCCTCTCCATCAAGGTATCTGATACCACCTTGGGCAGCTGGTGTCTTTCGAAGGAAAGACAAAGCCTTTCCTAGGCTCACTGGGCCCCGCCTCTTCCTTCTCCTCCTAGGTAACAGAGCTCAAGAGTTTGGCCAGTCATGTGGTGGTGGGGAACGTCTCTTGTGAGACCAAGGACCTGTTTGCTGCGCTGCCCCAGGTTGTGGCTGTGGATATCAACGACCTGGGCACCATCAAGCTGAGCCTGGAGGTGAACTGGAAGTGAGTTGTTCTCTTAAGGCTGGTTGAGGTTCTCTGTTGTGAAGCCGTATCAGGGGTTCTGTTGAGTGGCTGTGGGGAAGGCCGAGATCTTACAGACCCTCAAGGGGAGTGGTCTGATAAATGAGGTGAATGGAACTGTCGTGCTCTAGATCAGCCTTCCCCAACTTGGCACCTTCCGGATGTTTTGGACTACAACTCTCATCTCAGCCCCAGGCAACATAGCGTGTCGGCTAGGGCTGATGGGATTTGTACTCCAAAACATCCAGAGGGTACCAGGTTGGAGATGGCTGCTCTGAATGGTAACTCCTGGAGAGGATTTGAGAAAGCACAGCCCTCCCTTTCCCCCTCGTACATCAGTGGACACAAGGCGAGATTCACCTTTCTTGCTGACTGCTCTGCATTATCTTCCCCAGCCCCTTCGACAAAGAGGACCAGCCATCATCTGCCAGCACCGTAACTAAGACTTCCACGGTCAACAAGAGATTTTCCTCATACAACCAGAGCCCACCCGATACACCCTCCATGCGTGAACAGGCATTTTATGTAAGTGCAAAGAGGAAAAAACAAAAAACAGAAGGAAATCAAACTCACGCTGGAAAAAAACAACTCTCCAAATTGGGGGTTGTGTTATCAAAAGTATATAATAAACATACTACGCACTTTTCAACTTTATAAAACATTTTTTGTAACCACAGATGTTTGAATCGGAAAGCTTAATGCATTATTTTCAATATGTGCATGTGTGAAAACGTAATTGTGATACCGGACTGCTGAAGACGACTAATTCACGGTCAAAATACATTAGATATTTTTAACTTTAAAAGGATTTCCTTGATTAGTTTTTGTGATGCATTAAGATTTTTGTTTTTTAACATCTGTGACTAATAAAATTGCTCTATAAATTTGCAAGATTCATGTTAACTTTTATGATGTATGCTTTTGATAACATATACCCCAACTTCTTTGGGATGGGGATTATTAAGATACAGGACTAAGATATGCATCTGTTTTTGTCTCTTCCCCCCCCCACTTCTAACAGCAAGTTAATCCAGTAAGTGGCTATGTAAACCATTTATTTACACTTTTTTCTTTGTCTGACAAGCTTTTATTCTAGTTCCTAGGAGTTCTTAAATCTAAGCAGTTTATAGCGCTAGACCTGCTTAGTGTTAGGGACAAATTTATCCTGTGCCTGTAGAGAAGTTCTCCAGGCCATTCTCAAATATACTTGCTGGTTAAGGAAATTGGTGTTACATCCTTTTCGAGTTGGGATAGCAGAGCAATCCAGTGATAAAAATCAGTAGTATTTATACAGTGCTTCAAAGCGCTTCTCATGCATTATTATCTCAGCAATCTCTACAAAAACCCATAAGGCCAGCGTTGTTGTTCCCATATCGCAGAAGGAGGGAACCAAAGTGGAGAGAATTGCGGCTTGCCTAAGTCCCACCACCTGAATTTGTAGCTGAGATGAGATTTGAACTGGCAACCTCACAGATCACTCTTTTAGCCACCAGGCTGGGAGGAAGGGTGGGATATAAATTAAATAAATAAATAAGTGGAGGGGTGGAAAGTGGCTGCAACTCTCAACACTTGTTCTCAGTCCAACAAACCATGGTTTATCAGGCCAAGGCAGTTGCATCTGAAAAAGGCTTCTTGTCTTGAGCTGAAGAAGTTGAGGAAATTAACATAGGGTTGTATTCAACGAAGTCCTACGGGGAGTAGACTCACTGAAATTAATGAACCTAAATTAGTCATGGCTATTAACTCAATTGGTCTCCTCTGAGTAGGACTAGCATTGAATACCACCCAAAGGGAGAGACAGGACAACATCTGGTTGACAGAGGAAACAGGCAGGCCTGTTACAAAGGCTAGGATTGGTCTGCTTGCCAGGAAGAGGCACCAAGAATGATCGGTAAAGCAAGCAACGCTATCAAATAACGGAGCTGAGCCCTTGTTGCCGACGGTTGCCTCTTTCTCTGCCCAAGAGCTTGCACCGGGAGGCTACCCCCAAGTACAGGTGGGCCTTGTTGGACATCTTCCGGGAGACTCTCCTGGAGAGACTGCCACGGAGCTGCTTCTGCAGTGAAGTCTCCTCCGTGCAGCTCGGCATGAGGGCACCTCGGGGCTGTGGAAGTGCTGGTCCTGTAGCATAGCCTCGTCTCCTGAGGTAGAGGTAGCTGTGCTCTGCCTCCTGTGTGTTAGTCTGCGATTCCTGTTTTAAGGCCTGAATTGGAGCAAATGGAATGACTGAAGAATCTTGCTTGTTCCTCTGCTGCTTTGCATTAGTGAGCAATGGGCTTCCCCTACCTTGCCAGATTATGGTGTTCTGTAGTAGTCATGTGCTGATACGCTGCTGCCCCTGCAGGCAGGGTAGAGTAGTACAGGCTTTTGTCTCTTGGTTTTTGTATCCCTAGATGCCTTCCTCACACTGGTTTGCCATTTGTATTACCACCCTTCTATGGACTGCCCATATTCATTACGCTGCAGTCATCTGGTGCTAGAGTTTGGATTTGGGAGCAGAGAGCTGCATCCCTGTAATCCAGGGATGCAGGGAACCTGTGGCCCTCTAGATATTGGTCTTACAACTCCTATCAGACCTAGCCAGCATTTATTTATTTTGCAGAATTTTATATACTGCGTTTCACTTTTATAACGAATTATCCAGACATATAAAACATTACGCAATGTAATCAATAAAATCCAATTGTTAAAATCAGAACAGCGGGGGGGGGATTCATAATCAATACCAGAACAGCATGACAAATAGTAATTGATGATGGGAGTTGTGGCTCTCTAGATGTTGTACTCCATCTGTCTCTCCCGCCATGCCTTCTATAGTCCTATTGGGAAAAGGGCGGGGTAGAAATAAAGTTTATTATTGTTATTATAGGCCTTCCAAGCTTGACTCGGAACGTTTGTGCAGAAGGACTGTAGCTCAATGTGAGCGCAAATGCTTTGCATACAGAAGGTCCCGGGTTCAATCCCTGGCAGCTCCAGATAGGGCTAGGAATGCCCCCTATCCGAAACCCTAGCAAGACGCTGCCAATCAATGTAGACAATCTGAACTATTATGGACCTGTGATCTGACTCAGTCCAAGGCAGCTCCTCTGTGTGATTCATGATACTTCCACATTGGAGTTGGTATCTCAGGAAAGGAGGCACCATGCTCTGCAGCGGCTTGCACAACACTCCATCTGGGCTGTGCCACCTGAAGCAAGCTGTGTTTTCCTCCTGATCTGCCACGTGGACTAGCAGAGAATTGGCATGTAATTTGCCATGCGCTTTGCAGCACATTCCTGGGCCCTGACAAACAAAGCAGTCCCCGCCCCCATCCATGGGTGGCTGATAGACGGAGGAGTGCTGGAAGCTATGGAAAGAGGCCCAAAGGGTTTTGAATGGAGAAGGTTGGGTTGGAGGACTGGAAGCCAGTATTTCTCCATGCAGCACATTAGACTGCAGCCTTTCCCAGCCTTTGGGTCCCCAGATGTTGCTGGACTACAGTTACCATCCTTTCTGACCGTTGGCCTTGCTGGCTGGGGCTGATGGAAGTTGTAGTCCATCAACATCTGGGGACCCAAAGGTTGGGGGGAAAGGCTGGATTAGAGAATGGATAGGGGCTGAAATGTGTTTCTTGGGCACATTTTCCTCTTGTGGAGGCCAATTCTTGAGTTGTCACTGCAAACAGGGACAGGGCAAGTAGGAATGATGGCCATCCTGACTAGCTCTGGATCTAACTGCACTTGCAAGGGAGGTTGTTTTAGCTGCTCACAAGTAGCTGGTCTGTTGCCCTGGGGACTTGCCAAAGCCTGTGAGATTTGGAGCAGACTGCTTTTGTCTGTAAGAGATGCAGCATCACACATCCTAAGCAAACTGGTTTCTCCAGACGATGAGCTGAGCCACAAAATGGGAAGAAAAAATTCCCTCCCCTGCCTTACTCCTACCACAGTTGCAGACTCTCACTGGTTTCCAGCCCCTTTCTACCCAAAATGGAATGGCTGGCTTGTTTGTTGCTGGCTGGGTCAGAGAGGGGGGAACTTAGCCATGACCTGGTATAAGAATGGAGGGGGCTACAGGTTGTTCTGGGGGTCAAGGGAGGTCCGTTGAGGAAGCTTCAGTGGGCCTGGGAGAGGACAGGATTAGAAGCGTGGAAGGAAGCAGTTGCGTGCTGAGGGAGTGTAGAAGACAGACGCTTGCTTGCACATGTGGACTAGGCTCAGTACGTCCCTCTTGTGTCTCATCCGTGCTGTCTTCTCTGCAGAACATGTTGCGGCAGCAGGAGGAGCTTGAGAACGGGGCAGCCTGGTCCATCTCTTCAGAGTCTTCAGACGATTCCTCCAGCCCGCAGCTCTCTGGAAGCGCCCGGCACACACTGCCCAGGCCTATCGTGCAACCGGCAGTACAGGCTGCTGCGCCCGCCATAGAAATTGCCTTCACGCACCCTGAGGACAAAGAGCCGCCAGCCCTTCGAGAGGAGGTGGCCGTGGCTAATGGGCACGTGCCCTATGCCCGGACTCTTAGCCAGATCAGTGAGGCCAGTGTGGACCTGCCAGTGGCAGAGGACAAAGAGTGCACTGTCCCCAGAGACTCGAGTCCCAGGGAGCTGCCTCCCCTGGAAACGAACTCCTTGCCCCAAAGTACGGGCTCGATGCTGGACACTCAGATCTGCGAGGCTGGAGAACCGGAGGCTGAGCCGGATGGAGCCGCTCCCGTTGAAGAAGAGAGTGAGGACACTGCCTGCTCAGCCCAGGAGGCTCAACAGCCTAAGCCTTCATTAAGCCTGCCAATCCCAAAGGAGCCAGCAGGGGTCTTGGAGGCACCAAGGCCCAAGCCTGTGGACTGTGGCCTGGAGGAGGCCATCAGCTTGCTGGCCTCTGCTCTGGACGACTACCGGGGCCAGTTCCCTGAGTTACAAACCTTGGAGCAAGAGCTCAAGCACCTAGAGGAGATTCTCTTGGTAAGTGAGGGGGAATAAGACTACGGCTGGGGGAAGGACAGCATTTTTAGGGCTGTGTAAAAGGTTTTAACCAAACTTTGCTGAATTCTGTGGCTTGTATAAACTATGCAGACAAACTTCATTTTGCACATATTATCTGGTGGTTTGCATAATTTGCATTAATCATAGGGAGGAACAAAGAAGAATTGGGTGGGCCTCTGAAGTCTCCCTCCCTGATCACAGTGATCATTGCTAGTGCCCATCACCACCTTTGGTTCCCTGAGCTTTTCGGGAGCAACACTGGATGTGAAGGAAGCCCCATGTGACTTTTACGGTCCCCCTTTGTAGCAAGATGAGCATCTTGCCCCCCACATTGGAAGCACTTCACACTGAGGGAGTGGTTGTTGTGGGATGAGGTGGGGGTGGGGAGATGTTTTGGACCTTGCAAAGAAGTGCAGAGAACAGTAAGTGTTTTGCCCATGTTTCATATGCATTCACAGCAGCATCTCCCCCAGATGCTCACATGCTGTCAGGCCTCAATGTTTTCAATATGGAGGATGCTACAAATGTGTTTATTCATTGGTGGTGTTAGGGTCCAAGTCCCAGGCCTTTTGCACCAGGCCCCAGGTCTTCTATCCCCTTTCCTCTCTTTAACTTAGTTTAAATGAAAAACAAGGCGTGGGATACACTGCAAACCACAGTGCTGGTTGAGACCCCAGATACCTTCCATCTTAATGTGCCCAGAGGCACGTGCATATTTTATGCAAATTTGTGTCATGGGTCTGTGCCCCAAGTTCTTGAAATACCTACCTGTGCCCCTGGTTTTGTTCTTTGCTTGAATGAAAACTGAGGTTGTTGAACCCAGTGCCAGTTACTTACAGAATTTTCTGCCATGGATAAAGCTTCCAGATTAGATTTCAAAATCCATATTAAGGCAATACCTTTTATTATGCCAGCCACAATGTTGCAAAATAGATCTCACCTAAGGAGGGAAACGGAGCTAGGTAACAGCTGGATTTTATATTCCCAAAGATGTGGTTTGTCCCTTCAACCTGAAACCTACGTATCACCTGCGAGGAAGTTATTTAAATGTCTGCCTGCTCCTTCCACATTTGATCTTGAGACTGACCTGATGCAGGCTCCATGGCGTCATTATTGGTCTGCATTTTGTTTACAATCTAGGCTGAAGAAGAGTTCTGAAGAAATCAAAGATTGCCCTAATAAAATAAAGCTATTGCCGTAACATGGATTTTGGATTTTTTTTTCTTATGGTCAACATGGCTACCTTTTATTTTTATAAGATTAGAGCAGGGGTGGGGAGCTGTCTTCCCCAAACCATGCCTATCAGATAATGTCACTTGTGACATAGGCTGATGGGTGGGAAGACGAGATTAAATCCCACATTGGCCGCGTGTGCTGCAAGGCAGCAGGCTTTAACTCGCAGTTAACTTGTGTTCTGTTTTGCAGAATTCCATGCAACCCCCTTCCTGATTCAGGAAGGAGTTTGTATGGAAACACCTGCTAAAAGGAAGATCCCCCCCTTTGTTTTAGCAGGGGATTCTGATGCAAACCACTTCCTGATTGCATCAGAATCTTGATAAAATGAAGAGCTTTGAAACAGCTCCAAAAACTGCTTTGCAGAAGAGCTTTGGTACAGCTCTGCACGCCTGTTTGAACCTGGGGTGAGGAGATGCGGGGAGAAAGAAGCACTTTGCCAGCTCTGTGACCAGCACTTGCAAAGTGTTAGCAACACCCCTTGTGCTGCAATTCTCAAGCACCTGCCAGCCAGCAGTTGGGAGATTAGGAACCCTGCCCAACAAATATCACAATCTGCCTGTCAGTCATATAACATCATAATGGCATCATGTGATGGACAGGCAGGCAACCCCACCTAACTGTAAAATCTGGCCTGCATGGCTGCTTCGGATGAGGATTTAGCCTATGAAGCCAAAAAGGTACCTCTCCCCTGGATTAGAAGATGTACCTTTCTATGCCCTCTACCCTTATCCTGAGCTTTCTTCTCAGAGATTATTCAGAGTTTTTTTCCATTTCTCACTTTTCGAAACTAAAGGCGGCTGCAGCCACAGAAGCACAGTTGATCAGGACTTGATTGTACAACCCAGGGTGATTTGCTTGCAGACATAGGGAACAGCTGCCAGAGTGGACAGGGAAAGGATTCTTGTGATTGTTTTTTCTCCATCCTGCAGCAAAAGCAGGGTGTGTGTTTGAGCCGGGCCTCCAGCACCAGCCTGACAGTGGAGCACGCTCTTGAGAGTTTCAGCTTCCTCAATGCTTCTGATACAGAAGATTCGGATGACGACGGGTGAGTGAGGATCACACAAGTCACTAAATGCAGGCCAATGTTGGGATAAATGGGATGTTGGTGCTAGGGAGTCACCCCAGCATGTGGGAGTCTTGGATTCAGATCTTTATGGGAATCGGGGACAAAGTAATATTAAGCTCAATAGCGAAAAGTGTTTGGAGCTTTCAATTAAAAGGGTCAGAATTAGAAAACTCATCCCAAAGTGATGAGGTTTTAACTGAAGGAGTGTGTGTGTGTAGAGAACCTATAGCCCTCCAGGTGTTGCTGGACTATAGCTGCCACTATTCCAGACCTTTGCCTATGCTGGCTAGAGTAGTTGGGGGTTGGGAGTCCAAAGTACCTTTGGAGGACCGCAGGTTTCCCACTCCTAAATAATAGGATCCTACAACCTTTAACTTCATTGGCTAGTATGCGTCTGCCCTGGATCTTGCTCACATAATTGAAGTTCAGAAATTATTGTCCTAGGTGGTTATCCTGAGACAGCAGCTGTCTTACAGGAACAAGGAGTTCTGGGGTGGGAGCCATCTTACTTTGTAGCAGCCAAAAAGGTGAAAAAAATAGTCTTTTAAGGTGCCGTAATCCTAACAGGTTTATTTATGGCACTCAGGTCCACAGAGTGTTTCATACATACCCCTTTGTTTGACCGTCTTGGGTGAGACTATGAACTGCAAATTCTGTCCACCCAAAAACATTCTTGCTATAGCTTTCATCAGGATGGCCATCTTCTGTATTTTCAAGGGGCCCTGTCTTCTCCAGTTGTGGTCTGAAAGCATATTTTGTCATACTCCAAATCCAGCCCAGGTAATCCGGTTCTCTAATAGTGCCGGTGCCCTTTTATTGGTAAAGGCTTCATGGGAACACAGGAAGTTGCCTTTTCCAAAGCCAGACCCTTATTCCATCTAGCTCTGTATTGTCTACACTGATTTCTAAGGTTTCAGATGGGGATCTTTCCCAGCCCTGCCCAGAGATGCCAGCAAATGGCACTTGGAACCTTCTGCATGCAAAGCATGTGATCTACCACTGAACTACAGCCCTTCCCTTCATAACTAACAAAGTCATACATTTCAGACCTAACCAGGAGCATTGCATATAAAATCCAATTTGAATGTAGGGTGGGAATATCTCTTGTCATTTGCAGCTTTTGGAAGTTATTCCTTTCCCTCTTCGTAGGAAAACTGCTTATTTTTTTAAAAAAACCACCTTGATTAAAACTTAGCCAGATAGTTGCTGTGGGCTGGATAAGACTTTTTCATTGGTCTGCCAGTTGGCAGCGCTCAGCTTATATCAGGATGAAAGGGAGGGAAGGATCAGGAGCTGCAAGCTTTGCCTAGGGCTGTCGACTCTCCTCCCGTATCCTCCCCCTGTGTTGATTTTAAAGGAGAACTTGAAGGGAGCTCAGAGGTGGTAACGTCAGAGCAGCTGGCTATATAAACAGGCCCAGCTTGTCTCAGCTTGGCACACTAAGAGACCCGATAGACCTTTCCCACAGTGCTGATACAGCTGCCGGAAATGAGCCTGGCTTGACAGGTGACTCCCAGCAAGCTGTGCTGTAACAGTGCCACTCTGTGGCCGCTCTTGATATTGCTGGCAACAGTCTCTGACTCTCTCCCCCTCCCCCACTCCACTTCTCTACTTACAAGTAGCCCATTGCACAAAGGGGAGAAAAGTGTTTAGAATCGCTCTCTTGAGACACCAGCAGTCTAAGATGCATTGCTAAATCAACTAGATCTGTCACTCATTTAAAGACATTGTAATGGAAGGGTGTGTGTTAATGGATTGATTTTATTTTTCAGTTAGATTTGCATGTGGGTTAAACAGTGTTTCTGAAGCGAGAATCATATTTCTTCTGTATTTTAAAAAATTGCCAGATTAATTAGCAGACACTTTTTTCAGTTGATTAAAAGTTTTTTTTTTTTTAAAAGAATTGATTTAACCAATTAATCAATTAGACATTACAGTCTTAGTTCAAATGTGTTTAGGAGCCTTGTTGTTTTTGCATGGTTGCTGGGTGAAGCTGCATCATGCCTGCAATGTGTTCTAGTGTTCAGAGGTTGACTGGGTTGGGCTTATTAAGGATTGGATGCATGTTAACATCTTGCCTTCTGCCCCTCTTCACAGGAAGGCTAGCAGTGCACAGCAGTGCACAGGCAGGGTACCCGGAACAAGCGAGGCTGTTGCTGAAGACACAGCTGGGTGCTTGAGCTCAGAGGGTGGCTCAGAGCCCATGAGCACCGGCAATGAGTTCCTCGACAGGGCTTTGGTCCTGCATCTGAACCATTGCAACCACTTGCTGCTGGTGAGTGCAAAGTGGAGATCTGGTGGAGAATTGGCTGTGTCTTTATTTATGTAAGATGATTGTCTTTCCATCAAAATAAAGATCAAGAAAGTTTACAAAAATGTATTTTTTTTAAAAAAAAAGCAAAACTAGAAATAAAACCAAATTAAAATATAATATGGATATACATTTTAAAAAGCAAATACTACAACCAGATCTACAATTAAAACTCTCAAAGGCATTAGAAGAAACATAAGAGTTGGAAAGGAGCCTCAAAAGAAATAGTTGCCAGGTGAATGTTTGGGGAGGGCATTCTACAGTTGGGGCACCACAACAAAAAAAAGCCCCGCTAGGCAATGGGCAGAAATACCTAGAGCAGGGCCTTCTTAGATGAGCTCAGTATACGGATATGGAAGGAGGAGGTTCTTCAAGTACTCTGCTCCCAGGCCATTCAGGACTCCATAGGTCAAAACCAACACTATGAAACGTGCCTGGGAACAAAGGAGAAGGCAGTGTACTGATCCTTTTTACTCTGCGGCAGAGATGGGGAACAGTGGCCCTCCAGATGATGATGGACTACAGCTCCCATTGTTCCTGACCTTTGGCCTTGTCGGATTGGGTCGACAGGAGTTAGTATCCAACAAAATCTAGAGGGTCACACATTCCCCCCACAGCCCCACTACTCTAATGGGAATCTGAGACTTGGCATTCACCTTGCCTTTGAACTACTACCACTATGGCGGCTACTACTCTTCCAGTTGGGCGTCACTCAAGGTGTTGAGTCCCAGCTTTGCTACCAGATCTGCCCCTTTGTGTTGTTGTTGGAAATGTGACCTGCTGGGGGAGTAACAGCTTGTTCTGGCGCCCTTCCTTAAAATGGTTCCCCACATGCTTTGCACAGTATGATGAACTGGGACTGGAATTTCTCCTTTAAGGGTCTTTTCCATGTGTGTCTGATTCCTAGAAACTGGGCAATTTTGGGCCCCTCCGCTGCCGGGAAATGTATGCACTTGACAGGCTGGCAAGGGAAGCACAGGTCCTGGAGACGGCCTGCCGCCTAGCAGAGGAGCGAGCAGGGACAGCCAGTTCTGCTGAGGAAGGTAGGAAAGAAAGAGGGTTAATCCCAGATAGAGGGACAGAGGGAATTGGCACTTGTTGGCAGGATGCAGCGGGGAGCAGGAAACCTCTCCGGAGAGGCAGGGCCCACTGTTGTGCTACGAAGGGTGCGTACAAAGATACAACAAAGCATGTAGCCAGACTATTTGTCTTTCTCCCAGAGGGTGAGCTCAGCTTCCTCCTACCTTCTCTTTGCAAGGCACAGATATATGTATCAGCATGGTTAGTCTTGCCCTTTCTCCCATATACAAGCTTTTTAAAAAGCACCATGTCTGCCTTTATTATTGTAACATTGCTAAACACCTTTCCAAAATACTTAACTGAGGATAGAGAAGGGAGGGCGATTGTGATCTCACAGCTGCAAGCCAGTCAGAGTTGTGCACCCAGCCATCTTCTGCAGAGCTGTGCAACTTTTCTTTGACCTCAGCCTGCAGAGGAATGGGTACAGCTGACCTTTAAACATGACAAATGTGCTTCTGAAGCATTGTTGATTGCTGTTTTCATGTACATACGTACAAATCTATAGAACACTGTGCAGGGGAGGAGAAGAGAGACATTAGGGGCATGTCCTAAGATTAAGAGTAGTTCAAAGGGAAATCTTTCTCCCAGGGCTGTTATGGCAACCAGAGGTCTAAGCTATCTGTATGCTGTCTCTTCTCTCAGTGGTACAGTTTTCTACATGGAAGGAGGGAGCATTGCCCTTCTGGGACAGCTGTATGACCATCCCTAATATATACACCTGCCCTGTAGAAAAGTTCCTGCAGACACTCAATTCCCAGTATGCATCACGAATCAACGAACGCCAGCAAGGCCTGGCAGATCCAGGTGAGTGTGACTTGCACACAGGGCAGTACTTTCTACTTTACTGCTGTCCCCCTTGCCCCCAATCCCAGGTTCTGTGCCAAGGTGGCTCATGTTCTGCAGTCTGTGTGTGGGTGTAATTCAAGCATGGAGCTACTTTTTGTGTGTGCATCATTTATGCTTTAGCGTGAAACCTTCTGGCTTTGTCATTCATAGTATCATAGCGTGCAAGGTACCTTCCAATTATTATTATTATTATTATTTTATTCAATTTCTATACCGCCCACAGCCAACGGCTCTCTGGGCGGTGAACAGCATAAATTTAAAATACAATATAATAAAATCACATATCAATACCACACACATAACAAAATCCCAAAGACTAAAAACATATTACATAATTGTTCTAGTATACTAAGATGTAATAAATATACTAAGAATATTAACATATTAAAATGCCTGGGTAAAGAGGTACTTTTTAACCTGGCGCCAAAAAGAGAGCAAAGTTGGCGCCAGGTGCACCTCGTCAGGGAGACTATTCCATAGTTCAGGGGCCACCACTGAGAAGGCCCTAGATCTTGTCGTCATCCTCCGGGCCTCTTTATGAGTCGGTACCTAGAGGAGGGCCTTCGATGTTGCACGCAGTGTACGGGTAGTTTCATATCGGGAGAGGCGTTCCATCAGGTATTGCGGGCCCGCGCCGTGTAAGGCTTTATAGGTCAAAACCAATACTTTGAATCTGGCCTGGAAACATATAGGCAGCCAGTGCAAACGGGCCAGAACAGGTGTTATATGTTCGGATCGTTTGGTCCTAGTCAACAATCGGGCCGCAGCGTTTTGCACGAGCTGCAGTTTCCGAACCGTCTTCAAAGGTAGCCCCATGTAAAGTGCATTGCAGTAGTCCAATCTTGAGGTTACCAGAGCATGGATAACTGAAGCAAGGTCGGCGCTGTCCAGATAGGGACGTAGCTGAGCTACCAACCTAAGTTGATAGAACACACTTCGTGCCACCGAGGCTACCTGGGCCTCAAGTGACAATGAAGGATCTAGAAGAACTCCCAGACTACGAACCTGCTCCTTCAGGGGGAGTGTAACCCCGTCCAGAACAGGTTGAATATCCACCATCTGATCAGAGAAACCGCTCACTAATAGCATCTCAGTCTTGTCTGGATTGAGCTTCAATTTATTAGCTCTCATCCCATTATTGCGGCCAGGCACCGGTTCAGTACATTGACAGTCTCACCTGAAGAAGATGAAAAGGAGAAGTAGAGCTGCGTGTCATCAGCATACTGATGACTACGCACTCCAAAACTCCTGATGACCGCCCCCAGCGGCTTCATATAGATATTAAAGAGCATGGGGGACAGAACTGACCCCTGCGGGACCCCATACTGGAGAACCCAGGGTGTCGAGCAATGTTCCCCAAGCACTACCTTCTGGAGCCGACCTACCAAGTAGGAGCGGAGCCACTGCCAAGCAGTACCTCCCACTCCCAACTCGATGTCACTCCAGAAGGATACCATGGTCGATGGTATCAAAAGCAGCTGAGAGATCAAGGAGAATCAACAGGGTTACACTCCCCCCATCCCTCTCCCGACACAGGTCATCATACAGGGCGACAAAGGCTGTCTCAGTACCAAAACCGGGCCTGAAACCGGATTGAAATGGATCTAGATAATCGGTTTCATCCAAGAGTGTCTGGAGCTGGTTAGCAACCACCCGCTCTAAGACCTTGCCCAGGAATGGAACATTCGCTACCGGCCTATAGTTATTTAGGTTTTCTGGGTCCAAGGAAGACTTCTTTAGAAGTGGTCTAACAGCTGCCTCTTTCAGGCAGCTGGGGACCACTCCCTCTCATAAAGAGGCATTTATCACTTCCCTGGCCCAGCCGGCTGTTCCATCCCTGCTAGCTTTTACCAGCCAAGAGGGGCAAGGATCCAGAGCAGAAGTGGTCGCACGCACCAGTCCAAGCACCTTGTTGACTTCCTCAAGCTGCACCAATTATGTCCAATCCAAGCCCGTCCTCAATGCGGGATGCAACTCCAGCATCCTTGACAGATGGCTGTCCGACCTCTGCTAAAATATCTCCAGCAAAGGAAAGCCTGCTACCTTCTGAGGCAGTCTGTTCCACTGATGCAGCTCTTCCTGTTAGGAAGTTTCTCCAAACATTCAGCTGAACTTTTGTTTCCTTGCCATTTCCACCCATTTGTTCCAGTCCTGGAGCAACAGAAAACAAGTCTGTTCCATCTTCTGCGTGACAGCCTTTAAAATATTCGAAGACTTTATATCTTCCCTTAATCTTCCTAAACACACTCGGCCGCACTCTTTCCTCATTCCACTTGGTTTCCAGTCTTGTGTTTTCATGCTTCACGTTATAAGGGGCTTGGATGCAGGAAATTCTTTTATGAATGAATCTAGAGTTCCCCAAGTGCTGAATTCGGGGCCAGATATCCATTCCAGTGCTTCTTTTATGGGCAAGATATGCATGGCCAGAGGAGGTAGGTAGCCTAGCACTGCTCTAAAACCCACTGTTACAGATGAATGACTCCTAGGGAACCTTTTGAGCTATTATTTGACATGGACCTAGTTCAGTATTTCTCGTACTGAGATGCACTCAAGACTGACCGTGCTTCCAGAACAGTATTGCACTGTCCCTGTTGGGTTCCTGGGCCTCCTCTTCTTAATGGATATGACTGGCCCATGATTCGTTGGAAGGGGTGCTCTTCAGTTATGATTGTCCCTTTGAGGATGGCAATATAGTGAGTGTAACTCAGAACAAACTCCTCAAAGCTTCGGTCACTTCCAAAGAGCAAACCCAACCAACCACTTGTTCCCCTGGACTGTACCCTATCGGTCCCTACCAGCCTGGGTGCAGCTGGAAGAGCTTTGTTGACATATTGTTGGCGCATGTATCAAGTATTTGGGAGTCTCCTTGACAACGTTCTTTCCTGCTACAGTGTGTGTGAAGCTGGTGGAGGAGCTTCTGCAGCGCAGACTGCCCAGGCGCCAGGGGAGCTGCCAGGCTGAGCAGGTCACCCTCTTCCAGTACTGGAGCCACTTTGAGGCTCTGCCCATCTTGACGCTGGACTCTTACATCCTGGAGTTGGCGGAGGAAGGTATGTTATATGACTTGTGAATATTGAGGGAGAGTTCCCACATGCAAGTTGTGACGCCTGGTGGGTAGCAGCATGAAGTGATGACTTGCATGTGTGAACATCCATCATGGATCAAATGCCACAGAGAGGGTTTTGCCATCACCTTGCATTATTTCACACATGACATTTTCCAGTGGAGGGCTATTCCCTTTACCTATTGGAGAGAGGCCCCTTTTCGTAACCATGTAAAGGGATCCCATGAAATTTGCCCTTAAGTCATCCAGGAATTAATGACAACTGCTGGCACTGTAATTAAGTTCAAGTGGATGCATCTCTCATTTATTGGAAATGTCCCAAAATTATTGAACACTGGAAGTTAGTGTTAATCAACATGCAAGATATGACTGGTTATATATTATCATCCATATTATTGTGCCATGTTAGCAGGGGGTGGAGAAGTGGTGATAGCGCAGCCAGAATGACTACTAGTCAAAAAAATTGGGAAAAAAAACTTTATTAGCACTAGGGAAGGCCAACAATCATGCACATTTATAGAAAAATGGAATATTTTCATAGTGTATTTGAACTCAAAGGTATAGGATGTTAGTAGCTCCTCTTACTAAGTTGGGAGTAATTTTTAAATGCTGTAATGATTTACATTTGTTTATGTATGTTTCTTTACTCATTACTTTTGGAGTGTGTAAATTTTAACAAATCAAAGGAGAAATTCACCCTTTGGACTGTGGGCATTGGCTTTCCTTGATACCATGTATCCCTGAAAAATGGTATGTAAACAAACTTCAGTAAAAAAGATGTAGCTAACTGTGGTGCCTGTACTGCCTTCCTGCTGCAGTGTTGCTAGCACAGAACCTGAACTCTGATGACCAAGATGTGGTCCTGAAGGCTCTGAAACGTGTTCCCGAGAGCCGGCTCCGTAAGGATGGGTTGAAAGCCTTGAGCCTGCTTCTTGTTGAAGGAAACAGCAAGGTTGTTGGGGCTGTGTCAGCCCAGTTGCGCAACCTTTCAGAGAACCCTGGCTTCCGGGAACGGGCAAGTACCCGCTTTGCTTGTCCTATTGTTGGGAGGTAATTTATTTATCAGGATATGATAAATATCCTTATCTGTAAGGTAGGTGCAGCTACCTTACAAATTTTTAAAGCCAGCTGGAATCAGTTTAAGTTGCTTGATTTCTCGCAAATAATTCTGGGAGCTAGTTCTGTGATGATGCTGAGACTGCTTTGTTCATCATTGGTTGCTGGTTTCTTGGTTGGGTACCATGACATATTATATAGATTTAAAGGTGTGTAACATACAGGAAGGGGTTGCCTTGCATTAGGCACAAGTAAGCTGACTGGTGTATCTTTCCTTAGGCCCTGGTTTGTTACCTAGAGCAGCTGGAGGATGAAGAGGTGCAAATGCGGATCGCAGCCTGTGCAGCTCTGGGCTGCCTTAAGGTGAGGGCAGGATTCTTTGTGTGAAATTAGATAAAACTCTTCTTAAAGGCCAGTGCTTACCATATTTACTGGCTGGCCACCCTGGGCTCCTACTGGGAGGAAGGATGGGATGTAAATCTAATAAATAAAATATTCAGGAGTCTTCTAGAAATATCTTTCCCTCAGTGTCTGAGCATTTAAAACAAGACTTTGTTGTATGGAAGAGATGCCTGGGAGGAGGAAGGCCTTGCTGGAGATTATTTACCTTGGTTTGGCAACTGTCTGGGCTAATGTACTTTCCCTGCAGAAGGCTTCAGTACCCTGTATTTGTGTATCGGTGTGTAGGTTTGGGTTTAGGAGTTTAGTGGAGAGAAGGAGCTAAAACCTGATAACGTCACCTTCTTTTACAATTTCTCCCCAATAGGCCAAGGAGAGTATTGAACAGCTGGTGTACTTGTGCCAAACTGACAAAGAGGCCGTGCGAGAGGCAGCCAAACAGAGCTTGATGCTGTGTGGTGAGTGTCTATCCCTTGCCCTGTTCCTAGACATAGTTATCTCACCTGGGCAGGTGGCTCCCTTTACGGCAGAGGCTGCCAACCATCAAGGGACACTTTTCCTCAGGCCAATCTGTTGGGGCCAAATCTAGCAGTGGGCAGGGTTTGAACCTAAAGTGGTTGGGGCCACTCCTTTTCACTGTCTGCCTACCTTTTTTTCTTGCTTGCTGCCCAGCAAGCTGCTGGGGAAGGCATAGCTCACTCTTGACAGAAATCTAAATGAATAGCTTTCAAAGGGCTTTGGAAGTTGGGCCAAAGGCTGCATATAGACCACCCTGCCTTATGGTTTGTTGTGGGGGCGGGTCCAGGTCCACACAGTGCTATATAAAACTCATTTCGTACTGTGTGGTTAGGTAGAGCTTCTACTAGTTTGTCCAGGCACGGGGTATTAAAGAAAAAGTGTGCTCTGAATTACCCTTATACTTACCCCTTGATCTCTGTTGGTGCATAGGACAGAACATCCTCTTTGCCCTGCATTACTGGTCACTTTTAGTAAGAGTTGATAAGAAACGTTGAGAGTGGAAAACACTAAGCAGTGATTGTTGTTATTTATCATTTTGTTAGATGGCACTGAGAGAATCCTCTGAGTGGCTAACTAGACTTCTGGGTCATGACAGCAGCTGCACAGGTTGGGATGCGTTAGCCAGTCTCCTTTTTCCCTTCCCACCCTGCTGCATGCCTTACCAGTGTCTCTTGTGCTGGACTCCATCCGTCCTTTTCTCATCAGGTCTTTGTCTCAACTCACTTCCCCAAGTTTGTAGGCACCCTCCTAGTGTACTTGTGTTCCAGCTGTGTGTGTCTTTATCACTATTGCAATGGGAATGGAACATCTCTTGTGGGGCTCTGACCCGGATTGTATAGGAAGCTGCCTTGTACCAGGTCACGCTGCTTCTCCACCAAACCCAATGTTGTCTCCTCCTTGGGCAGAGGTTTTCCCATCACCTATTTCCTGATCTTTCTAATTGGAGATACCAGGCATCTGACCTCAGATCTTTTACATGCAAAGCACATTGCACTGTTGTGTCCAGACAGGCCCTTTAGCTCTGGGGCTTAGTACAGACCATGTCTCTGTTTTCCTACTTCCTCATCACAAGAAGAGTTGTAGGTCATCTCTGTTTTCAGTGGCACCTGTCTTCCCAGCTCAAAGTGTTTTCTGTTTTGAGAAGCTTGAAACCCTTGGTGGATTAAGGGCTTCTTGATGGCATACCGTAAGCTGCTTCTTCAGTCCCTTAGCAATGGGCAACTCTGATTCTGGATCTACTGTAAGGTTAGGATGATGGCCGGTTGACCACCTGTTGATGTATATGCTGTCAGGAACACTCTTGTCAAAGGTTACCTTACTTCTTTGAATTGCACCTTAAAGATCTCGTCTCCCACAATGCTGCAGAAGCCAGAGTTCAAGGCCAAGCACATCCTTCACTAAGAGCAGGACCCCCTATGCTGCAACTCTCTCCAGAGTGCTTTGGCCCAATGGTTGACTTCCCCTACTGGCCATATACTGTAACTGCAGACACCTCGGAGGAGGAACATGGGGTTCAGGAGGGAAGCTTGAAGCGAGCACACAGACACACACAGTTATCACAAGGGACGTAGGCAGGGTTGGCACCAGACTCGAGGCCTTCGAAGGTGGTGGCGGCACTATCACCACCACCAACCACTAGGGGTTAAATAGGCCTGGCTGTAGTTAGCGTGCTGTGCATGCCTGCCATCACCCAAGACGGAGATGGGGGCATATTGATGCCCCTGCTCTTTTGGGTGATGGCAAGCATGCACACACAGCACATTGATGGGGCCAGCCTGTGCTGGTGATGAGGGGTGTTGCCTGGGAGGTGGCTCCTGCTCTATGATCTGCACCAGTATGGGTCACAGGGTGAACACTCTGCAACCCGATGATACGCAGGTCACGCTAGCATCAGAGGCTCTCGGACAGGTCCCTACGTGGCCACCTGCCGGTGCTGGGCCTGGGTCTAGGAGTCAGTACTACCACTTCTGTGTTGAAAGAAACCCACATCTCTAGGATCAGCAGCTTCCAGTGTCTTACTGTCACATGCTGGTGCTCAGGCCACTCCTATGACTTTTGGGGTGCTAAAAGCGTTGGCACCTGCATGCCACAAAAATGGGTGCTGATCACTACTCCCAACGACTGACTTGGGGGAGACAGACAGTGGGTATATTTGCACCAGTTTCTTACAACGGGCTTGAGAACAAACAATTGGCTAATGCAGTCTATACCAGGGGTTCCCAAACTGTAGCCTGTAGTTAATTCAGGTGGTATGTGATGTATCTGGGGGTTTGTGGTTGAGGACAGGAAATGGTATATCCATTGTTTAAATATTTATAATGATTTTTAATTGTACTTTTATTGCTTCCTTTGTTTCTTATATTGCATTTTATTGTGTTACAATTTGAATTTTATGGAATTCAAATTTTAATACCATAAAATACTATATAAATACAATTATACAATTATACAGTTAAGGCACATAAGCATATGGTTTTACTCAATACTAATCCGAACTCCACCTCCCTCCTGGTAAACAACTCTCTAAACCCCACCAAGCAATCCACTCTTTCTCTTCTCCCCCCCAGATTCCACAATTCACCACCTCACATCCACCCAGATTTACCTGTCAGCCATTTTAAACATTCAGCCAATCATCAAGCATTCTATTGCCCATTCACTCCCCCTCCTCTTTCACTACTTACCATGTATACTCTAAACAACCAGCACTTACCATATATACACTAATATATAGGAACATCACATTTCCCCCCCCCCTTAAACAACTGCAGAGTATTATTCCTGTTCCAGGATTTATACGTCGCGTTAACAAATAAAAGTCTCTATGGGGAAAATGTCTTTCTTTGTTCCTCTGTCTGGTCACGTCACTGCAGTCCCAGCCACTTGCCTGGAAAGTCCATCGGCCAGTACATTGTCCTTGCCTTTGATGAACTGGAAGTCCACTTGATAGTTAATTAAAAATCATACTCATTTAGCACAGCACATTACACTTGCTACATCATGCAGAAAAATCATTTAGTGATCCAGCAAGACCCATGGCTATCTTCAAGTGTTCCATGGGGGAAATGGTTTGGCCTACACCTTATCCTAGGTGGTGCCCCAATTCTGTTTGTCTCTAAAGTGGAAGCATCACACAAAAACCTCATTCAAATGGTAACAGTTAAAGTACAGGGTTCCTCACAGTGTCTGTACAGACATTGTGTTGTCTCCCACCTTCAGTGTTGGAGGTAGTATGCCCCTGAATGCCAGCTGCCGGGAATTTCAAGTGGGGAGACTGCTGTTGTGCTCAGATCCTGGTTTTGGGCTTTCCATAGGCATCTGGTTGGCCATTGTGAGAACAGGATACTAGACTAGATGGGCATTTGGCCTGATACAGCGGGACTCTTGTGTTCCCCTTCAAGTTGTGTTTAAAGCAGCATGCCTATCGCTGAGGGGTTTTATTTGCAAGTACTGGAGAACTTTGCAAACAAGCAAAGGTCACAGGCACAAATAAAGGGCAAATTCAAATAGAATGGTGCAATTACACCCCAACTTGAGCACGGAGGCAGGGCAAAAATTGTTTAAAAAAACGACTCGGGATAGAAGAGGGGTGTTCAAAAGCTACTAAATGGGCCCCTAACAAAGATGTGGGGAACCTTTGGCTCCCCAGATATTGTGCTACTACAACTTCTATCAGCCCCACAATCATGGCCAATGGTCAGGGATGATAGGAGTTGTAGTTCAGTAACATCTGGAGGGCCAAAGGTTCCCTACACTTGACCTAACACATACATACCAGCTGACCATTCCTAGGAGGAAATGTTTAGTCATTAATCATCCAGCCTCAACTGTCTTGATTGGGGACTTGCATTAAAATTCAAGAAAATATAAATAGACCACCATCAGCAAGTATTCTTGCACATGCAGTGCTTTGCAAAATAATCAGCCCCTGACCAATGCTCTCATATTACTGAATTACAAATGGTACGTTTCAGTTTTTTACATTTCTTACAAACATTTGCCAACATAAAACCAATGTCACCTTACAATTATAGATTTTGAGTGTCAGTGTTTCAAAATAAAATAAAATATCATATAGAACAAAATTACAATGTACCATTTGTAATTCAGTAATATGAGAGCATTGGTCAGGGGGCCAATTTCTTTTGTAAGTCACTGTAAATTGGTTTGGAAGAGTGTAGCCAGTCTTGTAGATATCCACTTAGCTGGTTGTCCATCCGAGGGGGGACTACCATAGGCAACCAAGCAGTGAAGCTTTATGAAAGTTTGGGGGGAGGGAGTCACCATTTTTCAGGCCACTGTATGTTGCCCAGGAAGATGACTATACATTTTTGTGGCCTAACCTTTGTAGACTTTTGTGCAAGGCTTGGGCAAACCATATTTTAATTAGCAGCTGATTGCTATATGTGTTTGCAGGAGAAGATGGAAAATCTGCTCATCGACGGCTAGAAGAGTCTCTTGACAGTTTGCCACGGATCTTTGCCCCAGGGAGCATGGCCAGCACTGCGTTCTGAAGAGTGCCACCCCAGCTGACCTGCCAGATGCTTTGTGGACACAGACTTTGCATGCCACAGAACTTCAACAAAGTCACGCAGACTGGGGTCAGTCCAGTGTGCCATACAGTGGGCAACTCTTTGCCCTTAGGCACACACACACACTGCAGTATTAGCACCACCTGCATGCTGTCTTATGCGGAGGATGCCTTTTCCTAGCTCCACTGGCTGCTTCACATCTAGAACTAATGTGAGCAGATGGCATTGAGAGAGATCCCTGTTTGTTTTTTCTACAGGACCCTACTGGGCTGGGGGATCGAGCCTTTGGCTCTCTGCCATTCACCCTCATCAACATGCCCCTTTCTGAAGAAAAACAATTGAGCCTTATGGCCGTGGCAGAAAGTCCTCAGTTGCTGAAGCCATCTCTCATTTGAGATAAGCTTGGAAAAACTTTTGTGTATTCTTGAAGTCCTACTTAGTGTTCAGCCTGTTCTCATCTTGCCCGTGTCCTCCACCCTTTGGGGCTGTGAATACTGCAGGAAATTGGGACCAGGTATATTCCACTACTGATGGACTGAAAATTCCTCTCTCAGTTATGAGAGCCGTGGGGAGAGAAAACACAAAGATTACAGGAGGGATTTTTCCACCACCACCCCAGTGCAAGAGGGGGAAAGGAGAGATTGTTTTAACAGTGGTGCTGCAGAAGACGGAAGCACACAGATAGGCAGACAATGCCACTTCTTGGACAATTTTATTATTTTTAATTTACACATTGGGGGGGTTGGCTGCAGACAAATAAAAGCAAAAAGTCCCTTTTCTATAAAATCCTTATAAATTTATCTGTATATCTACATAGATATATAAATATATATAATGTAATTATCAAGAGGTTTGGCTAATTTTGACTTTAAACCTGAAATAAAAATAAGTTTGCGCAAGTAAGTTGGGTGTATGTCATTTTGTGAATGCTGCTATGGAGGTTCCCTAACCAGCAGGGAAGTAGTGAGGCGTAGTGAATCCTCAAGTGGTCACAGGAACACCTTGGGTGACTTAAGTCAACAAAGCAGAATATTGATCCCCCCCCAAGTTTATTTCATAACCTGTAAAACAAGGAAGATGGGTTGAGCTTTTTTCAGAAGTGAAAGGGGAACCCAAAGGACCACATGCAAGAATTCGCCCTTGTCCTTCCTGCAGTACAGAAAATAGACATGGAAAAGATAGTTTATTGATTTTGAAGTCATTACCCTGCCTTTTTAAATAAGCTACTCTGAATATTTCATAAAAAATAGAACACCAGATAATAGTAACAAGCTATCAACCTAACAACAATCTTAAAGAGACTTAACAGTGCAATCATTTACATGTCTAAGTAAGACATGCAAGTCCCACTGAGTTCAATGGGACTTACTCCCATGTAAGAGGGTATAGGACTGTAGCCTAAAAGACTTTTAAAAAATGAGAAAATGAAACACAAGGATAGTAAATTTAAAAAATCTCACTGAAACGAAAGCCTTTGCTGCCCATATAAAAGCAAACAACAAAGGGGCCAGGTGCCCCCACCCGCAGCATGAAAAGGCTCTGTCTTGATAGGAGAACTTGAAGCAAGGCCTCAGAAGATGAATTAAGTTGTTAGACAGGCTCATATGAAAGGAGCCGATTCTTGAGATATCCTAGGCTGAGAATTATTTAGGGATGTCTCCTGAAAATTCTAGCTCAATGTGTCTGCCACTCTCAAAGAGGCAAAGGGCCAAACAAGACAAAGTCATTCACATTTTAAAGTTAAATTGCAGGTGTGGGGCTCACCAATCTGGATCATAAATACCGAAAGGGGGCAAAGAGTTAACGCTTCCCTCCTACCCCCAGGTGAGGGCCCTTGCATCTGCAGTTCTCTTCTTAAAAATAAGCAGTTCACCCAATTGCTCATTGTATGAATGGAAGAAAATGGTGAAGGATTAACATTCCCACAGTGGTCTGGAAACGCTTGATGCTGCAGCATTATTGAATTGGTGCCTGAATGGCAAACACTGAGGGCTGTGTGTAGGCTCTTAGATGGGAATATAAAATACACATTTTGAAAGAGGATAAGTATAATTCCAAGAATAAGCAGTGCAACTTTAAAAATATGCATGTGCCCATGACATTCCCTGTACCATTTCTGACTCCAAAAAACCCTCCTACACCCAGAAATTAGCATGAACATGCCCAGATTACATTCAGTCCTTGAGGTTGGCACACTTTTACTACTACCACATAGTAAGTGGAATCCGATGGAGCTATGACAGTTTTTCGCCATCCCCCTGATCCCTAAGCTCTGGTCTTGGGCTCCTAAAAAGTTCTTTGATACACTAGCTCATCCAGACCTAGTTGAGTTCTTCCACAATGCCTCTTAAGCCATGCACGCCCTTGTCCTAATTTATAGCAAACCGAGGTCTTTATTGAGGAAAGCCCAGGGAGATATATGGATGTACTTAAAACGAAAACCAAAAGAGCTGCACAGAAAGTAAAATGAGATTGTTCCTAAATGAACTGTTCCTGGGCTTGCTACATCTAGAAAATGGCAGTAGAATGGCTTGAATGGGTCCTTTTAGCCTACAGCAGAGATGGGGAACCTGTTGCCTTCTAGATGTTTCTGGATTACAACTTTCACAATCCCTGACCGTTGGCCATGCTGACTGGAGCAGACAGCAGTTGGAGTCCTCCAACAAGACCTGAAGGGCCACAGGTTCCCCATGCCTAGTGAGGAATATTTCACTCCTGCAAAAGACCCATCTATACTCTCTGTGTAGTTCTTTTATTGGAGTTTCTTGTTGGCACATCCCTGGGCTTAGTTTCTTCTGTATGATTGCTTTGCCAAAATACATTGAATGTGCCCCAAATTGCTCCTCTAGCCTACCCCTAAAATAATAACTTTTGAATTATGCCTAGTGTGTGGGTTATACCACTTCAGCTGAAGGTGGGAGTTCCTGTGAGTGTGTGCGCTCCGTTCCCCAAAGTATAAAGAATAAATTCCCTTTAGAGAGAGCGCATAATGAGAAGATTACTACCCTGTTAAACTGAGGTTTTTTAAAAAATGGAGGAGACAGGTTCATCTCAATGAGAACTAGACTTAAGCCCAAGACAACGTATTACTAAAGTATCCAAGGCACCTGGGAATCCTGAGAGAAATTAGACAAAGTGAACAATTTCCAAAATCTATCAGTGTTGCTGCCTAGTTTTCTAGTGGGAAGAACTGAGTTATGCTTTCCATGAGGTTCACAAAGAGTAAGCTGGTCATCCAACAAATCTAGAAATAGATTTTGGAGGATTTCAATGGCTACCAGGATTATGGAGGACCACACCGCCTATGCTCAGCATTAAATGCTTTCCTTAGCTGTAGGAACTGGTGTAAGAGATGAAAGATTTTCCCTGAAACTCTCGGGGGGACGATTGGAAAGGGCCAGCTCTAGGCTTGAGGGGGCCCTATGCAACACACACTCTGGTGGAGTCCCTCTGTCAACAGGCCTTACCTGACAGCGGTGGTAGCTAGCAGCAACAATGGTACTCTGAGCAATGTTTCATGGCAGGGACTAGTACCCATGTTAATTCCCAGCAATATCCTGGAACAGCACTCTTTCAGGGTCATTGTGGGAGATTAAAATGGCAATTAGATCCAGTAGCGCTTAGCGCACCAGGCCACAAAAAATAAAGGAGAAGCCAGGGCAAGTCTCTGTGGTGCAGGGTCCCTGATGGTTGCCCTGGAACTGGAGATACAGAGTTGGTTCCAGACTTATTATTTTTATTTCCTGCCCTTCACCAGTATGTCCCAGGCTAGTTTACAGCACCTTTAAATTCAGTATTGCAAACAATTCAGAGAAATCACAAGAATAGGGTGGGTCCTGAAAACATACATCTCAAGTACCAAAGATCAAGGTAAAGAGGTGCGTCTTTAGCATTCGCCAAAAACCGCACAGCAAAGGTGCCAGGCGCACCTCTGTGGGGAGGGAATTCCACAGCTTAGGGGCTGCCACAGAGAATGCCCTCTCCCAGGCCACCCCCCCCAAACTTCTGAAAGTGGTAGAACTACCAATGGTGGAGTTAGGCTGCAATCCAATACATGTCTACTCAGAAGGAAGCTCCATTGGGTTTTATGGGACTTCCTCACAGATGTGTGTATTAGATTGCAGCCCTAATCATGGTTAGAGTAGACCCACTGAAACAAATGGGACTAACTGAAGTTCTACTGATTTCAGTGGGTATACTCTAAACATGAGTAAGTCTGGATCAAGCCCATGGTCTGGGATGGATAGTTCTTCCTAGAAACATCTGTCCCTATTAATGCACCAAGGGGAGGGGGATTTCTTGCCATCTGTCTGAAAATAGGGTGAAAGGATTTAGCTATGAAATACCAGTTCATAAACAATTTTTTTAAAAAAAGGTATGGATATAACAGAAGAGGAAAAGATACCATGAAGGAGACTATAACTATGAAAGATGTTTCTTATCTTTGTAATCGCCTTTCACCTGATACATGTGTGTGTTTGAGATTTATGAGAGAATGCCATGATAGATTTACAGACTGGGCTGTGGAAGGAAGAGCAATATTGTTTTACTTACTCTATAAAAATTTTAAAAAACCTAACTCCCACAGTTTTCTTAAACCTGTGCCAGTGCCACCATACAGTCTCACTAATTCCCTCTGATCCCTTAATTTACCAATAAACTGGCATAACTGTGACATACAGGTGTGGTACAAAGCCAGTCAGATACAAATATTACATTTAACAATGGTAAATGTAACAAAGGTATTTAAATTTATTTGTTACAAGGTTATTACGTGCACAAGCTTATTTGGTTACTTTAAAATAGTGCTGTGTCTTTAAATGAGCATAGGCTGTGGTAACTTGCTCTCACTTTAAATACCAACACTTAATGAAAATGTACTGCCCAAGTCTATCCCGACTTACGGCGACCCTATGAATAGAGTTTTCATGGTAAGTGGTATTCAAAGGTAGTTTACCATTGCCTTGCACTGAGGCTGAGAGGCAGTGACTGGCCCAAGGTCACCCAGTGAGCTTCATGGCTGTGCGGGGGTTCAAACCCTGGTCTCCCAGGCCGTAGTCCAACACTCTAACCACTACACCACACTAGCTCTAGTCAACGATTAATGTTAAACAGAAGGGGGTAGAAAAAGAGGAAGGCCAAACAAGAGATGGATTGATTCCATAAAGGAAGCCACAGACCTGAACTTACAAGATCTGAACAGGGTGGTTCACGACAGATGCTCTTGGAGGCCACTGATTCATAGGGTCGCCATAAGTCGTAACTGACTTGAAGGCACATAACAACAACAAAGCAGCTTTAAGGGAGCAGTTAGTTATCCTATTAAACCCCTTTAGTCCATGCCCTTTTATTCTCTCCACCCCAATTAAGCCTCACCATCGCTAAAGCTGAGGACTCTGCTGAAAGCCCTCTTCTTCCAGCCTTTTTCTGACCTATTAAAGTACAGGTTTGTCTTACTGTAGTGCCCTGGAAATCTTCCCTTTGGGACTCCTACCACTTACCAGACCAACATTTCAAGCTCCTTCCCATTTTTCCCCTCAGTGTTGCAGACAGATTCTTCCTTGATCTCTTCAGCTTGAGCCAAATGATTCAGCTGTCCCCAGAAAGCCACCATGTCATTCAACCTGCCACTCAAGTCTTCCTCCTTTCCCCCCTTCTGCTGTTGTTGGCTGACTCCACAATCAGCAAGCACCAAAAATTCCTACCAACACCAAACAAGTCTCCGCTGACCAGTACTTGGCCATATATACACTTCTTCTGGCCCCTGTAGACCAGCCCCAGCCAATCACACTCTCTAGCTGAAAATTCTAAATCTGCACCCACCAATCGACATATGCATACCTGCTATCCTTCTTTTGCATACTGAGAATTCTAACAGCAACCCTTTCTTACAGCAGACAGTTAAGGCCCGAAGAGACAGTTAAACAGAAAACGTCTCACAACCATTCTGTTACCATGTACATAACAATACAAATGTCCAGAACAGATTGCACAATGCCCATTAGAACTTTTTTCAAATAAACGGGGTTTTGTCACAAGGTCTAAGCAGAAGAGATGTACCTCTTTTTGCAAATTGCAAAGTGAGGGCACACACAGGGACGCAAATTAGCCCTTGAGTCAAAAAGCAGTGCACAAATAAACTTTATAATGATCATAATATCCTTTGTAGCAGCAGCAGCCATTTTAAAGGGAGCAATCCGTCATACACGTGCCATGCAATCCTTTTGGTAAAATGCTTGGTAAGAGGGAGAGTGTAGTGTGCTATGGTCAGTGCTGCGGATCTTGTCCTTTAAAGTGACTGCAGTAGCTACTTTCAAGAAGGTAATGAATGTAAGAAGACCCTTGCTGGATCAGACCAAAGGTCTATTTTGGCCAGCATTCTGTGCCCCAACCAGATGCCTCATGAGAAAAAAACAAGCAGGATCTGAGGGCACCAGATCTCCCACTGTTTGCCAGCATCCAATAGAGGTATATTGCCTCTGAACTGACAGGCTGCATATAGCCATCATAACTAAGTAGCCATTGATGGCCTTATCCTTCATGAATTTCTTTAATCCTTTTTAAAGTGATTTAAGCTGGTGGCCTTCACCCAGAGTTAAGCAGAGTGAGGCACCACACCAGGCAGCAAATGTGGGGCTGGGAATGGCAGAAGGTGCTAGAGGACAGAGCTGTGTCTGCCATGAGGCCTGCAAGCTAGCCTGCTGTCCTCAGTTGCAGCGGAGGGCATTGTCACCATTATATTCAGCTGCCAGTCCTGTCAGTTTATGTATGTGAGGGGGGGGCAGCGGGGGGGGGCTCCTGTATTTTGCCTCAGGCTGCAAAATGTGTTGGGCCTGTCCTGATCATCACATCTTGAGGCAGTAGATTCCATAGGTTAACTATGTGGTGTGTCATAGGGGGATAGATCACAATTTCATACTGCAAGCTGATTTCTTCTAGGCGGAAGCACTGCTCTTTTGTAGAAAATGGTGGTCTTTGAAAATGGCACCTTCTGCTGCAGCAAATGAACCCCACCAAAAATGACCATGGCCCTAATTAAAGATGCAATGGGGATTCTTAGTAGGGATTACAGACATATTATATATATGAATTTTGGGGTGCGGGAGGCTCTATAGATACTAAGAGAGTTGAGTTAAAGAAAGGTTTTTTTTTTTAATTTTGTCACTACATTCAAGTAACAAATGCAGCATAAACACCCTAAGTAACTAGCCTGCTGACTCCATTTGTGCGATGAGGGATAGGAAAGGGGTTCTTGGCAGAGCTACTTCTCATTTTAGAAATTGAGTGCTGTTTTAAACTCAAATGTGAATTGTCTGAATATGTAACTGGACACAAGGACAACCATATCCCTTGAAATAGGTATTCTGTTGAATTCCTGATATTTACTTCCAACTGCAAACTGCTTTCCTCTGAGATATTACAGGGAAAATAATCCTTGCCCAAGAACTGGGATGGGTTACAGTTAATTTCTCTATATTCTGTGTACATATTCTTTCTGCCAAATCATGCACGTACTTGGAAAAGACACCAATCCACACATTGTGATTCTTTCCCTGTGTGGTTTAGCGTCATAGTGACTTGTGAGACACATTTCAGTAGCATTTGCAATACAATAGGTGCTCTTTACATCTCTCCCCCCCCCACTTGAAGGGTGAACCTCCAATGACTTCTAAAGGTTCCAGAATGCACTCAACTTGTATGGCTACATTTTTCCTCTTTGGATATCAGTGCTTTGATGGCCGTGTGCCAAATTAAAAAGTACTGTACTGTACAGCAGTATTTCTCAGCATGGATGTACTCTGATGGGTGGCAGCTTTGCCTGTTGAATTTCTGCCTATTAAGGAACCCTGTCAGAAAAAGAAGTGACAACTCTATTTTGAGGCAAAGACATCTTTAATTTCAGGAATTTAACATATAAATTTTATTTCTGACTTTGGTTTTATTCTGTTCTGCCTTTTGTTGTTCATGTACGTTTGTTTTTATTAGCTGCTGCTGTCAATTGTTTAGTGTTCTTGTTGCTTTAACTATTGCGAAAGCCACCCTGGGAAAGTTTTTGAAGGTTTAGATATAAATCCCTAAAACGAAATAAAAATAAATTCTAGAATACCAAGTGGGGAGGTCACAAACTGCCTCTAACCAGCTGCAGTTGATTTATATGCCCAGCGATCCTATTCTGGATTTGGATACATTTGCTCGTGATTATAAGAACACGACAGACATCCTCTTCACCTCCCCCTTTTCCTTTCTTGACAGGTGGCAACCACACCAGCGTCACCTAAAGGGGGCGCCACACCGCTGACGCGCAAAGGGTTCTGCACTCTCTCGGCCCAGGCCGCCCGTGACGTCACAGCGCCACCCGCCCTCACGTCCGCCGCGGCCCTTCTAGTAGGCCTTCCATTTGAAGTTGGCGCCCAGCGGCTCGTCCCATGGTGCCCTGCGCGGCCGCTTCTCCCGCTCCCTCCTCCCTTCGCTCGGCTCCGGCGGCCGCGGCTGCCGGGCTGGCGCAGGCGCACTGATCGATCCGTCCGCCATTTTGTGTCCGAGGCGACTGTGGAACGATTAAACCGCGAGCTGGTGCTGGGCGCTGGCGGCGGCCGCTAGCGGCGGGGCAGCGACAGTAGGAGCTCCACAGGGCCCAAACGGGGCGGGGCCCGGGGCACCAGGGGCGGCCCGGAGGCGCCTCCGGGGCAGGTAAGCAGCGCGGGGGGTTTGCAGTCGCTTTCTCCGGCCTCTAGGTGTCACGATGGGGCTCGGGCTGGGACCCGCCGCGGCGCTGCCGCCGCCGCCGATGGGGAGCGGGGCTTTGTCTCCCTCTACCGTCCCCATCGCCCTGATGCCGGCCTGGTACTGCCGCCCATCGGCCTTCCAGTGCAGCGCTGCTGCCGGAACCAGGCCGGGCCTGGATAAATAGACAGAGGCGCGGCTGCTGGGATTGGCCTTACCCAGCCCGCCGTCGCCCTCACCGCCGTCGCCCACAGCGGCCTGCTGGAGTGACTCGGGTTTTACGTCTGTGTGTTTATATGTTTTAGCTCTTCCGCCGTTATGGAAACCGCCAGCCCGGGTGTTTCTGGCCCCATTAAAAATCTTCCAAAACACCACCTCGCCCGCCCGCCTTGATCTTGGTGTGTTTCTCCCCACCCGACCTCACTCCAAACGCTTCCCGAGCCGCCCCTATTAACCCGCGGCCTGATCCTCTCACCTCCCGCCTCTTCTGGCTTCCTCCTCGTTCCGCCCGATCGCCCCCGCCCCAAGTCGCTTCCCGCCCCAAGTCGCTTCTGTTTTTCTCCCTCCCTCCTTTCCTCTCCTCACCCCGATGTCCTCACCCCGTCCCTGCTGACCGTCCCCGGCCTCCGTCCGCGTTCTTTTCCCCCGCCGTCCTTGCGTGTCCGTCCCGCTGTCCGTCCCTGCCCGCCTGCTCCCGCCAGCCGCCGCCTCGCTGTGCGCGCTGCGGAGTGAGAGGCGCTGCGAGCGCAAGATCGGGACTCGAGCTCCCTCTTGCAAGGCAGGCTGAGCTGCAGCGCCATGCAGCGCGGGCGAGCGCCAGGCGGGGACGCCCGAGCTCGCTCGCTCGCTCGCCTGCCTGCCTGACTGCCTGCCCGCCCTGGAACCGGGAATGAGCTCACTCCGGGATCCCCTTTTCGCCTTGACTAGAGAAGGTGCCCTCGTAGACTTAGGAGGGTGTCAAATACCGGGGGAGGAGAGAGACTTCACGATCTCTCTCTCATTCATTCCCCAACTTATGGCTTGACTTTGGCTCCGATATCGGGGTACCACCCATTTTGCTCTTTATTCAGATATTAACTTTTTTTTAAGTATTACTTCGGGGAAAGCCTCTAAAGGCTACCGGAAAATTGGGCCACACAATTGGGGAGGCTGTATGGATTTTTTTTACCCATCCTCATGCCATAAATCTGACGGTTTGTGGATGGGGAAGGGATTCTTCCAGTCCTGAATGAGAGAAGTCTGTTATTCTTTTCACTCCAGATCTTTCTGAAAGATCTCCTATTGCTTTTATGT
The DNA here is from genome assembly GCF_030035675.1 of Rhineura floridana. NCBI lineage: Eukaryota > Metazoa > Chordata > Lepidosauria > Squamata > Rhineuridae > Rhineura > Rhineura floridana. Next base: position 21,679,801 of record NC_084492.1, on the reverse strand, counting down.
TAAGAGAATCTCACAATGAGAATTCACCAGAAATTCACATACTGTACTGCTTTTTATTCCTTTTTAAAAATACTTTGCTTTTTAATGTGTGTGCTGTCAATTTCATCTGAGCAGTTTAGAACACCCTTGCCCATGAAGTTGGTAAACCTGTTGGCTGTATTCCTCCAAAGTAGGTTAGGGTGAGCAATAGTAAATTGCCCAAGCCATCCTGGATAATCTGGAGAGATCAGTCATAATTAAGCTCTTCTGTGAATTGCATCACACCCATGGACTGCCTTGTTCTAATATGGGGAGAGGGGTGTTGCTCAGAAATCCTCTTCCCAGTTTTAACGTGGTGCCCCCTCCAAGGGCTCATGTTACCCCGTATGGCTGCAGTCCTGGCCCTTTGCTGTTTTGTACTGTCTGCAGGATGAGATGAGCTGGTCTTTAAGGAAAGTCTAATTGGAATTATAGACTATGTTACTATGAATATATCATGCTAGCTTACAGTTGGTGCAGGAGCTGTAGCTGATGCTTCTGTGGTCTGTCAGTGGCCACCATTGCTGTTTTATTGTAATGACCGAAATTTTACCTGCTTTTCCAAAAAGATTCTTCTATGCTCTAAAAAATGTAGTGATTGAGTAGCCTTTTCAGCATAATAGCTTATCCCAAGCTAGAATCCCTTATATGTGTGTGTGTATTAAAACAGTTCTAAAGTCTTGCCCATTTGTGATCAGTCTGTCACTTTCTACAAATGATTACTATCCAGTGTTAAGCTGTTTTATGGGTTAAGCTCTGTTTCTTTTTTTTCTCTTTTAATTGTTTTTCCTGCCATGAAAACTGATGGACATTGTGTGCTGCTTAAATTGCTCTTCTGAAGCCTTTGGACAAGTAGTGTACTGTACAAAATAGTGCAAAGGACCAAATGAATTGGGAGCAGGGGTAGCTCAGCCAAGGTTGCTCCTATATATTCATGCCAATCTGCTTGTTTTAGAGTTGGGTTAATGTTGGAGACAGTACACACTGTGCTGCACTGAAATCCATTCATTTCAGTGGGGCTTAATCTTGACTAATATTTGCTGAATTTCCCCCAATATCAGATATATTCTTCCTCCATTGGCCTGATTCTATGACCATACTGTGACGTATAGTTCTTACTTGCCTGTTGTTATGCCCCATCTCCATCTGTTCTGTGCCAACAAACTGCTGCTGGTTGTCTTTTTAAACTTGACCTATGTTGAGCTTGTGTAGCCATAACAGAAATCTCCTGGTTTATTGGCTAACCGAGGTGGCATTCACCTTAGCTTTAGGTTAGATACCCATCCAGTCTTTCTTCAAAGGTCTGAATGTGTCTTGTATCCATTTGTACTTTTGTCATAGTTGTGTTGGATTCTTAGCAGCACTGCTAAGGACTGAAAGTGCCCTCACTGCTTCTGACAGTGTATTTTATGAGATGCTCTGAATGACTGAGCCCAAAGCAACAATTTGGGGATCTGCTTCATAAACATGGAACCTGACTTTATATTCAAAGTTTATGTTCACATTGAACATTGTGAATTCTTGTCCCGAGGAAACTATTTATTTATTTGTACAACAATTTATTGGATATTTTTACATTTTTTCCACCTTCCCTACTGTACTGCTTCATATAAGTAACTTCAGTGTGTACGTTCAAATATTCAGATGAATATTTAACACAAGAGTTAGCCTCAGTAATCAACTTAGTTTATTAGCGCAGCTGTAATTACAGAAAGTGATCTACGTAGAATCTGGTATAACATACAGATTTTTACGAGTCCACTCCCCCTTTGTATATGAAAACAAACGTCATTATTTGGAGATGGTTTAAAACACACAGGTGTTGTTCAGAGCAAAGCTGCTGTGCCCTGCTTTACATGGTCACTGTAGTTGCTGCATACCCCTGTTGAGAGATCCAGTTTGATACAGTTCTCAGTGCAGAGTTTAGATGTCACTTTTGGCTTTGAAGTTCTCTGGGATGGTTTGGGAAATCACTCTTGGAGTAACCTACCTCACAGGGTTTTTATGTAGAACTAATGTGAAATCAGTGCTTTATTTACTTATTTATTACATTCATATCCCACTTTTCCACCAAGGCACTCAAGATGGCGTACAAACATAAGAACATAAGAAGAGCCTGCTGGATCAGGCCAGTGGCCCATCTAGTCCAGCATACTGTTCTCACAGTGGCCAACCAGGTGCCCCCCCTCCCAATTTCATCCTCACAACTTCCCTGTGAGATAGGTTGAGCTGAGAGGCAGTGGCTAACCCAGTGAACGTCATGGCTGAGCAGGGATTTGAACACTGGTCTCCCAGGTCCTGGTCCGACCCTCTAACTATGACACCACACTGGCTGTCTGAATGTCTGTTCTGTTCTGAATTTGTGGGGGTGGAAAGGTAGAATGTAAATGTCCCTTTATTCATATCCTACTAGTACTGTGCTGCTGTTACCATAAATGTTCTACAAAAAAATCTTCAAAATAAAGTATGCAAGATTGACCAAGTTTATGTACATACAGCATAACGGATCTTACATTAGTTATGGCTGGTTTAGTTATGGTTCCTATATTCGAACCCAAGCCTTAAATTTTAGGAACTTCTGGAGTTATGCATTAAAGGAATGCTTTTAGAGTGCTTACCCGGCAGGTCAAATACATTGTGTGTGTGTAACTTTTGACCAAAAAAAGAGCCTATCTTGTTAACGGCTGTTGGTTAGGCAGGCCCTTGAATATCCCATCATATTTTCATTGGTTGTGAATGGTTAACAATTAGTGTAGTCTCTACAGAAGCCAAGAGCAGAGAATGGCAATACTTCTAGATGTTTAAGATAACATGGGAAGGATTCCCACACCTGTCTTTGCCAGTACTGTATATGAATTGTACTGTCAACCATATTACTTCCGTAATGCATACTAGTGTGACTAGTGTTGGTGAAAGCAACTTAGGCTGCAATCCCATACCCGCTTGCCTTATACCAGGTCAAACTGTTTGTTTGTTCACCTCACCTAGTATTTCTATTCCAGTTGTCAGCAGCTCCTCAGGCTGAGGTCTCTCTCATCATTTGTCACCTGTTTCCTTTTAACTGGAGATACCAGAGACTGACCTGGGCCTTTTGCATGCAAAATGTGTGCTCTACAACTGAAATATGAATCGTTAAGTGGAACTTGTTTGCGTATAAACAAGGGACAACTGGTTTTTTATTTGCTTTAATTTACAAAATTTTGCATTTACATGGAGAAGATAAATAACAACAATAGCTTCCAATACCTAAAGTTACAAACAAATTCTACATCTATTGTACTAAAATCCCTGTATCTCGGGCTGACATTACACAATCTAATAATGTCTTAGGTTTTCTCTATATTGCATACATAATAAACATCAGAATGAAAGATCTCAGTCTGATATACTGCTCACAGAAAGGCGTAGATTCATCCAATGATTATACAGAAGATCCAGGCTAATAAAATAAATAAATATAAAGACCACTGTAATCTGTGTTAAATTAGTCTTGTCCTTTTTCTTCTATCCCTCAAGTAAAGTCTTACATTTGGACTTTATGAAGATTATGCCATCCACATATGCACATACACTGTTGGAGGAGACCTATTATTTTGACTGTAATTTGTGTATCTAATAAAATCAGACTAAACTGGAAGAAATCCATCTTTAGTTTTTAGAATTTTTCCAAAAGAGCTATGTACCAAACTTGGGAATACCATACATTTAAGTTAATTCCTTTAATATCTTTCCATGCCCTTGCAATAACCACTCTGGCACCTGACAGAAAGTGACAAGATTAAAATTTTGTTTTGTATGCTTTTGTTTTGTGTACACACTGAGTAATGTCAGATGTGGGTCCATTACTATGTTTTGTTGTTTTATTTTATGAATCTCTGAGAAGACTTCCGTCCAGAAGATTTGTACCTGTGGACAAAACCACCACATACGGAACCCTGTTGAATCTCACTGTAGTCAGTGGAAGAGCTTGCCCTCTGAGGGCAGTCTTGGAAATCTGTTATTTATCAAGAGAGAAGAAATATATTTCTCTGTATTATCCACATAGACTTTTCTTCTCCAGAGCTCTGACTTTGTTAGTTTGGAGTTAAGAGCATAGAATGACTGACCCCTATGTTTCGTTTTCCACCTTTGTACCATTATAGTGTTTGCTGTCAAATAGCTTAAATAGCATCTCATGTACTGCATTTCATGATTTTACACACATTCATGTCTGAGTTGCTGGGAAAAAGCTAGGTATGGAAATTGTGAATTCAGTTAATTAGGAAGTTGTTTTGGGGATCAGTTAAAATTAGAACATAGGGCAGTGCCTCCCTTTCATGTTGCTGCGTGTGCTACATCCATCTTGACCAGCCTAGTGCCCTCCAGATGTTTTGGACTAGCACCTGCTGGTTAGAGTTGATGGGAGTTGTAGTCCAAAGCATTTGGGGTGCATCAGGTTGGGGAAAAACTGCTACGTGGGTAACCCTTGCATATAGATACATGAAGCTGCCGTATGCTGAGTGAGACAATTGGTCCATTTGGTTCTATATTGTCTGGTCCAGGAATGGGGAACCAGTGACCCTCCAGATATTGTTGAGCCTCAGCTCACATCATCACTGGTCATGCTGCATGGAGCTGTTGGAGTCCAATGACATTTGAAGGGCACCAGGTTCTCCATACCTGGTGTAGTTTGGTGGCGGCTTCCTAAGACCTCAGACAGATGCAAAGACCTGAATGTGAGACCTTGTATGTAAAAAAGAACAAGAAAATACCCTATCATTGAGTTATGGTGACACTCAGTAGGTTTCATGTTACCTAGAACGCAACAACTTGTTCTGAATGCCTAAAGCTGCATGTTGGTCTCTTGCAAACTAAAGATCTTACAAGCTGAGGCCAAAATAATTTTCTTTGAATTTGCTAGAAATTAGAACAAAGCTTTAGCCACAGGAGTCCAATTTAGAAAAGGCAAACATTGAGGGATTGCAATCTCTTTTTTCTCTCACCTCCCTTTAACCTAGAAGATGGATTCATAAGCTAATGGTTGGAAATAAAGTCTTTCTGTTAATTATCTGATTAATCCCAGTGGTCTGTCACCTTGATACCTTGTTGATTTCCCCAGTGTCCAGAAATCAAAAGGGTTTCTCCTAATGGCACCTGATGTCTCCTCCAGCTCTTGGCAGGAAGAGAATGGGAGACAAAAACCAGTTTTGCCTTTGGCCATGGTTGACTGCTAGTGCAAGATCATTTTACAAAACTCTCTTTAAAACAGAGGGAGGAGGGGATCTGGACCTGGAGGAGGCACAGCTGGATAGGGCCGCTGTTTGCTTCCGATGAAGCGGTGCTTTCAAAGAGCCACATCAGTGAAAGTAGCTAAAGTTTCTTGGGGGGGGGGGGATTTAACGGAAGAACTAATGCTCCTGATCAGTTTGATCAAGACTTTTGCGACACAATTTGCTTTCTCCAAGACAGTAAGCTGGAACTGGTGTTAAACAAGGGAAAACTACTGTAGACATGTTGGGTACTCAGGATTTTTCCAACTCTGATCTACAATATGATGAGAGCGAGAATTCATACATGTGTGTACAGTGACGTAAGCATCAAATGAAATCTCACATGTGTACATAAATTATTTTAAACTTTCATATAGCAGTGTGTCCTACAGCATCCCATAGGCATTTATGGAGAGGAGTCTTGGGCTAGAATCTTTTTGTTTTTTTGTTCCTTTGTTTCTGAGTTGTGATGCCTTGGTACAAGTGTGGATACCTGCAAAAGAATATGTTGGTTAATTTTGTATGGGTGGGGGGCAGGGATGTGGAGTCTACCGACTCCGACTTCTCTATTTTTCTACTGTCCGACTCTGACTCCATCCAAACTTGCTTCCAACTCCACAGCCCTGGAAAGGGCTGTAAATGTCTTTTTAAATTGGAAGCTCTCGTAGGAGCATTTTTATCGCTGCCTGAATATGTGCTGATCTTGGCATCACAGCATTTGTCTTCATCTGGGTCCTGTGTCATACACTGACACACAAAATGTTTTCCATCTTGAGTAATGGTGAAATGCTCAACTACAGCTGACTTCATGGGAAGCTTCTTTGACATTCTGAATTTATATTTTAAAAAATTTGTCAACCAAAATTTCTTTTGAAGTCAGAGTCGGTACATTTCTTCCAACTCCGCCCAAAATTGCTTCCAACTCCACATCCCTGGTGGGGGGGAGAGAAGGGGGAGGTGGGAGGATGGTCCTTTTCTCACTTGACTTTTGTTTTTTGAAAATTAATAAAATACATTATTTTAAAAAGCTTTCATATAGGTTTGGGATGCTGGTTGCTTAACTGGAATTTCGATTTAAGACAAGGACAACTTTGTATAAATGGCATTATTGTTTCCTGGAGTCCTGTGATTGCAAAGTCGGGGGGGGGGTGTCCCACCAGCCCTGTGTGTGTCAGAGTCATGCATGCTTCCACACATGCTTTTATACACTCCAGCCCCACAAGTCCCTCCAGAGAGCTGCTACCCTCCCATTTAAGCTTTCTGTCGATGAGTACACGTCACTTCTCAAATAATAGTGCTGTTCAGCAGAGGCAGTTCATATGTGCAGCAGTGGAGTGACAGGAAGACACATGTGAATCAAATCTAAATTGACAGAAATCCTGAATATGTTTGCAGCATATGCCTTGGGAAAAATGAAATGTACAGATTCTTAACAGCTGAACATCTTGTAAGCTTTAGTAAGCGTGTCTGCTACCAGTTAGGCACTGTTTGTAGTGGTGAACTGGGGTTGCTGCCCTTTAAAAGATGGCAATACATTCAAAAGCCAAGTTTTATGTATTCACTGATTGGGATTGAGGAACTGACTCCCAGGTTTTTCTGAAGCTGTCTCTCTAAAGTGAAATGATTTACTTCTAAGCATTTCCAAAATAGCCTTGATGAAATCCTAAAAATCAGCATTGCTAAAAAGTCCAAAGAAGCCTTATGCACCTTTGTGATGTATAACGCAAGAGCCTTGGTGGATCCAGCCAACAGTCTATCTAGTCCAACTCAGCTGGAAACCTTTAAGCAGGGGGTTATCTCTCCTGCTATTTGCCTCTAGTAAGTAGTATTGGGAGGTATACTGCTTCTGAATAAGGAGATTTCATGTAGCTATCATGACTAATGCTAAGTAATAAGTTTTCCCATGAGTTTGCCCAAACTTAAAGCCGTCGAAGTGGTTACTACTATATTTTAACATTTGTGAATTCTTGATTGAGAGTTGACTTAGGGGAGAGAGAAAGCTATGTCCATGACTGATATCCTCAGTAGTGGTAAGCTATTGTAGAGAGAAAGAGATTTGCTATAATTTAAACTTTAATTTATAATTTAAACATGGCAGAGCACTCTGCCTTTTCAACATATGAATCTGCTTAAAAGACAATGAAGAGGTTCTTGAAGAAGTATCTCCAATTGGCACAGAATATTTTCTTTTCTAGTACCAGTTTCTTAGAAATAAATGTTGGGAGTTTAGCTCAATTATGAAGGGTGCAGCCTGTAGCAAAAGTTGAGTACTAACATTTTTAGGTTGACTGTAGCCTGACTTTTATCCATTACTTGCTATATTTGGAGAACGGCACTTGTGATCATCAATATTCATAGAATCATAAAATAGTAGAATTGGAAGGAGCCTATAGGGCCATTGAGTCCAACCCTCTGCTCAGTGTAGGAATCCAAATTAAAGCATACCCAACAAGTGGCTGTTCAGCTGCCTCGTGATTGCCTCCAGTGCTGGAGAGGCCACCACCTCCCTAGGTCATTGGTTCCATTGTTGTACCACTCTAACAGAAAGTTTTTGCTGCTGTTCAGTTGATATCTGGCTTCTTGCAACTTGAGCCTATTATTCTGTGCCCTGCACTCTGGGATGATCTAGAAGAGATCCTGGCCCTCCGCTGTGTGAAGAAGTTCTGTAACATTCCTCTTTTTTATATAGTTGTTAGTAAAGTTTCATTATTGGCTGCCTCTTTGGTTGTTCCTGATTATCTGTTTAGAGGAGCAAAAGCATGTTTGTATTGTGAATCTTTAGATTTGTGGCTTGATGTCATGCCTGGTATCATCATAACTAAACTGCAGGTTAACAAAAAAAACTTACCATGAACTTAACTGTAAAGGCATAGAAAAGCAAACAATTCGCATACCTTTCTTTATTTGCCAAGTTAAGAAAAATCAGGCTGAGTCAAACTTGGATGCCAGTTATGTTGTAGCCAACAGATAGGATAGAATGGCATTCTGATTAGACTAATTGGATTCTGTAAAATGTGGTACTAACTTAGCAGTCTGGATCTTTATGTGGAGTCTTGGTGGAGCGTATTCTATGGCCCCAGAGCCTTGTTTGAACTTTTTTTTTTAATGGACAAAATTCAGCCATTCTTCTTTAGTGAGACTGTTAACCTACTTAAAGAAATCTCAAGATAGATCCGTTGATTTTTCTTTACATCTGCATACAAACTTTTTAAATGATCATGCGCTCCTGGGTTTTTTTTAATACTTTTTATTGATTTTTGTAGAGAAAAAACATGGTATATAGTCATAAACATAAAAAGCAAGACAATACAGCCAATAGTGCTATCACAATTTAAAGCCAGGCCCTTCACATCTAGAGAAGTCTGTGCTTAAAGGAAGAACAACAGCCACAGCCCCATCCCATCCCTCCCCCACTACAGCCAGTACATAAGAAAAAAGTTACAATAAGAAGGGACTGCTCTCCTGAGTTATGGCAGGTGTCTTTTGAAAAAGATGCTCTATGCTATAAGAGATAAGGGAATGTTTTTCAAGATAGTGCTTGCCACTTGCAGTTTTTATGAGTACATATATTAAAAATAGCAATCCTATTAAAAATCTGCTTTATTTAATTTGGAGTATCTGTTGGGTCATTCAAATGGTTTTTAATCAATTGATCTAACCTGCTAATTGATTGATGAAACATTCCAACCCAGCTTTAAGTTGTCAATGCTAGATGGTAAAACTTGCATTTAGTAGATTTAGTAAGATCCATATTACAGTAGATCTTAAGCTTCTAATGACTCCATTGTAAATATTAATCAGAGATGCAGAGCTGGATTCAAGTTGATGTGTTCAGTAATGGCCAAGGTTGGAAATATCCCAATGGTTTCTGCCTGGGGGGGGGGAATCCAACCTGAGTGAACTGTAAAAGTCATAGGGGCAAATTCAAAAATGCCAATATGCACATCAGGCACTAAGACTTTTTTTCTGCAACTTTAAGAATATAAATAGGCTTCAGAATGGCACAAGAGCAGTTTAATACATATTTTTAAGCTATGCAAAAACTATTAAAACAGAGAAATCCCAGTTTAAAAGACAAGACACAAAGCAGAAGGTAAGGAAAGGAAGAGTGTTTAATAATAATTCACTCATTTTGGATGAAAAAACGGTAAAACTGCTTGGTTCATAAATGTAATTCCCACACATTTTAAGTGACAGTGTGTTTTAAGTAAATACTAAGTGGGCTCATTCTCATTTTAACCCTCAGAACTATGGAACCCAACATTGACTCACTGCCCTATGCTGGTGCTTAATAATGCTCAAATTAAACTCTGTGATGCTGGTTAAAGAGCAATTATTTTGGCCTTTCACCAATGTTCCTGTTTCCATCTGAACAGGCGGGGGGGGGGAGGATTATGGTTGATCAGTGGGTGAGTCCTTCAGCTGTCTTAGAAATACACTCCATATGATTTACAGCATTAAATATTTTGCTTTTGGATTTTCTGATCCTTGTTTTCTGGATTTTCCCTCTTTCCTCATATGCAGGCACAGTAGCTGACTTGACAAGATACAGAATGATTTATTGTGTGAGGAGGTTCAGGGAAGAGAGAAAATTCCTGGCTCATATCATTCGATGCAAAGCTGTTGACAAGCAAAGCCACCCACCCACACTGCAAATCATGTGATCAGCTTCTGGGAAGGGAGGCTTGAGAGATCTAGGGAGAGGTTCTCATTAAGCGCATGCGTTGAATCTCACAGCTAACTGGCATGTAGGGGATGTAATACTGAAACTCTCAGACAGCTGCTGGCAGAAAACAGGAAACTAGCTTTTCAAAAGAGAAATGGGTTTAGCATTGTTGACCATCGAGAACAGAATGAAGTCTCATGGATGTTTCTTTCTAAAGTTCTTATCTCCCTTGTTATTATTGCAACTTATGTGTAAGAACAGATAGAGCCCCTCACCTCTGCTTCTAGATAAAACATATTGCTGTTCCTTATTCCCCATCAATGTCTTACATATCATTTATCTGGGGAAAAGGTATACAGTATTAGGCTAGGCTGGTAGTTTCAAAGTTTTGCTTTTTTTAAAATATTAAGTACAGGTATAATTAATTAATTAATTAAATTTATATCCCACCCTTCCTCCCAGAAGGTGCTCAGGGGGTGGCAAACAAAACACTAAGAACACTCTAAAACATATTAAAAACAGACTTTAAAATATATTCAAACAAAACATCTTTAAAAACATCTTTTTTAAAAAAACAGCAGTAAAAACATCTTAAAAACCAATTCCAACACAGATGCAGACTGGGATAAGTTCTCTACTTAAAAGGCTTGTTGAAAGAGGAGTGTCTTCAGTAGGTGCCAAAAAGATAACAGAGATTGTGTCTGTCTAATATTTAAGGGGAGGGAATTCCAAAGGGTAGGTGCCACTACACTAAAGGTCCACTTCCTATGTTGTGCAGAATGGACGTCCTGATAAGGCAGTATCTGCAGGAGGCCCTCACAGAGTGCAGGTATTGTCTGGGTATATAAGAGGTAAGACAATCTTTCAGGAAAAATAAAATGCTAAATTAGATAATTCTTTAGGATGGTAGAACATTTTCCAAGGCAAAATGAAAAATTTCCAAAGCAAATTACCCTATACAAGTTACCCTAATTTGCATAGGAAAATTTTCCAATTCAGATTTTTCTGAAAACCCCACATCCTTGCCAGTTCCTAGGCAAAAAGTCAATGGACACAAATCTGACATCAGACATGGCCAGTTGGAGAACATTTGAACCTAACCTGGACACAGTCCTACTGATCTAAGGTATCCTTGACCAAAGGAATCGCAAAGGGAGGCTCTACTATAAAACTGCTAAGTTCATCAAGAAGTGCAGCTCTATTCATTTGGGTCTGAATGAAGACAGTGGTTTCCTGTTCCATTATAAAAGCTAATTAATTCAGCATTGCAAAAGTGATTGTGCTATCACTCATCACTGCTGTTGTGAAGGGTCGCTGTGCTTTTCGGGGGGGCATACATCCAAGCTGTAATTAAATTGTCACTCCCTGTTGGTCATTGTCTCTACTTCTGGCATTTCCTTTCCTTCTGACCTCACTATTTACAGTCCTTCACTTATATCTGTACTTGCAAAATGCAGGTAACACTGCATCTGATGAAGTGGGCTCTGGTCCATGAAAGCTTCTGCCGTTATAAATTTGTTCGTCTTTAAGGTGTCACATCTGGCTCAGTGTTGTCTATACTGTCAGAGGCTGTCCAGGATTTCAGACAGGAGTCTTTCCAGCCCTACATGGAGATACCAGGAATTGAGCCTCAAATCTTCTGAGTGCAAATATTGTTTCATGGTATGCTCTTAAAGTAGTGTACGAATCGACAATTATATAAGAATTCAATTAAAAGATTAATATCAAAAGTAATAGCAAATAATAATTATTATGATCAACGTAAAAATATTAGCAAAGTAAGCAAGAACAAAGTTAATAAGGGGAGCTAACTTCAAGGGGCAGAATGGGTAGTGTTTTTTACAGAGTGACTTTAAAGAGGGAGATGATAAAACAACTTACGGAAGGGCATTCCAGAGCTACAAAATGACCCTGCTTATTTAGAAGCCAGTCTTTCTTCAAAATGAAGTAAAACGTAAAGCTAGGCTGGTTTTAAACATTGGACAGATTTATATGGAGAGCGCTCTTCCCATAGCTTGATTATGGGTTAAGAACAGAAGGCACATTCCAGCCAAAGTTAGCACTTCAGTCCTATTGATTTCAAGAGGAGATGCTTAACATGTGCTTAACCCTTCCACTAAAACCAAAGTATTGCTGGCCCACACTTGCCAGATGTTTTTACAAGACTTCTCAAGGTTGCTCCAGTGAGTGCCCAGGAGAAGGGAGTCCCAAGCTGCAGGGCTGGGAGGTACTTTCCACCTCACATCACTGGAGATTGGCCTGTTTGTCCTAGGTAGAATGCAAGGCTGTGGAGTTGGAGTTGGGAGCAATTTTGGGTGGAGTCGGTAGAAATGTACCGACTCCGATTCCGACTCCTTCATAAATGGCAAATGTATGTTAACTAGTAATAACAAATTTACTGTAGTAAAATGGTAGCACAAGGCATTTCATCACCACCACGTGAATACAGAGCTTGGAAAAGTTACTTTTTTAAACTACAACTCCCATGAGCCCAATCCCTGGGGCTGATGGGCGTTGTAGTTTAAAAAAGTAACTTTTCCAAGCTCTGGATTCACATGGTGGTGATGAAATGCCTTGTGCTACCATTTTACTACAGTAAATTTGTTATTACTAGTTAATATACATTTGCCATTTATGAAGGAGTCAGAGTCGAACAGTAGAAAAATAGAGGAGTTGGAGTCGAAGGTCTGGCGTACCAACTCCACAGCCCTGGTAGAATGTCAAAGGGGAGTTATGGCAAACAATGGCATATGACATTAGCTAATGTGCAGGTGAATGAATCTTTGCTAGGTCTTGTAATAGTGTTGTCTGAGATGATATGGCAACACAGTTGACCTCTGAGCCTGTTGTAGGGTCCGATTCTTGTTTTTGTCTCTGTTATGTGACCTTTTGCTAGGTTAGGGTTGGGACCAGCCTACATTCTTTCTGAAACCAGTGTCAATTTGTTTTGCATTGGGATGTAAATTTTCCGTTTCTTAGTTATACTGACAGTGAAATCAGTTTGTTTTTGTTTGGGTTTTTTTGCAAAGTGTTGGATGCTACTGCAGCATTTGCTGCGTTGCTGTATTTTTATTAAAGTGTGGTCTATCAATTCAATTTGTTTATTACAGTCATAGACCCGAACAGTCTATCAATATTTAATGAGAGCCAGTGTGGTGTAATGGTTAGAGTGCTGGACTACGACCCGGGAGACCAGGATTCGAATCCCCACACAGCCATGAAGCTCACTGGGTGACCTTGGGCCAGTCACTGCCTCTCCTCAGAGGAAGGCAATCATAAACCCCCTCTGAATACCGCTTACCATGAAACCCCTATTCATAGGGTCGCCATAAGTCGGGATTGACTTGAAGGCAGTCCATTTCCATTTTCATCAATATTTAAATACACTAGGGTCCCGCTAATACAGCGGGTTAGGGACCAGGCCCCCGCCATAAAGCGGAAATTGCCGTAAAGCGGGGCCCCATAGACTATAATGGACTGCGTCATGCAAAAATGACGTCAAAATGGCGCGCGGCGGAAAAACCTGCCGTATTAGAGGAACAAGCGCTGTAAGAGCGGGGCCTTTCCCTAACTGAAAACTGCCACATGAACGAAGCGCCGTAAAGCGGAACACCGTAAAGCGGGGCCCTACTGTAAATTAATGTGGGCAGTCTGTGGCAGCTGCACAACAGTACACTTCCTGTGCGGTACAGTTCTATAATTACCACCGTACTTTGTAGTTTGTGCACGCACTGAGTGAGGTACAACAGGTAATGGATGGAAAGCCTGGAGAAAAAGTTGGGCCTATTGCAGATACAAAATAGGCACCTTCAGTTATGCAGTGCCTATTGGTGTGGCTGGGATACAATGAATGTAAATCCTTAAAATTCCGAAAGGTGTGGAAGATTCGGCACCATGCTGATTAAAGTGAAATGAGAAGAAAAATAAAGCACCAGAAGGCTTCCATGTGGAAGGGCCCTCCAACTATTAAAAGGTGCAAAGATTGAGGGCAGGAAGAGCACACACAAAAGGACAATTCAGTGTCATGGCAGAAGCAAGTTGGCATGTAGGAAGAAATCCCCAATGGAGATCACTAGTTACTGTTCAGTATTCAAGTTAACTATAACTTATTTAATGAGTAGTCAGGTAACCATATGAAAGTGAAGACGGGCTCCTGCGCCTGTAGTAAACATTCATCAAAAAGCACAGGAGCCCTGTTCTCTTTGTATTTAGCCTCCTTACATGGGACACTTCTCTAGAGGATGTGTGCTGTGCTTCTCTGCCCCCCCTTTTTTTCCCCTCTGTGCAAATGTCTGAGAGAATGGTATTGGCCAGCTGATGGTTTCTATGCAGTGTCTTTATTTTCCTCTGGAGAAATAACAAGAAAAATGAGAGGGTGGGTGCTTCAGAGTCCTGTAGGGAGGTGCTGCTCTGAAGCAGTAGAGTGTCACAGTGGTGTCCCCTGGTGACTGGATCATCTCACTGCAAGAAACCCTCTGTGCCCATATACACTTCAGTATGTTGTACCTGTCAGATATAGTTTATTTTATGTATTTAAAGCATTTATAAACCCCTTAATATTTGTAAAATCTCAGTCTGCGATGTATAACATTCAAAATATATAGTTTTAAAAATACAACATAAAACCTGTGAAACAGTACCATAAAAAGCATATAAAAACAGGAATTCAGGGAATTCCAATAAAAATAGGGTTCAAACTTATGGGTCAGGGAAAGCCTGGGCAAAAAAAATACATTTTTACAAGACATCTGAAGCAACTGATGGTCTCTGCTTCACGTATGGCAGAGGGAAGGGATTTCCATAGTTCAGTTATAAAATAAGAGTCAGTCTACCGTTACCCATTTTCTCCTGCAATGTGCAGGTGGAGGAGAGTGGATCCCATTTAGGATGGATGGGCAGAAGGTAGATTGGGATCTACTAACACAGGGGTGAGGAACCTCAGGGCCAGGGACAAAGTGCAGCACCCCAGACCTCTCTGTCTGGTCCTTGAGACTCTCTTCCCAGGCCTCACCCCTCAGCAGCCTTCCTTCACATCCTCCTAGACTGTTTTTGCCTGGCTGTGCCCTTCAACTCTGCTAATACCTTTTGCTTGCCTGGAGGGAGGAAAGAGAGGAATTTGTGAATTGTGTGCAGAAACTACCCTACTGCACAAAGGTGATACTTACATTCATTGTTCTGCCTGCTTTTGTCTCTAGCCCTGCCCGTCACTGCCATGCGGCCCCTGAAAGTTTGCCCAGAAGGCAATACGGCTCTCAGGCTGAAAACAATAAGCTAATTAATGGAAAAATTGGAACCAAATCTGAATTGGGTGGAATTCTAGCACATCCCTAACTTGGACTAGGGAAAGCTAGGTTCAGATCCTCACTCAGCCATGAAGGTCAATGGGTGACCTTCAGCCAGTCATTCTCCACCTAATCTACTTCACAGGATTGTTACTTGTATGATCAAATGGAAGGGGAGGGGGCCTTATATGCCATCTTGACTTCCTTGGAGGAAAGGTGGAGTCTAAATGTGAAAATACATGGTAAGGCCTAGTAAGCCTGGCCTGTCCTCTGTAGAAATTGAGTGAGAGTAAGCTCTAAGGCAGAGGTGGGCTATCTTTTTTTTTTATTATTAGAATTCTAAGATCTGCCAACCAGCTGCAAAAATGTAAATAGTTAACATTAAAGAATAAAGCACAATATGAACCTTACCTGCAAAATAGGAATGAGAGATATATCTTTTTTTTTTTGCCTAAACTTTTGTTCCGTTTGTTATCTGTACATGTTATATTCAAAAAATTAAAATCCAAATCATTTTTTTAAAAGAACAGGGTTCTTCTGAGCCTAGGAATTTGTTGTCAGTACCAGAATTGAACTGAGCTCAGTACTTTCACACACAAGTTCGCTCCTGGCTAGCTTTCTTTTTTTTCATTTCAGCAGCCTAATTTAGTTTTGTTACAATTGTTAAGCAATTGGAAACTAGAAACCAATCTACTGTAAATTACCCAGAAATGTACCAGTCTGGGTACCTTCTGCCTACCCCTGAAGAATATACTTCACAATTCTCTGCAACACAATGACAATAAGGCCTCAGCAGATAATCTGAAAACATTGCTTTAGGTTTCATCCTTTGTCAGGATCATATTGGGTGGCCACAGGTCATCATGTTTGAAGACTACTAAAAACTGATGCCCCCTTTGCTAGAACCAGCTATATTAAAAAGTTAGAAGCATAAAGCACATATATATTGATTTTGTACCCCAAATTCTGAGTCAGAATGAATTACAATCCGTTCTTTTTCACATTATGGACATGAGGAATGTGTAGGGAGATACACATGCAAAGCCTTGGTTCTGAACGTTTTTTCCAGAAAATGTAGTGTGTCATATGTGTCAGATCAAATTGCTTAAGGTGTGAGAATCTGTTCCCTCAGTTCTTGTAAGCTGCTGAGACAACTGGCTAAGCAGAACCTTTGTTTCCCACCAGGAAGGTGACATGGAAGGAGAAGCAGGTGAAGCTATTGGCGAAGAGTCTGAAACGTTCATTAAAGGCAAAGAAAGGAAGACCTATCAAAGGCGCCGGGAAGGTGGGCAGGAGGAGGAAGCTTGCCCAATGCAACCCAACCAGACAGATGGGGCTGAAGTAGTACAGGATGTCAGTACTGGTGTCCAGATGGTCATGATGGAGCAGCTCGACCCAACGTTGCTTCAGATGAAGACGGAGGTCATGGAAGGCGCTGTGCAACAGGAAGCCGAGGCTACTGTGGACGACACGCAAATAATAACCCTACAAGTTGTCAACATGGAAGAGCAGCCTATAAACCTTGGCGAGCTCCAACTTGTCCAGGTCCCTGTCCCAGTGTCTGTACCTGTTGCTACCACTTCTGTGGAAGAACTTCAGGGGGCCTATGAAAACGAGGTCTCCAAAGGAGGCCTCCAAGAGGGGGAGCCCATGATCTGCCACACCCTCCCTTTGCCGGAAGGTTTCCAGGTGGTAAAAGTTGGCGCAAATGGTGAGGTGGAGACACTGGAGCAAGGTGAACTTCAGCCCCAGGAGGATCCTAATTGGCAGAAAGACCCAGACTATCAGCCCCCAGCCAAAAAGACAAAGAAAACCAAAAAAAGCAAACTCCGTTATACTGAGGAGGGAAAAGATGTGGATGTGTCTGTATACGATTTTGAAGAGGAGCAGCAGGAAGGCTTGTTGTCGGAGGTCAATGCGGAGAAGGTGGTTGGCAACATGAAGCCCCCTAAGCCAACAAAAATTAAAAAGAAAGGTATGTAGGGTATTGGATTTGGGGAGCGGGAGGGCACCTTGAGGACATCTGCTGGATATGAGTTGCTGCTCAGTTCCTGAATACATCATCATCTTAGACCAAAGAGTCTTGCTGGCCTTTAAACTCGTATATGCTTTTAAAGGCAACTTGACTGTTTTTGATTACTTGTGTTGGCCTATTGAGATCAAGGAAGAGGTTTGGCCCCACTTTTCCAAAGAATCTGATGTTGCCCTCCATGAACATTCATATACTGTGGTGATGGGTGAATTTCTTGATGTAAAGTTATAATACCAGATTTTGGAGTTCGAGGGTTGTTTTCCTTCAGGTCAGTGTGTTTTCTAGAGTCGTAGAGTTGCCCTCTTCATTAATTTGCTTGATCCACTTTCTGTCCTCTGAAGTGCTACACCCTGTTCCCTTTAGTTAGCTGTAATTAAATTGGAAGTGAAGTGGAAGAATAACATGAGGAGGATCCTGCTTCAAGGCGGGGGCGTGGATTGCGTCTGTGGTGCTCCTCGCCATTTTTGCATATAGAAGGGTTGCTAAAGAGGTTTGCTTTCTGGACAGGCGTGAAGAAGACATTCCAGTGCGAACTATGCAGTTACACTTGCCCACGCCGTTCAAACTTGGACCGTCACATGCTTGCCCACGCCGTTCAAACTTGGACCGTCACATGAAAAGCCACACAGATGAGAGGCCGCACAAGTGCCATCTTTGTGGCAGAGCCTTCCGGACAGTCACGCTGCTGAGAAATCACCTCAACACTCACACAGGTATTGTGTAGGTCACTGTGGGGGTGACCTTTTTTTCTGTTGAGGGTCGCATTCCCTCGGGGATAATCTGTCAGAGGTGGGTGGAACCAGAGCCAATGATAGATGGAGCTGGGCACAAGAGTTCTGGAATAACTGATCTGGAATAACGACTGCTGTGCTTCAATTTTCACACTAGCTCACTCATACTGGAGTTCCCAAATTTAGGCATGTCAGTTCAGAAGTAAGTTCTACTGGTTTTGAGTTCCACTCTCAAATAAGTATACAGAGGATTTTTAAAGTACAGCAGAGCAATACAGCCTTTGTTCTAGCAAGCAACTGAAAATATTTCGTTTATTAATTTAATGTGCTATGTATACACAAACATCACACATACAACAAAAGTACCAATTTGTTCTCAAGGTTTCACCAAGCCAAACAGGAAAAAGGTAAAACAAGCCCCATAAATTTATTTTTATCAATTAAAATGCTGTCTCTTTCAGCTGTTCCAAAATGGCATGTAAAGAGTAAAAAAATCCAAGAATGATAGGAGGGATGTTTCTGATGGAATGGAAAAATGAGGCTACTTCAGGCAAGTTGCCCATCTGTGGTTAAGGTGATGCTGTCAACCCATAAGCATATTTTTTGCACCTGCCTCTCCTTTTGGTTTGTGGGAACCACATTTACAAGCTCATCCATCCT
Source organism: Rhineura floridana (assembly GCF_030035675.1). Lineage (NCBI taxonomy): Eukaryota > Metazoa > Chordata > Lepidosauria > Squamata > Rhineuridae > Rhineura > Rhineura floridana. The sequence goes on along the minus strand of NC_084492.1, from coordinate 21,661,163 downwards.
TGTGCTAATAACAACCTACACCAGTTCCAGATTCTGTGAAATGAGAGGCCAGTGTCTGATTAAATGAGCTGAATAAGCAAACATATATTTGTAAGAAGACTTGGATGGCTTTTTATGCTGAATCTTGATTTTTTTTTAACAGACACTAGAATTGGAACTGCAGAAGGGAGGTTGTGGCTCAAAGGAATGGGGGAGGAATTTGATGCTAAAGGGAGAGACTGGATTCTTTTTCATCATGGTCCTCTGACCATTTCAGATGCTCCAAGTATTCCTTGTCCTAGAGGCAATAACATGTGAAACTTCCTTTTTCATCCATGATGACTAGAAACTTGGTTTTCAAATGATGAAAAGGACTGGATTTGTCATTACTGTTAACAGTCATCTACATAGTTTTGATTACTCCACGTGGTTCGAAATAACAATCTCTAATAAAGCAGAAGCATCATTGAAATAAAAATTCCTTCTGTCAAACAAGCCTTTCCAGTTTCTTCTCTGAGTCACTTTCATCTCTCACCAAGTAATTGTGACAGAGGGTTTTTTATAGTTTGGGGGCTACAGAAAACAGTGTAGCTTATCTACATGTACAGTATTTAGCTTTTTTCAAGCACTGGGGTCCTTAGCATGCTGGCATTATTTTAATGAATCAGGGTTTTTAACAGAGATTTTGTTACCTGTTTCTTGTCACTCTTTCAAATTAAGAAGGCAAACATCAGATTCCCTACAAATGAAGCCATTGTCTGTTTAGGCTTTTTTAAAAAAATGAATCTTTCTCTCTCTCTCTGGAATCCCTCAGGTACTCGTCCTCACAAGTGCCCCGACTGTGATATGGCCTTTGTGACAAGTGGCGAGTTAGTTCGGCATCGCCGCTACAAACACACCCACGAGAAGCCATTCAAGTGTTCTATGTGTGACTATGCCAGCGTGGAGGTATGTCTTGAATCTAGTTTTCCAACAGTAGTAGGTAAATCATACCAACCTATTTCTCTTCCTGTGTGGGGGAAAAAACAGATTTTTTCCTGTTTGAAGCATTTAAAAACATGGCCACAGAGTTAACGTAATCTGCATTGATTCTTCTGGATCATATGCTCAGTCTGCCCAAATGCACTTACTACTGCAAGCACCATATTCTTCTACTATCCTTTGGCAAGAAGGTGTTAAATTGCATGCAAAAGACTATATATTCCCATTGTGGACAGTGAGTTCAGCTCCCTCAATTCTTGAGCAGTCTATGCACTTCCCATTCACTCTTCTTTAAATCATCTAGTAGACTCAGCCTCAGTATCCTCTTCTTGTCAGCTAGACACATCCTTAGAGAAACCATTTTAATGGTATATTTCACAATGAAATTGCTTGTTTTGAGCAGAGAATGGAGGAAGAGTGTCCAAGATGATTGTGTATTTGATGCAAGAATTGCTCAAACGTCAGATCATGCGTATCAGTACTGGGCATGATTGGATAGGCCAGAATGCATCAAACCCTCTTTGAAATTGCAGCTGCAGACAAGATGCAAAGATTTAGTTCCAGTAGCTTCTGAACTCAGTGGCTTTGAACTGCAGTTCTCAAGACCCACCGCACCCACCCGCAGCTCAGATACCAACGACAAACCTGGGGAATTTCCCCATCCACACCCATTTCCACACAAACGTAAACCTTAAAATATATTTATCAGTGAATATATTGAGGAAAACTACTATTACAGTGCATGACACTAACAAATATGGGCACTGAATATTCCCAAGGAATCTCCCATTTTTTTAAAAGTTTCTTATACGTAGCTGTTGTGCTGCTGAGACCTGTCCCTGCTCCAGGTCATAGCCTCTTCTAAGCACAGTCCACTGACCTGACACCTTGCTGTCCACTGTTTAGCATAGGGTGAAATGCCACTCTGAAATTCTGAATGCAGTTTGTGGTTTGGCAGAGAAGGTCTATTGCTCAAAGGGAAAAAAGTCAATCATGGTGTTATGCAGGCACATAAGCAGCTTTTGGATCCCAGGCAGCGTTTAGTCCCTCCGCCATTTTGTTTTCAGTCTGTCCCATCTTCCAATTCAAGATACGCAAGAGGTTAAAAAAAGGAACTCTGGTTCTTTTGTGGGAAGACAGGGACCAAAAAGTCTCTGCCAACTTCTCACTATCCTCATGTTGCTAATCCCCTGTTGGTATTCTTTGGTTTCAGGTGAGCAAGTTGAAACGCCACATTCGCTCTCACACTGGAGAGCGGCCATTCCAGTGCAGCTTGTGCAGCTACGCCAGCAGGGACACTTACAAACTGAAGAGGCACATGAGGACCCATTCTGGTACAGATTTTGCAGAGATGGCACAGAGACCAGCATGTGCTTGAAGTTCTGTGCGGACTGTTCCTTTGGCATGTAAAACTGTCTGCAGTTTCTGGATTGTTTCAGAAGGGGGTGGTCTAAGTCACAGAACCCAAGTGACAATAAAAGGCAACATAATCATAGGCAACAGTATGTGTGCAAAATATAACTATATATGTACAGTAGGGCCCTGCTTACAGAGTTCCACTGATGCGGCGGCTTTCAATTGGGAAATTCCTCGTTTTAAAGCCGATTTTGCCGTTTTGCGGCATTTTCGTGCGATGCGACCCATTAAAGTCAGTGGGTTCCGCTTTACGGCAGAGGGCTGGTCCCTAACCCGCCATATAAGTGGGGCCCTACTGTATGTGGATTCATATGTATATTTTAAGATTCTTTAATGGATGACCATTTTCTATACATTTGTAATCGTACGTAACAGGAATAACATTCCTGAAAGAGAAAAGTTTTGAAAGAAAACTTTGAGGCAAAATAGCTGCCATCCCCAAGTCATTCTCCAGTTTGTTTCTGAAAAAGCATGAAACAAGATACAATCCTGGAGATGAATTTTACAGAGAGAGAGAGAGAGAGAGAGAGAGTAGCCACAGCTTGGACTGCTTATATTTCGTACACATATACTTACATTTGTTTGCATGTATAGTTACTCATGTTCTAATGATCACTACCATTTTATTGTCACTTGGGTCCCTGTGACTTTGTCTTTTTTGTTACGTGTATCTGGGGACCCCCTCCCCTACTTTTTGCTTAAAGATTGCCAGGACCATTGTTGCTGTTTGGATCAGTATTACGAGAAGTAGGATGGCTTACAGAAGTTTGCTGTCAAACACATACTTGCTTTTTTGCAAATTGTTAGAGAAGTGTGTAATATCCGCTAGTTCAGTACCAAAACAGACGTTTCCTGACAGCAACTTCAAGTTATACAAGTGGAGATTTTTGTAAGAGAAAGGAGGAGAGATATGTTGGCACTTGACCGAAGACTCTGATAGTTATATTTGCTGTACAACACTTGGGGATCTTGGTGTCCACTCTAAATTCTTGGCCCAATCAGTTGGCTTTGATTGAGGGGGTGCAGTCTCTCCAAGCCCACCCCTAGGCCCTTTGATCAGTTTTCTGTCAACATGTGAGCCTCTTTTGTTAACTTCTTCTGCCTCCTCTTCCTAAAGGTGAGAAGCCCTACGAGTGTTACATTTGCCACGCTCGCTTCACCCAGAGTGGGACTATGAAGATGCACATCCTGCAGAAGCACACGGAGAATGTGGCCAAGTTTCACTGCCCTCACTGTGACACAGTTATTGCACGGAAGAGTGACTTGGGTGAGTGCAATACAGCTTGAAGAGATGCCAGACTCCCAATATAAGAGGTGTGATCACATTTCTCAGAGGAAGAGCTCCAAATTGTCTAAAAATTTAGTTGATAGATCAGGTATGTTATTTTGATGGCCCAGAGAACAAGCTGAAGGCCTACAACATACATTCCTGCTACCAAAGCTAAGGAAGTCTGGCCCTGCAAACTGACTAGATGAGAAATGGCCAGAGAATCACATATAAACTGTTTTTTATTCCTCACAGGTAAAGTGGAGTATCAATGCAGTTACTTGATGGCCTTTGCGGGTCTTATTTTCTTTCCAGTTCATTGTCAGGGCAACATTTGCCTGTTAAGATGGGAGCTTAAAATTAAAAAAAAACCTGGCAAATGCCAGGCTACAAAACTGCAGAAATCCATGTAAGCAATAATGGATTTATATTTCTTTTAATCCCACCTTGTCCTGAAGGCCCAAAGTCAAGAAGCAACACTACACATAAAAACAAATACAGATGACATAGAGTCTAAGAAACTGGGGATTAAAATGTTAATCTTAGCGTAACAGGGCAGGAATTTGCCAGCTCAGCTGAACATTAATATAGTCTGTAGGGAGGAAGCATGAGCACCTCAATGTATCCCACAGACTATGCAGAAAAAGCAGAGCGCTCTATGTGGCCTATTTCTCATTACCAGGTGTCCATTTGCGGAAGCAGCATTCCTATATTGAGCAGGGCAAGAAGTGTCGTTACTGTGATGCTGTATTCCACGAGCGATATGCGCTCATCCAGCACCAGAAATCTCACAAGAACGAGAAGCGCTTCAAGTGTGACCAGTGTGACTATGCATGTCGACAGGTGAAGAATATGTGAATGTTTAAGAATGTGGTCCTCACCCTGGCAGGGTGAAGCATGCAGATTGGGGGGGGGGGATACTGCTTATACAAAATAAGCAGCAATTTTGGGCCAGCAAGGTGCCCTCTAGTTGTTAGATTACAATTCACATCAGCATGGCTGGGGATGATGGCAGTTGAGGTCCAAGAACATCTGGAGGGCACCAGGTTGCCTATCCCTTCCCTAGAATGATTGTTTCTTTCCCTTTACCCCCCCCCCAACTGATTTGTATATTGGTTCCTTCTAGGAACGGCACATGATCATGCACAAGCGAACCCACACTGGAGAAAAGCCTTATGCCTGTAGCCATTGCGATAAGACTTTCCGCCAGAAGCAGCTGCTTGACATGCACTTCAAACGTTACCACGACCCGAACTTTGTTCCGGCTGCCTTTGTTTGCTCCAAGTGTGGCAAGACATTCACACGCCGTGTAAGTGATCTGGGCAAGGTTGTTGCATGGAGCAGTGAGTCAGACACTGGCGCCTGTGAGGTGGAGTTGAGCCCCAATAGGTCTTCCAGGTTTCGGATGTGCTATACAGTAGGGCCCCGCTTGTCAGCGTTCCACTGATATGGCAGCACCAGCAGGGTAATCAACTGTAGCACAGGGAGCTCCAGCCGCCGTGCTCCAGCTGACAGCGATCAGCTGGAGCGCGTCAGCTCCCCATGCTCCAGCTCATCGTGCACTACAGCTGATCGCTGTCTGGCAACAACCAGCTGCAAATGGTATTTTGCTAGATGTGTATCCCTTTAAAAATTGTAACTATTATGGGAGGGACTGCAAAACTTCTGCTGATTCCTATTCTCCCTTTGGAAATCTTTCTCAAGCAGCAGAACTCACATGATTTCTGGCGTGTATGTTGTCCACACTTTTGGGAGAGGAGTACTTAGGAGAAGAAGAGTGTACCCAAACAAACCTTGGCTCATCATCATGGCCAACCCCTGATACTGGAGCTATGGCTCTGATTTGGCAAATAAGACCATTGCTTTTGTTTGAGGGATAAATCCATACATCAAAGTTCCAGGGGTGGATTCATTATTGGGCTCAGGTGCCTCTAATTCAATATTGCCAATGTCTTTAACACTCACCTGCCTTTCCCTAATTAGAACACCATGGCCAGACATGCAGATAACTGTACAGGCCCTGATGGGGTAGAAGGAGAAAACGGAGGGGAGCCCAAGAAGGGAAAACGTGGGCGAAAGAGGAAGATGCGCTCCAAGAAAGAGGACTCCTCTGACAGCGGTAAGAAGCTTATCTCTGAAACACCTGGGACATCTGAGCCTTGCTGGTGTGCTCAAGCTGCTGCATTGTGCTCTCACACACCACAGAGTGTAGTTACCCACCCTTTGCACAATGCTCAGAACAAGTAACTTGCCAGTAGTCGCTACAGCACTACCAGCTTTTGAATTCTTCTCGCAGCACCCAAGCTTTTGGGCTTCAGATCTGTTTGGCCCACCATGGGACACATCGAGATCTTTGACGTGGGCAGCTGATGGTTAAAATTAGCAAAGAGAGTGTTAATGAGAGTGTGAGTGTTAAGCTAAGAGGGAAGTTAGGGCTGCAGAGGTGATCACGTTTCTCTCTTCAGGCTCTTCACCTGTTTTACCTGAAGCCTATAGGTATATGCAGGTCAGTGGGGAAGGCGCTTCTCCGCAAGAGGTCCTGAGCCAGATGTTAGGTGTGTACATATCTGTAGACTTGTTCATGGTGGGCACAGGTTTCTGTCCAGTGAGTGGCAGTGGTAAAACTCATGGACAGAAAACGCCAAGAATCCACTGAAGCAGATTTGGGCAGGTTTGAAAGATTTGGGGGGGGGCAATGAAGTGCATGGGGAAGCCATTAGAGTGCTTGAAGTTCATTATCCTGCACATGTTGTAGCTGAGGAAGGTTCTTAGCAGGCCATTTATTTTTAAGATACTTTAAAAAAAAATGCTGCCTTTCTACCCCACTAAAGAGCAGCTTTTGGGCAAGTAATGAAACAAAATTTCTCACCTGCCACACCCCACCCAACACCAGCTTGCATAGACATAAATCCTCCCCCCCCCATGCCATTGGTGAGAGATGTACTGAAAATTTGGAAGAAAGTTTCATCACGGTGGAATTGCTAGAGATAGTATTCTGGGGATTTTTTTCCCCCTCTGCTTCCTAGACACCTTCAAAGTTCTGCGTTTCATTCATTCCTGATTGAAACGTGAAATAGCAGTGCTATGTTAGGGGAGCATTTTGGCTGCTCCCACTTGGTTGTGTTCATTAAGCGATGCCTTGATTTTATTTTATAATATTGAAGAGGAAAACGCAGAGCCGGAGTTGGATGATAATGAAGAAGATGAGGAGACGGCGGTTGAAATAGAGGCTGAACCGGAAGTGGAACCTGTGGCTCCAGCACCGCCCCCAGCTAAGAAGCGAAGAGGAAGGCCGCCAGGCAAAGCCAATCAACCAAAACAGCCCCAGCGTAAGTGTGGGGTTATGGGAAAGAGAAAGTTTGTACGTCCTTTATTTGGGATCCCGGGTTTTGCAAGTTGCATTGTAATAGAGTGGGAAGATGGAGAAGTGGGGGCAGGAATGATGTGTGGAGACAAATACGACTAGTAATCATGGGAAAATAGGATAGCCTATGCAAGGCACAAATGCCAACACCAGAGGCATTGGCTACCAACATATTTTCAGAAACATTTGTTACCATAAAGTTCTAGAACCCTGTGAGGGGCAGGGTGCACAAAAATCTTAGGAATTTGCAACAGATCCTAGATTCTTGGTGAAACGTTTTGCACATGTGCAGTTATATTGGATAGTTCTTAATCCTCTTGCTCAGTACCTCAGCTAAGACTAAACTTACATGACTAAAACTAGTTGTGAAAACTGTTTAGTGGCCCTGAGATGGATATTTATGAGCATCTTGGTCTTGTGAATGGCTGAACTCTAGTTCAGATTTTTAGAAATTTGAGGAAATGTAAGATTTCTAGTAACCTAGGGTTGGTGGAGAAACATCTGGAAACCAAGATGTAGTGGATTCCATCCCAGGAGGTAATGAAGAACTCTTCTGTCCGTGGACAAAAGCTGGTGACACTACAGGGAAAGACAGTAGCTCACTGAACAGTACAGGCTTTGCATGCAAATAATCCCAGGTTCAGTTGCTGGCATCTCCAGGTAGGACGGAGAGCTGCTGTCCATCAGTGGAAGCAGTACTGAGCCAGACAGATTAATGGCTCGGCTTGATAAAGCTCAGTTTCCTGCGGTGATAGTGTATTCACCCTGAGGCAGGTAGCCTAAAAAACCTCTTCCTTCTCTCCAAATGCAACTTAAACAAGTGTGAGTAATACATGTGAGGATACATGTCCTGTGATGGCATTTCACGGGCAGGGTTCAGCTGTATATTCACGCCCAGTCTGACACACATTTCCCTTCCCTGCAGCCATTAAATATATACCAATTTGAAGCATAATGGCCAGAAATCCATTTTGCCAGCACTCTTGGAAATTGCTAAAATTGAAGAGGCCTTTGTCAGGAACTGCTGTCCAGTGATTAGTCGGTGCAGTTCCCTACCACATTTGGCATTCCCCCAGAATCCCAGCAGATACACAGCCTAAGCTATGTTATTGCAGCAAGCGTTGAGATACTCCCAAGTGGTATCCCCAGAGAGAGTCTGACTTTTTCTCCATTCTCATTTACTAGCCACAGCAATCATTCAGGTGGAAGACCAGAACACAGGTGCAATTGAAAACATTATAGTGGAAGTTAAGAAGGAGCCCGAAGCAGAGACTGTAGGAACCACAGCCGGAGCTCAGCCAGCCGTGGTGGAAGCATCCAACGGAGACCTCACCCCAGAGATGATTCTTAGCATGATGGACCGGTGATGGAGGAAGAGTTACGCTCTGACTGAACTGGCCTGGGCTCTTTTGAAGCGGCTCGATCCCTTTTATTTTTATTTTCCTTTTTACCTGATTTTTGGCTTTGGGAAATGCATCATTTTTAGACCATTTTACCAAACAACTCGGGAAACAAAACTTCAAATGATGTTAGAAAGTGATTTGCCTAGAACTCTCTCTGTTTAATGTTAGCCTATTAACCGGATCATGGAACGTGGGGCGATTTCTGAGTCCCTGGGGGTCTCCTGCAGGTTGCTCGATCCAGTTAGCTCTGGACTGCATTTGTAGTGACAGGCCATGGACAGCCTTTGCACGTAACATGGAAAAGATGGAAGCCTGGACTCCACACTAACTGCCCTGGATCTGCTTGCGAGTTCCTTGAAGCCCTCTGGCCTCATTTTGCTCTATAGAGGTTTTTAACTGTAAATGCAGAACTCAGGAGGGTTGTAAAACTTTTATTGCATTTTGGTTTTTGCTTTCCCCCCACCCAACTCCACCCTTCCACTCTCTGGCTCTGCATCAGCACTGTAGGTTCGGCATGTTCCAGCTGGTCTCTTTCCTCCCAGATGCTTTGTTTTATGCAGGGCATCTCTGTAATGATCAAGCTTATAAATAACTATTTTTACATTTTAATCTTTTCTCCATTTAATTAAGAGGTTTGCGGGGGGGTGCCATTTAAAAAACAACCCTGTTATTTTAAACCAGGAGTAGCTAACATGGTACCCTCCAGATGCTGCTGGACTGCAGTTCCCTTCATCTCTGACCATCAGCTCAGCTGGATAGAGTTGGAGTCAAACAACATCTGGAGGACTCCGAGTTCCCCACCCCTGTTTTAAAACTTTTGAAAAGGAATTATGCAGGAATTGGTCCCGAATTAAATATTGGAACCTATCAAATTAGTGAAAGTGCTACCCAAGTGTAAGATGATAGAAATCCATGCCCCATTTCAGTTTCTAAGTATATGGACTTGGTCTTGCAATGTGTCACTTAAACTCCCTTTTGAGTTTCAGGTTTTCACAACTCCATTTTCTTTGCTCACTTTTTTGTGTTTATGAATTCTGTGTTGAAAGCCAAGGTGTTAATTTGTAATAGGGCTTCCCAGCCCTTGCAACCTAGGGCAGGAAATTTTACTAGGTCAGTAATTAAAAGATTTGGGGTCTTTAATTAATTAAAAAGAAAGAAAAATAATGTGAAATACAAAATGATGCCTGTATATGAACCATCACATGTTAAAAATACATAAGCTTTTTATAGAGCCTCAGTCTTGCTGATTTCAAAAAGAATTTTCTTCTATGTATCGCTTTTAAGAGAGCTATCAGGTTAGCTATCTGATTCTAGGTTGATGCATTTTTGTACTTAGCTGTACTGTGTGATATTTTTCATTATTTTAGGAAACCAACATGAGATAAAATGTTATAAAAATACACAATGGGGTTTGGACTCTGGGAAGGAGAATATACTGCTGTACAGCTAATAAATAATAATGATGAACCTGTGTGCATGCTTACTGCCTCCTTGGAACCTCAACAGTTGTGTCAATAAGAGGATAGAGACAAATTAGGCTGCAATGCAATACACACTTATCTGGTAGTAAGTCACTTTGAACCCAATGGAACTTACTTCTGAGTAGACATGTATTGAATTGCAGCCTAAGCCATCATTTTCTGTGAAGGGAGAGTGAATGCATGGTTGCCTTTCTTGAGCTGTTTTCTTTCAGTGAGAAGATTTTCCTGCTAAGAAGAATGGGCTTTCCATACATCCTATTTCGTTATGAAGTATGCATTTAATCACACAGTGCCCACTGTTATTTGCACCCTTTGGGTTACTTTTTCACAGGTTGTATTAAGCGGTGGTGCAACTCTCCTACGAAAGATGCTTAAGATATTCTTGCAGTTGGAATCCGTGTAAGAGAACTTGAGTTTTACTCTTCCATTTTCTTGGAAACTTGGTCCACGTAACAACATATTTAAGAGCCAAGTTCAATCAAACATGGCCTGCTTGCTCTCTCCTCAAGAGACTGGGCTTGCTAGTTGCCAGTGTGCTTCAAGGGGTGATTGCACTTCATAGTGGAGATTGGAGGATGCTGTGTGTTCCCTTAGAACTTAAAGGGGAGTGGAATACGGAAAATATTTCACGGAATGGCAGGGTATTGCTGCAGGGAGAGTAATAAATAGCATTTTTGGCTTTTCCAGAGCACTTTTTCTAATTGCTGAAGTGCTCATGCATTCTCAGACATTTGTATGGCAACCTGGTGATGTAGGCCAATATCAAAGCTGGCCTATCCACTGCTTTCTGGATTGTACCAATTCAGATGAGTGCATTTTTAATGCTTCCTCTTATTTTAAAAGGGGGTTCTTGCACATACAAAAAACGCTCATCAAGGGGAGAGGTCCTAATTAGTAATTCTTCATGAATCGCTAGCAACATGGCAAAGAAAAATGTATGATGGGCAGCCCGAGACTTATTTTTGCCGCCGTGTGTACATATAGTCACATGTCCCTCCTGCACTAGGGTACACAAATGTTCCCAACTGCTTTGTGAGGTGCAGCTGCAGGTAAACACATAAACTACATTCTAGGGGGGTAAAGTGTAACTGAGATGATATGAAAGCTCTTGAATCATCTGTGACAACTCTACATAGGCAAATCACCTTGAATGTGGCATTCATGAATTAATGTGCATGTGTGAATTCTCTGTCAAGTGTTAACTGCCTGCATAATTTGTGATTCCTCAAGCCATGTTTAGAGCCCAGTAAAGGCTTGATAAACCTGTTTTTGCTTCTTGCATGAAACTTCAAAGGGGGGAGGGTCAAGTACATAACTGCTGGTCTCTCTTTAGTATAAGAACTTTGCTAGTGTAGCATACCATTTCCCATGCTGAACACCTATTGATTGATGGTTTTTCTGTATTTTATGGTCCTTGTGTTAGCCACCTTACAAGGAAAGATGTGATATAAATATTTTAAATTTACAAATAAAACATGCAGCTGGGAAGCTCATAAACAGGACATGAAGGCCTCTTGCATTGTTGCATCCTGGTGGCAGTATGTTATTGAACCGGATGATCTCCATTTAGCCAGCATTCCTTCTTAATAGTTAACTTTGTAGTGAATGCCAACGAGCATGAGGCCACCTAGAAACAAGGGAAGTAAGCATGCTCAGAAGTTAGAGATTTCCTGAAATTTTTAAAAATGAAAAAGGAGACAAAAACTAGCCCAACGAATTGGGCATGCTCATAGAAACAGAATGTTGAATGTCAGTTGGAAAAGAAAAATGGAGTGGAATGCGCTACCTGATCTTACAATTTAAAATATTCTAGAAAAGGATGTAGCTGACTGCTTTGCTTGAACTCATACAGAAGCACTTCTGCTGGGAGTTGATGGTACACTACCACATTTTGTTGCAGATCCAGTGGGATGGATAACTTGTGCCCCTCCAGATACTGGATATATTGGGCTCCTGACCAGCATGACCAGTGACAAGAATGGGAATTGTAGTCCAACAGCTGGAGGGCCACTGGTTCCCAATCTGTACTATACGCTTACCATTTATTTGTCCATTCTCTGTTTAAATCATCAATTGTTTGGTGGCTCACAATTTTTGCCGAACCAATAGTATATAGTAGCCTTTAATTTACTCTCAGGCAGAGATATGTCCTAGAAAAAGCAAGAGCCCATCTGTGATAATCAGCACAGCTGTGTGGGCTAGTCACTTGCCTTTTTATTTTTGCCTGCTGCCTGTTTACTTATTCAGTATTTTTTGAGGTGGGTGGGAGGCAGGAAGAGGCACCTTGAGGTGAGGAGGAGGAGGTAGGAAGCACAGCAGCTGTCGCCTAGTTAGTAACCTGCTTAAACTTGACGGAAACAAGTGTTCATTCTGACTGAGGCGTTTGCAGAGGGCCTCAGGCTTCTGCTGAGGCAGGATCCAGAAGATGGCTGTCTCCTGTAAAGAGATTCCAGCAGAAATGCATGGTAAGCAAAAGATTTCATGCAAGGTAAGGCCAAGGGACTATTATGACCACCTTGGTTGTGGATGGCCTTTTTGGTAGAGGAATGGTTTTATGGAAACCTTGACTCTATTTCTTCAATCTCTGAGCTCTTGCTCATTAAATTTTAGGAGCTAGAGATATTCTTGTGTTCTGATTATACCTTTGGAATAGACATGTTTTGAGTATGTTGTTTTATGGTGATGGGGGGAGAAGGAGAGTAATCAGACTGAGGCACTTTCTACTCTTAATGTTCAGAAATAACCATTAAGTTTCAGATGCGTTAAACAGGTGTACTTGACTAGCAGCAATTTCTCTAAAATCATGAGGGCTAGAACCTTGTTTTAAAATAAGTTGGGAGACCAAAAATGCATAGAGCTGTGTCTTGTAGCCAGTCATTTGCCACTCTCTCCGACAACTTCCATATGTTGATGCTCAAACAAGCAAAATCAAGAGTGCCTAAGACACAATAGCCCCAAGAGCTACTTTGAAATCCCAAAGTAATCTCAGCTGAACAGAGAATCTTGTGCTGCAATTTAATAACCAATAGCTGACAAGCTTCACAAGCTGTGGGTGTTTAATGAAAAATAACGGCCTAGTGTACCAATTTCCTTTGGCTGTAGTTAGCACTGCTTTTAAAAACAACAATCGGCATAAGAACTACAACAGAACTATCCTTTTCAGCAGTCTGTATAATTTATTATTTAAAACATTGCAATGGTGGCTCCAGAAAGTGTAGAAACTCATGATAATGCAGAAATTCTAACACCATCTACAAAAGGGTCACTAGATCAAGCAAACATAGAAGACTTAGCTTATTTGGTCACCCATTCTGGCATTTGAACAAATATGGCAGCCCAATCTCAAAAATAAGGAAGTGGTTTTTGTTAGAAATTAAGCTTAGTCTGTTAGCCAAACTAGACCTAACTTAATATGCATCTTTGCATTTACAACGCATGCGTTGTTTTTAATGCAAATAGCAGGGTGCGGCGGGGGGAGGTACTGATAGTTATCAGGATTGCAGCCATCATGGAAAATGAATGTAGCCCTTTCTTCCTCTGGGCGGTTCTGAGAGAAATCTGTAGCTTCTATTGGAAGCAAATCCCCTATTAGCATCCATTCCCCTTCCATGCCTGCTGCAATCTCAACAGCTATTAGTCCCATCCCTGGTAATGCCATCTACATTTTTTTAAATGTGCACAGTAAAATATGCATTTAGACCTTCCTTTTTCAACAAGCCTTTTCAGTTGAGACCTTATCCCAGTCTGCTTCTGTGTTGGAATTGCATTTTAATATGTTTTTTAAACTTTTTTTTTTAAAAAAACAATGTTTTTAACCTTTTAAAAAACCTTGAAAGCTTTTTTAAAAAATGTTTCAAAAGATGTTTTGTTTTAATGTATTTTAAAGTCTGTTTCTATTATGTTTAAAGTGTTTTTAGCGCTTTTGTTTGCTGCCCTGGGCTCCTGCTGGAAGGGCGGGATATAAATAAAAAAAATAAAGAAATAAATTTAACATCACATCTAATTTGGCTCTTTGAAGGGCATTTTTTTCCACGCCAGAAAGCGAACTATCTTCCTTAAGCCCCTGGCCCTTTTTCCACTCCATCCCAAAGTAAGTGGAATGGAGTGGAAAGTAAGTGTTCCTTTCTCTTGCTGTATGTATTTCTCATTTTGGCAGCTGAGTGCAATCCTATACTCACTTTCCTGAGAGTAAGCCCCACTGAACTCAGTGGAACTTGCTTCTGAGCAGACATGTATAGGATTGTGCAGCTGGAGTGCAGAATTTTGCAACCCCAATCTGTTTACATTTATGCACATTTGATAACTTGGCTTAATTTCATTCAAACACTTAATTTAATTAAACACACATTTTGTGTTTTCAAGAGTCTTCTTCAGACTCTGCCCATAACCCCATTCATTTGAAGTTAAGTTTTAGTAAAGCTCAGACCGAGCCATCTTACCTATCAACATGCTGCAGGCAGCAACAAGGACCTGCTCCCCTCACTAGGTGACTTCCACACCTCTACAAGTCCGCTGCCAATTCAATTTGTTCTGTCTTGTCACCTCTTCAGAAACCATCGCCAATTTCTTAGGGACACAGGACATCATACTGCTGGATGCTCAACTCCACATTAAATCCAAAATGGAAAATATTGTCCTGGTATGTATTGATGGCTCCATTTTATAACTCTTATTGGTTTTTGTATGTTTCCTGTGTCTCTTGCACAAGTAGACTATACCACACAGTTGAGTGTCATGGTCACTTAAGATTTCCTAGGTCACATTCACCCTCACATGCTCCAATGATTATGTGGATCTTTCTTGATAGAGAGTAACTACATATATGAACCAAGACAGAAACAATGAATTGGAGTCGCATTTACATGCCATATTTGAGGCTAATGTTACTGTAATCTGGTACTGCGGGGTATTTGTTCTGTACCCTTTTAACATCTACTCAGCCCGTATGTTTGTAAATAAACATGTTATTACAAAGTTTACCATAAGTCTTCAGTGGGTTGTATCCAATGTTAGTTCTACCCAGAGTAGACCCATTGAAATGAATTGATATGACTAGCAGTGCAATTCTATACATGTCTACTCAGCAGTAAGCCCCATTCATTTCATTGAGATTTACTCCCAGGACTGCTGCCTAACTTGGGTTCATCAATTTCAATGGGTCTATTCTGAACAGAACTTAGTGGGATACAACCCAGTGCTTTCTTCTCCAGGAGGAAGGCCTTGTAACGGTTGTCCTCTGTCTGGGGTGAGAGAACACAAGCAGTATCTATTTGAACATCCACAGCATTTAAACTGTGTGGGAAGGAAGTTCAATGGCAGAGCATCTGTTCTGCATGCAGAGGCCCAGGTTCAGTCCCTGGGATCTCCAGGTAGGGCTGGAAATGTCCCATGTCAAACCTTGGAGAACTGCTGCCAGCCAGTGTGGACAATACTGAGCTACATGGATTCGGTAGGTCTGACTCGGTCTAAGGCAGCTTCCTATGTTCCTAAGCATCCAAAAAGTGGCAGAATTTACAACTAAACCTAAGCATATTTACATGGAAGAAGATCTCACAGATTTTGTTACCGTTACTCTCAAGTAACTATGCAAAAGACAAGCAAAGAGACTCTTCTTTTGTAATGTCAAAATATTTGAATAATGTCAAATTTTATTATGGTAGAAATAGAGGCATAGCTACAGTTCTCCTGCCCTGTTTGAAGCATGCAGTGGGACAAACTAGGGAAAGAACAGGCATAACTAAAGTTGCAACCCTATACACATTTACCTGGGAATAAGATTTATTAAACTAAATGGGACCTACTTCTGAGCAAATAACATTTATAATAATAATTTGTCATACCCACCTTTCACCATAAAGGGCCCAGGGCTGGTTACAACAATATTAAAATACAATATTTCAATCAATTATAATTTTATTTAATTGCATAGGATGTTGCTGCTAGTAGGTTTAGAAAACATGAATAAAAAAGTGAAGTAGTAAATTGATAAGAGAATAGACAGTAGATACTGCAAGAGAGGCGTAACCTGTTCTGACACAAAAAAGTGTGGCACTTTAAAGAATTGCATTTTTAAAAATTGATATATATTCCCTCCCATCTTTCCTCCAAGGAGCTCAAGGCAGCATATATGGTTTGTCCCACCACCCCCATTTTATTATTGTGGGGGGTGTTTTAAAAGTATGTTTTATATATTGTTGGAAATCATCTTAAGAGGTTTTGCCCTAAAAGGTGGCTTGTAAATAGTTTGAATAAGACTTTACAAGAACTAGAGTGATTGTGTCCTACTGTACAGAGAACAGTCCTCCATTTGAAGGATTGCCCAGTCCAAGTGGGGATCCTTGGACTCTCCAGATGTTGCTGAACTACAACTCCCATCAGCCCTGGTCATTGATCAGGCAGCTGGGGCTGATGGCTGTTGTAGTTCAGCAACATCTGGTGGATCAAAGGTCCCCCATACATGAGATAAAGAACCCTAAGAAGATATAGCCCAGGCCTTCAAGTTGCCCACCTGCCATTATAGCACCTGGACAGCAGACTGAGTAGATACACAGAGCAGCTGGTCACAATCTTTCCCCATCATGGTGAGATGTATTGAATTTTTGTTTAAATTATAGTAACTCTTTCTAAATTTGCATGTATCCATATAAATTAGCAGATTCACATTTAATGCAAATCTGTGTTCTCTTTTGTGGCAACACATAAGTGGCCACCCTAGATTAGGGTTGCCATATTCCAGTTCCACAAATCCGGGCACGCTAATTTGAGTATTATAATTAGCAAATGACTGATGCAAATATGTTCCTAAGCATCCAAAAAGTGGCGGAATTTATAACTAAACCTAAGCATTGTCCAATTGTTTTGTTTTTGTGCCTAGTAATTATCACCAAAAACTAGGGGAGGATATGAGGAATCTTAAAAAAAAAAACTTACATTTTCAGCCTCAAATCTCTAGACTCTAGTTTCCAACACTATGGAACATTTATTTCTTAAGAGGATTTATATCCTGCCCGTCCACAATTAAAAACAGAGCTTAGGGCAGCTTACAAATATAATAAAAACAATAAAAATACACAATCAATATAAAAACATAGTAAAACGCAAAACGGAAACAAACATAAAACAAGTCAGTGCAGCAGTATAAAAATCCAGCATAAAACAAAAACCCAAAAAGCAACAGTTAAAATCAATATTGTGACCAAGAGGTTGTTTGTACCAACAATTAGGAAATGAACACACCACTACAACTTGTAACACAGATAGAAATAAAGATTTCAATATTATCAGTTCAGTCAATCATCTTAGCTAAAGAGAGCAGTGTCTGCGCATGTGAGAAGTGTGTTCAGTACACTGATTCTCACATACCAGATCAGGGAGAGGAGAAACACAGCCTTCCATGATAAAGGCTGGAACTTGATGGAGTCTTGAGTGCTGGCTCCTGTTTTTGTTTAAAAAAATAAAAATGCAGTGAATTCTAGAGACCTGGCAAGCTAGCGTTAGACAGGGCAGCTGGTCTTAAGGGAGGGAAAGCCATTCCTATTGGTCTTTAGGGGGGAAAAGGTTACACACCACACTGCATTGAACATAGCCTCTGTGTGGGTATGTATGTATGCATGTGTGTGTATATATGTGTACACACACAAACGCATACACACATCTATCCATCCCTGGGGTGGAAATGACATAGGGTGATATTTGGTGGGGAGATGCCTGCCAGTCATTTTGAAGAAGGATGAAAAAAAAGAGGACCCTCCGTGGCACAGAGTGGTAAGCAGCAGTAACACAGCCAAAGCTCTGCTCACGGCCGGAGTTTGATTCCAACAGAAGGAGGAAGTCAAATCTCCAGTAAAAGGGGTCGAGGTCCACTCAGCCTTCCATCCATCTGTGGTCGGTAAAATGAGTACCCGGTATATGCTGGGGGGTAAAGAAAGGCCAGGGAAGGAACTGGCAATCCCACCCCATATATATGGTCTGCCTAGTAAATGTCGCAAGACGTTACCCTAAGAGTCGGAAACGACTCGCACTATAAGTGCGGGGACACCTTTACCTTTATGTATCAAAAAATAATTTTTAGCCTTTTCTGAATTGCTGAACAGAGACTCTGCCAGGCAACAGGGTGAGTGAACCTGCATTCCAATGCAACTTTAGTTGGGAGTAAGCACCACTGAACAGGGTGGGGGCAGGGCCGAAAAATGCAAATGCTAATAGAGCAGCCTTTTCTACAGAGAGTTTTGCTTTTATATCTTGTATTTGTTCAGGGGTGGGAGCATTTGGTGGATTCATATCCCTTTATTCCATCTTCCATGATGGTAGGCAGACTTTCCCACTGCACTCACCCTGAGACACAGAGGCAATTGAGATGAAGGCTGCTTCTCCTTGCTGACTCAACCATAAAGTCTATAGATAAGGGGTGGAGCTGCATGTGTTGATCAAGTGAGCACATGCAGTTTTCTAAACTGGTAGATTCTGCATATGCAGCAGGCAGGCAGGCAAAAATTCTTTATTTTCCCAGGACACCTGTTGTCCCTCACTGACTAAGAACAATGGAAAGCGGAAATAAGCTGACTTCTCACGAAATGAGCAGAGAACCACCTCCACATTTTGCCTTTTATCTTTGGATCCACAAGGTCTACAGCAGTGGTTTCCAACCTTTATGACTAAGGGGGAGCTTTATAAACTGAAAAAATGTCATGACCCACTCCATGCTAATTGTAGTTATATTCTCTGTTAATTGAAAAAATGGTGTGTTGCAAAATCACATCTCCAAATATCTCTGTCCATAAAAAGCTCCCTGCAGACAGGGAGGTGTTGCTTTCTTTTCTTAATGTAAAGGTCCAATCAAATTTGTATCCCCCTCCCCCACAGTCTGAAAATGTATAGTCCTGTCTCCCAACACTAGTGAGTTACAGTGCTGGACTAAGATCCAGGTTCAAATCCCCACCCAGCCATGAAGCCCACTGGGTAACCTTGGGCCAGACACCCTCTCTCAGCCTGACCTATCTCACAGGGTTGGTGTAAGGATAAAATGGAAGGGGGGGGAACCATGTGCACCACCTTGAGCAACTTGGAGGAAAAGTGGGATATAAATGCAATAATAATTAAATAAATACATTTCAGCTGCAGTATGTGGACCCCAGCCTCAGCCAACCTACTGAGCTTTATAAAAATTATCATCATCACGAAGCAGCAATGTGGTAGTGGTGGGGATGCTAGATTGCGAAGACAAAAGGGTGGATAGATTTGGGGGGGTTAGTGCTTTTAGGCCTTGGGATGATAATCAGAACTGATGACTTGGTTAGCGTGCACTTGGGGAATGAGAGTGGAGCAGAAGACAGATCAGCCCATGCAAACATCTGCAGGCGTGAATGCATTTGGGCACGTGGGAGGGGGGAAGCCATCAACTGCTGCAGCATCTTGGAGAGAGAGGTTAGAGCGGTGTAATGTAAGTGGAAGAAAAGGGGGACACTGGCATACACACTTAGCCTAAGAGATGGGGGGGGTAGCAAGTCCTGAGCTCCCTCACTACTCCTTGGTTCTGACTGGGCCGAAGGCAAGATCTGGGCAGCCTCGCAAATAAGAATTTTTTAAAGGAGGTGGCAGCAAAGCAGGAGTCAAGAAAAGCAGGCAGGCTGGCTGGCTGCCAGGAAGGAAGGGGGGAAAGAGCCTTTCTGTGCAGCCTTGCTTCTTTTTGCTCACAAAAAGACATTTCCTCTCATTCTGAATAAGGGAATCAGCAGCAGCAGTGGGAGGAGACAGGAGTCAGGATAGTAATCCCCTCTTCTTCCTGGTCGCTCCAGTCTCAGCCTCCTTTGGCACCTGCCACATATTTTATAGGCAGATGCCTGCCCTCAGCGCACATTGGCACTTCAGAAAAGTCCTCTCCTCTCGTTTGGAGCAAGGGGGAGGTGTCATCTGCAGCGGCAATGGGGAGCAGACAGCATCCAGGGAGGGAAGACTTTTTTTAAAAAATTAATAAATAATTCATTTCTTTACTATTCACAGCCCCCTCTGGATTACTTTGTGGGCCCCTGGGGATCACGGCCCCCAGGTTGGTCTAGAAAATTGCTTGGTAACCTGGGCCACCTAATGGGCTAAGCAGGCACCACAGATAGCATGGCTAGAATCCAGGCTAACTGGGCAATATGGCAACTCTATCCCAGATGCAATATTTACTTGGTGAGTATGGGACTGAGGCCTTGGCTTGCCATTCTGTAGGCTTTCCGAAAGTAGCCCTCTGGCAACATTATTTGCTGACTAGGGCTACATTATATTTATTTATTTAAGGCCCTTTGTAATCTGTCCTTCAACCAAGGGGTTATTGTTAATAATTGCAAGAAGATCTTAAGCAATTTGTGGAGATTCATCCACATCAGCTCCCATCTGGAATGCAACTAGGAAATGCCAGTAGGCCTCAGCCTCAGCCTCAGCCTCCTTCTCTCTGTGCTTTTTCTGCTTGGCTTCCTATCCAGGTTTTGATGCCTTGGCGAGCGCTGGTGATGCTGGCAAAACTCCCAGTCAAGGTAAGTTCTGTTCTGTCCATGGCTCTGGTGTAGTCCAAAGGCACATCAGGCTGCCACCATGTTGAAGCTAAGCAGGCTGGGATCCAGTCAGTGCCTGTATGGATCTGCCTGGGAACAACAGAAACATCATGTTAGGATTGCATGATGGAAGAAAGGCAGGATATAAATGTAAATGAAAAATCCAGGCCCTGTCTTTGCCAGTGTCGTTCTATATGCAGGGCCGGCTCCAAGAATGCTGGAGCCCTTGAGCATCAGCTTGCCCTGGCCCCCGACGTGTGTGTGTGTATGCGCGCACGCACACACACGCACGCCCCCCCACCTACCTGTCTGCTGTCTTTTACCATTGCCCTTAACGAAGATGGTGGCTGCGGTTTCCCTAAAGGGATGATGCCTCTGCCTCCATCTTTGTTGATGGCACACATGTGTGCTATGCGCACGCATCTCTGCCATCAACTAAGATGGCAGCAGGGGCTTCAGTACCTTAGGGAAACCGCAGCCGCCATCTTTGTTAAGGGCAATAGTAAAGACAGCAGACAGGTAGGTGGGGGGGCTGCGGATCGCGGAAGGGGAGCGGAGGGGCGGCTGAGGGGCCACCTGTAGCTCCAGGGGCCATCAGGCCAGTGCCCCACCTGGCCGCCCTTTAGAACTGGCCCTGCATATATGCCTTTAAAAAGGGCTGAAATGGTGGCTGGGATCAGCAATGGACTGGAACACAAAGGCCAGTAACTTAAGCTCAGGCCTGGGAAGAGTCAGATATTTATGCAGTTTTGAAACCAGTGGTTAAAATCAGTGCAGTTTGAAAGGCTAGTCCACCATCTTGATTCAAAATGGAGTCCAGCTATATCCAAACATAGAAGAAAACCTGCTCCTTGATCTCAGGAACTATCCTGCAAAATTCGGTTACGATATCTCAAGAGGCACCCAAATGAATAACAAACAGGTCGACAGCTTTCTGAAACATATAGTAGATATAGTACATTTATTGTTGCGCAGTTTGTAATTTGTGTGCTTAATTTAGATTAAAGCAACACTACAGCAGCAGAGTAACAGCAGATGTTGAAATGCACGTGTGCCAGCATGTGCGTGCGTTTACCTAAGAAAGCAGGCTTTTACCCTGCATCAGGATCACTGAGACTTAGTAAAAGAAGAAAAGCTACTTTATAGAAATACATAGTAGATAGAAAAGCATACCTAGTTCTAACTAACTAGCTACGTTGGAGGCGTAACGCCCAGGTGCAGGAGTTAGCCTCATGGCTTGGAGAGAGCAGAGACAAAGGGATGTCTCCTGTCTCCCAGACAGTCAGAGAAGGAAGGAATGGAAAGGGCGGAACGAGGAGGGGCAGGTAAGCTTCCCTAAAGGCGTCACAGTCTAGCGACAGAAGGAAGTCAGTCAGCATCACAGGTAAAGGTAAACAAGCCTATCCATCTGGACCCTAGCTCTATCTCCCTTCTGGAGCATAAACAAAAGAACAAAACAGGAGTTGCTGTTGCCCCACTTCCAACATTTATAACCTGGTTTTTGACAAGAGTTCTCCAAGTGGCTAGCGACATTTACAAAACCCAACAGATGCACCCAAAGCCACATGCTCAAAATATCAAAAACCAAATGACCAGGCCCACCAGAGGAGAAGCCAGCATCACTTGTTTCTCCCCGCAGGGCAGTTGCTAGACATTGACTCTAGGGGTTGAGGAAGGGACAGTCCAACTGGAAGAAGCCCTGATGTTGCCTGTGCCTCCCTCCCTCTCCTCATTCTTCTCACAGGGCCACTGGTGTCAGTTGAGTTGGCCCTGCATGAGGGAGGGAACTCCAACCGGAGCGGGCCCTGATGCTGTCTTGGCCTGCCACCATCCCTCCTTCTCTTCACAGGGCAGTTGCTAGTTCCAGTTGAAGGGGTTGCATTCCCTCCTGAAGACCCCATTATTCCCAGATGGGGAATCCAGCCTTTGGAAACCCAAGACAGTGGCACTGTCAGCATATTCCCCTCTCCCCATCCCATTGTAACTGGAGTATCGGATTGCTCAACCAGTTAGGAGTTCTCCTTGGATCTAAAAATCCCCATACATGGTCACATAATACACCATATAATTCCCATAGGAGCCCGAGGCAAATCCTAGGCATGCACTGAATGTCAAACCAGTGAAACTACTCACTGCTTTCCCCCTTCCTTTCCCTCCTACTTTTTGCGTTAATGTAGTTTACTTGTGAGATTGCCTTACCCCATATATTTGCCCACTCAACTGCTTTGATCTGCAGAGCGGGCCCTGTTACAGGTGCCACACAATACCCATTCCATACTTGTAGTAAGAAATCGCTCTTATTTGTGTGACAACACCTACACTTTGGAACTCCCTGCCTATTGACATCAAGCAGGGACCTTCACTGTATTCTTTTCGGCGCCAGATTAAAATTTTTTGGTTTAAGCAAGTCTATTCAGCCATGTAGAAAGCTGACATGTATTTTAATCTCTTTTTGCCTATTGTTTGAAACTATTTTTTATGGTAAAATACCTGTTTTTAACTGCCTTTTAATGATAATTTTAAAGTTTTAATTTTTTTGGTAAACCGCTTAGAGGTTTTATTAATGTTGTGAAATAAATAAATAAAAATGTTTCACTTTGAGGCTCACCATTCAGGTCTCTCTTGACAGGGAAGGTCAAAGGGGTGCATTCTTACTTGTTTATTGTGCAAGATTTATATACCACTTAATAATTTTCTATGCTGTTTACATAAATTGGAATAAAATATTCATTGAAAAAATTGCAATAAAATAGACTTTAAAAACAGTAGACAGTAAAATTATCAAAATATAGATAAAATAAACAGATTTTAGAAGCAACTGTTCATAATAAAATTACATGTCTAGGTAGGCTTGCCTAAATAAAACAGTCTTTGGCAGGTGCTAAAAACAGTACAATGACAGTGTCTGCCTAATATCAATAGGCAGGGAGTTCCAGAGAGCTTTAAAATGCTAAAATCTAAAGTGTTATGCAGCAAACCCCTTCTAAAGCTTGTCTTAACCTGCAGGAGAGATATGTCTCTATGAGATTTTTTATTATTATTATTTTATTGTACTTTTATACCGCCCCATAGCCAAAGCTCTCTGGGCGGTTTACAGTAACTAAAAACATTAAAACAAATACAATTTAAAACAGATCTTATAAAAACAATTTTGAAACACAAGTTAAAAATTAAACAGTATAAAACACATGCTAAAATGCCTGGGAGAAGAGGAAAGTCTTGACCTGGTGCCGAAAAGATAACAGTGTTGGTACCAGGCGCACCTCGTCAGGAAGATCATTCCATAATTTGGGGGCCACCACTGAGAAGGCCCTCTCGTTTCATTTTCTTTGTTGGTAAATTACTGAAGAACAAAATGTAGTTTGCATGAGTTATGAAGGTTGCACAAACACACAAGTGTAAGAGGGCCTTTTCAGTTGTCGCTCCTCATCTGTGGAATACTCTCCCGAGTGGGGTCTGCCTGGCGCCTTCACTGAGATCTTTTCGGCACCAGGTAAACACTTATCTTTTCCCCCAGGCATTTGATAGACTAAATTGATGTTGTTTGTATTATTGTACTGTGCTGCCAAAGTTTTCTATGGCTATATGGGAGAGGGTTTTTTATTCTTTTGTTTTATAGTACGACATATTTACTTTTGTTTTTATGGTGTTGTAGGTCTCTTGGAGACCCTTGGATAACGAGCAACTAATCAAGCTTAATAATAATAAATCTCATTTCCCCTGCAGGTACAAGTTAGCTTCAGCTTCCTAGCTGTGCAGCTCATCAGGATAGGAGAAGCTAACCAGGTGAGCACAAGATGGATTGGGATCAGACATTGTGATGTGCTCCTTGCTTTACATAGACATTAAGCATTCTTTTCTTCCCTTCTCTGTGGGCTGAGGGTCTAGCATCTCCCTGGGGGAAATGCCGGGTAATATTTCCCCTGGGACAATGCTACAAAGCTGTCATGTGTACACATAGATCAAGAATTTGTATATCACTGGTCCCAAATATTTATTCTTAATGATGTCCTTAAAATCATGAGACCATAGTTAATGTTGCCATTTCTAATTTGTTTTTCTATCTCCGTTCCTATGTCTTTTGCATCAAAACTGACATACAGAAATGAAGAAGGTGAAGTTTTCTTGGCACTAGGAAGAAAGCAATAGGGAAGCTTTCATCTGGTTAATTTATGTGTGTCAGTCCTCTGAAAATGGCAAAGGAGTGAGACCAGTAAAACTGTTGATTGCCTTGGCATTAAACAGTCAGTCTGCTGTCATAAAAATTACTCGTGTCCAGCAGCTAAAGGGCAGTAGACAACAGTCTCTCTTGGAATAAAATCCAGTTTCTGATGCTTACTGAAGAATCAAGGGACACTGTCTGAATTGAAAAGAGGTTCTGCACCAATTTCTGTTTTTGATTGGTTCCCTGAAGTATGGACCAGAGCCTTCAAGAGCCAACTGATCCATTATAAAAATGTAGAAGATGGAGTAACCTTAGAACGTTGGTCTTCAACTGGTGGGTCAGGAGGACTCAGCACGGATGGGGAACCTCAGGCCCGGGAGCCAAATGCAGCCCTCCAGGCCCCTCTGGCCTTTGGGTCTCTGCCCAGGCTATCCCCCCTCCGAGCTACCCCCGTCACCAACTCTGTTTTACACCCTCCTTGAGTGTTTCTGCCTGACTGGAAATGTGTCCTTGAACTCTGGTAATGATTCTTGTTCATCTGAATGGAGAATAAACAGTGATCTGTGAGTGTGAAGAAAGGATCCTACTGTAGAAAGGCAAAAGTTCACATTTCTTCCTCTGCCCACTTTTGCTTCTGGCCCAACCCACAACTGGTATGCGGCCTCCAAAAGGTTGCCCAGAATGGAGTGAGGCCCTTTGGCCAAAAAAGGTTCCCCACCCCTGCCCTGCTGGGTCACAGCCTGATCTACCACCATACAAATATATGGTCAAAACAGTTAAGGAATTGGTCTCTAAATGCATGTTTGGGTTAAAAGTGAGTCCTGGGTCTGAAAATGTTGAGTACTGCCTTAGACGGTGTTTGGGCAGCACCAGTGATTGGATGTTTGTATTCTGACTATATTTTTAATATGTTTACATATTTTCATTATTATTATTTTACTTCGGTTGTAAATCACTTCAGGACTTTTGTGGTGGAAAGTGATATATAAATTTAACACCTAAAACCTAATATAGACAAATTTTTGAAAATTGGATTTATCAACTACTGAAACATTAAGTTTCAAGATAATATATATCCATATTAATTATACTTACTTTTACGGGTCTTGTCTTTTGTGGCTAATATTTTTGTATTCGGCATTCATGGATTCTGTGTTTATCGGCATCATTCTTAATCTACATCCGTCAACACTTTTGCACTTTTGTTAAGTTCTGTTTATATTTTTTCATATAATCTTATCCTTGCATTTTAATAAAAAATGGAAATAAAAACAAAAGGTTGTAATTCAGCAGCTGAAATCCCAGTTTGGTCCCCCTAGCTTACTTTATAGCTGATAGTTCTATTTCTTAAAAACAATTCCTATTTTCTGCCAATTATTCTTGGTAATTCACTCTCACAATTTTGCCCCTATTTTTGCTTTTTGTGTTCCCTTTTTCATCTGGAGGATATTGAGTGTGTCTCCTTTTTCACTGCAGGGATTGGATGTACCCAAATTTAGCAGGAACATTTTCTAAACCTTCCATAAAGTTTCTTATGATTACATACGTATGCAAACCTAGCTGATAGATTTCCTATCAACCAAAAAGGAGATGTTTAGAATTAAACTGGCAGTGATCCGATTTGTTTGGGGTTGATTCAGACTTTGAGATTAGCCTGAATTTGAATTGTTTGCCAGCAGCATTAGCAACCCTCTGCTGCATCCAGCAATCTTTACTAATCAGATTACAGTGTTGCAAAGAACACAGCATGGGACCTATGAAATGAATGCTACTTGCCACATGGTTTTGTTATGTGCCTTCAAGTCGATTATGACTTATGGCGACCCTATGAATCAGCGACTTCCAATAGCATCTGTTATAAACCACCCTGTTCAGATCTTGTAAATTCAGGTCTGTGGCTTCCTTTGTGGAATCAATCCTTCTCTTGTTTGGCCTTTCTCTTTTTCTACTGTTTTTCCCAGCATTGATTGTCTTCTCTAGTGAATCATGTATTCTCATTATGTGTCCAAAGTATGATAACCTCAGTTTCATCATTTTAGCTTCTAATGATAGTTCTGGTTTAATTAGTTCTAACACCCAATTATTTGTCTTTTTCATGGTCCATGGTATCTGCAAGGCTCTCCTCCAACACCACATTTCAAATGAATTGATTTTTCTCTTACCCGCTTTTTTTGCTGTCCAACTTTCACATCCATACACAGAGATCAGGAATACCATGGTCTGAATGATCCTGACTGTAGTGTTCAATGATGCATCTCTGCATTTGAGGACCTTTTCTAGTTCTGTCATAGCTGCCCTCCCCACTCCCAGCCTCCTTCTAATTTCTTGACTATTATGCTATGTTAATGACTGTGCCAAGGTATTGATAATCCCTGACAAATTCAATGTCCTCATTGTCAACTTTAAAGTTACATAAATCTTCTGTTGTCATTACTTTAGTCTTCTTGACGTTCAGCTGTAGTCCTGCTTTTGTGCTTTCCTCTTTAACTTTCAACAGCGTTCATTCCAGATCATTACTAGTTTCTGCTAGTAGTATGGTATCATCTGCATATCTTAAATTACTGATATTACTCCCTCCAATTTTCACACATCCTTCATCTTGGTCCAATCCCGCTTTCTGTATGATATGTTCAGGGTATAGATTAAACAAGTAGGGCAATAAAATACACCCATCTCACACCCTTTCCGATGGGGAACCAATCGGTTTCTCCCTATTCTTTCCTTACAGTAGCCTCTTGTCCAGAGTATAAGCTGCGCATCAGGACAATTAGATGCTGTGG
The DNA here is from genome assembly GCF_030035675.1 of Rhineura floridana. Taxonomy (NCBI): domain Eukaryota; kingdom Metazoa; phylum Chordata; class Lepidosauria; order Squamata; family Rhineuridae; genus Rhineura; species Rhineura floridana. Next base: position 21,633,792 of record NC_084492.1, on the reverse strand, counting down.
CACTCCCATTTCTTTTAAAGCATTCCATAGTTTTTCATGATCTACAAGGCCATAAACATCATTTGGCTTTTTTGTGTTTGTTTTGTTTGTGCGAAGTTTACTTTAGGTGCAAAGTAATGAGATTCTTCTACTAGTTTGTTAAGGGACTGGAGTATTTGCTTTCTAGTGTCCATATTTTTTAAAAAAGGAGGATTGCATATCAGTGAAGTGCAAATAAAATATACAGCATTAATAATTCTTGCAAACCAAATGGAGAGTGTTACCTAATATCCTTATACCCTGTTATAGCAGGAGCTGTAGCTCAGTGGTGGAACAACTGCTTTGCATGCAGAAGGTCCCAGGTTCAATCCCCGGCATCTCCAGGTAGTCTGAATGTCCTGTCTGAAACCCTGGAGAGCTGCTGCCAGTCAGTGTAGACAACATTGAGCTAGATGGACCAAATGTCTGACTTAGTATAAAGCAGCTTCCTATGTTCCTATTCTTTCTGAATATAGAGTAGTAGGACTCTGCAGTAATTTGGCTCAAAAGCACAAGAAAAGGAATGTGGGGTGAAATACTGTAGGTGATTCAGAATCCCCTTGGATCAAGCCACACCAACTGTTCTTTAACCAAACAATTAAATTTATTAACAAAATATAAAGAACACGGTATTGCAGTCAACTTGAACAAGCAAAAGGTTTTCTAATTTCTGAACTGACTACTAACATAGTTAGGTAGCTTCTCTTACATGCTACAAGTTGAGCCTAGAATCATCAGTCTCTCTTTCTACCCTCCTGGCAGATGATCAGCATGTACTTAATGGAGCTTTGCCACCTAACTCCAACCAAAGGCCACTTGCACAGGTCTTGGCTAAGCCTTTATAGAGCTTTGCCTGTGAAATTGACAGACACTGTGACCTCAACTGCATCAGGATATTGGCAGGGATTAAATAAAGGTCAACCCTGATTGCCCATTCAGGAAGAAAGAAGAAGAATGGCAGGAGGAAACTTGGGGGCACAACAAAAGATCAAACCTAGATATTTTTGTGTATAATTTAACCCTAAACTTTTCAGCTTTCTGTGGCAATGCTTTATTAGTTTGTCTTAAAATCTCTGGAGATTTAATAGTTACATAAAACTGTCCCTAAATCCTCAAGACACTTTGCATTCATGATTTCGGTAGTCCTTTACTATCCCTCTGTAAAGTAGATTAATTTTATCATCCATGTGTTTCAGACTGTGGTCAAGACTGAGATAACAGTGGGTGGCTAAAGCCTGCAACTGGGTTCAATGGGGCATATTTCTTGGGAGGTGTCCTTAGTATTGCCAGCACAGCCAGAAGAGACATTTGGGTTCTAAATTGGCTTCCAATAACAAATTACCACAGGAAGTTTGAGAAGATACTAGCAAAAGAAAAGCCATGGAAAATATCTCCCCTCTTTTTTTTTAAGTATTCATTATAGTTTAATAATAATAGTGAGAAGAAAAAAAGCTGATTTATATTGGGCAACAGAACAAGTGATGTAATAATGTAATTGTCTTGATGTTTGATTTTAAATTATTTATGACAAATATGGTTATTTGAGCATCGTTGTTTAAACTGTGTGTATTATATGTGAGGATATTGTTTTACAATGACAATTAATAAAAATATATTAAATAGAAAATACCTCTCTTCACACATCTTCCCTCCCACCTCATCTCTCCAGGTTGTCATGGAGACCGATGAGTCTTCTTTCGAATTTGACTTCTTGTCGTTGGAGGATTTGGAGCGCATGGTCATCCATGTGGTCATGTCCCTGAAGAAGATCTTTCCAGATTCTCCACCTGAGTAAGGAAGTTATATGGTTTAGAAACTACCAGAGCTCAAGCCTGGACATCTTTTAGAGGCGTTAGAACAGGAGTGTGGGGAAGCTGTTGGTTCTGCAGATGTGATTGAACTATAGCTCCCATCATCCTGACTGCTGGCCACGCTGCCTGGGGCTGATGGAAGCTGGAGTCCAGCAACATCTGGTGGGCCATAAATTCCTCAGATCTACATTATAAGATATGGGCTGCATATTGGTGACCAGGGCTAAACCAGTTAGATGGGCTGGGGATTTATTAAGTATTTATATAACACATTAGCATGCTCATATCACGTTATCTTAATTAGGTACATTATCTTAATACAAGAAGGTACATTATCTTAATAAACCTGACCATAGGGGAAGCCAGCATGGTGCTGTCTAGATGTTTAGGGCTACAGCTCCCTGACCATTAGCCATTCTTATGGGCTGATGGATGTAGTCTTCAACAACTGAAGGGAATGGCATTGGTTACCCCTGCCTCACAACAACCCTTTAAACCAGGGCAGTATTATTGTGCCTCATATTGCAGATATGAGGATGTGAGATGGGAGCAGATAATCTAAGAAATAGAGGTATGCCCAAGACATTCCTAAGATCTGAGAAAATTTGAACTGACTTCTTGGTTCCCAGCTCAATCTTTTACCCTCTATCCTACACCAGTATCTGTTTCCCATAAGCATCTTAGTTGAGGCCTATATTGGAAAGGGATAGTAGTAGCTCATTGACAGAACACGTTATGGGTAGGATCCATAACTCTATGATAAAGCAATTTTTGCTCTCATGCTTTATACCTAGATAGTGCGAAAAGTGACCACAGCAGCGGACGTTTCTTATGCTCTGTATTTTGTAAAGATGCAGATCATCTCCAGTAAATAACTATTTGTGGGACAACAGTTGATGGATTCAGGAGACCTACAGGTTGCAGATCTTTCAGAAGAGTGCTACATTAAAACCCTAGAATCCCCCACATCTGCATAAGGCAGAAACAATTTTACACAGCCCAGGGGATGTCCTGCTTCGTCACACAAATAAGCTACAGAGAAAATCAGTTTGTTCCTCCGTGTCACACAGAGAGGGCCAAGATCTCTTCTCAGTCATCCCAGAGTGTAGGACATGGAATAATGGGCTCAAGTTGCAGGAAGCCAGATTTTAACTGAACATCAGGAAAAATTTCCTAACTGTTAAAGCAGTACAACAATGGAACCAATAACCTAGGGAGGTGGTGGGCACTGCAACAATGGAGGCATTCAAGAGGCAGCTGGACAGCTACCTCTCAGGTATGCTTTAGGTTGGATTCCTGCATTGAGCAGGGGGTTGGACTCAATAGCCCTATAAGCCCCTTCCAACTCTACTATTCTATGGTTCTATGGTTCTATGTGGTTTAAAGTCCTATCCTGGATAATCTCTTCAGTTGTGGTGTTGCTGCCAGAATGGGACTACTAAAAATAGTGCAAAAAGACGGAAGTGTTTGGGACATTGCTAAGAGGAGGTTCCATGGACATTGTTTGAAGACCTGATATCACACCATACCATGTACAAATATCCTGCTGAATCCCCATTCCCTTACTCCAGATGTTTCAACAGTACTAATCCATTTGTAGTCTCTTTTACACAAAAGGGAGATGGGTGGATACCGTCATTATATGGTTTAGTCAGCATTTGGCTTTGGACCTAGTTGTATCTGGGTGGAGTCAGGAGTTTCCTGTGTCTGTCCTGAGAATAAAGCTCTTGTCTATCTTCCTGACCGGTGTGTTCTTGGGCAGGGCAATCTAATTCATGGGAAGCTGGTGGAAGGGGTGCCAGCGGGGAGGTCTGCAGCTTCCAGTTGCCATTCGGGAGCCTCTGGGCCAGGTGAACGCAGGCTCAGCCAGGAGCTGTGCGCGTGGACCGGAAAATAAAAGCCAGCTCTCATGAGTTTCCCTACCAGGGAATAAGCACTCTCCATAGACTTCCATTGCAATTTATTTGCAAAGTTTAATAGGTTTTTCTTCTCTTTGTATTAAAGAAACCTTCTCCAGAATGCTTCCCCCATCTTGCTTGAGAGAATTCAAGGAGTAACAGATTCCTTGGAAGAAGTGCTGAAGGAAAACCAAGGCCCATGTGGTAATCTTTATAAATGAAAATTAGTTGAAGAAAAATATGTTGCAAGTAACTGTTGAGCCAAACTGTAGTTTTGGAGAAGGTAGAGTTAGTCTAATTACGAATGGGTGAGCTAATATCAATTTTGGTTCTTCTCAGTTTCTCATTTTTTTCCTCTTGAGTTCAGTTCTCCATATTTCCTTGTCAGTTTGCAATTTTTTTAAGTCCTCATGAAAATTCATCAGCATTTTAGTGTTAATTTCTCCTTATATAACCACTTGAATACGCAATTTTCCCTAATACACACATTTGTGCAACACAATTTTCCCTAACATGATGCAATTTTGTATGTTATTTTCACTAATATATTCATTTATATGAACACTTTACCCTAGTACATTGGTTCCCAACTTTTTTTCCCCCATGGACCACTTGAAAATCACTGATGGTCTTGGTGGACGACTTAATGATTTTTCTGTCTGTTGTAGTGATTGTAATAAGCTGTGCTAGACGCTGTATAATTTTTAATTGCATTTTTACAAACACTCCATGGACCACCCAAATGAAGTTTGACCATGGACCACAGTATGGAAACCCTGCCCTTTTATATGCATTTGTTTTACAAATTACTTGGCTGGAGAGCTGCACTGCAAAATTTGGGGAAGTGTGAATTTTGAAGCATGGCTGTTTTGGTGTGTGTATTGTTTCAGAAAGTTTGATTTAGACAGGTTCACCTTTAAATGTGAACTGAATCAAATTTCTCCCCCATCCTTAGTCTAAACCAGCCTTTTAAATAAGCCCACAAAAGGTCTTAGCCAACAACGACAACATCATCCTGCTGAAGGTTTGCAGTGAAGGGATGGAGAATTCCATCTCCTCTGACAACCCACTATGGTTTATATACTAGGCACAAAGAAGGGACAGAGCCTGTTCACTTACTTGCACGCAGCACCTTGGCTACCAGGCAACTGCTTAAATATAAAGCAGATTTAAAGATATTCTTACTGATGGTCTAACTAGACCTTACTTCCCTGAGAGTGAGGTTAATCTGATGTTTAATTGCATTTGCTGAACTTACCACCCAACCCTTTAAAAAACAACAAAACCCTGACAATTCTGAATTCATATGAATTTAGAATAACCATGCATTGGAAAATGGGGCTGCAGGGAATGTGATTTTGTAGGCTGGGTTTTGGAAGCACAGCTTTGCCAATAGCTGACACACTGTCACGCTCTCTGGGAATTATTTTATGTAAAACTTACCCTAAACTGCAAATGCTTATACATGCATCTCCCCATATGGACAATGTTTCACTTGATTGAGACAGCTGTCCTCTACTGGCTTACCTGGGAGGAAGTTCCACTGAACACAGTGAGAATTATTTCCACTGTGTCGAATGGGTTTGGCTGTGCTATAAAAGATTTAAATTCCACCTTAACAATTCTTGAGAATTTTCATGGCTGTTCACAAAATGATAATATATAAACCAATTTTAAACAACATTTAAAAAAAACACTAAAAGCAGCAGCCAGACAAGGAGATCAAATTGCAGATAAAACTTAGCAGCAGCATCCAATTAAGCATTAAAAACCATTAAAGGCCTGGGCAAATAGGCTGTTTTGTGCATTAGTTGCATGTAAGAGATGAAGGCGTCTACGGCTGTGCAGCTGTCAAGTGGCCAGATGCCAGGGAGGACATCAGGGTTCCTGTGCTTTTTAAATAGTAGCACAGAAGAGAGAATTTTAGCACTGACAGCTTTTCTCAGCTTTTCGTGACAGGTATGATAGTTAAGCATGTTGGATTAGGACTGGGGAGATCCCGGTTCAAATCGCAACTCAGTTGTGATAGTCACTGAGTGATAACCTTGGGCAGGGGAAGGGCCATAGCTCAGCGGTAGAGCAGCTGCCTTCCATGCAGAAGGTTCCAGGTTCAATCCCCGGCATCTCCAGCTGGGAGACTCTTCTGCCTGAAACCCTGGAGAGCCCCTGCCAGTCAGTGTAGAGCTAGATGGACCAGTGTTCTGACTTAGTATAAGACAGCATCCTGTGTTCCTGTGTTCATTGATTATTTTGGGCACAGACCAGCCTACCTTGCAGTGTTGTTGAGAGGATAAACTTGGCAGGGGGAGAAACCATGTACCTTAATAAATAAGCTGCCCTTTCTAAAATTCTCTCTTGCATGCAGATATTGCTGCATCCCTCCTTTGTATCAGCTCATAGTTGAGGTAAGGTCATAATAACACCCTTAGTTCAGGCATTTTTAGTAGCTACATTTGCTATCCTAACTATTTTATATTTTTATGCAGTTCAAAAGGGCTGTTGGTGGGGGGGTGGGAAGAGAGATTGTTAATGGTCAGAATATACTATTTGGGCAAAGTTATCTCCTTGGCTCATAATGTCTTCTCATGTAATTTACGTGCAATATAAAAAGGTAAAAGTGTCCCCGCACTTATAGTGCGAGTCGTTTCCGACTCTTAGGGTGACGTCTTGCGATGTTTACAAGGCAGACCGTATATATGGGGTGGGATTGCCAATTCCTTCCCCGGATGGAATATAAATGGTAATAAAATAGCTTTTATATGACACTTTCCTATAATGTTTGGGACTGTTCAAAGACCATCTCGGCAATCCTTATAACACTCCTGTAAGTAGGTCAGTATTAACTGAGGCTGAGACATAGTGGCTTACCTAAGACCAACCTAAGAGTTTGTAGCAGAGGTGAGGTTTGATTCCAGAACTTTTTACTGAAAAGAACTTTGCTAAGAAACATAGGTGAGTTTCTTACAGCACAATCCTATGCATATCTATTGAGAAGTAAGTCCCATTTATTTCAATTAGGCTTACTCCCAGGCATAGGACTGTAGCAGTCTGCATGCTACAGTAGCCCTCATGTATCCAAAATACATTATGATTGAACAGTTTATATTTATTCATTTGCATAGTACTCTCTAAGGAACTCAAAGCAGTGCACATAATTCTTCCATCCACCATTTTGTCCTCAAACAACCCTATGGATAAGTTAGTTTGAGAGATATTGACTGAACTATGGTCACTCAGTGAGCTTCTCGTCTGAGTGGGGACTTAAATCTGGGTCTCCCTGGTCCTAATATGGCACACCTAGCACTTCACCACACATTGCACCTTGATATTATGATCTGTGTTTTGATCTTGTTTGAATATCTCTGTGAAATGGACCTCTGTGATTCCCATTTTACAGAAAGAGAACTGAAGCTGAGAGAATAGAATGCCCAAAGCCATGCATTGACTCACAGGGATGACTCTGGGATTTGAACCTTCCAGGTTCATGGACCGCTGATGAACATCAGTCTGTCTATGTTTCCCTGGGCTCCTTCTGGGAGGAAGGACGGGATATAAATAAAATAATAAATAAATAATCTTTCTCTTTTGGATTCCTCAATGGATTAATGTTCTGTAAATGTTCCCTTCCCCTATTTATTTATTTATTATACTTGTATACCGCCCCATAGCCAAAGCTCTCTGGGCGGTTTACAGTAACTAAAAACAAATACAATTTAAAATACATCTTTTAAAAAACAATTTAAAACACAATTTAAAAATTTAAAACAATATAAAACACATGCTAAAATGCCTGGGAGAAGAGGAAAGTCTTGACCTGGTCCCGAAAAGATAACAGTGTTGGCGCCAGGCGCACCTCGTCACAAAGATTATTCCATAATTTGGGGGCCACCACTGAGAAGGCCCTCTCCCCTGTTGCCACCCTCCGAGCTTCCCTTGGAGTAGGCACCCGGAGGAGGGCCTTTGATCTTGAACGTAGTGTACGGGTGGGTTCGTATCGGGAGAGGCGTTCCATCAGGTATTGTGGTCCAAAGCCATGTAAGGCTTTATAGGTCAAAACCAGCACCTTGAATCGAGCTCGGAAACATAAAGGCAGCCAGTGCAAGCGGGCCAGAATCGTTTTTATATGTTCGGACCGCCTGGTCCCTGTTACCAATCTGGCTGCTGCATTTTGCACAAGCTGCAGTTTCCAAACCGTCTTCAAAGGCAGCCCCACGTAGAGTGCATTGCAGTAATCTAATTTAGAATTTAGACACTTCTCCCATCTCCTACTGCAATATTTATATGCTAACATCCTCTCACGTTTACAGGTGGGTTTTCAGAAATGTATGCTGCTCTCTGCGATTACAGTGACCTCCCTTTCCAAGAGGAGATCCAGTGGGTAAGGCAGAACAAGCAATGTGATTAGTCATTCATAACAAAACAACATAAGAATAACGCACAACTCTATGGAGGGATCAGCGTATTCCCTCTCGCTAGTTTGTGTGCATGTAATTTGAAGAAGGCCTGTTTTTGGAGAGATGGGAGTTTTGCTAAGGAAAACCTTATTGCCATTTTACTGAAATACTGAGATATGCAAGCCATTTTGAGGTTTGTGGATCAGAGCAGTTGTCCATCTCAGCAAGATTGTTGTTTAGAAAGATTCAGGAAAGTAATTTGAAAGAAACAATGTACTGACATTTTCCTACAACAGGGGTGGCCTGTCTGGCCTCCCCATTTGACCCGCAAGGCCATTTTCCCCAAGCCACACCCACTGTATGTCAGATGTGATGTCAGATGTGGGGCAGTACAGATGTGGCTGCAGAAAGCAGGACTGAACACCCTGTACATCAGCTGAATTTAATCCTGTTTGGTTTGGGTGCTCCAGCCAATTCCCTCTGGGAACTGACTGGCACACCTGAACCCTGCCAAAAGGAGGACTGAACCTGCCGTGCATCGGCTGATGCACAGGGAGTTCAATCCTGCTTGGGCAGTATCTCCCCCCATCTCCTAGGGCTATCTTTGACAGGTGGACAGGATCACCTACCTGTCAATCATCTGATGTCACAGTGATGTCAGGTGATTGACAGTTGGGTTCACTCCCACAAGATGTAGTGACAGCCACCATTCTGGATGGCTTTAAAACAGGATTAGACACATTCATGGAGATTAAGACTATCAATTATTACTAGCCATGATGCTATGTTCCCCTTCCATTGACAGAGGCAGTATGCCTGTGAATGCCAGTTGCTAGGAATTGCAAGTGCACTCAGGTCCTGCTTGTGAGTTCCCCAATGGGGCATCTGGTTGGCCACTGTGAGGACAGGATCCAGGATGAGATGGGCCTTTGGTCTGATCCAGCAGGGCTCTTCTTATGTTCTTATGCTTTAAAATTTCCCATTCTACTAGGCAATTGTAACCTTTTCTACCAATTCTTTTTCCTAGTCCTGTCATATCTCTCTCTCTCTCACACACACTCACACACACACACTCACACACACTCACACACACATACTCTCTCTCTCTCTCAGCCGTGCAGTCCTGCTTTTGCAGCATGATAAAGGCAAGCAGCAGAAAAGAAAGAAACGGCCAGAATAAGCCACAGCTGGCTTATCTCCCAGTGCATCAGGGAATTTAACGCCTGTATTCACTTTCTCTGGATAGTGATTTGGCAACTCAGTTGGGTCCAGATTCACTCCTGCCCCGTTCTGCAGGGCCGGTGTGGAACAAATAGTATTTATAAAGTAATTCTAAGAGGTACGCCAAGAATCTGGTTCAGCATACTGATGTTCATCTTCTCAGCAGTTGCAAGCAGAAGGCTTCTGCCATTGCCATTTTGGCTGCAGGAGAGGCTTGCGATGTGCTGTCATGGAGGAAACAATATGTCCTTAGAGATGACCACCTGGTAGTGCTGCATTTTTTTTAGATTCTTTCCCGTTTTGTGAATATGCCAAATATTCTCTCCCCTCCCAGAAATGTGCTAATGTATTTATTTTATTTTATCTTCGCAGACTGTGGATAATATTTATCACAACCAGAAATGCAGGGAGTTCAACTTGCTGGATTTCAACCATCTGCATAGCCAGTGAGTGTATACAAAAGAATCATAGTCTAGCTGTTTGGACCATACTGGAATAGGGTGGTCAATGAGTACATAGAAATCTATATGACCGCAGTCATACCACACAGTGTCAAAACAGCACAGAATGGTCTGAACTTCAGCAGTTACTCTGAAAAAACAAAATCCTAGTCTTCATGTTTATGTCAACACAGGTGCTGCATGCAAAATCTCAGAAGATACAGAAAAAGCTGTTAAAGAGTTCCCAAGAGCAAGAGACTAAACATCTAAGCTCTGTAAGCCTCCTTCCTCCTCAACATGACCCCAGTCCCTTTGCCTACACATCCATTGTCCTGTTGAACAATATATTCCTTCCCTTAGGCTGTGGTTCTAAATGTACTTCCTTGGAAGTAAATTACACATTTATTTAGGAATTCTAAAAAAAATATTTTACAGTGGAGGAGCCAGTCCATCCAAATGTCTACACCCAGGCACAGACAAATATTTTATGCCTTCTGTGTTAATTTTTGCCTCAGTAGTCCCTTCAGTACCACTCCCTATATATGCATATGTGTGTGTATATATGTATATATATTATTTTATGTATTTTAATTGCATTTTATGTATTTTAATTTATTTTAATGTTTTTGTGATTTTTATTGTGTACAATTTTATTGTGTACGTGCTTGATTTTATTGTAAGCCACCCTGAGTGCCCTATTATAGGGTAGAAGGGCGGGATAGAAATATTTTAAATAAATAAATATGAGCAAGTTTGGATGAAAGCCAATATGGTGCCTGGGAGCTATAATGACTGCAACATGTGAATTCAATATGGCATCAATGAGGAGATGAGGAAGAGGTAGACATGAGGCTGCCTTTAACCTTTGTGGCCCCTGTATACCCAGCCCCTTGACAAGACCAGGACTAAGGTCCAAATAGATGGCAGATCAACAGATACTTTTAAAAAAAGAATCAATGTTCCAATCAGCCATTTGGCTTGGACCCTAACCCTACAGCCAGCCAAGAGTGCTATCTTTGTAATGTCCTTCATGTAGCAAGTATAAACAATTAATATACTTCTGCCCAGTTTCTGTACTTCCATGGCAATGTGGTAGGTACCAAGAAAGGGTTTGTAGCTCAGTGGTAGGGCATCTGCTCTGCATGCAGAAGGTCCCAGGTTCAAGCCCTGGCAGCTCCAGGTAGGAGAAGCCCCCCGCATCTGAAATCCTGGAGAGGCACTGCCAGTTAGGGTATAGAGAGGTGGGGAGCTGGATCTGACCAATGGGTGGGATCTCTAATTCCTCCAACCCCCATGGACCAGCTAAGCATTGTTCAAAGAAGGTTGCTGTAACTGCCAACCAGCTGGCCGGCACTTACAGGGAGCCCCTTTGAAATCCCTTTGAATCCAAGCAGTTTCCTCCAAATGGAGAAAGCAAGCTCCCACAGCTGTACTAGGATATTTCTGACAAGGCGCTCCCTGGGATAGCTGATCCCAGCAGGGCTTCCTGTCAGTGCCAATCAATTGATTGTTGTTGACAGGGAGCCCTGCTTGCAAAGGAAGAATCAGGAGCTCACTTTAAGCTCCTGGTTTTTCCTTTGCAGCTGCACCTGTACCCACCCAAGACTTGATATCACATATCATGTGGAGTGACCGGATGTGCTTTGTGGGGAATAGCCTTGTGGGCCAATTTGGGAACCTTGCTGGGCCTAACTAGGCTCACGGGCTGGAGGTTCCCCACCAGTGGCATAGACTATACTGAGCTAGATGGATCAATGGTCTGATTTGGTGTAAGACAGCTTCCTATATTCCATCATGTGCAGTGGTACCATCAGGGCAGGATGTCCAACCAGTGTGGGCAAGGATGAAGGGAGGGGCTGTAGCTCAGTGGCAGAGCATCTGCTTTGCACGCAGAAGGTCCCAGGTTCAATCCCTGCAATCTCCAGGTAGGGCTAGAAGAGTCCCCAGTCTGAAAACACAGAGAGCCCCTGCCAATCAGTGTGGACAATACTGAGCTAGATAGACAAACAGGCTGAGTCAACATAAGGCAGCTTCCTAGGTTCCTTTGTAGGTCCCTTAAAGTGTTTTTTTGCAGGCTGGTTCCACATTGCCTTTGCTAACATACGGAATGTCTTGTCAAATGTGGCTGACTTAATGCTATTCCCATAAGAGGGTCAATGTCTAGCAGGTCCAACTGGATGAGATCAGTACTGGCCTGGATAGTAACAACATGATTTAAGTTGCCGTCAGGTGATTAACTTTCCAGACCTTATCAAGACAACTGGGAACTGAAGCTGAAGAACAGCCAAGAAGGGGTGTGTGTGTGTGTGTGTGTGTGTGTGTGTGTGTGTGTGTGACTGAGACTGAGACTGAGACTGAGACTGACTATCGCCCTGCCACAACAACATATGAATTTTGGCTATGGACTCAGTTTGTCACAGGGTGGTCAAAATGGTTGTGTGATTCCTTCACCACATAACTCCGAGCCTCCCAGTTTGTTCCATGTTTGCTGAGTCAACTCAATGCAAACCATAGTTGACCAAGGGTGTGAGGCTTTGAGTCGCAAGGAAATGAGATTCCTTTTGAATAGAGGCCCTCCTCAGCTCCCCAATCCACTTTTGCGAATTGGCCCCAATAATGTATTGAAAGTGACAAAGGACTTCCATATTTGGGCAAGCATTTTGAATCTAGATCAAATGGAGAGTTCTTGTGTTAGTCACTTTTAACTATCTTTATTGAAATGTTGTTTTTAATGAATTGTGTGCATGTGTGTTTTAAAAAGAAGTTACCTGGATTGAGCCTTCCAAATTTTAGACTATAGATGCTTAAATTCTCAATAAATTTCTTACCAGTATTTAATGAGCTGTTGGGTTGTGTGTTTTTAGTTTTTAGTTTGCTTTGTTTACCCTAGCTGTGCTTAACAGCAATGCAGCTACTCTTGGGTAAGGTTGTCACTCAGTTGTAGAGCGTTTGCTTTGTCCCATGTTCAGTCTCCATGATCCCCAGGTGGGAGATTTACCTGTCTGAAACAGAGAACTGCTGCCAGTCAGCGTAGACAATAGTGAGTTAGATGGTCTGACTCAGCATAAGGCAGCTTCCTATGTAATACTGCTTTGTCCTGTTGCAGGGATGTGGCTGTTAGTGTGGCTGGCTTGTCATTGAATTGGTGGTTCACAAGGCTGTGTTGCAAGGACTTCAGACTGGTGAGTTAAATGTCCTAGGCTTTTTGGAACTATGGTGAGGAGCTCCACATGATGGACAGAAGCATGGGCATAAGGGCACACAATGCAGCTGCCTTGGCAGAAGCTCAGCAGGTCTGGGTCTGGTCAGTCCCTGGATGGAAGACTCCCTGAAAATTCCATATATAGCACCCTGAGCTCTGTGACAGAAGGCAGAATATAAATGTACTAGATAAAATGAATAGCTGTACATGAGGTCATCGCTCAGTGATAGAGTACCTGCTTTCCATGCAGAGGGGCCTGGGTTCAAACCCTGGCATCCCCAGTTGAAAGCATTGGAGAGAGTGTGATGTGCAGAGCCTCTGCGTGAGACTCTGGAGCTGCCGCCAGCCAGAGTAGACAGTACTGGGCTAAATGGGCATATAATCTGACTTGGTATCTTTCATTCTTCTTATTGTCAGGCAGTTGAAGTCAGGAGACTGCTGGAGATTGATTGACTTCTACAGCCAATAGTATATGTTCTTTGGGCAGCTCACAAACACTAAAAGAATAAAATAAATACAAAACAATGGCATAATATGGTCTCGCTGGCAGATATATAATAAAACAATAGGTCTGAGAACTCCAAATCTAAAAACACAAGTTGTTTAAAAGATCTGGGTAAATATCAAGGTTTGTGCCTGGCATCGGGGGAAAAAAATTAAGAATGATTGGAGGTCTGGTTCCACCAATTATGGGACTTGATTCTCATGGAAAAATTGACTAATAAGGTGTGTGAACATAGGAGCAATAAAAAGTCAGACAAATCCTACACAATTTGGTTTAATTTTATTATGCGACAACAAAGGAACATGGCTATGGAGTACCAGCATCTCATGATGATTTATGGAAGGGTATAGTCCAGAGGGTCACATCACTGGAAAATGCTTGGAAGTTGTTTAAAAACACTATATTAGAAGCTCAACTGGAGTGCATACCGCAGATCAGAAAAGGTACCGCCAGGGCCAAGAAGATGCCAGCATGGTTAACGAGCAAAGTCAAGGAAGCTCTTAGAGGCAAAAAGTCTTCCTTCAGAAAATGGAAGTCTTGTCCGAATGAAGAAAATAAAAAAGAACACAAACTCTGGCAAAAGAAATGCAAGAAGACAATAAGGGATGCTAAAAAAGAATTTGAGGAGCACATTGCTAAGAACATAAAAACCAACAACAAAAAATTCTATAAATACATTCAAAGCAGGAGACCATCTAGGGAGGCGATTGGACCCTTGGATGATAAGGGAGTCAAAGGTGTACTAAAGAACGATCAGGAGATTGCAGAGAAGCTAAATGAATTCTTTGCATCTGTCTTCACAGTGGAAGATATAGGGCAGATCCCTGAACCTGAACTAACATTTGCAGGAAGGGATTCTGAGGAACTGAGACAAATAGTGGTAACGAGAGAGGAAGTTCTAGGCTTAATGGACAATATAAAAACTGACAAATCACCGGGCCCAGATGGCATCCACCCGAGAGTTCTCAAAGAACTCAAAGGTGAAATTGCTGATCTGCTAACTAAAATATGTAACTTGTCCCTCGGGTCCTCCTCCGTGCCTGAGGACTGGAAAGTGGCAAATGTAACGCCAATCTTCAAAAAGGCATCCAGAGGGGATCCCGGAAATTACAGGCCAGTTAGCTTAACTTCTGTCCCTGGAAAACTGGTAGAAAGTATTATTAAAGCTAGATTAACTAAGCACATAGAAGAACAAGCCTTGCTGAAGCAGAGCCAGCATGGCTTCTGCAAGGGAAAGTCCTGTCTCAGTAACCTATTAGAATTCTTTGAGAGTGTCAACAAGCATATAGATAGAGGTGATCCAGTGGACATAGTGTACTTAGCCTTTCAAAAAGCGTTTGACAAGGTACCTCACCAAAGACTTCTGAGGAAGCTTAGCAGTCATGGAATAAGAGGAGAGGTCCTCTTGTGGATAAGGAATTGGTTAAGAAGCAGAAAGCAGGGAGTAGGAATAAACGGACAGTTCTCCCAATGGAGGGCTGTAGAAAGTGGAGTCCCTCAAGGATCAGTATTGGGACCTGTACTTTTCAACTTGTTCATGAATGACCTAGAATTAGGAGTGAGCAGTGAAGTGGCCAAGTTTGCTGATGACACTAAATTGTTCAGGGTTGTTAAAACAAAAAGGGATTGTGAAGAGCTCCAAAAAGATCTCTCCAAACTGAGTGAATGGGCGGAAAAATGGCAAATGCAATTCAATATAAACAAGTGTAAAATTATGCATATTGGAGCAAAAAATCTTAATTTCACATATACGCTCATGGGGTCTGAACTGGCGGTGACCGACCAGGAGAGAGACCTCGGGGTTGTAGTGGACAGCACGATGAAAATGTCGACCCAGTGTGTGGCAGCTGTGAAAAAGGCAAATTCCATGCTAGCGATAATTAGGAAAGGTATTGAAAATAAAACAGCCGATATCATAATGCCGTTGTATAAATCTATGGTGCGGCCGCATTTGGAATACTGTGTACAGTTCTGGTCGCCTCATCTCAAAAAGGATATTATAGAGTTGGAAAAGGTTCAGAAGAGGGCAACCAGAATGATCAAGGGGATGGAGCGACTCCCTTACGAGGAAAGGTTGCAGCATTTGGGGCTTTTTAGTTTAGAGAAAAGGCGGGTCAGAGGAGACATGATAGAAGTGTATAAAATTATGCATGGCATTGAGAAAGTGGATAGAGAAAAGTTCTTCTCCCTCTCTCATAATACTAGAACTCGTGGACATTCAAAGAAGCTGAATGTTGGAAGATTCAGGACAGACAAAAGGAAGTACTTCTTTACTCAGCGCATAGTTAAACTATGGAATTTGCTCCCACAAGATGCAGTAATGGCCACCAGCATGGACGGCTTTAAAAGAAGATTAGACAAATTCATGGAGGACAGGGCTATCAATGGCTACTAGCCGTGATGGCTGTGCTGTGCCACCCTAGTCAGAGGCAGCATGCTTCTGAAAACCAGTTGCCGGAAGCCTCAGGAGGGGAGAGTGTTCTTGCACTCGGGTCCTGCTTGCGGGCTTCCCCCAGGCACCTGGTTGGCCACTGTGAGAACAGGATGCTGGACTAGATGGGCCACTGGCCTGATCCAGCAGGCTCTTCTTATGTTCTTATGTTCTTATGATGGACACCAGGATTAGTCTTTCCTTTATATTTTCTTCTTCTAACAACTGTACAATGTACCCATCTGTAGAGCAGGGGATTATGTTAACTTTGATGTTCTCCATATTTAAAATAAACATTAAAAAAAAAGAATGTTGCCAGGCAAGCCTGCCTGGGGATACTATTCCATAAACAGGGTGCCATCACCAAGGAGGCCCTCTCCTTAGCAGACACTAACTCGCTTCATTTGGCAGGAACACTTGGAACAGGGCCTTCAACAAGGATGTTAAGGATTGAGTAGATATATAGAAGAAGGTGATCTTTCTGAGTAGGGTGAGAGAGAAGGGAAGAATATAGAAAGACTTTTTCCTTTATAGTCCCAGGATATACTGTTAGATATTAATATGTTATGGGGATTATTGATTAATAAAAAGTCTTTACTTTTTCAATAATTATTCACAAGTTGGTTGATAACAACTGTCTCTTTCGTCTGTGAGAAATTCTATTTGAACTTTCTCTAGCAGGGCTTGACCGTTTATTTTCATTTGCCCTAGAATCAGGATATTCTGGAGCAGATTCTCCATGTGCTCAGTACCTCAGTGACTCTGGAAGAGCTGGTGCTGGAAAACTGTGGCTTGAAGTTGTAAGCAAAAAAACCCTTGATATTTCATTATTAATATGTTGTAAATCATAATAAATAAAATACTGGTTGCAGTTGGGAGTGGGACATTATCTGGCAACAGGTATACTTCTTTCATATCAAGCAGCCAACAGGGTCATAATATATTAGCAAGCCATGGCAATGATCAGGTCATATATTTATAGTTGAGCAAAATGTCCTGCAAAAGAATTAGGAATGTTACCAGATTTACAGAATCTTAGTTGATTGATTATTTGAGTTTACATTGATTGATGTCCTAAATCAATCTTTGCCAACCTGGTATCCTCCAGATGTTTTGGACTACCGCTGCCACCAGCCCTAGCCAGCATGGTCATGCATAGTTGTAATTTAAAGCATCTGCAAGTCTCTAGGTTGGTGAAGGCTGCACTAAATCTATACACATGTACATATGACTAAATAACAGTATTGAAGCAAAAAAGCATTCTTGTTTTTAGATGTTGTGGGCATATGTCACAAGTGCCCTTAGAAGGGCAATTTGCACTTAAGGATGTGAGAGAAGTATTCTTGGCTAACTGACATATTTGACCACTCCTAGTGAGAAGAAGCGTTCTTTCTTCTCACTAGAAATGGTCAGATATGTCAGTTTTGGTTTCAGTTTCTCATTTTTCCAGTTTTAAGTATGCTTCCCCACATTTGCACATCAGCTTGCTTTTTTAAAAAAAGGCCGCATGAAAATGCATCACAATTCCAGGGCAAATTTCTCACAATAACATATACACATTTTTTGCAAAGCAATTGTCCATAATATAGTGTGTTTTTGTTTGTTGTTTTCACTAATATATGCATTTATATGCATACTTTATCATATGTATTTCTATACACATTACTTGGCTGGAGAGCAGCTTTGCAAAATTTGGAGACATGCAAATTTGGAAGGATGACTGTGTTTCCGTTCATCTGCAGTTTCAGAAAATGCAAATTGGGTAGGATTCCCTTTAAATGCAAACTGAATCGAATTTCTTCCTTATCCCTATCTCTCACACACAATTTTGCCATTTCTGTAAATACTTCTATTCAATTTTTTAAAATATAATTGATATTAAATACTTTTATTTAAAAAGTGCTGTCTGATTCAGGGATTGCTCTTTTATCGCACAGTTCTAACTGTGCCTACTCAGAAAAGGTCCTGTTGAATTCAGTGGGACTTACTCCCTGGAAAATGGGGTTAGGAAGTCAGCTTTAGTCAGTTAATAAAAGCTTTGAACTGATTAGTCTAACTCAGGAACGGGCAGAAGATAGTTTGGGAATCTTGTGGTAGATCTCTTGGTAATTTGTAGTATGGACATCTGTCTGCCATTTGTTTAACAGCAACAACACACATGCTTTTTTTTTCATTCTACGGTAGGCTGCTCTAGTGAAGAAAGCTTGTGAGAGATACAGGAATGGGTTTATGCATGGAATGACTATGAGTTCCAGTGTCAGCTCCATGTTTGGAGGGCCCTTGGGCAAGACACCCTTCATAGGTTTCTCTCCCTGTCTACTTACTCACTGCCCTTATCACCAGCTGGGGCTTCTCCTTTTCCTCATCATTGCTACTACCTGCTTGCTGGCCAGGTAGAGAGCCAATGAGGAAGCAAGCAGTGGCTCCTGCTTCATCTTACCACTATTGTTGGGTGGGTTAGAGAGAGCACCAAATGGGGAAACAAGCGCACAGGACAGAATGCTGGGCAGAAAGAGCAGGCCCAGGGGGTTCTTCCCAGTGGGCCCCATGTTGGGGTATGGACCCTTTGCAAATGCGCGACCATGCTGATCCCCAATGCCAGCCCTGGTGACAACCATTCTGGCACTGAAAACATTCCTGAGCTGAGCATATGCTCAGAGGCATTCTGATTCTTAATTCTAGGGGTACTTTCTGAGTCACTACTGTGCTCCTGACTTGGTAAGTGGACTTTGGAGTACCAGTAAAAAAGAAAAAGTTGGTCTCAGAAGCCTAAAGTCTACCCTGCTCTAATCTAACCAACTCATTGATAAAAAAAAAAACGTTTGCAGTTCTCGAACATGGAATTCACTAGCTTATTAAAGGATTAGACACAACCGAAAGACAAAGCTCCTGCTGGGAGGAAGGGTGGGATACAAATAAAATAAATAAATAAATAAAGCCTGTCAGCTATGTCACCTAAATGGAACCTCCCGCTTCAGAGGGAGTTCGCCATTTGAATACCAGTTGCTCAGAGGCAAAATAAGGGAAAGCGATTGCCTTCATCCACTATTTGTGAGCTCCCAGTGGCATCTAATTAGCTGGGGCTGGAAGGGAAATGCCAGGTTTCTTAGAATTTGGGAATTTATTAATAAGCAAAACCAATAATAATTTTGTAAGATCTGGAAATCACAGCAGACCTCCTGGAAAGCATTCCTTTGCATTTAGGTGTCCCGACTTGAGCATTTTAATTCTGTGACAGCATCACAAATATTAAAAAAAAGACTTTCAGAATGTCACAGATGCAAAATCCCAGGGAAGGACAGCATTGTGCCAGTCATATATAAAGTGGCAGATAAACACCAGTTTAAGATACAAATGCAGTAGATACCAACAGACTGGGGGGAAAATACTTAATAGCTATTAATAGGAACATATGGGGAGGAGAGCATGAGTTCTAAGCTCTGCTTCTTCTGTGTCTCCATGCCTCCTGCTGTAATAACCAGAGCTGCTGCTGATCCTCCCTGACCTTTTGTTTCTTCCAGGAAAAGGACTCAAGAAAGCTTGAGTAGGAGTTTTTGCAGCACACATGTAGGTTTAAAAAGCACATTCACATGGCCATTCCACCAGAACATTTTCAGTCAGGTTGACTTTGACCACCAAGTCTACACACCATGCACCAGTCAGCAGGCAGGTCCATAGTCAGTTTCATCCAGGGGTACACAACTTGCTCATAACGGTCAGTGTTCCACCACCCTAATAAGCCCCAGGATTCCCCCTAATCTTGGAGGTGGGGAGGGGGTCCTGGATCATCCCTGCAGTTCTGCTGAATGTGGCACAGCTGCTGGGATGATTCCCATCCCTTCCTTATTCCCAGCCCCACGTTTGGGAGGAACCCTGGGGTTTACTTGGATACTGTTCTTCAGAGGTGCTTGGAGTGTCTCAGCAACACAGAATCAAAACAAACCCACAGCCTTCCTCTCCAGCTCCAAGCTGAATAGGAGGGCTGGGACTTGCTTCCACACAATGTGATTCCAAGGATGATTCCCCCATCCCCAGCTCCATAGCTAGAGATGGAAGGAGAGGAGGGGATTGTTCCTGATATTGTGCTGTACTTTGGAGAGTCAGCACCAGGTCATAAATGAGATCTCAGACCTTGGGACGGGCAAGTTGCTGGTGACCACAAACGTTTGGTTGGCCACCAAGGTCAGCCAACATTTGGGGAGCCTTATTATTCAAATATGTGGGCTCCTTTTTATTGTGTGAAATCTTTTCCCTTGCAGTGATTTTGCTCAACGGATGGCCCAGGTACTCCACAATAATCCAAACTCTGCCATAAACATGATTAATCTCTCTGGAAACCTGTTGGAGGACCGAGGTAGTACATTTCTGATCTCTTGGCTGATGCTGCTCAGTAGTAGCTTGCGTGTTCTGTCCATAACTGTTTACTGGATTGCTTTTCTGGCTAAATCCTCTTGCTGCCGTTACCGAGATACATTATGGAGAGTCTTGTTTGTTTCTCCCTTTAGAACTTGCAATTGCAAAAGTTGCAGCTTCTGCTTCCAGAACCTGAGTGAAAAGGGACCTTTCCAATTCTACAATTAGTTTGAGTGCTTCAGCTGTCACTTGTTTATATGGTATTTTAATTTTACTAAGTGATTTCCCATCATGTGTGTGTGTTTTGACCTCAGAGTAGCCCTATGAGAGAGGTGACCATTGATCTCACTTTACAGATGGGGAACTAAGGATTGGAGATTTGCCTAAAGCCACACCCTGAGACAATAGAAGAGGCTGGATATGAATTCTGCTCTTTGTCCACACTGGCCCACACTGGGGAACTATAAACATTTAGTGTGGAATTGCTGTGTTTCATTCATTCACTTGTTATGGGAATTCTAAATCATGATATCACCCAATCATTATCTCTTTCTATGTTTTAAAAAGTGCTGCTTCCATCTTTTTTCCAGACCACAGAAATGCTTGACTTAAAAAAGAAAAGAATGTGGTAGTGCAGTCAACCCAAGTCTAGATGCCCTTTAGGGTTACTTTTTCCAGTTTTTTCAAGACCTGTTGTTGCAAAGTAGTGATATATTGGTCAGGTGGACTTTTTTTGCCACTTGGCGTACTTTTCGGTTGGGCACCATATTATCACTGTTTTTATTTATTTATAATCAATCTTTTAGTTAGCACTGAAATGCTTTTTTGGCTTTATATATGTATGCATTTGTGTGCGTATGTGCAATACACATACACAATTAAAATAGCACAATAGCCTTTGTGGTCATCACATTTTAGCAATGTGGGATTTATTTATTTTTTTACATTTCTGCAATACTTCTAAGAACTTTCAGTCGAAAAATACCTACAACATTATTATTTCAAAACATTTTTTTACAAATCATGACAACTATTAGGCAATCACTCTCAAATAAATAAGCACCATTGTGCAGATTAAATTATTGATCAAAGGAAAATGATGGAATGGGGGGAAATGATTGTGTTTTCATCTTCTCCTTCCCCATCCACATGGCTATGTAATGCCCACTAGCGTGGATGGAACATAACAGGATGTACACCAAAAAATTGCAGTTTCCCACCCCACACAATTGTGTGGAAAGTTGATTGCAATCTTACTCATTTTCTGTGGTACAGTAATGACCGGGTAGTACTAGGAACTGCCTTTCTGGAAGCACTACAGCAGTGCCGGCGCATGTGCATCTGGTTGCATTCTATGTCTACTAAGATTCTGTGACATCAGTTGTTCTGTTCTCTCTTCAGGTATAATTGCTCTGAGCCAGAACTTAGAGCAGAGCATCAAGAGCTTCCGAAGCTTGAACTTTGCTAGGACCTCCTTGACTCAAAAAGGTACAGAGGAGATAGTTGCTAGTCACTGCAGAAGGGTTGAGGGGGGGACGAAGGTGATGCTGTTTTAGGATGGTATTAGCACATCAGAGAGAACAAACATCTCCACCTCCATTACTCCAAACTACATAGCCTTCAACTATCTATTTATGCTATCTTTTTTGCTGGTATCATTATTTATGTTATCTTGCATGAGATAACATAAGATTTATTTCTTTGATTTGATTTTCTTTGTACTTTTATATTATTTTTTTATTAGTTCTGTTAAATACTGATTAATTTCCTTTATAAAAAACTAAAATATACATTACCTGTTTTCCTCACTGCATGGATCCATGACTAGCTTAAGCAAAAAAACCCCCACCACATTCTGCCCCCACCCTTGGTGTGATTAAACAAAGGCTGTGAACACACTAGTCGCCAGAGCAAAGTATTTCAATTAGCCACACCTGGAAGAGAAGCTGGTTGATCTGCTGATCAGTTGTGAAATCTCTTTGAAGTTGAGTTTTAATAAAAGCAAACTCAAGCTTCTTCCACCAGGTTTTACAGTAAAAAGGGGCGGGGTTTAACTAGCATCATATGCCCCCATTTTCAGCAGAGAGAGGTGGAGACGCACTGGAACCAGCAGGACAGTGAGTGTGTTTCTACCCAAACAGACTAAAAACATGTGAACTGTTTCTACTCTTTAATGGCACTAGGACCATCCAAAGCCAATCTGATGCCTGAGATTGAACTAAAATTAGCATGTTCCCATGACTGTTGCCAAGTCAAAATGTATGGTACCCAAGGCCGACAAGTTATTTTGCCACTTGAGGCAAAAAATCCTGCAAACACTTCTTCCTGGAAGTAAAAATACAATAATAATAAAGTATAAGGAGTTGCTGTCTTCCATGACATCAGAAATCAGCTGGGTGAGGTAGCCACCCCGTTCTACCTAATAGTAGAGCTGATCCTGTAACAGCTGCTTCACTGGAGGGAAGACCCTGCATGTACAACATGTCACTTATATTTAGCAAATCTATACTTTACACTAGAACATAGCCTACGGCTGTGCCTATCTGGTTGGAAGGATGTCTGCTTTTTCACTTCAGGTCAAGATTTATTTTTCAGATACATACTAAATTTTACTAGCCAGTGCCACAATCCGAGCTAAGTGAGGCCAATCCTGCAAAATAAATAATTTGACCTCACTGTCTCTCATTGTAACTGTTGGAATGTATGAGGTTCAACTCCAACTTGGTGGGTTGGGGCTGCATGGGGTTAATAAGGGTAGCTAGAGAGCTAGACCTCTTGCTGGTTGAGGCTATACCTATCCCTTTGATCCTGCCATCTCTTCCCTTCCTGCTAGGCTGATATGCAAAGGATGTTGATCCCAGTTCCTTCCCGCCTTTCTCAGTGTTCTCTTTCTCTCGAGAGGGGAGCAGACATCTTCTCTTTGTCTCTCCTCTCAATCAGGATGAGGGCCAGCACTGGGACCAGTGCTTGCTGCTCCAGCATAGCCAGTTAGCTAGATATAGAACTCTTTCCTATCAAGCATGTACTTCCAGACTACTACTTTAGTTACAGCTTAAAGTCTCTGTCTGACTAATTTGCAGGGAAGGTAGAATCTTAGCAAAGATTCAAACACACACACACTAAGTTCGCTCAATACTTTCCGTTCCGCAGCACTACGCAACTCTGCTACGCATCTCAATAGAGAAATTCCAACAGTAACTTGGCGCTTGCATCCTCTTCAACTCCTCCTTACCATCTCTGTGATTTTTCTCTTCTGCCAGGAATGTTGTCCTTTTGCCAGTCTCTAGTCTCCAATGAACTATTCAGAGCCTCTCTGTGCTACCTGGACCTCTCTGGGAACCCAGGGAGCCTGGCCACCGAAGATGCAAACGTGAGTAGGACTAAAATGTGGGAGCAGTCTAGCAAAGATATCCTGCCTCCTGTGCTCTTTAGACAGGGAGTTAAGGTTTGCTCCTCAGCCCTAATGCCGCTCCTCTGGAATTGCAGTATTTCAAGCTCAAGGCATTCATGTTTCATTAGCCTCCACTTTACAGCAGAAGCCTACCTTGCCGAGAGAGTTTTCTGAGCCTTTTGCCTGTTTTTCCCCCTGGAACAGACCCTATCTTGCTGCCTGCCCCCCAAGACCTGTTGCTGCCAAGATATGGTATATCAGTCCACCAGCTTTAAGTTGGCTCATCACATGGCAGAATCATTGGACAGCTTAAGGGCTGACAAAGTTGGTGCTCAAGGGGTCACTTTTGCTGACGGTCTATTTGTTTAGCCAAGAGGGGCTGGACATTGCTGAAGCTATTGACTCCCATTCAGAACTGCATGTTCCTCCGTGCACTCCTCAAGTACTTTTGCCTAGCTAAAATTATAGTCCTTTATAATCCTTGAACTATATAGTCCTTGAATTATAATAATGTCTCTTGCTTGCCTCGATGGAGATAGTGGTGCGGGGGGGGGGGGCGGGCTGGCTGGCATGCAGCCAAATGTACAACGTAAGAGTTACTTCTGTTGATCAGCCCGCTTTTGCCTCTGGTGCCACTCCCTGCTGGCATGTGGGCCCCAGAGGGTTGTCCATGAGGAAATGCAGCCCTCAAGCTGAAAAAGGTCTCTCACCTTCAGTTTAGGGCTTTAAAAATAAGAACCACCATCTTGAACTGAGCCCGGAAGCAAATAGGTAACCAATGAAGGTCAAAGAGGATCGGAAGAGGGTTCCATTTGGCCAGCTCCAGATATCAGTTTAGCAGTGGCATTTTGAACCTGCTGAAGCTTCAGGGCAGCCCCACATACAGCACATTAAAGTAATCCTTGCTGTGGACGTTGCTGTCTTGCACCACCAGCAACACTGCAATCTCCCTCTCAACAAGCAAGTCTACTCTCTCTGTGTGTGTTTCTTCCAGGGTTTGTTTTCTTTCCTGTGTCAGCCAAATGCGTTAGGTCACCTCGATCTCTCTGGGACAGACTGCGCTTTGGATGTGGTGAGCATCTGGCAGCTGTTGCTATTTCTTACTCTTGAGCATGTTGTACCATGACGTTTTCCCACTGAATGTGGGACCTGTATTATTAGGCTGTCACAAGTGCAATGAGTGTTTATGGGAGCAAAGGATGAAAGGCACATGAAGCGCCCTTAAAATGAGTCAGACCCTTTGTCCATCTAGCCCAATACTGTCTACTATAGCTAGCAGTGGCTCTCTAAGGTCTCACAGGACGAATTCTCTAGCCCTGCTGCCGGAAATCCTTGAAGAGGAGACGCCAGAGACTGATCCTGCGACTCTCTACATGCAAAGCATGCCCTTTACTACTGAGCGATGGCCTCTGTGGCCAGGATGACTTTGCAGGGATCACAGAATTAAAGACTGGCAAGTTTGGACGGTGCAATAGCATGTGCCTTGTGAAGGGATGTCCCAAGGATGGGGGGGGTAGGTGGGAAGAGATGGCCACAGGGGCCTGACCTCAAGGAACATTCCAGGCCCATTATGTGTATTTTCAGCTTTTTTAAAAAGTGTACAGGTTGTGTCAATGTAGTGTTAAGTTAATGTCATTTAGCGGCAATGCAGGAGAATGCTGTTGCACAATAAAATGTGTAAGCAGGTTGCTGGTAACTTTGTTGCACAATAGATTGCACAGTGTGTTGCGCAATGAGTCTCTGCTAGCACTACTGTTGCATTAGATTCCTGCGCTGCGCAACATTAAAACTTGCCCAGCTGCTAGCACAGAGCTAGCAGATAACAGCCCATATGCACTAGCCCTTTTATTTGCAGGTCTAAAAGGGAAAGCATTCAAATGGGATCCTGCGCAGGTGCTCTCTTAAGAAGTAAAGTTGCTCCAGCCTTCCAATGTTCTGGGCAATGAGTGGAAATGCACTGGGATAATTAGCAAACCCTAGGACCTGATTTGAAATGTTATTGATTTAGGATTAGGGTTGCCAGGCTCAGGGCCTGAGAATGATTCTGTATCTTTAAGAGAAGAGAAAATTCAGCCAAGTGCAGGTTTTCTTGCAACACTATAATGGGAAAAACCACAAGGTGAAATTCTCCCTTCCCCCTGCACAACTTTTAAAGATACAGAAGACCTCTTGGTTGCCAGGCCCAGCCTCCCAGAGGTCTTCTGTATCTTTAAAAGTTGTGGAGGGGGGAGGGAGAATTCCACCTTGTGGTTTTCCCATTACAGTGTTGCAAGAAAATCTGCACTTGGCTGAATTTTCTCTTAAAGATACAGAATCATTCTCAGGCTCTGAGCCTGGCAACCCTATTTAGGATTAAAGCTATTAAATTGTATTCAGTCCTGTCATGCTATCTGTGCTTATGTTCAGGCTGTGCTGCCATTATTAGGAATGTAAGAATCTGCCTTATCCCGAGTTAAACCATTGGTCTGTCTTAGAACCAGGATTGTCAGTATTGACTGACAGCAGCTTGCCAGGGTTTCAGACATGGAACATTACCAGACTTACCTGGAGATGCTGGGGACTGAACCTGGGACCTTCTGCAGGCGAAGCAGATGCTCTGCCACTGACCCATGTTCCCTATTATTCCTTGCCCCCTCACCATAAAATTTCTGGCCTGGGTGCTTAGGGAAGAAGGAGAGGAGAGAAAATGGTGTCCACATCATAAGCACACATTTCCAAGGAGTATCTGGGAGGTGAAACCCAATGAGCATCTCTGTATGTATCTGGTCAGTCGGAGTAATATCCATGCATTGTCTAGAATAGCTGTCCAAGAGGCCCCTCCTCCCTGTTTGGAATGAATTGCTGCTGCTTTTACAGAATGAAGTTCATTTAGTAAAACATTTATATCCTGTCCTTCCATTGGAAAAAAACCCCCAAACCACTATTCAAGGCAGCTTGCAACATTTTAAAATTACAATTTTATAAACCCAAAATATAAAAACATTGTCTACCGTATACAGCAGAAGCTTGTTGGAATAAACCTGTCTTCAACAACTGATGAAGAATAGGAAGGGAGATAGCAACAGATTGGATCATCTGGGTGCGGCCAGTGAGGAGTCTCTCTCTCTCTCTCGCTCATTCCACTCAAATGTGCTTCCACCTTAGGTGGAACAGAAAAGGACCTCTCATTCTCATCTTAGGGAGCGGGCAGGATGATATGGGAAGAAACAGTCCCTAAGATGTCCTGCAGCTAAGCCATTTAGGACTTTCAGGGTACCAAGCAACACTTTGAATTGTGCCTGGAACCAAATTCGTAATCAGTGCAGCTGCTTGAAGATTGGTGCAATGCTGGGGTTGCCAATGTGGCACCCATGGGTTCAGTGACACGTTTGAGGATTTTGCCTAGCACCTACAAAGTCTTTGAGCCCTGCCCACCCTTGTCATGAGGTTGTGAGGGTGGTTCACTTTTTTTGCCTTGAAAAGAATATAGAGTTGAAGGAGGAAGTTGGAATAATGACACTCTTTCCCACTTCCTCTTTCAGCTCTATGTGCTTTTCATGTCTCAAATTGGCACCTGAACAGCTGAACATAAACTGGAGTGATAGAGTGGAAAGGAAAGGGGGGGATAGAAGGGAAAGGGAACAATCTGGGAGGCTAAGGGAGGAAAATGAAGCCACTTGGAAGAGAAGCAAAGGGAGAAAAGTGGGATGACACAGCAGCCAGGAGAAAGAGAGAACAGAGTGCCAGAGAGAGAGATGGTACACATGCACAGTAAAATGGAACTTCTTGAAATTGTATAATTTTAATGTCGTCGTCCCCAATCACCCTCAAATGACAGATGTCTCTATTTGCTGAACTGCAGAAATTGTGGATCCAATGCTATCCATGGCTTAGAAACATTATTTGATGCACAGATCCTTATGGATCCTCATAATTTTTGCACAAGATCTCCCTCAAAACCACTATCAAAACATAGGTCACCACAAATGTGGGTAGGTTTTTTTTGATGGTTTTGTTGTCATTCTATGTGAAAGCCATGAGGATCCATGCCTTGGATCAATGTTGTTGTGCTAGCAAGCACCAAATCTGGGATTTTTACTCTGCAGTCTGCCACTGTGGGTTTTTTGGGGAACCCCATGTAAAATCATGCAAGGTCAAGAGGATCAGTATTAATTCTACTAGATATGACTTTTAACCAGACCTCATGGAAAAAGCAAGTGTGTGTGTCTATGTGTACCCACACATACATACATGATTTTTCTCTGTCTGACTTGGAAGTTGGGTGGGAGAGAAGCAACCCAAAGGTGCTGGTGTTTATGGCACTCTCTCAACATTTCAAATGTGCCCATGGTTAGCGACCCCAGGTGTAACTAGATCTCATGGGCAACTGCCTGTCAACATCTTTGCAGGTGCACTGTGGACCAACTAAAGCTCCCAGAGTATCTTTTGTTAGCCTGTTAGGTTTTATTTTCCACAATTGTGCATGACCTTTTTCCACCCCTGTCCCCAGCTCTTTGGTGCCTTGGCTGCTGGCTGCTGTGAGAGCCTCATCAATCTGAACCTATCCAAGAATGTTTACTCAAACAAGTAAGGACTTGGAGTGCTTTCCCAACACTTTTCTGGCAGGCTGCTTAGGAGGAGTAGAAGATTATGTCGGCCTACAGTTGTACTGAGCCACAAGGCATAGAATTTGGTAGATCTTGTGAAATGGAAAAACTGAGCTTGTTTATTAAAAAATAGATACATCAGAAAGCCCTTGTGATTTTGGACAAGAGCATGAAAATGTGTGTTAATGCTGCAGAAATTATAAAAGTATTCATGTGAGTGTTCAGGGCTAACCCTCCTGCTGTCTGCTGTCTCCCTTTACACACATTATCTCCCATTACCCTGTCCTTTTACCTTGCTAGCTATGGCACTCTACATTCCACACAGCCACCAGAACAGCGATTTTCCTAGGGTATTTCTAGGTAATACAAAACTGTATGTTGATTACTCAGAAAATGTAATGCCCCCACACCTAACAGTATTGTTACATTATGTGAAAATGTACAGACTATGGGAATCAAGGGCTAATTTATTGTGCAACAAGGCTCTTGTTGCTATTGTGCAACAAGGAAGCAGCCCTGGGCAAGAACTACCAGTCTTTAATCTGGATCCTTGGCTTCTTCTGGAATCCTGTTAGGGCCTCACTAGCTTTTTTACATCTAGTCCATTCATTGGAACAGTGACTGGTTGATCTCTCATTTCTCTTGCACAGGGTGGTCTCACATTCTGCAATGGCTGCTGCAAAGCTGTTCCATTTTTTATAACCATTACCATAAAATCTAGCACTCGACACAGATAGTCCACATACAGAGCTATTTGTATACTGTGCCAGCAAAATACAAATTCTGTGTTCAGAAAACTTGGTTTCTGCAAGCAAAATACATAATGCGGACCAACAATCTTTTAAATAATTTTTCTATAAAAGTGCCTTATTGCATCATTTAATTCTAATAAGTCTATGACTTTTTGCCTGAATTTGTGAGGGGAGAGATTTATGGCTAAGATGCATGTGAAGCTCTTCAATTCAATGAGTTTCTAAAA
Organism: Rhineura floridana; assembly: GCF_030035675.1. Lineage (NCBI taxonomy): Eukaryota > Metazoa > Chordata > Lepidosauria > Squamata > Rhineuridae > Rhineura > Rhineura floridana. The sequence goes on along the minus strand of NC_084492.1, from coordinate 21,604,563 downwards.
TAAAGACTCTGGCTCGTCCAGAGTGTTAAACTTGATTTGGCTCCTGTTCTGCATAAAGGATCTGCGTTGCTCCTGATTCAAGATTGAGTGCTGATCTTGTGTGCAATGACAATCCTCAACATGTTCATGACTTTGATCCTAATCCTATAATGATCTCTGCCAGGATTGTGTTTCCAAATCAAGGTTTTGACCAGATTTTGGGGTGGGATGGGTTTAGCCTCCACCTAAGTCTTTGGGGCTGCCCAACAGACTTTTCTATCTCAGTTTCCTCTGACTGCCATCCTCTTGAAAGAAATGTCCTGTACTGGGATTGGTTGTTCCATTCCAGCCATCTGAGGCAGGCAGCAGTATAGACTGTGGACCTAATGCTGATCCAGGAAAAGGAGCTGTCCAGAAGATTGCTTTACTAGGGACAAGTCTATGGGAGGCCATTGCATCAGCTTCCAGACAGCAACTGAAGGCTTAATTACTCAGCCCAGATGCCCCACCCTTTCTGATGTACTAGTGGGATCTTGATCCTGACTGTTCTTCCTGCCGAGTAGGATTTTGACAAGGGATCCCTTGTGCAGACATGCAGATGCTGTGCCATCAGGACCAAGCTTCAGTTTAGACTCTCTGTCTTCACTGTTCCTTAATTCCCAGTAGCAACTGAGGATGGTTGAGAGTCTGGGGATGAGTCCAGTTGGGACATATTAGGTCCACCAATTCTGCATATTCCCTGGACAGGATACTGTCTGGGGGTAGAAGCCTTAGATGTTTCCTCCCAGTGCCCTGTGTCGTCCTGGTTCTGATTCATGCTGGGGCTCATGATGGCATCTTTGAGGTCTTATCCAATTCAGTTCCAGGAAGTTGCAGGTCCTGAAACCTTCCTGCAGAGCTTAAGAGACTACCTTTCTTTTCAGAAAAAACAGAGATGTTCCTCTTGGAATCAGCAGATTCTTCAGCAAAGCCTCTGCTCTCCAACATGTTTCACTGGCTGGAACCAAGCTACCACCTGAGGCTTTGAGGTGAGGATAGTGGTTTGAGCTGACTCCTATTGAGGGAGGGGAGGAAGAAAAAGAGAGGGAGAATGTTGAATGTGATCTCAATTCAAGTCCTGTCTCTGTCATGGACTGATGTAGGAGTGTAAAACATTATTTTTCTAGCCTTGATTTTCATTTGTAAATGAAGGTATCTACATCAAAAGGTTACTGTGGGGATGATTATAGCCTCATTTATTTATTTAGACCATTTCTAAGTTTCTCTGAGTAGGGTACAGAAAACTAAAACCACAACAGACAAACAAATGTTACAAAAATACAGTGTTACATGCATAGCAAATTAATGGCTGTGTTTGGATGTCATGATGAACCATTGGTTATTGTGATAGGAATAGGCCTAGACACTCCCCAGGCTCACACAATCCTCCCCTCTCATCCTCTGGTGTAGCTGCAAGGAGTGTGGAAGCTTTGGCTTGTCACACCATCCAAACCCAACAAACTGTGGTTAATCTTCTTTGGTTTGTTTCAGACAAGCCAACTTCAAAACATAGTTTATGGAAACTGGCTTATTTCAACCAACCATAGTTAAGATTAACCACAATTTAGGATTCAGAAGTAATAGGAAGTAAAACTTCTAATCTCTTTCTCATGCCTGCACTGGAGGAGAAGAGGAAAGGGGGAAGTGTGTGAGTTCTGAGGTAGGATAGTCTCATTTTCATAACACTAAACTGTGGTTTAGCATTGCATCTAAATCTAGCCAATATGTGCAAGCTAGGATGCTATATCAGGTAACAAATAATAATATCAAAAGAAGTTAGATTGCTAGACAATCACAGACAGGTATTCTTGACCATCTCTTAGTTGGGTGGGAATGGAGTGGAAAAGCACAATCAGGGTGACTTCCATAACACACAAATTGATCTATTGAATTTTCTGCCACAGGACACATAAAGGGGGATTAGACAAATCCATGGAGGAATGGCTGTTAGCCATGGTGGCTGTGGCATACTGCTGAAAACCAATTTGCTGCAGGGCAACAACAGGGGAGGGCTGTTGTCTTCATGTGACCTTTCCAGAGGTACCTGATTGGCTGATGTGGAAACAGGAAGCTGGACTAGCTGTATTTTTGATCTGGTCCAACACAAGACAGTTCTTATTTGGGGGGGGGGGGTTAAGGAAGCATGACAATGAGCTTTTAGAGAGGAAATAAACCGTAGGGGAGGGGTTCAAATTACTGTGGTGAGAAGCAGAAGTAGGCTTCACCCATGACACCAGGCAATTAGAGCTGATCCTACACTTGTTTCCGGTTTGTTACAGAGCCATGCTGCAGGGTTTGGCATATAATACCCAACTGAGAGGCCTGCACCTGGACCTCAGTAGCTGTGAGGTAAGAAGGGATTCCTCAAAGTAATATTAACAAAGGTAGACATTTTAATTTTAGGTGATGCACTAGGTTAAAATTCAATTGAAGCTAAATTGGGTCACTTTACCTTACAGTTGGAGGGTATGTCTCTGAATACCAGTTTCTAGAGATCAACAGCGACAGAGGGCTATTGCTCTAATGTCCTGCTTGTGGGCTTCTCAGAGGTATTTGGTTGGCCACTGTGGGGAACTAAATGTTGGGCTACATAGGCCTTTGGTCTGATCTGACAGGGTTCTTTTTAGATTCTTAATAAATATTGTCAAATATTGTTCTTCTTGTGTTCTTAATTTTAAATGTTTATCATCTTCATTTTAAAGCTGAAATCAGAAAGTGCCCAGGTGATCCAGGATCTTATTTCAGATGCCAGCTCAATCAGTGACTTGAATTTGTCTGACAATGGTACATCTAACTGTTCCTTTGGCCTGACAGTCCATAGTCCCCCTGACCTTGAGAGTGAGGGAAAGTATGTGCTCAACAGCACTTTGTGGTCCACCTAGCAATCTAGCCTTGTCTGGATTGCTGACATTAATATTTCCCCTGACCTTAGACTAGAATGTGTAGTTAGTCTTTTCTTTATGGGAATTTAAAAATGCTCAGCCACTTGTAACATCCAACCAAAAAAGCTGATATGTGTCTGTACACAGAAAAAAAGCAAACCAAGTAGGCCCAAAGGGTTCTCTGGTTTACCACAATCTAAGTCAGGGGTAACCAGCCTTTGGTTTTCCACATGTTAGACTAAAACTCCCATCGTTCCTTACCATTGGCCATACTGGCTGGGGTTGATGGGAACTGGAGTCCAACAACTTCAGGAGGACCGCAGATTATTCACCCTGATCTCAGTGTTGTTTGTTATAAGGGTCACAAGGCCGGCCTCCCCTTTCTATACTAGGATAATATAGCTAAGCACTTCTTTTGGTGGAGGCCTTGCCTGCTTGTGATCAATCAGCCATGGGGCACCCCTCCCTTCCCCCATGACCTAACCCATGCATACACTGTGGTTGCTGTATCTGCCACTCTTTCTGCAGGCTTTGATTCCGACATGGTGACACTGGTGCTGGCCATCAGTAGAAGCAAAACCATCAGGCATGTCGCACTAGGAAAGAACTTTAATATTCGGTCCAGGTAAGCACTTAGCCTTCTGTTGGCATTTTTTAAAAAGTTAAGTATTAGTACTTATACTTAAATGTAAGTTGAAATGGAAGACAATCTTGGCATACCTAGGCTATGTGTTTTTGTTTATTTTGCTTACTGATTTTTAATAAAATCATAGAATTAGTAGAGTTGGAAGAGTTTCTATCCTGCTTTTCCAGATCCAAAGACAAATCCAAAGTAACTCACAAATTAAAATCAATAAAAGCATGATAGAGGAACAAAAATCAGAGCAATATAAGTAACAATAGGTGTTTCAGCAAAAGCATAACAGATTACCATAACCAAGAGCCCATCAAAAAATCAGATTAAAATCTAAAAGCAGAGCCAAACCAGCCCAAGGCTTTCTGAAAGAACATGTTCTGGCCAAATGCTTAGAGCATGGCTGGGGGATTGTGATCTTCCAGAAGTTGTATTGCAACTCCCATCATCCCTGACCATTGGACTCCAACAACAACTGGAGGACACCAGGTTCCTCATTCCTTATCTAGAGTATAGGAGCCCTATCAACCTCTTTGGGGAGGGCATTCCACAAAGTTGGCACCATCACTGAAAATGCCCTCTGCCTAGAGGATGCCCATCAAGCTTCATTTGACAAAGGCATCCGAAACAAGGCCTCAGATATTGAACAGAGCATCTATGGAGGCACAGATGGAAGGAGGTGGTCCTTGAGGTTACCCTAAGCCATTCAGGGCTTTAAATGTCAAAACCAGCACCTTAAATTGAGTCCACAAAGAAACAGTCAACCAGTACGGATCACATAAGATCCAAGTATTATTCTTCAGTCCCCCATTCCCAGTCAACAACCTAGCGGCAGTATTTTGCACCTGTTGAAGTTTCTGGATGAAATGTTCTCTGTGAATCTAGTGAACCAATGTGACATAGCCAGCAGGAGCCCACTAACTAATCATATGAATCAGAGCAGGAGAATCAGTAGCCTTTCTGCTTCTTTCTGCTAGGGAGACCCTTGCTGATGCTTTGCACCGCATTGTTCAGCTCACTCAAGATGACGACTGTGTAAGTATGGAGTCCTAAAAGGACACCTTCAGTACCCATGTATCAGCCTGCTTGGGGCAAACTTTAAAAGGCTTAACTGTTTGTTTGCCTTATTTCCACTGGCTTTAACCTGATTATGAAAGGGATGGGGGATCTGGGGATCTGCCCACAGTCTGTCCATAGAATGGTCTATATTATAGACTTGGCACTGTGTATGTGTTCCATGCCCTCTGCAAACAACATGATTATCAGCTCTTGAGAGTCCCTGTTATGTACTTCCCTGATTTTTATTTCAGTCTGTCGAATCCCTATCAGTGACAGAATCTCGTCTGAAACTGGGAACTGGCATTCTCCTAAATGGCTTGAGAAGCAAGAGCAGTTGTCTTGTCATGCTGGATATCAGTGGTAATGCTATGGGAGATGTGGGTGCCAAAATACTGGCCAAGGCTTTGTCAGTGAACACAACGCTCAGGTGCGTTCACTTAGTTTCTTTCACCTGCACTTGTCTGTGTGTGCATCTGTGTGTATGCATGTGGACATGTGAACTGGAGATGGGGAAGGGGGAGAAATTCAATTCAGTCCACATTTAAAGGCAAACTTACCTAATTTGCACTTTCTGAAACAATATGCAAACCAAAACATAGCCATTCTTTGAAATTCATACCTCTCTGAATTGTGCAATGCAGTTCTCTAGGCAAGTAATGTGTGCAAAAATGCATATATTGGGGTAAAGTGTGCATAGAATTGCATTTGGATTACTATAATGTGCTCTATGTGGGGCTGCCTTTGAAGAATTTTCAGAAACTTCAGCTGGTCCAAAGAGTTGTGGCCAGATTTTTAACTACGGCTGGTTACAGAGAGCACACAACTACCTTGTTGCAACGGCTCCACTGGCTACCAGTCTGTTTCCAAGGACAATTCAAAGGGCTGGTTATGACCTATAAAGCCCTATATGGCTCAGGTCCAGGCTATCTGCAGGACCGTATCTTCCCATATGAGCCTGTCTGAACGGTGAGATCATCGGTGGAGGTCTGTCTCTCAGTCCTGCCACCTTCATAGGTGCGCCTGGTGGGAACAAGGGTGAGGACCTTCTTAGTGGCTGCCCCCAGGCTCTGGAACTCCCTTCCTAGGGACGTTGGACTGGCTTCCTCCCTGTTGTCCTTCCATCATCAGGTGATCTTTCTGTTCCAACGGGCTTTTGGGAACTAACTGCAAGGAATATTAATAGGGTGCTGTTTTACTGATATTATTTTGTGACATTTTTTTATTGCTATGTTGTAAATGATTCTAATTCTATAGATAGTTTAATTACATTTTAATTATAACATTTTGTATGTTTCACTTATATGTTTTTTTCTGTTTTTTGTTTTTTTTGTAAGCCACCTTGAGTCCCAGTTCTGGGGAAAAGGTGGGATATTATTATTATTAATAATAATAATGATAATAATGATGATAATAATAATAATAAAATGGTGAAAATAAGATACAAAAATGCATTATATTAGGGGAAATTGCTTTGCAAAAATGTGAATATTAGGCAATATTGAGTGAAACAATGCATATCATAGGAGAAATTCACAGTAAAATGCTGATGAATTTTCATGTGGTTTTTTTAAAATTCCCAAACTGATGTGGAAATAAAGACAACTAAACTTTAAGATTGGAAAAATGAGAAATTAAGAAAAACCGAAACTGACATATTCCCTTATCCCTAATTGGAGAGGAGTCATCATAGGTCTACACAACTTGTAGGGAAAGACCACAGCTAAGTGGAAGAGCACATGCTTTGCATGCAGAAGATCCCAAGTTCTGTCCTTAGTATCTCCATTTAAAAGCATAAATTAATAGGTGATGGAAAAATCTCTCTCTCTCTCTGAGACCCTGGAGAGCCTCTGCTAGCAAAACAGCCTTCTCCAATTTTGGAGCCCCAAATGTTGTTTGACCACAACCCCCATCATCCCCAGTCAGCATGGCCAATAACATCTGGGAACCCAAGGTTGAGAAGGCTGAAGTATACAATACTGGGATGGATGGACAAATAATCTGACGAGTTATAAGGTATCTTGTGGCTTGCCAAGCTAAACACAGCCCCTCAGTCACTTATGGCAGCCCAACAGGGACTTGATAAACTGCCTGTTTTTGCTGCCTGCCTGGGACTGAAAAAAATGCATTTGAGGTGTGTGGCTGGGAGGATTTTCAAGCACCTGGCAGGCCACAGTACATACCTTGTGAGCTGCCTCAGGCTTGCTGTGCACTCTTGAATGACTGGGAACTGTCATGTCTAGTGTGTACTGTGTGACTTGGTTCTATCCTGGAAAACCAGAGTGCCCAGAGAGATCAGTGTTCAGCCTGCTTTGGAAGAAGAGGCCTGATGTACTTGCCTTTCCATTCTGGCAGCTGCTCCACCGCAGGCTATGAGGACTCTGATATGGCTGGTCCCTAACAGTTAAGAAGTATTTGCAGGGTCAAATGAAGATCAGTCTAGTTCAGTATTCTGTTCAGGTGATGGTGGCCAACCAGATGCCTTTAGAAGCTCCCATAGACATATGAACCTGCCCTATTTTATTGCTAGCTCAGTATTGTCTACTCCAGCTCGATGCCCTCCAGAAGGTTTGGACTACAACTCCTATCAGCCCCAGGCTGGGCCCAGGGGGAGTCATAGTCCAAACCATCTGGAGGGCACTGGGTTGGGGAAGGCTGCTCTACTCTGACTGGAAGGGTCTCTCCAGGATCTCAGGCAGAGAAGGCTCTTTCCTATCACCTGCTACCTGGAATCCTTTAACTGGAGAACCCAGGAATTCAGCCTGTAACATGTTTTATGCAAAATACATGCTCTACCACTGAGCTATGGTTCATCACCTCTCCAAACATGGTGGCTGTTCCCTGCTATTTGTCCCTACCATCTGGAAACTGAAGATATTCTGCTTCTGAACATGGAGGTTTCATTTAGCTATTGTAGCCATTAGAACTTTTTTGTATGTAAAGACATTGTCTAATTCGTTAAAAAATAATAATCTAATCTAGCAACCATAGCCACATGTTGTAGTTATGAAGTCTGCAGTTTTGCATCGTTTGAAGGAGCACTTCCTTTTGTCTGAACAAGCTACATTCCTGGGGCTGATCAGAAGTTTCCATTGTCACAGGGTGTGGCTTCTTTGCCCAGCTTTTTGCTCCTTTCCTCACAACCAAGCAGGAGGGGAATGATCAAATACAGAAGCTTTCCCCAAGCTGGTGCCCTCCATATGTTTTGGACTACAGGTCCCATCAGCCCCAGCCAGCATGTGCTGAAATAAATGCCCATGTTATCATTTGCATACGTGATATATCACAGGAACAAACTAGGTGTTGCTAGGGTAACGCAGGGTTCCCAGCCAACTCTTTCCTCTGTAATGTTATTGTGAGGATTGGGGGCAGGTATTTGCTGAGAGAATTAGTGAACAAGAGGGATGCTTGACCTTCTCCTGGCGTCAGTTCTGCCCTGCAAAGGCATCCCTTCCTGGTCATTTTAAAAACGTTCCGCACAGCAGGGCAATTCAACAAAATGAAGCCAGCTGAAAGAGAAATGGCCATGTAGAGGGGATTTGCAGGGAGAGTCAGCACGCATGGGAGGGGTACAAAACCCCTTCCTCTTATTTGCTAAACCTCTTCTGTAAATTTCCTTGTCCCTAAATTTCCTGTCATCTTGGCAAATATGGGGCTGGAGGCCATATATTTGCTAATATAATGTGTGGTTTGGATCATGTCATTCAGCTTTCCTGAGCTCAAAATGTTTTGGTTACCTTGAGAGAAAAAAGGGGTTTTAATTTTTAAAAAAGCTTTTGTTAATTTCCATAATGTCTCTGAAATTAAAAGGTGGATATACATGTTTTAAATAATTTTTTAAAAACATAGGTTCTACACAGAAATGCTTATTGCCTGTATATCAGAACCTGGTGTGCTTTGACTGAATTGTCTCCCCTTCTCATCTGCTCTTAGGACTTTAATTTGGGACAGGAACAACACAACATTGTGTGGATTCCTTGACATTACTCGTGCTTTGCTAAGGTAGGTACCCCATCACTGTGCTTGGTGCTGGCCATCCAGGAAAAGGTCTGGGGAGAACACCCTGCAAACTGTACAAATTCTGTTCTCTTTTAGAATAGGAGAATGTCTGTCCAAGTGCCAACTTTTTCCCCTTGTCTCCTCAGACAATGGCATTACAGGACCTGATAACGTTGGCCACACCATCAAGGGGCTATTCGCTTCCTCATCTTCCAGTGTGATACATGCCATCATTTGCCAGCAATTTCCTTCTACATTTTACATGAGACAAGCAGGCTATTCTTGTCACAAAATAATAAATGAACACAAATCTGACATCAGTAATGGCAATATTTTAAAAACCAGTGGAGGCCCATTTCAGCCTCCCAGGACATTCAGAAACTGAATTTGCGACGGACTTCAAAGGGAGATTTCAGTATGAAACCACTGGAGTTATAACTTATGAAGAAGTCGATATCACATCTAGCCTGAATTGAAATTACGAGTTATTCATTGTTTAAAAAAAGTATACCCTTTCTTTCCAATTTGCCCATGGTGGCTTAAAACAAAACAATCCCATAAGAGAGAAAAATTAATGGACTTCCGGGAAGGGTGACTTAGCCTGTGCCTGCTTTTGAGACGGGCTCCTGCCTCAAAAGAAGCTTATTCAGATATATCAGTCAGTTTTTTCTTTTTTTTTTGACTGATTAAACTTCTCCCGGGTAGGGAGAAACGAAGAGATTAACCTCAAAGCCTATTTTTGTTGGGACGACCAGATCTCATTAATTTATGGGACGAGGTCCAGCCGACGAAGGTGGGACGGATTTTCAACAGCAAGCTCTATCTGTTAAAGCGAACGTTCATCTTATCTTCTAAGAGAGAACGCACTAACAGGCAAGCACCCTTCTTTCTATATTTTTCTTTTACTTGACTTAAATTGTTGCTGTTTAAAAGAGATTTGCCAGATTGATCAGTTTTTGACATCTCACTGGGGAGCCATAACTTCTCTCTGCTACGCACTAATTAATAGCTTATCTCTGTTTTTGTTGCAAAAAGCTGTCCTGGATTTGCATTCTAAAGATATACACAGAAGAGGGATTTCTATTCCAGATTTTTATTTTGAAAAATATTATACTGTTTTGAGACTACTCTCTTTTTGGTCTATTTTATTTTGACGAATCTGTTTCTTGACGATTGCCATTAATTGTTTCGATCCTGGGAATTGCATTTTGTTTACTTAACTATTGGAGAGATAAGGCTGTCTGCTCTGTTTATACTGTGATGTCACCAAGTTTGGAGAATTAACCCAATTGTTGCTGAAATAAGAAGTGGTTTTCCTATATTTTTCTTTTAAAATGGCAATTAAGAAAGTGGCTGAAAATCTGGAAATAACTATGTTTCAGAAAATAATGGATGAGATTGAGATAATGAAAATTGAATTGAGTAAAATGAAGCAGGAGATTAAAGATATAAGGGTCCCTGTGAGAGAGGTGACCCTGGAAGGGGTCCCTGTGAGAGAGGAGACCCCGGAGATTGGAATAGGGGTCCCTGTGAGAGAGGAGATCCCGGAGATTGGAACCAACGTGGAACAGGAACAAGATTTGGAGTCTATGGACTTTAGAAATAAAATCTATTGTTTGGAAATGAATGAAGATTCTAGAGATAAAGTTATCAATGGCATGGATAATCTTCTGGACTGGAATGATGTGATGGAGCCCAATATAGAGAAAATCTATGGAATTAACTGCAGCCATGTGACAATGGAAAAACTTTTAAGAGATGACCCAGTGTATTTTGAAAAAAAGAACAGAGATATGATTTTACAGCAGTATTTCAGCAACCTATTCAGAATGGATGGCAAGAAAATATTTGGGATAGAGGTAATTCCCATCAGACTCTTACTATATGACTATGGCTTTGACAGCAAGATTATTATGGAATACTGATAATGGAAGATTGGATATTGAAATTACTGGACTTAACAAGACTACTGAAGATGGAAGATGGAAAATGGAACTAATAGAGATAATAGAACAATGGCTACTGAAATTATTGAACCTAACAGATTCTGATGTGATGGATTAATTGAAATGTTTATTTTGACTATGGTTATGACAATAAGATTATCATAATTAGTAATGAGATGGATTAATCGATATGCTTATCTGGAAAAAAAAATTGATAGATATATTTCTTAAAGAATTGAAACCTCTCTTTGACTTTTTGTGGAAAGAATAAAGTAATGTTTATGAGATTTGATGATTAAGTAAGATAACTACTGGAGGAAAGTGATTTTATAATATGACTTAAGAGACAGGATTGTTATATATTATAGACTTATAACTGATTTGATCTTTGACAAATGGGAAGTCAATATTTTACTCTTTATTTTTTATTTTTGTTTTTTTTTTCTTTTTTTCTTTTTGTTTAACTATTTTTGATTTTGTTTTTTGTCTTTGAATGTTTTATGATTTTGTCTTGTATGTTTTATGAAAATCTGAATAAAAATTATTGAAAAAAAAAAAAAAAAAGAGAGAAAAATTAATAAACACCCCACTACAGGTGTTAATTAGCTCACTAGTGCATGACATTTGTATTATTATGAGTGAGTGGTCAGTGCAACCATTTCACATACAGCTTTAACAGATTTGTCACAGTCTGTATCTTTTGCGTTTAATTTCTCTTTGACCGCACTGCTCTTAATCTACCATCCACAACTATATATCTGCTAATTTAGAACAGCACTTCATGAATGTGATGAAGTGGACCACAAAACATATGTCATATTAAATCTGTTAATCTTTTAAGTGCCACAAGACTCTTGGTTGGTTTTGCTGCAACATACTAACAGCAGCTACTCCTCTAGAAATTATCCAGTCTAAGAGGGCCTTTTCACAAGCTTTCTGCCCAACCACTTTCTGCAGCTGATACTGCAAAAAATTCTTGACCCAGTTTTGTACAGTGCTGTTACCGCTGTGATATGCCTTGCCTGCCTGCACTACTGTATACTGTCAAAGCTGCTTCATGTCCAATAATTTCCTGTGTGCATCATGCATATTAATAGCAATCTTAATTTTCTGAGCACCCATCCTTAGGTGGGCAGAAAAGCACGAACATGCACAAGTGGAGAGATATCAGCAAATTCTGTAAATAACCCTCCCCTCCAAAAAAATCAGTAGCACATTTGCTTTTTTTTTTATTCTCATGGAAATTCATCAGTGTTGTAGTGTGGATTTCTCCTAAGAAACATTTTTGTATGCAGTTTTTAGTAATATACATATTTTTGCAAAGATTTCCCCCCAATATAACATTTAATATTTTAGTTTCATTAATATATTCATTTTTATGCACACTTTCCCCAATATATGGATTTTTGTAAATGTTGGTTGGCTGAAGAACTGCATCACAAAATTTGGACACGTGTGAATTCCAAAGGATGGCTGTGTTTTGGTTCTCATATCATTTCAAAAAGTGTGAATTTGATAGATTCACTTTTAAATGCAAACTGAAACTAATTTCTTCTCCATCCCTAACAAAGAGCACTCCATGCTGCAACGTAGGTTGCAGTTTCCTCTTGTATCACTTTAATTTGTAAAAAGACTGATTGCTGTGCATGTAACAGTTGCATCCTTTGTGTGGATTATTTTGGGAGCCCATAGTAGCCAAGTAACATCTAATGAAAGCATTGCCTGTTTCCCAGGAATTTTACCCTAAAGACAATGCCCCTGCCCATGAGCGATGTGGCCCAGGCTTACCGGAGCCATCCAGAGAAAATGGAGGATGTCGTGCATAAGGTAAATGGAGGGAAGGGAATGGGGGTACAAATTTGAACAGGGAAACACTCTAGAGCAGCCTTTCCCAACCAGTGTGCCTCCAGATGTTGTTGGACCACAGCTCCCATCTTTCCTGACCATTGGCAATGCTGGCTGAGGCTGATGGGAGTTGTGGTCCAACAACATCTGGAGGCACACTGGTTGGGAAAGGCTGCTCTAGATCAACCTTGGAACCCATTTTAAGTGCCAGGGCTCAACAGAGGGATAAATGCCAAATGCATGTTAGCATGGCATATGTGTTCCAATATGCTGACCACATATTATTCAGTAACTGCAACTACATCTTTTAGAGGGGATGAGAGTGGGGGTTATGCAAGCCATGCCTCTTTTGCATGCTGCAGATACAGTCTTACCTCACAAGGAATCAGATTCAAGAGACCCTGCCCGAGGAGAGATGCTGCTTACAGCCAGACACTACAGCCAGCTCTTCTGTACAGGTAGGAACACTCAGACCCTCACCCACCTCCATTGCCGTGCACCTTGTATAGGGATGGGGGGGCGTGATTCAGTTCAGTTTGCATTTTAATGTGAAACGATGTAGTTTGCACATCCTGATACAGCGCTGAAGTGGAAACGCCGCTGTCCTTCAGAATTTGCACTTTTCCACATTTTGCAATGCAGTTCTTCAACCAAATAACGTATAAAAATGTGTGTACTGTGGGAAAGTGTTTATAAAAATGCATATGTCAGTGGGGGGGAAATGCTTTGTATTCGAGAATGTTCCTTGCAAAAATGTGCACATTAGGAGAAATGCACGCTAAAATGCTGATGAATTCTCATGAGGGCTTTTTAAAAAATCCTAAACTGATGTGAAAAACTGAATTTTAAGACTGGAAAAATGAGAAACTGGGAAATTGAAATGGAGAGATTTGTCCATTCCTAATCTTGCATGCCCGCCTCTTCCAAAGTGAAACACTGGGGAGGACCAAAGAGCAAAAGACATCATCTGATTGGGGATAGAATACTGGCCCAGAGCTATAATAATAATCCTTGGCATCTGCATAGCATATTAAAACGTTCAAAGTGCTTAATATACATTATTTTCTAGTAAACTTTCCAACTAGTATTAATGCTGTTACTGCAGATGCAGGGATTGATGGTAAGAAAGACTCAAGCCCAACTCCAGGCTTCAGGGTGCCTTCCGCAGAGTGCCCGCTGGTGTCTCTCCCCGCCCCAACACTACCACCAGTAGGCTTATGCAGTAGTGCTCCTTCAATTGACATCAGGTAGTTGTCACAATTTTTTTAAAAAAATATACAGTGCCCTGAAGCACCCAATGTAGCATCACTTCACTCTGGGGCATTGCAGGAAACTGCAAATGGTGGCTTGTAACCACTTGCCATGGAAAGCCAGGACATGCGTGAATGCTAGTGAGCCCTACCAGGGTCCATGAGCCCAAGGAAAGCCAGGTTCCAGTGTTGGCCTTGGAGGAAATGGCTTGCCTAAGACCACTGTGGCACCTAGGAAGTTTGGGACAGAAGCCATATTCATGCCTTACTCGTGTGTAGAGGGCAAGCATGTTGAGAGTGACTTTGCTTAGCCCCACTGTTGAAGTCACGCTGTTCCTCCTGCTCCCCACCATTGTCATATGAGTTATCATATTGCTAGAATTACAGTTTTAAGTTTATCTTTTAAGTTCTTTTATTCTCACTCCGTCATATGTGTATGCACATATACATGTATGTATGTTTGTAGGTGTGTATATGTGTATGCATGATGGATTTTATGTATTTTAATGGTATTTTATGCATTTTAATTCACTCTAATGTTTGTGTTTTTATTGTGTATTTTATTAAATATGTGTGCAATTTTAATGTAGCTGCCCTGAGTGCCCTATTGTAGGGTAGAAGGGCTGGATAGAAATATTTTAAATAAATAAATAAAATAGAATTACTAAATTGCATAGGGAGCCTTCTCATGTCAAGAGAGCTCCCTGCTGCAGACATTATTCTCCCCACAGTGATGGCAATGGTGGGAGAAGGACAAACAGTGCAACTTTGGAGATGGGGCTGAATGCAGAACCCCAAGGCCCCTTTGAACCTGCTTGCCCTCTACATATGAGTAAAGGATGAAGAGGGCTGGAGGTGAGATTCAACCCGGGGAGTTCCTGATCCAGAACTCAGTCTCTTAGCCACCAGATTGCATTCACTTTCAGTAACCCATTGACCACTAGTATCTTCCTCTGAGTACAGGCTGCTGCCATGTGCTTTTCATGGAAACACAGAGCATTCTGAGTCTGACCTTTGCACAAAGTTTAAAAATGCATCCTGTTCCTTTGATTGGATGCTCCCTGTACTTCTGATGCTGTATGGTGCTGTTGGGAGTTAGAGTCCAACAACATCTGGAGGACCACAGGTTGGCCTCTCCTGCTGTGAAAGGATGAGGGATCCCTAACAAGGAATTCTCTGCAGCCTGAAGAAACAAATCAAAATAATTTCCAGGATTTTTTAAAGGAAGCCATGACGATTAGTCATCTTCCAAGCTAGTTTTAGCTTGCTGATGATGATTGCAATCCAATCCATGTCTGCTCGGGTTCAATGGGACTTACTCCCAGGTAAGTCTGTATTGGATTGCAGCCTAATATAGTGCCATCTTGAGTAGATGTGCTCAAGACAGGATCAGCATCGGGGGTTGACATCATTAGGCATCTCCCAATGCCTATGCTCCAGCAGGGGGCTGCTGCCAACCCCCAGAGCCCTCTGATCCTGCTATTTCTCTTCCTTGCTTCTGCTGCTGTCTGTTCACCTACCCTCTCCAAGCATACAAGCAGGAACAAAGCCAAGGAGGAGGAGCATCTTCCCCTTGCCTTGCCCTTTCCGTCTGAGCTGTGCTACAAAGTTGAGGCCAGAAGGACAGTGCCAGTAGCAGCAGTGATAAGGTCCCCAAACCCTGGAGCCAACGTTGTCTCAAGGCAATACAATCAGCTAAGACTGGAATTCTGGGGTGCCCTTTAGTGATGGCATAGGTGTGCTCTGCATCTTGTTATCTCTTCTAGGCACTGAAGGATGCATGCCATTCAGTGCAGAAATACATTGAGGTGCTGAGCTGTGTCCAAGATGTGGAAGTTAAAGCAGACATCCTGCAGGCAGAGGAAACCATCAAAGATGCAAGCCTTTCCATTAATGTGAGTTCTCCTTCATGCGCATTAGGATGCTTTCCAGACAGGTGCTTAATTTGCAAATGGGTCTTTGGCAACATTTTTTTTAATGATTGGATTTTTTCCAGAAAAGGTAAATCCAGATTAAATTGGGGAGGGAGGATACAGGTTGGCATTTTGATACTAATGATGATGTGTGGACACTACAAAAAACTTGCATGCATGAGGAGCACCAATCCCAAAATAAACACGAAGCACCCTTAGTTATTGCAAGGCTCCCCCTTGCTACTTCTCTTGATTGGTAATGGGCAGAGCAATCCAAATCATGGGAAGCCGGCAGGATGGGGGGTCAGTGCAGAAGGAGCTCTGCAGCATCCACTCCCTGCTTGGGAGCCGCTGGACCAACTGAACACCGGCTTAGTCAGGAGCCAAGTGCAGGGGCTGGAAAAGCAAAAGCCAGCTCCTGCGAATACCCCTACCAGGAAGTAAGCAATCCCCATTAACCACCATGGAAATTATTTTAGTCCGCCAGCCTATTGGCCAGTGGAAAAGTTTCCTGGATCAGAACCCACAGGAACACACTGAACACAAGGTGGATGACATGTAAGTGTCCCCCCCCCCCCGCTCCTCTTCTGTCATAGCCTGGAATGTCCCATTTTCGGGCCTTCCACTGACTTCCGCCAGCTCTCCATCTGCTGGGCTGGCCTCCCCAGTGAACCCCTGGCTGATCCAGCAGAGTCCCAGCGGCACCATGGCTAAGCTGGGACGAGAGGCTGTGTGCCGGCTCAGCTAGGGGTCCGCCACATCTAACTCCTCCCAGCCCAGCACAAATACAAGGTGGATTGCACCCTCAGTCATGGCAGCTAAGAGTTTAATTTTTAACCCAGATTGTATTCTTGTGGCAGTGTCACAAACCCAAGCAATACTGGCAAAAGTCAGAATGTCAGACTGAAGGTGCCTTTTTAATTTCATTACAAATTCAGAAACAGCTGCATTCTTAGGACACAGGTGGGTAACCTGCAGCTTGGGGGTCACACACAGCCCCTCATTTTATGTGGCTACCAACACTTTTCCTCCTCATTCTTCCACCCACACTTTTTTTAAAAGCCAGGAAAAATAAGGAGGAACCAAACAGGAAGGAACTCTGTTTTTTTCCCCCTGGCTTTTTGAAGTGTTTCCTTTCTGTGTAGTTTCAGAACAATTAGAAGGGGCAGTAGACACATTCTAGCCACACTAAAACGCTCGAGGGTGCAAAGCAGAGCCAGTGAGAGGTGTGGCTGAGGATGGTGACCTGGAGAAAAGTCCAGTGGGCCAGATGGAGAAGGCTGGGGGGCTTCATTCGGCCCGATCCTCAGCTGATATAAAAGCAGAAATCTCTGTGCTCTCAGAAGCACACCCATCACACTGTTGTCATGTATGATCTTCTCTTGAGGACCAAGAACACGGAATAAGTTCTGTCAATAGAAAGCAGAAGGGGATATGCAGTGTACCAGTTGGTTGGGGACCTGTGACATAACAAATCTCTCTCCTTGGAACATTTTTTCAGCTTAAAAACAAATGGCTTAAAAATAAATATAAGGTGCTTATTTAATGACAGTGCTTTAAACAGACAAACAAAAGTGGAGACCACCAGAAGCAAGGGGATAGGGAGAATCCAAGCCAGTAGGGAAATCAGCAATTGCTGCAAAGACAGATGTTTTGGGGGGATATTTAAAGAGAGAAGGCAAAGGGAAGCCATGCTCACCCCACATGGGAAAATACTCAGACCTGGCTTTTGTTCTTATATATGTCTGTATGCACCTTTAGTTTATCTGGACTATTTTGCTGCTGCTGGTGGCCACAAATACTACATTTGCTTTTGATGGAGGAAAGGGGCTTAAAGTCACAAATGTTCTCTGTTACCATTGCCTGGGGAGATTTTGGAGTGGACCGCCTGCCATTCTGAATGGCAGTCTTTGGATTCTTCTTATTTTTGACTCAAAAGTGCATTTGAACCTCCTATGCCTGCCTCCAGCGGCCTTCCACATAATCTACTGCAGCACAGAAGGACTGAATAGCAAGTCTTGACAAGAGTCTTTCTCTTCCAACAGATTTTGCCCATTTTGCATGGGGCAGGAAGCCCTCTGCACCAGAACAGCAAGCTTCAGCACAAACTGGAAAGCCTAATTGAGGAAGTTTCCCAGACCTGCAGCAGGGAAATCCAGGTAGGTAGGACTCTGTCACCTAGTAGTAAGTGATGAGAGAGACTTTGGAGAGCTACTGCTAGTTAGATGAGACAATACTGAGCTAGGTGGGCCAGTGGTCTAACTTGATTGCCGTCTTGCACCGCACAACCATAGAATTCGCTGCATAAATTGGCCTCCTGAGAAATTCTGCTGTTTTTTAAAATGATATTTTAGTCCATATAGTGTAAACCTATATAGGTGATGCCAAGAATCTTCTGGCCTCTGAGAGTTTTATCTGAACGTATGACAAGGATATGGGTCTTTGGTACTATGTAAGTTGTGGAAGTCCGTCCCCATAGAAATGGACCCGGCACCTTCACTCTGCAGTTTTTGCTGAATTCTGCAGATGCACCTCCTTACCCTGGCCTTTGACAACTAAGGTGTGTGTTTTCCTGACCCACCCTGTTCCTGTTCCTGTAATTTCTTTTAACTGTTTTTAAAATTGAATTTTAAATTGTTGTGTAACCCACCCTGGAACCTGCTGGTGAAGGGCTAGTAACACTCCTTTATAGCCATGAGAAGATGAATAAATCAGGGAGATGTACACGGATACCTAATTTCCATCATTTATTAATACTATCCCACATCCTTTTTTTTAAAAAAAATGGAGCCTTAGAGGTAGGTGATCCAGCAAATAGACTGGACCCTCCTGCAGTGAATGGCTTCCCAGTATACACTACCAGACAGAAAGTAATAAAACAAGCTTTGGGCTTCAAATCCTCCTGCCCCACTTGTCTGTTGCTTGTATTTCCTTCATAGGCCCTCATGCAGGCCACACTGGATGCCACTCAGAGTTTGTGCCCAAAACTCCTGCAGAAAACCAGCTTTCAGGAGCATCTGATCTCCAGCGTGCCAAAAGAGGCCCTCCTTGACCAGTTGCTGACGGACATGTACAGCAGGCTCATGTAGGTTAACCTCTCTCTTCAAGCCACTCCCAAATGCCTGTTTGGATTAAAAGCAGCTGCTGCAGTCTGGCTGCTCACTCTTCAGCATGAAATGTTGAAGCAAAAAGAAAAAGGCTTTGCCTGCCGACTGTCTTTCTCCTTGAGACATCTGCTTGCCTGGAATATAACTTCTCAGCAGAGAGACTCGTAGGGGAGATGTGGTCTCCCTTGAACTGTCCTTTTTTTGTTTTTTATATGAACATCATTCTCCTATGTCAGTTTAACTTCATATTTGTAAGAATCTTGAATCTCTCATCTGGTATGTGTGCCAGCAGAACCATTTCCATTGCTGAGGCAGAAAAGGCCAGTGTCTTGTACCTTCCCCATGTCTGCTCTGCAGATGCATCTCTCTGACAGCTGTCTAGGCTCTGAGGGCACATCCACACCACAGAGTTAAACTGATGAAACAGACATTCCCTCTTCCCAGGGAATTCTGGGAAATGTAGTTTCCCAGAATTGTGGGCTCCTGCTGGAAGGGTGGGATACAAATTAAATAAATAATAATAATAGTTCTGTGAGGGGATAGCTTAACAGAGAATTCTCAGCACCTCACCAGACAAGAATATCCAAGATTCTTTCAAAAAAGATTTTTTGTCTTCACTGTTTAACATTTGTATAGCTAATATTTCATTTACCTTTAAACAGCTTTCTAATTTTCTAGATGAATATCTTTTTTCTTACTTTCTGAAATAAAATCATAATGTAAAAAATTACCAGGATTCTTTGGAGAATAGTAGCCATGGATTTCTCCCAAAGAATCTTGTTTTTAAAGTGGTATAAAAACCAATACCACGTGGGTTGAAGTGAAGATCGGAACCTCATACTCTACATGAGGCTGCAATCCTACAGTTACCAGGGAGTAAGTATCACTAAATTCAGTGGAGCTTACTTTTGAATAGGCATGCATAGTTCTTTATTGTAAAACTCAAAAAATATTTCTGGAAAAGGTAAAAATATCTTTCTATCCACACCAAGGATACTGAGCATTTGCTTCTTAGATAGTGTATGTGAAATCCCTTCCTGGGGATTCTTCCAGACACCAGTGGAGCTTTCCTCCCACCGCAAAGACCAAGTGCGAGGGACCCAGTTCTGATCAGGACTATGGTTAGGATGGATGGATGCAAAAGAGGACACCGTTTTTGTAAAAAAGGGAATTCCAGTAAGTATATGACATCACACAAACCACACTTGCTGAAATTCCCTCTTCTGCACAACTATTAAAGGTGCAGGATTCCTGTCCTCTTTTGTATTTGGCCATCCTAAACGCAGTGGGGGCAAATGGTTAAATCAGCCTTTCATATTTGAGTATCATCCATATGTTTGGATTGCAATTACCCTCATCCTTGAC
Organism: Rhineura floridana; assembly: GCF_030035675.1. Taxonomy (NCBI): domain Eukaryota; kingdom Metazoa; phylum Chordata; class Lepidosauria; order Squamata; family Rhineuridae; genus Rhineura; species Rhineura floridana. Next base: position 21,584,548 of record NC_084492.1, on the reverse strand, counting down.
CATTGACAAAAGCATCTGGAGGGTACCAAGCTCTGCCCTGGGACCTCATGGTGAAGGATGGGTAAAAAAGACAATTGGTGGTGGGTAAGAAAGATAATTGGTGATGGGGAGGAGGATAAAAATAAATAATTGATTTATGGAATTCACTCCTAGAGGATGTCGTGATGGCCTCAGGTTTAGATGGCTTTAAAATACAAACAGACAAATGTATCGTTCAGCAGCCATTAGCCATGATGACTAAATGGTACTTCCAGAAAGGCAGTATACCCCTAGGTTTCAGTTACTTGGGCACTAACAATAGGTGAGGGCTGCTTGTTGCTTTTGTACCCTGCTGGTGTTCTTCCCAGAAGCTTCTGCCTGACCACTGTCAGAAACAGGATGCTGGACTAGATGGACTCTTGGCCTGGCCCAGCAGGGCTCTCCTTACATTCTTATCTCTTCCCATCCCTTTCTGGCCACTTGCCAAGCATCTGATGGTCATGGGTAAGGATGAGGAATAACTTTGATTCACTTTGCATTTAAAGGTGTACCTGCCTAATTTGCACTTTCTGAAATGGGACCTGAATCGCAGCCATCCTTCAAAATTCATATTTCTCTGAATTTTGCGTTGCAGTTCTCCAACCAACCAGTGTTTACAAAACTGCATATATTGGGGGCAAGTGTGGATAAAAATGAGTATCTTGGTGAAAATAACATACAGAAATGTTATATTGGGGAAAATTGCTTGCACAAATATATACATTAGTAAAACACTGAATACAAAAATGCCTTAGGAGAAATTTTGAGTAAAATGCTGGTGAATTTTTGTGAGGATTTAAAAAAATCATAAATTGCTGCAGAAATGTGGAGAACTGAATTTTAGATTGGAAAAATGAGGAACTGAGAGAACTAAAATTGACAGATCTATCTATCCCTAGTCATGGGATCTTAGCAATGACCTAATCGCACTTCTCAGCTTCCATATTTCCCAAATCCTAACCTATTTATCGGTGCCAAAGTCTTCATAGACGGTGAGAATTGTAAGAACTGTAAGAATTGCTCCTCTGTATTAGCCCTACTCTGCCCCCTTTCTTTGATAGGGAGATCCAGCTATCAATCACTGAGGCCATGGCCAATGGTATCGCTGACAAGACTTTGGAGGAGTTAACCACCATTCAAGGCAAGCTGGTGAGTGCCATTGATTCTTATCAATGTGCAAAAGTGGGGGGGGGGAATAGGAATTCTGTATGCTGCTTTGCACTCCCCAACAGCCCCCCCTCTCTCACACACACACAAACACACCAAAAATGTAACCTGCACTCAGACCAGTATTTGTTTATCTACTTTTATCTATTTAAAATATTATCATCCCACATTTCCAGCTTGCTATATAAAGGTTTAAGGCAAGAATATTGTAATGCCTTAATACAAATCCATAGCGTGTGTGACTACTCTTGTCAACCAAAGTGTGGACAACCAAAATAATCAGGGAGCTGAAGTATCTCCCCTATGAACAAAGTTTACAACATTTGGGGCTTTTTAATTTAGAAAAAAGGGGACCGGTTAGAAGAGGGGCATGTAATATGCATGGTATGGAGATAAAGAAGTTTTTCTACCTCTCTGATACTCTATAATACTAGAACCCAAGTTAATCAATGAGGCTGAATGGTGGTGGGAGATTCAAGGCAGACAAAAGGAAGTACTTCTTTGCACACTTAAACAATGAAATTTGCTAGGACAAGATGTAGTGATGATGACTGATAACTTGGATGGCTTTCAAATGAGATTAGGCAAATTCACAGAGGATAAGGGTACCAGTAGCTACTGGTTAAGTTGGCTATATCCTACCTTCAGGCTCAGAGGTTTATTTATTTATTTATTTATTATTTGATTTATATCCCGCCCTTCCTCCCAGCAGGAGCCCAGGGTGGCAAACAGAAATGCTAAAAATACTTTAAAACATCATAAAATACATTAAAACAAGACATAATTAAAAACATTTTTTTAAAAAGCTTTAAAAACATATTATTAAAAAAACACATATTAACAAGCAATTCTAACACAGACGCAGGCTGGGTTGCATGCCTCTTAAGTACCAATTGCTGTGGAACAACGGTGGGAAGCTGCTGTTGCACTTATGACCTGCTTGCGGGCTTTTGATAGGTGTGCATCTGGTTGGGTACTGTGAGAAACAGAATGCTGAACTAAATAGCCTTTAGTCTGATCCAGCAGGGTTCTTACGGTCTTAATAAGTATTAAGTCAATAAAAGCTGGTAAAACAAAATCAAAAGCTTCAGTACCTGCAACAACAAATACACACAAGTAAAGGAAATAGTGATCAAGGCTGACTTGGTGCAGGATTTATATATGTTGCTTTGGCCAAGGAGCAGCGACTGCCCACTTTATCCTGTGCTATGCTTTTCAGAATCAAACTTGTCTGCTAAGAAGAATCTGCTTAGTCTGGCAGAGACTCAGATTCTTAAAGAGATGGGGATGGCAGTTAAATATAGTGATTCACTAAAATGAAGCCACCATTTTCCATGTCACCTATCCAGTATGCTTTGTCAGAATCACTTTTTTGGAACTTCTTAAACCATTTCAGGCAAAAAACCTTCCAAAACCAGGCAAGGAGCCTCAGGTGGTGAATGCAGGCTGGAATACTTTACAACAGGAGCACAGAAGCCTGCGGGTTGCTGTTGAGAAGGATTTCCAAAATGAGGTATGCATTCCAACCCTCAGTGCTTTAATGAATATGCTTGCATGAGCCTCACCACAATTTCTCATCAGGATTGTCCTAGCTATCTAAATGCTTTGAACAAGATGTGAGGGCTCTTCCTCCACACTGCATTTGTGTCTCCCCTCCTTTTGCCTCTGTGTGCCTGTGTCACTGAGGATGGAGTGAATCCTGCAGTTATTCTCCTTCCCTCAAGTCAGCAGCAGGGGAGTGGCCAAACAGTAGCAATATGTGTATACTGTGCTTTTTCGTTGTTAAAAATGAGGTACCAGTACTACTCATACATCGATAAGAGTGCTGTCACATTTTGTGCTGCCAGCACAAAATGGTTGCCACGGGCAGGCAAAAAAAGGGGGCAGGTACTCTGTACCGGTGAGTACTATCACAAAAAGAGCCCTGTGTATATGCATGTTGGATAACATAACAGGAGCCCTGCTGGATCAGACCAAAGGCCTTCCTAATCTAGCATCCTATTTCCCACAGTGGCCAGCCAGATGCATATGGAAGCGCAAAAGAGGGGCATGAAGCCCAAGGATAAAAGCCCCCTCCTGCTGATGTTCCCCAGCAACTCATACTTGGAGAGGCCTGTGCAATCCCTTCAACCCAGACAAATGTCACATGCATCCATGGGTGGAAGGAATAACTGAATTTATGCCTCAGGCTGCTTAACTGAGGTGCCTTTGAAATGTGTGTGCTGCTTTACCGTGCTGGGCATAGTGTGACATCCTTGCTGTGAAAGTATCTTAGACTGACCAGGCTTTTGAAAGAGCAATGGTGGAAATAGCTCCTGAACTGTTGTAGACATCTACAAATTTATGCTTACCAGCTTGGTTCAATCACCAAATTGCATCACTAGACCTTGCTATGTATGTTTTCCTTCTGGGATTTTAGAGATTTGCTCACCACCTTCTGATGTAGCTGCAAACTAATGAACTCCAAATTAATTTTCATCTCTGCTTTTGGACACTGCCTCAAGCATATCTGCGCCACAGAATTGAAATGACTCAATAGTCATTTCCTCTCCTCAGGGATCCTGGGAATTGTAGTTCTTTGAGGGGAGACAGTGATCTCATTCTTGCAGAGGATTCTTGTCAAACTACAGTTTGTAGGAGTTTTGGGGAGAAGCCATGGCAAACTCATATAAAACAGATATAAACTTGTGATGGGTTTGTCTGGTTCATTGACCTTCAGTTGATGGGTCGCAGCACTGTGTCATGGGCTATGGCCTGATCTAAGGTGGATCACATCAGCAGCACTACCCCAGTACAAATGTATGGTAAAAAAATTAAGTAGTGGCTCATCATCAAATTCATGTTTGGATTACATGTGGGTCCCAGATCTAGAAAGACTGAACACTTCTGTGAATGGAAGCTATAGCCCTCTCATAGTAGCCAGGCATCCTCCCCTCTCCCAAAAGACCCGCCCTTGCTATGACACCACTCCTTCAACTTTGACTGCATGTAATGTAATATTAATGTATAATTACAGCTGCGTTTTTTCAGAAATGTAATGCTAACTGTGGAGGGGCCCCCCTGGTCATTGGGACTGCAGAGTGCAGGGAGGGGATTCTGATGAAAATTTCCCTTATGCTGCTATTAGCATTAGGATAAAAGCTCTCATTGGTGTCAATGGAAGCTCACTGCCCCCCCCCACACACACACATTGGAGCGCTGCTGGCTGGGTGACAGCTGGAGTGGGAAGGGTTATCCCTCCACCCTCAGCACGGGGGTCCCACAGGTTGGCAAGTACATTAACCTGTGCAAGAGGGATGTTCAGAACTTCATGTTTTGTAGTTTCCTTTTCTTGTACGTAGGAAGTTGTCTTATACTAAGTCAGGCCATTGGACCATCTAGTTCAGAATTGTCTACACTGTCCGGCAGTGGCTCTCCAGGGTTTTTAGGCAACGGTCTCTCCCTACCCCACCTGGAGATGCCATGAATTGAACTTTGGACTTTCTGCATGCAGAACAGATGCTCTACCACCGAGCTGGGGCCCTTCCCTTTTTATTTATGTAAATATAAGAGGTGGGTTTTTTTGTATTTTTAATATAAAAGAAATTCAAAAAGAAAAAAAACACAGAAAACCAGAGGCACCCACACTTAGAGTTGAAGGGGGAGGAATCTATTTGCATACCATACATTTAACATAACATGTCCTTAAGGCTTATCCAGAGGGCTGCATTTTTATCCTCACAGTTATTTATTGTATTTGTAGGAATTTCTATACTGCTTCCATGTGTAGAATACGAGGGTGGTGTACATTTTAATACTTGAAAACATGCACAAAATAAAAAACAGAAGAACAGTAAAGCATCTTCAAGAGTACAGATAACTTGGTTGGGTCATACTACAGAGTAAGCCTGCATGCATAAGAAAATTCTAAGCAAGCATCTAAAGCAGCCTTTCCCGACCTTTGGCTCCCCAGATGTTGCTGGACTGCAACTCCCATCAGCCCCAGCCAGCATGGCCAATGGTCAGGAATGATGGGAGTTGTAGTCCAGCAACATCTGGGGACCCAAAGGTTGGGAAAGGCTGATCTGGAGCATAGCACTGTAGACCCTGGCTAGATGGCCACAGGGAAGGAATGTCACAAAATAGGTACAAAAAGCCCTGCTCTGGGTGGTCATGAACCGGACCTCAGGGGTACGTGATAGGATCTAAAGTGCCTCTTCTGAACTCTGCAGAGACTGGGCCAGGTACATAAAGAATAAGGCAGTCCCTCAAATAAGCTGGTCCCAAATTGTTTAGGGTTTGATATACTATCAGTAGCGTACTGGCAGCCATTGTGACTGGCAACTCAAGCAACAACACTGTTGGTTTTTAAAGTATTGTTTTCTCTTTCCACAGTACAAGTTGGCTGCCCAATGGAAGCACAGCTACTCCACACGCATTCTACCAACTCCTGGACTAAATGGTAAAGGTTAAAATGCATTAGTGAGTTTGACGACCAAGCACCTGTTCTAAAATCCACTAATCTGGGGAACATTTTAGGTGAATGCCAAAGAGTTTTTATTTGTTTTAAGTATTCATGTGACAAATGTGAGTTTGAAAACACATATAATCATACAGGAACACTCACTGGCGAGTTGGGAGTGGATTTGGCCCCAGTTAAATGTACAGTTGGTGGCAACCCTTGTGTGAAACATCCCTAACACATAATGACCTAAATCTCAGAGAAAATTAGGCTGTAATCCTAACTCCACTTTCCTGGGACTAGGTTCAATAGGCATTGCTTCTGAGTAGATATGGCTATAGTTTTACCAATGGTCACACCAAAATCCCATTGATATGCATGGGCATACATTAGCCACAACTAATGTACTGTATTGATTTCAGTGAGGCTTAGGCATGGCTAACTTTCTCTGGATTTGGGCCAGAGACTTAGACTCTCATGTTATGACAGCTGAATCCATTGAAGTGTCCAGAGCGTGGCCTTGTCCTTTATTATTGGATGAGTTTCAGTTGGTGCAGCTCGAGGAAGTGGACAAGGTGCTTGGAATGGTGCGGGCGACCACGTCTGCTCTGGACCCTTGTCCATCTTGGCTGGTGAAGGCTGGCAGGGCTGAAACCACCGGCTGGGCCAAAGAGATGATAAATGCCTCCTTGAGGGAGGGAGTGGTCCCTGGTAGTCTCAAGGAGGCAGTAGTGAGACCTCTTTTAAAGAAAACTTCTTTGGACCCAGATATTCTGAACTATAGACCGGTGGCGAATGTCCCTTTTTTGGGCAAGGTTTTGGAGCGGGTGGTCGCCGGCCAGCTCCAGGCGCTTTTGGATGAAACCGATTATCTGGATCCGTTTCAATCGGGTTTTAGGTCCGGTTTTGGCACTGAAACAGCCTTGGTCGCCCTGTATGATGACCTCTGTCGGGAGAGGGACAGGGGGAGTGTGACTCTGTTGATTCTCCTAGATCTCTCAGCGGCGTTTGATACCATCGACCATGGTATCCTTCTGGGGAGGCTCGCGGAGTTGGGAGTTGGGGGCACTGCTTGGCAGTGGCTCCGCTCCTACTTAGCGGTTCATCGCCAGAAGGTAGTGCTTGGGGAACATTGCTCGACACCCTGGACTCTCCATTGTGGAGTCCCTCAGGGGTCGGTTTTGTCCCCCATGCTCTTTAACATCTACATGCAGCCTCTGGGTGTGGTCATCAGGAGTTTTGGAGTATGTTGCCATCAGTACGCTGATGACACGCAGCTCTACTTCTCCTTTTCACCTTCTTCAGGTGAGACTGTTGATGTGCTGAACCGTTGCCTGACCGCGATAATGGACTGGATGAGAGCTAATAAACTGAGGCTCAATCCAGACAAGACCGAGACACTGTTGGTGAGCTCTTTCCCTGCCCAGATGGTAGATGTTCATCCTGTTCTGGATGGCGTTACACTCCCCTTGAAGGAACAGGTTCGTAGTTTGGGGGTCCTTTTTGACCCTTGTCGCTTGAGGCTCAAGTAGCCTCAGTGGCACGGAATGCATTTTACCAACTTCGCTTAGTAGCCCAACTACGTCCCTATCTGGACAGTGATGATCTCGCCTCAGTTGTTCACGCTCTGGTAACTTCTAGATTGGATTACTGTAATGCGCTCTACGTAGGGCTGCCCTTGAAGACAGTTCGGAAACTTCAGCTAGTGCAAAATGCGGCAGCCAGGTTGTTGACGAGGACCAATCGGTCCGCGCATATAACACCTGTCCTGGCCCGTTTGCACTGGCTACCTATTTGTTTCCGAGCCAGATTCAAGGTGCTGGTGTTGACCTATAAAGCCTTATGCGGCGTGGGACCGCAATACCTTGTGGAACGCCTCTCCCGCTATGAACCAACCCGTGCGCTTCATTCAGTATCTAAGGCCCTCCTCCGGGTACCAACCCATCTAGATGCCCAGAGGACTGTTACTAGATCCAGGGCCTTTTCTGTAGTGGCCCCCGAATTGTGGAACAGCCTACCTGAAGAGATACGCCTGGCGCCTACGGTACTTTCTTTTAGGCGCCAGGTTAAGACCTGGTTATACTCCCAGGCATTTTAATGTTTTATGTTTAATGTTTTAGTTTTAAATCTTGCTGATATTTGTTATTGATTTTATTGTAATATTGTATTTTAACTTTGTTTTGTACACCGCCGAGAGAGCTACTAGCTTTGGGCGGTTTATAAATGAAACGAAATAAATAAATAAAATTTAATCCCAGTGGTATACTTCCTTTTCAGGGCGGGTTTACACATTGCCATGCCTCCATGGAAGGGTGCTGTCCTTTCACCATGGCTGGTCTCACCATTAGGCAGAGTGAGGGCAGCCACCTCAGGCAGCGGATCCTGGGGAGGCAGCAAAGTGTTGGAGGAGTGGTGGTGAGAAGTTGGAGAACAGAGCTGTGTGTCCCATGCAGCCTGCTCTTCACCCCCTAAACTAGCCTGCTGCCCTTAGTTACAGTGGAGGATGTTGTCCTGTCACCAGTGTGGAAGCTAGATGTAGCTGCCATTCCAGTTGGCCCCTGAACATGTGATGGGAAGGTGCCTTTTTGTCCTTTGCCTCAAGCACTAAAATGTCTTGGGGTGGCCTTACCTATCACAACTCTACACTCTGGTTGTACCATCAAGCAGGGCATGGACAACCCAATCTAAAATGACTGGTCTCTGTACAGCAATGGTTTCCACTTCCCTATGTCAGGAATGAATGATGTAAATCCACCAGCACCTCTTGAATTTTCATAGCCAACTTGGAACCGAAGAATCTCTTTCCTCTCTATGGGTTATATAGGTCAAGCATGTATGTTCCTTCTCTTTTGGCCAGTCTAGGAAGGCAGGAAGGAGGGGCCATAGCTAATTGGTAGATTCCACTCTTTGCACCCAAAAGGTCCAAGGTTCCATTCCTGGCATCTCCTGTTTAAAGAGCCTCTGTAAAAGACCACTACCCATCAAGGTAGACAATACTACGCTATCTGAATATATAGTCAGATCTGGATAGTGTAAGGCAGCTTGCTATGGCCCTATGAAGAGTAGGTGGTGACTAGACAAAGGTACTCTGGTGACCGAAGTGGAGGTGGCAGCAAGAAGGGTAGGAGAAATATGGGTTTCATATGCTCCACGTGTCTGAGTGTAGCAGCAATGGGTAAGTGTGTAAGAGGGAATATGGGACAACACAGCAGCTGGGAATATAGGACTTGCCTGCTGTTCATATGTTATGTGAGTGGGTGTCTGGCTTTGGGGAGGCACAGCACATGTTCACTTAGATTGTTTGCATAGGGGACGTTGGCAACCTCTGAAAAGTGGGAATTGTAGTTTCACCAAAGAAATGGGGAAAAAGCAGACACTGACACAACTGGGCTTTGTAGAGAACCACCTATCCCTGTTTCTCTAGATTTCCAGATTGGAAAAGCAAATAAATTTGTAGCTGCTCCAGCTTCCATTCCTCAAAACGTGAGCCAGCCAGGAAATCAGCCGCAGCCAAGGGATGCACTAGCTGCTCCTCCTCATCCTTCTTGAAACAAGACAAGCTTTTCCCATTGGTGCACAAAGCCCCGAGCCCATTAGCAGCAGTAGCCAAGTCTGCCTTGTCAGTTTAGTCGCCTGATATGTAACAAATCAGCCCGTGTGACAGGAGACATCGCTGTGCTGCATAGTGGCAGCCTGCTGTCCGCCTGGCAACTCCAAGGATTTTTTTCCATTTCCTCCTCCTCCTCCTCCCCCCCCTCCCCCTCCCCCTCCTCCTCTTCCCTTTCCCTTTCAGGTCTATTGGAACTCGATCTTAAGGTAGAGGCAGAAGAGAACAAGATTGGGGCTCCCCAGGCTGAGCTGTCACTCAGCTGTGCCTCTGTGAAGTCACGCCCTGCCTCCACAAAGGATGCTGAAGCTGGGAGCAGGCTGTTTCCTTGCACAGAGCCTGCATCTGCACAATCCCTTATGGACCTGCCGACTACAGGAGAGAAATTGGAGCATTATACCCGAGACAGGCCCAGGCCCAACCGCAGGAACAGGCAGCCCCCCAGCAAGCCAAATGTAAGACCCACCTTCCTTTTTCTTGTCTGTGTTGCTTTTGCAGATGCAAAAGGCTTGGGGTTGGCTGTGTGTATGATGGGCAGATGCTTTTCCTGGTGTTTATTGCAGCCCTGGAAGATGAAATGAGCAGAACAGCAGCTGTTTGATTATGCGCTTGTCAGCTGGGCACTAGCCACTGCTGCGTAGAGGACAAGGTTGTTTATATATGAGTAGATGCAGCATTTGGGGGTCTGGAAGTAGATCTTGACTGCTTGTTTTTATTTCTTGGGTTTTGCAAAGAGGAGAAAATCCTAGGGTGCCCAATCTGAGGGAAACTGCAGTCTATATGGGGGGATTCTGAGTCTGTCATCTGCATGCATGCACTTGCTTTCGTGAGATATGTTTATGATCATGCAGGCATTTATGGAGGTACAAACTTGTACTGCTGTATGGACCATCTATTGCCTCTTCCTGAAAAGCTGTGGATTATTTTTTTACTATTAGCTGTGTATATATCCCAAAGATCTAGTGGCATAATCCATGCTAAGTATGGCCTTTGCTCTTCAAAGATTTTGGACACTGACTTGGTATGTTTTCCCAAGTGATGAAGAGTGATGGAAGATAGGATTCACTCCTGGAGATATCCTTTCATAAGAAAATGGTCCATTTATAGAATTATAGTTTAACCCCTTGACTACAGTGGGAAGTTAAAAAAAAACTTTGTGGTGTAACCAAGCTTATATATATATTTAAGGACTACGGGAAAACCAGTGTTTAGCAGAGGAGTGTGTGCTTGAGAGAGAGAGAGGTGCATGCTATGAGCAATATGAGAACCCAGATCATTCATGCAGCAATGCACCTTGATGTCTCAGAAGATGTAAGATGGAGAGTAGAGTTTGGTGTCCCTCCATGTGTTTCTTCGTTGTTTGTTGACTTGTGAGGCTAAGGCTGACAACTGCTTCCCATTACTACCTTTAAAAGGGTGAAGCCTAAGCAAAATGACTTTTGTGTATGTATTTTGGGGGCGTCTTATGAATTCTCTGACTGGGCATGACTACCACATCCTTGAAAAAGTTCAAAACGTGGGTTGAACCAGGCAATGACGGACAGTGAATTGTGATCTCATTGTCTGATAATTAGTATTTATATAATTGGGCACCCACAAGGAATTGCAGGAGGAGGGTGAAGGCAATGGTGCAGTTAGACAATTAGACTGTGGACTTAATGATCTAATAGGGGCCTCCCTTTTTAGATTGCAGTGTGCATTACTTTACAATGCGGTGAGCCAGCCCTGCTGCATTTGGGGACCCTCCTACTCACTTTAAGTGAGCCTAGGGCTTCTACCTCAAAATGTTGCTCTGATGGCACCCCTGGGCAAAGGACTTGCTTGTTTCCTTTGTCCTGCTTCCTTCCACACTGCAATTTATTTTTAATTTATTTATTATTACACTTATATCCCACCTTTCCTCCAAGGAGCTCAAGAGAAAGCATATAGGTCTCCTTCTCCTTGATTGATATTTACAGTAACCCTGGGCGGTAGCTTTGGCTGAGAGTTAACTATTGGGCCAAAGTCATCCTGTGAGCTTTATGGCCAAGAAAGGATTTGAACCTGCTCTCCCAGGTCCTAGTCCAACACTCTAATCAATACATGATACTGTCTCTTCTTTTTTTGCAATGAATTTACCCCCACGATCACTTCAGTGCCTTCTTCCATCCCAGAAGTGATGGGGGAATTGGGCTCCAAAAAGCATACCAAACAGTCTGTTATTTTCACTACTATTGTCCAATACTTTCTGGAAGGATAGGATGGAAAACCTCTACTTGCCTTCCCATCCCTGATTTAAGTACCCAGGGTGTCACTCTTCTTGAGTACTTAAATTGCTTCCCATATATTAACCTAGGCAGGCTTGCAAAGACCTTATAAAGTAGGCCAGTATTAATCCCCATATTGAATGAAGTTGGAATTGGGTTGTCTGAGAATTTGTGACCAATTTGTCTAAGACCATCCAATGGCCATCCATGGCTAAGATTGGAACTAGAGTTGTTTTGTCTCATACCTTTTGCGCTTAAACAATATGCTACACTTAACATGCTGCTGTTACATGATAAAACTTTTGTTGAAACATTCACACAAATTTAGAAAATGCTTGGAAAAAAACAAATGAAAGCTGCAGTCCTAAGCACATTTACTGGTCCAATTGAAACTTGAGCTGTAAGCAGAAATAAGTGCTGCACAACACAAAACTGCCATTTCTTCAAACGTAAAATGGGATAGTGTGCTTGCTGCTTAAAGCTGCATCCCAATTGTGAATAGGCCCCTGGACAAAGGGTAGAGACACACTTACTGTTCTGCAGTTCCAGTGCGTCTCCAGCTCTCCTTTCTGAAAACGGGGGCACATGACACTAGTCAAACCCTGTACCTTTACTGTAAAGCCTAGTGAGATCAGCTCGAGTGTGTGTTTTTTTAAAAAAAATCCAGCTTCAAACTGATTTCGCAACTGATCAGCAGATCAACCCATTGCCCCTCCAGGTGTAGCTTGACTAGTGAGCTCACAGCCAAACTCTACTGCACCTTTTGATTGCTGCCCTGTCATAAGGGAGGGGTTTTGTTTGGAACTTTGCTTTTGAGTCCTTGTGTTCGTTGCACCCTACCATGTGCATGTAGAATAGTGGCGCTGAAAATGTAGCGGCTTTGCTGTTTTTGTGTGGTTTACCACATGCCCAGTGTGTGGTGTGTGTACAGTAGGGATGGAAAGATCTATCTGTTTTGGTTCTCTCAGTTTCTCATTTTTCCAATGTTAAATTCATTTCTCTACATTTCTACAGTAACGTCTAGGCTCAATTACTGTAATGCGCTCTATGTTGGGCTGCCCTTGAGGTTGGTCCGGAGGCTTCAGCTGGTGCAAAATGCGGTGGCGAGACTGCTCACTGGGACCGGGTATCGCCGACATGTCACCCCACTGCTGGAAGAATAGCACAGGCTACCCATTTGCTACCGGGCCAAGTTCAAGGTTCTAGTCTTAGTGTACAAAGCCTACACTAGGCTTAGTGTACAAAGCCTACCAGGATACCTGAAAGACCATCTTATCCCTTATTTACCCAGTCAATCACTGCGCTCTACAAGTGAGGGCCTCCTGCAGATACCATCTTATCAGGTCTGTTCCGCACAACATTGGAAACGGAGCTTTAGTGTGGCGGAACCTACCCTGTAGAATTCCTTCCCCTTAAATATTAGACAGGCGCCATCTCTGTTATCTTTTTGGTGCCTATTGAAGACCTTCCTCTTTCAACAAGCCTTTTAAGTGGTCCTCTGCTGGGGTGCAGAACTTAGCCGTTGCCTGATGATGGTGACTCTGAATATAGCTGATGACTGTGAGATGCTGGGAGCAAGCAACAGAGGATGACTAGTCCATAGTGCTCTGTTTTGAGCTACTCGGGGCACTGGTCACTATTGGAAAAGAGTGTGGGGCTAGATGGACCCTTTATTTGATCCATCAGAGGCAATTCTTATGTTCTTGATCTGGATGTGCTTGGAAACACTCTGAGAAACCAAAAGCCTAATGCACATCGTCATGTGCACATTTTTGCCCACTTAACCCAAATAATCCTAGAGATGTAGTGCTTGGATTCAGAAACAGAAGAGGAGAAGGAAATTGCTGGTTTGCACCCAGATCCAGATCCAGTGCAGCTTACCTGGGAGCAATACCAGCAGCGAGGAAGTAAGTTTGATGATGACATAGCTGGTGGGGTTGTTGATGGTTTCCTCAATGAAAGCTATTTATTAATGGAAACAGTTTGTGAGAATTGTCTGCTGCTAAGAGTGGATGTTAACTGGACTCCATTGTACTGAGCATAGGATGTTTGATTTGCGGTAATCTGTTACAATAGGTTGTAATTACTTACTGAATTTTCAGCAGTAGGTAAGGGGAAATCAGAATTAAATGTAAAAAGGAAAAAAGTATAGACTGGCATTTTTAGGGCAATGTTGTGAGAATGCTGTGAAAATCTTGTATGCATGAGTAGCACAGATTCCACAATATATTCCCATCTAGAAACACCCTAGCATTCTAGTTCTCAGGAGTCCTCCAACATTAAATAGGTGTTAAGCTTGTTAAATCTCCAACAAAAACTCACCAGTGCAGCCAGTGTTCACTTGCATGTGTTAATTCCCTAAAATGTATGCAGAATTAAAATTGCCCAGCATTAAAATAGAATTTAAAAATAAACTGTCTCAAAATCCAACAGCCTCATTAGGCTAACCAGTCAGATGGCAACCCTATATGGACCACAATGTGTTGGGTAATTTCAGGAGGATCAAATTGGCATTTAACTTTGGGAAACAGCCAAAGCTTCCTGTGTGGTGCATTTTTTAAAATTTTGTTACAGCTAATATGTGTTGTCAATAAAGCTCATTGCATCCTCTTCAAGACACATATTGGGGTGCCTAATGACAGAGAGCTTTACCCTGGTTCTTCTGCCAGGACCAGTCACACTTATACATGTGTGTAGTGCACACAGAGCTTTTATCTTTATGCTCTCACCTGATGTACTCTGAAGTATAGTTGGTATTCTGCTTCCTGTGCTACTCAGGTTACTAATGTTCAGATGTACCTTGTGCAGGAAACATGACTACTATTTTCTTTTCTGCCCTGAGATATAAGGAATTTTATAGGAGGCTGTTTGAAAGGAGCATGATGGATATACTCTCTGTGCTGAAGAATATTCTGCCCTTCAGCTTTATTAATTCCCATTTCCATGAATGACAACAACACAGCAGGGGACCTCTGTTTTTCTGAGACCCACCCTACTGTCTAGCTTGATTACTGTTAACCCAGCCTTACGTTGCATTCTATGCCAAGTTCTCTGTTGCTTAGATTGAGCTAGCACTGTAACTATTTTCCCTGGAATAGGCACAGGAAAGTGTAGGATGGCTTTAGCTAGTGTTGGTGGTGGTACCATGTTATCTGCTTGCATCCTTCACTCCCCACTTTTCTTAGCTTGATTATTATCTGCATTGTTTCCTGCAACCACCATTTGGCTGGCTAGGCAACTGCTCGTGAGAAGCTGATGCCATATAGCGCTGCCTGCTAGTATTGTACCCATTCAAATACAGAGGCCTCCTCATTTATCATTTGCTATGTAGTTTCCACTTCTTGTTCTCCTGCTAGAATGATTAGAATGGTCACTTTTAGTATTTATGCCAGACTCCGTACTTCTGAAAGATGTTCTTGATATCTATTTCCATCTTCTGCACTAAAATCCCATTTACATTAATGAAACATAAACATGTTGCAACTAATTTGTCTTACTGGCTGTGATGGGACTTGAGCATGACTAACATTCTCTGAAGTTGGGCTCATGGATTTAGGGGATGAGTTATGGGTTTTCTAATGGGAAACTGGGAGAAATGGCGGGATATAAATCTAATAAATAATAATAATAAAATATGGAGTCCAATTTGCCATATGTGGCTTTTTATCAATTGTTTAGTTTTTCTAATAGCTTACGGGTCAAACAGATAGACATTTATTTACTTATGAGACCCACCAATGGAATATCATTTGTTCAGGAACTACCTGCCAGTTCCACCCCTTGACCAAACATAGGAGCTTTATTGTGTGTTTCATAAATTGTTTCCAGCATTCACTACCAACAAACTGGCAAAGCACCAGGAAAGATTCCACAATCCCTCAGCCTCCTCATTTGGGAATCACTCCATCTATTGTCAATATGAGTTGTGTGAATCTATGGAGCTGAATGAGATTGATTGTTAAAGCACAAGCCCAGCACACCTCTTATATCATTTACTGTGCTACTGCTGAACTCATTTCTGGCAGCTTTACAAAGCCATAGTAAATGTGTACTGAGTAGTAAGTTGAGACCTGTCATGACAAGGCAGCATTAAAATACCTTGCTTATACAGTTTTACTGTATTTTCTTCATGTCTAAAAGAAACTTACTGGTATAGCTGGAGTAAAATAATATTGCTGTTACTCAGAAACTGGTGGAGAGGTGCTAAGCTTCAGTGTCATCGGTTAAGGAAAGGGTGCTGTCCAATTTTGAGCTAATCAAGCCCATGTCAGACAGGGCTCCTACTTGTTCACCAGCCATTCTCTGGCTTCCTGTCTTTTCCTGTCTTTTGAAATCAAACTGAATTCGCTTCTTAGCAAGAATCCTGTGTTTGCCACCAAATGCCTAGTTGCAGTCTAAATGTCTACCTGACTCTGGGAACTAGTGTTGGGATTGGTTAAAGCCAGGGATATAATAAAGTTACTAGCCTTCTCCTACCCCAAGTCTCATGACTTTGAACATTTTTGTAGTTTTGATTATTAGTTTTGATAATACTTGCTTGGCTTTGCAGTCAGTATCTTACTATGTGAATTTAGCTAGTGCTCTGTATAGTACAAATAAAGAAAGCAAGTCTCCTGTGCCTGCCTTAGCAATCAACATCTAGATAGGATGTGTTTAAGAAATGCATATATATTTTCTTTATTTTTCTCCAAATGTATAGTTTTTGTTAAATGTGTCTTGAAAACAATTTTATTTGCCTTTTTACATTCAATCTAGCCATTCATTCTGACTTCATGCACTGTGTTTGGCCTTTATTACTGGTATACCAAACAACCATGGTCTAGAAGGTTAGAGGAGTCTAGGGTGAAGACACAAGGACCCTGCTTTAACCCAGAAAGAGACATTGCTTAGGAGTTTCCCACCATGCCCACACACCCTTTGGTAATGGTGATACTAAGAATTAAGACCTCCATTACACACAAATTAATTAGTCCACTGTATTGCAATATTTCCATGCTTGGAAGGTCAAGCATGATCAAGACTGTAAACTGGCCTTTCTAAGGTTAGCCAGCCAGTACAGTGCCCAAAGCAGAGAGCACAATATTCATCTTCTGATACGTTTGCTACAGCTGAGTCATGCTTGGATATGAGCTAAGGGTGAATGTAAATCCTAGAGTTAAATACTTGAGCACCAGGCTGGCTGACTTCTGTTTAAAAGAAAGGTTGCAAATTAATTATATTAAAACAAAAGTGATAGTGTTCGCCAAAAAGCACACCAACTATAAATGGTCAGTTGGTGGACACCATAACAAACAATGTCAAGAGTTTAAGTACCTGGGAGTCTATTTCTCAGAAAATCTTTCCTGGAAATGACCAAAATAATTGCCCTAAGGTCCAGTGGAGCCATTCTTAAATTTTGCCGCACTATAGGCGGCAATCTGATTGATCCAGCATTAAAAATCTTGCAAAGTAAAATTCTCCCACAGATTTTGTATGGGGCGGCAGTTTGGGGATGGGAGGATACCCAAGTGAGGACTTTAGAGGTAATCCAAAACAACTTTATTAAAAGACTCCTGTCCCTACTGGCTGGCACTCCTGCCGCCCTGCTCCGTTCAGAAGTCGACCTCCTTTCAATTAAAGCTCGAGTCCATGTTGCCCTAGTAAGTTTTTGGAAATTACTGATAGCCGCCCATTCCAAAACAATAGTTAAGGCATGTTTGGAACCGGCTAAAGCAGATAATTATTGGTCTGGCAGAAAGAAAGTGTTTTCCACCTATACCACATTTCTCCACAGAAGTCTAAGACCCTAAACTCAAGATCCAAGCTATGTGATACATTCTTCCAATATAGCGCCAGTTTAGACAGGCTAGCTATTAATAATTTTAGATTTACTCCATGGTATAGGCTCTATAAAGTAGACAATCACAAAGCTTCCTATTTGACCCATCCGCTTCCATTAAAATTTAGACAGGCCTTCACTGCATTGCGATTCCAAACTATGCCAAATGCTGTCATCGATGGCCGCTACACCCAAACGCCATGGTGTGAGCGTGTTTGTATCTGTGGTTCCAAGGAAACTGAGGATTTACCCCATTATCTCCTACTCTGTCTTTTGTGTTCTCACCCCCGGGATAAGTTTTTGAGGACCCTGTTGGCTAACCCGCTCTTAACAACTCTCGATCAAAAAATCTTTTACCTTATGTCCGATTTAGACCCTTCAATAACATACAGTCTCTCTTTTCGCTCTGGTAGCACGGAAAATACGTGCTAGAGTTGCCTCTGACCTGGGGACTGATTGCTGAGGGGATGGTTCCCTATGAATATTTTATTCCTATTGTAATAGATCGTATAAGTCTTTTTCTTTTTTAAAAAAATGTTTTAATATTTTATCAAATTTTAATTGTATCTGCCTAATGGTTGTAGACGTTTGCAGATGCTTGTTATGCAATGGCCTATGGCCATGCAATAAACTGAATAAACTGAACTACTACTTGAGCACCAGTTTATTTTGTGGAGGAGCCAAATCCTAAAGAAAAATATCAGAGATTATCCAGAAGGAGGCAAGAATGATAGAAAGACATCTGCCACGAGCAAGAGAGAGTGCCTCCTCATTGCACGTATTTGTTGTGTAACATTGCAGAGGTACTAACAATAGTGCTAGGATTTCTGTGCCCTGGTCATATTCATGAGACGGTGTTATATTTCCAAAGTTTAAGTTAAGGGTTCTCTTGGCCTAAAAGTATCTTAACGCTTCAATGGCTGGCCAGGCAAACAGTTTATTCCTACCCACTGAATGTGCAGTGTACATGATGAGAACAGAGCAAAGAGCCTGTATGGTGGCGGAGGATTATTTTCCAATTTCATACTTCCATTTCTTGTTTCTCCTGCCTGTTGCTCTGACTTTGGCACTTCCTCCTAGGCACAGCCGCCTGTGCGTGAGAATGATGAAGACAGAAGCATCGCCAGGCTGGATGAAGGGCTAGATGAGTTCTTCACAAAGAAGGTGATTCACGAGCATTCACCGTAAGTAAAGACTTTGCCTCAGCCTGGCAGTTACCAACCAACAATAATTGGATATTGGGGCAGGGGCCATGTCTACATTTCTTGGAACATGGGGAAGCAATCAAGGAGGCAAACAATAATAATGGCAAAGGCCCTTTAAAACTGACAATGATGAATGCTTAATGAACATTTGCTAACAATTTTCACAGTAGCCACACTTACCAGGTAAAAGCATTGGATTATGTTGCTTGAAGAATAGTCATTGCTGACATGGACCACAAATGATATTTCCCAACTTGGAGTGAAAATGCAGTGCTATCTGAGGGCCCAATGCCGAGCAGCTTCCATTGGTACTATTGCTTTGGCAGTTACCTTCCTGTGATTTTCAGGTTTTTATGTTGGGGAACATTCAAAATTGGTATTCCCAACCTTTGTCAGTCTCTGTATCAGAGGCAGTTCTTCCTTCACGTAATGCATTGAGTGTACTGTAGGCATGTTTGTACCAAGGGCGTCCATCCACAAAGATTTACTGGGATTCTGAGCGGTCACTCCACCTAAAGTTTAGTGTTGACTGCAACTCAAGTAATGCTGCCGTTCTTCTTTACTGTCTGGTTGCAGGCCTATTTCATTGGAAACCTCCCCAGCAGCAACCACACCAACACCTTCTGGCTCTCGGACCTTCAAAAAGAAAATAGGACACTTCTTTGCCTTCAAGAAGCCAAAGTCAAGCCGGGGTTCCAGGCCAGAGAAAGAGCCTGAGGGTAGTCCCTCAGCAGCAAGAGGCAGGAAGCTGATGCTTAGTGACATTTTAAGGGCTCCCAGCAAAGCCAGTGAATCGACGAAAGCGCTAAGCAAGTCCGAGGAAGGAGGGCTGGCTGTAGAGAGCAGAGGCTACCTGGAGCAAAGCCAAACTCCAGACAGTGCTCGAAGGGCCAGGTCGAAATACTCCAGGGAGGGAAAGTCCCAGTCCCTGATACTCCTGTCAGGAGAGGATGAAGAGGGTCTTGGTGTGAGACATGAAAAGGTAAGTCTTTTCTGTCTAGTGTGTGGCTCAATATTTGTAGTTTTATATATTCCTTTTTTTTCTTTTTGGTAAGCGTCATGCTTACAAAAGGGGGAGCTCTGGTGACAGTAGGTGGGGTTGGCGAGCAAAGCAAGCAGGGGTGGCAGCCCTGTGTATGTGTGTATATATGCATACACTTCTTTCCATCATGGAACTGCAGACTTCATACATGAAGTTCCCAGACAGTTTCCTATCAATGTGCTGACCAGACCCAGACCTCCTTAATTTCAAGGAAACTGCTACATTATGCCCCATGACAACTGAGTTTTGCCTCTGGGCTTTTGAAAGTCAGGAATGTGAACATTCAGTTTAGTCTTAAGATGGAAGATGGTAAGTCCTATGGTAGAGGTGACTGGCCAGGCCCTTCTGTTAGAGATATAAAGAACATAGTTTACGCCCCAATCCCCAACAAAACTGGGCATAAGCCAAGCATGCCGTTTTCTGTGGTTCTACTTGCACATCAACTGTCAATATGTTTTCAAAGGTTGTATTTTGATGGACACAAGCTTCTAGTTGTGTTCATGTGTGAAGCAAGTCAAGTGTCCTGTAGTTGTTGACTGCTTCAAGGTATGGGAGATATGATACAGTACTGTTGTTGTTATGTGCCTTCAAGTCAATTACAACTTATGGTGACCCTATGAATCAGCGACCTCCAATAGCATCTGTTGTGAACCACCCTGTTCAGATCTTGTAAGTTCAGGTGTCTTGCTTCCTTTATGGAATCAATCCATCTCTTGTTTGGCCTTCCTCTTTTTCTTCTCCCTTCTGTTTTTCCCAGCATTATTGTCTTTTCTAGAAAATCATGTCTTCTCATGATGTGTCCAAAGTATGATAACCTTAGTTTCATCACTTTAGCTTCTAGTAATAGTTCTGGTTTAATTTGTTCTAACACCCAATTATTTGTCTTTTTCTCAGTCCATGGTATACGTAAAGCTCTCCTCCAACACCACATTTCAAATGAGTTGATTTTTCTCTTATTCACTTTCACATCAATACAAAGAGATCGGGAATACCATGGTCTGAATGATCCTGACTTTGGTGCTCAATGATACATCTTTGCATTTGAGGACCTTTTTTAGTTCTCTCATAGCTGCCCTCCCCACTCCTAGCCTTCTACTGATTTCTCAACTATTGTTTCCATTTTGGTTAATGACTGTGCCAAGGTATTGATAATCCTTGACAAGTTCAATGTCCTCGTTGTCAGCTTTAAAGTTACATAAATCTTCTGTTGTCATTACTTTAGTCTTATGTTCAGCTGTAGTCCTGCTTTTGTGCTTTCCTCTTTAACTTTCATCAGCATTCATTTCAAATCATTACTGGTTTCTACTAGTAGTATATCACCTGCATATCTTACATGATTGATATTTCTCCCTCCAATTTTCACACCACCTTCATCTTGGTCCAATCCCACTTTCCATATGATCTGTGTATAGATTAAACAAATAGGGTGATAAAATACACCTGTCTCACACTCTTTCCAATTGGGAACCAATCGGTTTCTCCATATTCTTTCCTTACAGTAGCCTCTTGTCTAGAGCAGCCTTTTCCAACCAGTGTGCCTCCAGATGTTGTTGGACCACAACTCCCATCAGCCTCAGCCAGCATTGCCAATGGGAAAGGCTGATCTAGAGTATAGGTTGCACATCAGGACAATTAGATGCTGTGACACCCCCATTTATTTCAAAGCATTTCATAGTTTTTCATGATCTACACAATCAAAGGCTTTGCTGTAATCTATAAAGCACAGGGTGATTTCCTTCTGAAATTCCTTGGTCTGTTCCATTATCCAACGTATGTTTGCGATATGATCTCTGGTGCCTCTTCCCTTTCTAAATCCAGCTTGGACATCTGGCATTTCTTGCTCCATATATGGTAAGAGCCTTTGTTGTAGAATCTTGAGCATTACTTTACTTGCATGGGATATTAAGGAAATAGTTCGATAATCACTGCATTACCTGGGATCCCCTTTCTTTGGAATTGGGATGTATATTGAACACTTCCGGTCTGTGGGCCATTGTTTAGTTTTCCATATTTGTTGACAAATTTGGACAGATTCAGTCTCAGTAGCTTGTAGCAACTCTATTGGTATGCCATCTGTTCCTGGTGATTTGTTTCTTCCAAGTATTTTAAGAGCAGCTTTCATCTCACATTCTAACATTTCTGGTTCTTCATCATACGGTTCCTCCATGAATGAATCTGTCATCCTTGCATCTCTTTTATGTACAGTATAGATTTTGTCTATCTTGTCTCCCCTGCCTGCTGAATCCTGATGAAACAGAAGACTGTCAAAAAGTAGTGACATGTGTTCCTTGTTGTTGTAGCAATGATTGCTCTGGGGATGGAAAGATGAATCTGGCAGAAATTTCAGCTGTGGGGGTGGAATGGCACTTGATACGCTATTCCCAACTATTGGGCTGTCTGGGTGAGAGTGCAGAGCAGATGGTGGTTTGTGAAAGGAGGTACCTTGAATAGGCTAGCTTGCCTGTCCATCCTGGCAGTGTCCCAGATAGATGTCCCCAGAAAGGATCCCCAGCTCACATAAAGTTTCAGGATAAGCAGCACAGTCATGCTAGGATGCACACCCTAGCTAGACAAAACTACCAGTCTGTGCTGCTGAAGTAGTGAGTTGCACTGCAGCCCAGATTTGTCATATGTTTTGCCCTACAGAAGAGGCCCTTTGAGAGGAGTGATGGTGAACTGCCCAGCTCCTTCGAACAACGTGTTCATGTCATGCTGCATCGGATTGGTGTCACTAAGGTGTTATCCTCTGAAGGCAAAAAGAAGCAGGTGAGAGACTGTGCTGGTTTTGGTGATGGGTCTTTCAGAAGTAGTTACAGTGATAATTCAAAGCAAGCAATTGCTGAATTGCCCTGGACAGACAGTGATTCCCATAAGGGAAATGTGGAAGTGTAATGACAGTTGGGAGCTGGACTCTGCTGCTGAGCTGGTGGGTTTTTTTTCTTTTGTCTGCTTTGATTAGTTTGATTTCAAGCAAACCACTGTACGAATCTTACTTGCAGCCCATCTTTGTCTTAAACTGAAAAATAGCCAAGGCTGTAATCCCATATACACATATCTGGGAATGTGCCTCACTGAACACAGTAGAACTTACTTCTAAGTAAACATGGGATTGTGCCATTGAAGTGGGAGTCTGTACCTTACAATATCAACAAACATGAGTCTCTGTGGAATGAACTGCACATCCCCAATGATCTGCTATATTTTGCTTGATGACTTTGCTCATGCACATTAGTGTCTCTTCAGTTACGAGGGTTGCTGGATAAAATTGGCAAAAAGTCAGCTGGTGTTGCCTTTGAATTCATTCCAGTTCCAAGATACAGTTCAATCCCTAGTCTCTGAATAGACACTGTGGTGAAGGTAATGGGATATTCCATTGTCGAAGGGAAAGATATTATTAAAACATCTCTGAAGACAGCTGAGTAGTAGCACCCTTCTTCATACATCCAGTGGCCTGTCCCAACAGCATCCTAATTCCTGCGTCAGCCCAGCTGAGATCTCCATTTCGTGCCAAGTTGCTTGATTTCCTTCTCCTTGCCTTCCTTTTGAAGAAACTCTAGAAATACTGTTTTCGAGAAAGGATCCTTTCCTCAGTTTTTCTTTGCATTCTTTTGCAGAGCAAAGATGGGGAGATTAAGAAAGCTGGTTCTGATGGTGAGTAGCAGTTTACCCTACTTCTCCCTTGTTCCTTCCCTAGTATTCACTGTGTTATAACTTGAGCAATTATATCTAAATTTTTCTCCCTGTCCTTCCTGTGGGATAGAAAAAAATATTTCAAATTTCTAGATGCTTCAATCAAATGTTTAGCATTAGTCCAGAGCTGAAGGGTGGGGAATCCAACCCTGAAATCCAAAAGACTATATGGTGCTCCCAAGGACTTGCACACACTTAGTACCTCCATCATGACATCACATCAGAACCCTACTTTTGAAACTCCCTTACCTCGTAAGCAGGTTGTTGTACGACATGGATAGCTGCAATGTGAAACTCGGCATGTGGAATTAAGGAGCACACAAAAAAAGGCTCTGGAAATTTATCCAGTTTGATAGCAAGCACTTCAATGAGCTGGTAGTTTAGAATCAGAAGCACAGAGAACACTCCCAGCTTCTGCCTACAAATGTGTACTGAGCATGGATGACATCTACTGGGCTTGAAGGGAAAACAACACAATATATTCCCAAGAAAATACAGAACTAATGCCCATGGCATTTCACCACCCACTCATCACTTGTTTTCTTTGTTAAAGGAAAACTAACAATACTGCTGGTTTGTTTTGCAGTTTTTTGCAACTTCTTTGGTAATGTGCTGTCAGCAAACCTTAGAAAATCTGAGGAAGGCTAGCTACATAAGAACATAAGAAGAGCCTGCTGGCTCAGGCCAGTGGCCCATCTAGTCCAGCATCCTGTTCTCACAGTGGCCAACCAGGTGCCTGGGGGAAGCCCGCAAGCAGGACCCGAGTGCAAGAACACTCTCCCCTCCTGAGGCTTCCGGCAACTGGTTTTCAGAAGCATGCTGCCTCTGACTAGGGTGGCAGAGCACAGCCATCACGGCTAGTAGCCATTGATAGCCCTGTCCTCCATGAATTTGTCTAATCTTCTTTTAAAGCCGTCCAAGCTGGTGGCCATTACTGCATCTTGTGGGAGCAAATTCCATAGTTTAACTATGCGCTGAGTAAGAAGTACTTACAGCCAATGCTGTTTTCACTAATTTGGGAAGATAATAAATGACAAGTAGGAATAATCATATTGCATATTCAGAAGATGCTACACATAATGACAAATGATTTATTTACCTGCTAAGTTCTATCAGCTCAATGTTTCAAACTCTGTTTTATAATCGAATAAATAAAATAAATAATGGAATGGTTCCTATCTTCTCCAATACTAGCTCAAGGTATCTTTCAGGTGATTTCAGGAGCAAGGTGATTTCCTGCAATGTGAATAAATAGTCCAGAGCAACCCTGCTATAACTATGTGAAGGACCCAAGGCGAGAGTTTTTTGGATTTGTGAGATGTAGAGCATGACTCCCACGTCTCAGACTGGGCCAACAAGAGGACAGACAGGGAAACTAATTCTCTTGATATAATGTGTGTAGTATATCATGAGCTTGCAAGGAATGAACTGCAAGGGTGTTACAGAGATCTAGTTCTCATTGATGTGGTCAACCTGTGCATGGGCTTTATCACTTCAGACAGATGGAGTTTATGCTCTTGATATGCCACATTTTTTCCATCATGAAAGTCAAGGTGGTGTACATGGGGTTCCCAGGCTATCTGTCTTCCAGACACTGACCTCACCTAAACCTGCTTCGCTTCATCAAGGTGCCTATATCATGTGCCCTCAGACTATCCTCCATACAAAAATATTTCCTGCACATAGATGTCAAACAGAAGAGTTCTACTTTGTTTTCTCTGTGTAGGGAATGTTTTGTATGAAAAAGGATTCTGTTGTATGAGCCACCAGCTGCATTCTGAAATGATACAAACCCAGGCTCTGGTCTATCTCCTACGCAAGAACTAGGTCTAATTTTAGTTTTTACAGGCTATAGCTGTATTTTGGATAAATATATGAACTGCTTTCAGGTATAATCCATGCACCCCCCAACACACATGCTGTTTTTGGCCTGCTTCTGAATGTGGCTGTTTGATTTCTAGGGGACATTGTGGACAGTTCAGCAGAGTCTCCTCCTTGCTCCTTGAAATCACGCACACACTCAATGTCCACAGGTAGGTGTGTTTTGAGATTGGGGAGTTTCCTTGGTGTTTAAAATAGTGCTGTTTTCACTTTCCATCTTTAGCAGAGCCACTCTCTTCAGTTGTTCACATACCTGCCATGGCAACCTGCATGCAGAGCTGAGGGCCAAGCTAGACATGAGGCAATGGGGGATTTCTTCCCAAACCAACTGCTTCTAAGGAAGATTTTTGTCAGAACCACAGTAGGACGAAAAAAACAGTTAAACCCCAGCGCCTTCTATGCTCCCAGTAATTATCAGCTATTTCAGTGGCTGCTATTTAATTTTTAAAAATTCACATTAAATACAAATACACATTTAATGTCATGCCTAGTTTGGCCCTCAGTCTCATACACCACAGACCAGAGGTCATAGGGCAACCTTGTTACCCAGGCCTGGGCAGTGCATGGGGAGTAACAGTTAATTAGGTTATAGTCTCTTCATGTTAGGCTTGAGTTGCATTTGTCCTGTGCAGGCTGAGCAGACTGAGCAAAAGCACAGCTGCCTTGTGCAATGATTTTATCAGTGAGGTGAACAGAAGCTGTTTCTACCAAACAAAGCTATCTGAGAAGGTGCTGATGGGGTAGCTAAATCACACACACAAAATCACTGATTTTTTTTTAAAGGTAGTGTAAGTTCTGAATAAAACTCTGCTTTGCATTCCTCCAGGTTTTGCATGGATTAAATGCCCTTTGTGTAGCTTTTGGGGTTTATGTCAGGAAACTCAGTCTTGAAATCCTTTGCCACAGAAATCCAGTGTGATGTAGGGATTGTAACATATTAGGATTGGAGAGAAGGATATTCAAATTCCCACTCAGCCATGGCACTCACCTTGGGTCAGTTGCTTTATGTCAGCCTAACCAACTTCACACAGGCTTCTTGTGAGGATAAACTCAAGGGAGAACCATTTAAACTACCCTGAGTGACTTGAAGGAAGAACAGGATGAAAATGTAAAAAAAAAAAAAAAAAATCACGAGTCAATGGCCAAAAGGAAGATTGTAGGTAAATGCTGCGTTGGAGAGGCAGAATCATCCCAGAAGAACTGATCAAGCATGTGTGTGTGTGTGTGGGGGGGGTTATGGGAAATGCTGCCCCCACCTGATAGCATATGGTGCTGTGTTGCAGATCCCTCCGTGCGAATAGGTCCTGCTGATGCTGCTGGCAGAACAGGTACAGAGTCAAGTGGTGGATCCAACGAGAGGAGACTCTCCTGGAAAGCTCTTGGGAAGCAACTGAATGCAGAGCTCAAGGGCAAGTGTTCAGAACTCAGCTCTTCCCCAAGAAGAGCTTTTGCCATACAAGAGCCAGCCAGCCCCAGAGAGCAGAAAGTGAAAGAAAGTTGGAGCAGCAGTTTACCCAGGATTGGAAGAAGCACAGCAGGCCCTCTTCCTGTCAGGAGGACCAGCAATGCTGGAGAAGGACAGGCATTTGCTGAAACACAGAACTCATATGCTGAAGTAAACATGATTGCTGGAGGTATGTTCAGTAGATACTGGTCCAGGTGGGGCTACAGTATTGAAATCCCGCTCCCCAAATCTTGCTGCTTGCTTCTCTGCCAACCTCCCTCATGTCCACAGGGGCCAGAGCATGGTGAAGAAAGTTTTCTTTATTGTTGTAGAACTCAATTTGGAACAAAAGAGAAGGGAAATGTAATTTGGCTGCCTCTGTAAGCTTGATTTTCTAGGAATATTGTGTGGGATGTAGCTAGTTAATCCAAAGTTTGTAGCTCACCAGTGATGTGTGTAAAAATCCAGGGCAAGGGACTGGCAAAGGCAGGGCTATCAGCAAAGTCCAGCTTCTGTGTGGCTGCGATGAGGTTTCCATTGCAATTTGTCAAGGCCTGCTTGAATACCATGTAACCCTATCCTCTACCTTTCAGACAATCAACTCAAACCCAAACCTCGTCTGAAGCCTGTGACAAACCGGAGGGCCATGTCTGTTCACGAAGAACAGCTCAGGGATCAGACCTGTGCAGCAGAGCTGCATCGTAAGTAAATACTTGGAACACAATATTCTCGCAGGGTGTAAATCATGTTCTACCCAAAGGAATTTACTGCCAAGGTGGATCTTGCAAGAAGCGAAAACACTGTCTCCATACATCTGGGGTGCTTGTCAGATAATCCCCTTCTCCAAGATGCTGTCTTTCCTTTTGGATTTTGTTAACAAGGAACAGTTGCCAGAATGTTAGACCAGTCTTGCCTTATCCTCTGCTAAGTGCTCACTCAGCAAAACTAGCCCTCATTATTGTGGCCTGTTTAGTAGTGAAAGTGAGCAGGATGAAGTCATATACAAAGTTCCAATGTTAGGCTTAGTGGTGGTGTGGGAGTCTATAAGACACAATCTTTAAGAGTTCAAGAAGAAAAAAAAATCAAGTTTGGGCAGTGTTCTCAGAATGCTGTCAGCAGAGGGCAAGGCTTACTTTTTTGAGAGAGGTATTGGGCACAGGTGTGTATAGGCTACCAGTATCCTGCTCTGCTCCTTAAGGCTAAGACTGTGAGATAGGCTGTTGTTGGCCAGCAGATATATATAAAATGTTGCTTTATAAAATGCTTGCAAAAGGAGTATGAGCTAGTGCATCAAGTCTAATAGTACCTGTAAAGATTTCCCCCCTATTTGAACCCCTAGACTTGCTTCAAACTGCCATCCTTTCTATTTGTGAGGTAGAATGTCATTAGAGTGACTATTAACTTCCAACTAGTATCCCATCATGAATGAGGAGCAGGGGGAATGGGAAGAAAGAAAAGGCAAGTCATGTAGGCAACAGATAAGTTGAGGGTGTTTGAGGAATCTACAACAGTCTGAAAGCTGATAAAAAGAAAGGGAAGCAGAGAAGATAGCACAGACATAAAAGACCAAATAGCTTTTTTTATGAAAAAGAAAAAAAAATCAAAAAGGTTTTCAACTAATTTTAAATACCATCTTAGTAGGTAATGTGTTGCTAATGTCAGAGTTGTGATACAAAGAAACCACCAAGCCTCTGTGTAAGATGTGAATGTAAGCAGGTTTTAGAAGAAATATTAAGGAAGTCATAGCTTAAATGGCCATCTGAGCTGCCACTAGCCATATATCTTGATACTGCCAAAATGGGAGTTCAATCTTTTTATTTAGGAGAACCCATGATCACAGCAGTCTTATTACAATCTGAAATGACAAGCAATAGGATAGTCAATTAAAATATCCCTGGAACCAAGGAATTGAACTCTGAAGGCCAGTGTCTGATCGCTGTGCTCATCTGCCGGTCTTTAACTGCTGCTATGTACCCACAGCTTTAGTCCATTTCCCGAGGCTAGAAATGGAGATCATTGCCAAGAGCTCTAGAACAGAACAGCATCTGCTGGAGCACTGTGTTCAGTGATACTTGAATATTATACACAATGTACTGAATGACATTTTACAGAATTGCCAGCCTTATTTTATCTCTCAACTACAGCAGGCCTTTTTCTCAATTTTGTTCAAATTTCACCTGATTTTTATTCCCTGAAGATACGAAAATCCCGCTTTGTCTGCAGCGCTCCCCAATCGTGAAATGGAAGATTAAGCCTAAGTCCTTGTTGGAGCCTGAGGCATCTGCACTATCTGATTCTCCAGGTAAAAAAGAGAGTATGCTGTCTGTCTTTCCATAGAGACAAGTTCAATTACTTTTCTATGAAAACTTCCCGGGTTGGTTACAAAGTCGTCTTCTGTTGACTGAGGCATAGTTGTTACAATCATACAATAATGACAGAAAAGGGTCAGTAATTCCACCACCCCCTCCACTGAGAGCACTTGCTTTTTGGACAGTAGTATCTAGCAAATTGTTGGTGCTACATTAAGTATATGTTCTGCATTCAAATTTACCAAATCTCACTTTTTTCTAGCTTTGTGTTCCAGCATGTACTAGTCATGCTGGCTAATTATTACCACTAGTATTAGAGGCAGTTGCTGAGGAACACAACTAAGGTTACTATCACTTTCATGTCCTGCTTGTGGCTTCCTGGTTGGCCTCTGTGGAAAGAGAGAGACGAGACTAAATGAGCCTTCGGTCTGTTCCAGCTGTGATCCTGTTACATTCTTAGGGTGAAGTCCAAAGAAGACCACTGGTATTTATTATGCTGAAAGAATGGTTGTGGGTTCTCTTGTAGGCACTCCATCCCAAGAAAGGAACGTGCTAGCCACAGAATCCAAGCCAAGAGCAGAAATGGAAGAAGAGTTGCAACAAGCTTTGGAACAAACTCTAGAGAATGCACAAAATATAGCCCTAGACCAAAGAACTGCTGTGCCACTCTCCAAGTCACCCACACAAGAGCACTGAGTCAGTAGTTGGTGCTTCTGCATGGCGATAGCTCACAAATGAGCACAGTATGAAAGCTTACAATTTGAAGCAGCAGAACAGCCATCTGAGAAGGTGCAAGCAATTCAGCACATGGCCAAGCAAGCCCCATCATGGTGCCTGGTTGGTAGAGCTGGTATTTCCAGTGGGATCAAGTGGTGTCAAAACTCTTGCACGTTTGGGTTGTCCCCTTTTCATCTTTCACCCTTGTATACTCTCATGTAAGTGCCAGGTGTTCTAATGGCTCACATGGGAAAAGCCAAATGCTGAATTTGAAGGAAACCAGCTATTTCCAGCAGCAGTTGTATAGTTGGAAGCTGGTGCCGATGCAAAAATGTATAGTGCCAGAAACTAAGAACCACCAGCAGGAAGGTGGGCAGGGGGCTATTTTACATACACTAAACTTGCCTGCCTTTTATTGTACTTTTCAGGAATGTGGGGCTTGAACAGCTTTGGGGTTTGTAGAAAAGACTAAAAGTAGGGGATAAACCAGTGCCACAAAGCCAGGCTGGCCTGTCTCACATTGACAATCTTACTCCTTCCTTTACCTTTCATAATTTCTGTTCCTAAGCTTCTACTTTGTTTTGCCACATCCCTTCATAGCCTAAGTACTACCTAGGAACAAAACCTCAATTCTAGGCAAAGATCCACTGGCACCAGTGAGGTGTTTGGCATGAGTAAGGCAGAAGGGGAGAGTGTGACTTGGCAGCTTTCAGCAAGTTATAACTATTAATGAAGTCTCAGCTCCTCTGTTCTACAATTAAATGAGGATGATAATTCAAATCAGAATTTGTTCCTGTCTCATTTATTGTATTACGGCTGTTGTCTTTACTTCATATCTACACGATCCAGTAGTGCCTTGCTATTGCAAGAGGGGTGGGAGAAAAGAGAAGATGCTTAAGTATTATAGAAAAATATGAGCTGGGGGTGTTTATGCACAGCTCAGTGCTTCTGTTTAGATCTACTGTACGATGATTAATCATTGCCTCTTAAGATGAGTAGATAGGATTTTTTTCAAACTCCATCTTAAAGGGAAAAGCTTACCCTAACTCATTTGCTTTAAGGTGCAGATAGGGATGCTGCTGGGATTACAACTCCCATCTTCCCTGACCCTTGGCCATGCTGCCTTGAGCCAATGGGAATTTCAGTCCACCAACATTTGGGGTGGGACAAGACACAGGCTCCCCATTCTGCAGCTGCTCAGAAGAGTTCACAACACAGGTCACTACAAGTGTTAAAAAAGTTCCCTGCACACAAAGCACATGTGTGAATGTGAGTGAGAGGGTGAATACACATACCTTTTGCAGACTGAGAACCTATGACTAAGTGCAGCTACACTTAGATTCAGTCATTGTACATAATAATCTTAAGAGTCTGACTACACCAAAGTGCTTTGGGTTTAGGAGATTCAAGGAGCAAGAAGCACAGTAGGTAACTGTGGCACTCACGGTTCTCCCCCCACCCTCCACTTAAAGATTAAAAGGGATACGTGTAGCTGCAGCCTGAGCACAAGGTTCCCTAACAGTACCTCTTTGTCTTGCCACCAGTACAGTTCAACACATGGAAACCTGTTTTTGTACTCAGATCAAGAACAATCCGGCACAAGAATAAAACTGCTAGACTCCTATAGACACTCAGAGGGGAAATTAGCTCTTATGTATCATTCTTGAGTATCTACCATCCATTACCAGGTGACTATTGCACAAATAGCTGGTTCTCTTTACCATGAAGGTCAAGGCTTGTTTTTAGTAACAGAAGCAAAGAATTTTATTTTAGTTTAACTTTCAATCCATATTTGAGTTCTTGTGCTAAACTTTGGAAAGGGGACACACACATTTTCTATGAGAACTGTGTTTTCTTCTAATTGGTTTTCATTTCCAAAACATTTTATCAAGCATGTAAGGTCTATGAAACATTTTGTAATTAAATGAAATGGGGAAATGATCGAAACAAATAAAGACCTAAGGTATCTAATTTGATTCAAAACTGATGTTAGAACCAGGTATTCCTCACAGTAGATATTCCAGTAGGCTGTTACTTCATGGATATTTACAAATGCCTCACATTAAACATTATCTACATAAGCCTTAAAGCAGTGATGAAGAAAACACAACTGTCATAGATAGAATACTAAAGAATGTCCCCCCCAAGGATTTCAGGAACATGTTACTTGAAGTATTAAGACCACCTAAAACAAACATCAGAAGCAGGAAACTTGCTAGTGAGACAGCTGGATCTCTGGATGGCAAGGGAGTCAAAAGTGTGCTAAAGGAGAAAAAGGATATTGCAGAGAAGATGAAAAAATGATGTCCATCTGTCTTTCACTATGAAAGATATAGGGCACATCTCTGTGCCTGAATTTTCTCAGGGAGTCTGAGAACTGAGGCAATAGTGTTGACAAGAAGGCCTAGGCCTTACTGTATCTTGCCCCCAACATCAGCCTCAGCACCTGGTGTTGGGGGGCTGGGGAGAGGATACAAGGAGAATCTAGGAATTTACAGGCCAGCTAGCTTAACATCTGTTCTAGGAAAATTGGTGGAAAGCATGATTAAAGATAGAATTACCAAACATATAGAAGAACAAACCTTGCTGAAGAAACAGCATGGCTTCCGCAAAGATAAGTCCTGTCTGTCCAACCTTTCAGAGTCCTTTTAGAGAGTGAATGGAGATAGACAAGCACGTGAGTAGGGGCAGATCCAGCCAACGTTGTATACTTAAGACTTTCAAAAAGTTTTTGATAAAGTCCCTCACCAAATACTCCTGAGTAGCTTTGCAGTCATAGGATAAGAAGATAGTCCCTTATGGATCAATAATTGGTTAAAAAACAACAGGAAGTACAGAGTAAGAATAAATGGAGAGTTCTCATAATGGAGGGGTGTAAAAAGTGGGTTCCCCAAGGATCAGTACTGGGACCTGTGCTTTTCAACTTATTCATAAATGGGAAAGAGTTCTTGGGATCATGATGGATCACTTCATGAACATGCTGGTCTCACGTGTAACAGCTGTGAAAAAGGTAAAATCCATGTTTGGGATAATTGGAAAAGGGATTAAAGTAAAAATGCATTATACAAATCTGATACAAACATACTGGGAGTATTTTATCCAGTTCTGGTTGCTGCACCTCAAAAAGGATATTGTGTAGCTGGAAAAGATTCAGCAAAAGACAGCTACCTGATAATGGGACTAGAGAAAGTCCCCTTTGAGTAAAGATTAAAACATATGTGGCTTTTTAATTTTTTTTCCCAAAGGAGGGGGACATCATAGATAAAATTAGGCATGGTGCTAAGAAAGCAGAAAAAAAATCTCCCTCTCCAACACTAGAACACAAGACCATCCAGTGAAGATGAATGTTGGAAGAATCAGGTCAGACAAAAAGAAATACTTATATATAAACTGAAATTTGCTACCACAAGACATAGTAACGGCCACCAACTTGGATGGCTGTAAAGGCATTTAAGCTAATTCACAGACAATAAGACTATCAATGGCTACTAGCCACGTTGGCTGTGTACTTCCTCTATTATCAGAGATGGTATGCCTCTGAATACCAGTTGCTGGGGAGCACAAGTGGGAAAAATGCTGTTGCACTCTTTTGTTGCTTGTGGGCTTCCCAGAGACACCCAATTAGACTATTGTGAAAACAAGACATTGGTCCAAATGGGCCTTTGGTCTGAACCAACAGAGCTGCTCTTGTGTTCGTACAGAACAAAATTAAGTGTGTAGACAGCTTACATTTTGATCATGGTACCAGAACGGCATCCACTACAACGTTGTTTACCATTGCATTGTTACTCTGCTATCCCCCAAAGAAGCAGCTGACATATCCCTTTGTGACAAAGTCACAGCAGCCTCTGCTTTAGGACCTACCACACCTGTGAAGTCAGTCCTTTCCTTAAATAAACTGAATAGTCATCTTCAGAAATTAATTTTAATATGTAAAGAACAAATCATTTTAATATGGCAAAAGTGACTTGAAAAATCCAACCTGAGATGAATAAGCAACTTCAGCAAAGACTACTGCTTCTGTGTGCTGCTGAAAACCCATCGTGCCCATTCTAGCAATGCTCTTGAGATCCTGTAAATAAAAAAAACAGAAAACGATGTGAAAATAGGTCCACAGGGTGGTGGAAAAGCAGGTCATTTTTGCCTGCTGTCACATGCATGCAAAAGAAGAATAAGTCATTTGCAAAATCTTATGGAAGGCAGTAGTCAGGGAAGGATTTCTTCAACTTCTGCCTTTCTCTGGTTGCTGCTCTCCAACAGCAGCAGGTACAGTCCCTTTGGATTCTAGACAGAGCAACCCTTCTGTCTCCCCCAACCCACTTCAAGTTCTACTAGCTTGGAAAGACACTAACCTTGTAGAGCGCACTTGGGAGCAGAGTTCAGATGTTGGTGGAGGATATGTAATATGAAAAGGGGCTCCTGCCACACACTCCTGAAGGAAGGGAGAGAGACTTCTGAGTTTGAAGTCAGGTTTTGTACCTTGTTCTGTCTTTTCACGTTTACAGTCTAGCTCTTCCCCAAATTGCCCTCCCCAGGGAGGATGGGAAGAAGATAAAGGAAGGTGAGAGATGAGGACTGTAAGCCAAAGGGGCACCTCAGCTTGTGAGGAAAAGAGTCATTCATGTTGCACTGAGTGAACATAAAACTCCTTTGTTCTGTCTGTTGGCAGAATCAAACACACCTGCAAAACTGGGGGGAGAGGGCACAAAACAGAGACCTGGCTTTCCCAAGTAAGTGTTAAGAGAGCCCCTCTTCTCATTATAACCCTGGCCATAAAGCACAGCTTCAAAGAGTTTTACCATCATTGTTGTTCACTCAGATCACAGACTTACCCGCTGCTGCACTCCAAGCTGTTCTTCTGGTCTTCTAAGGATGACTACTGTGGCTCCCTGCTCCTTCCCTTTTTTGCCTTGGGCCGATACCAGATGTTGTTGGACTTGCAGCTCCTCGATCCGGCTTTTTTTGGGCTTACTCATAGCTACCTTTTCTAGCTTACTGGATTCTAGAAAGGCCACAGCAGAATGCTGCCCTAGAGCTTTCAAACTGGTACACCCAGGATCAGAAAAAGTCTCCTCCTCATCTGGAACCTTCTGTTTCCTTTTAGCTGAAACACATTTCATGTCTTTATCCAGGAATTTCTCCCCAGCTTCTCTCACAACCACCTTATCCCTCTGCAAATGGGCCAGATGGTCTTCCTCCATATTCACCTCCATATTTTCAGACAAGGGCCCAAGAGAGGGGTCTCTTCTAACTGGAGGATAGACAGGAGAGAGAAGGCACATACTAGTTTGGGAATGTGAATTCCTCAGTGGCTGGCCACAGGAAATGGTTTCATCAGTATCTGGATTTTTGCTGACATGATGTGCAGTGTTCAATGCAACAGTGCTGGATTCCCGATTCACAGATTTCTTGAGAGATGTATTGTTGTGCAAAGAAAGCAGTGATGAGGAAACCATCTCTATTGGCTCACCCTGGCCAGAACTACAGTGAGACATATGAGCATGAGGCTCCAGCAAATCTGGAGTGCAGCTGTTGGAGCATGGAATCTCTTCTTCCTCAGCTGTATGAGCCAAGAACACATGCTGTGGGGGGGGAAAGCTGTGTGGTGTACTGGATGTGCCTGCCAAAGCAAAAAACCAAAACCACATAACTACTGTTAAGGTACACAAGAAAGCAAGGCAAACAGCAGTACCTGAAGCAGGCTACTCTGAACCACAAGAAACAAAGTCTGATCCATATAAAAGATTCACTGCTATCTGCAAAGATAACTAATAAGGTGGGTAATTTTGCCGTTTTCCCTCAAGGGGCAGTGGTTTGGCACGTGAACTTCATTCATAAAGAGATTTTTACTGACAAGGTGCTAATGTGTGCTCCAAATAGGACTTGACAAAAGGACAACTATTATATAATTTGTTAGCTCCACTTTAGGTAGATTTTAGGTATCTAGTCAGTAACCAATTTTGCAATTGTTTTCGTAACACTGACATCCTGTTTAAGCTAAGGGCCAAAATAAATGTGATGAGAGTTAGAGAGAGTGTGAGAGAGAGTGTGAGAGAGAGTGTGAGTGAGTGAGTGAGTGAGAGAGAGAGAGAGAGAGAGAGAGAGAGAGAGAGTGAGAGAGAGTGTGAGAGAGAGAGAGAGAGTATTTAGAGGGCTCAAATTCTGATGGAGTAACAGCATTGGGGGGGGGTAACCATTCCCTGCCTATGCCATTTTCTCAATCAAAAGGCCCCCTTCCCAGTTGCTATTAGCCCCGCTGGACAAAAAAAGATATAATCACGAGGCTAATAGCAGCTTTAAAGAGGGATGAAATGAATCAGAATAACTTTTAGCAACCTGTAAAATCCTATCACAGTGTTTCTTTAATAAATCAAAACATTATTAAAAAGTTATCTTTTCATATCATTTGTATTTGATATCTTCAATAACATTCTGACTTTCCTTTATGTTGAAAATTCCAATCAGTTCTAATGAGCAAGGGCAAAAGAAATATCCCCTGGTGCAAATACCTAGCCCACTGAGAAAAACACCACATCTGTCCACAGGCAGTAGGATAACACCACCAATACTCACCACTGGAAGTGGACAAAGTCATTCCTGGAAATATGTCCCAAGGGTTTTCTAAGGAACCATCCAGACTTTCAGATTCCGCTGCCAAAATCAATAGTGTAATCAATTGTGTCTCTGCCAACAGGCCTCAGACAGGTGCAGAGACCATGAGGTCAGGATAAGGAAATGGGGAGCAGCACTAGACATTCAAACAATGCAAAAGATTCTAGGAAACCTTGCTTCCAAAAAGACAACCAGTGTAGCCAAAATAAGACAAAACTACCCAACTGTGTTAAGGTAAACCATGGATCTGCCCTCAAAATGAGTTCAAGAACTTTCAAATAAGATCACTCAAAATTTGATCTTGCAAGGAGCAGGTTTCTGGATAAGCTTTTATCAAGTGGAAAAACGAGCAGCATTAGGTTCTGAAGTTACACCTACTAATCGTTATATAATTGCTTTGAACCATAAGCATAGCATTGTTGCTTGGATGTGTTTGATATCCCACCTCCACATCCTCTCAAGACTCTCTCAGCCATTTTTCTCCCTGTCAAATAATACCGATTAACAAATGTCATGCTATTCTGGAGAACTGCACAAATGTGGTTCTCGATGTGCTCATTGCAACCCCCAGATGTATCTGATCTACAGTAAACAGGTACAAAGCATGAAAATTAACATATTACAGAACATTTAGCTCAAGCACAGCTATCTGGACTCCTCAACAGTAATGTAGTGGCAAATTCAGACGTGCAGGGTCCCTTCATGATAGTCCCAGCCACACACCCTCCCCTTTTCTTTCTTTTGCTGCTGGATTGAGAATGAGATCCTTGTTAATGCCTTTCCCTACAACAATAGATACCCATAGCAGGCAATCACCATGAAAGGGGATAGTGTTAGCTACTAAAAAGAGTCTTCTCAGTGGCTGACTTGCCTCCTTTCACTCTGATTGACTCCAGTCAGCAGGAATGGACAAGGAAACAAGTTAGAAGACCCTTCTCAGTGGCTAACATATTCCCCTTTCATGCTGATTGGCTTGGAGGACACTGGAGTCATAGGGACCCTGCTTCCAAAAAAGTAAAGGGTCTAAGTCCCCTTGAGACCCTGGATGACTACACCCCTGCTCCTCAATAGATATATTAAAGAAGCACAAGCAGGTGAACTTCACATTTGCCAGGTCAACTTTGTATCTGAGCCAGGGACACTTGCTGTAGCCTTTCAAAGTCTCAGCAGACTGATTAGTTCAACCTCTGGTCAGTTCAGTCTCTAGTAAGATTGGTGCAAAATGCTGTTGCAGCTACACAGCATAGGCTTATATCAAGGATAGGGAACCTCAGGCCTGGGAGCTAAATGCAGCCCTCCAAACCCCTCTACCTGGCTCTTGGGACTCTCTCCAGGCCACACCCCTCACTGGCCCTGCTCCACACCCTCCAGTTCTTTTGCCTGGCTGAAATGGGTCCTTGAACAGTAATACTGCCTCTTGCATGCCTGGATGGAAACATGTAGAAACCTCTGACTTTTGCGTGGCTGGACTACAGCCTACTGTGCAGAGATAAGAGTGGTATCCATTGCCCCACCCACCAGTGGCATGTGGCCCCCAGAAGACTGTCCACTAGGGAATGTGGCTTTCAGGCTGACATTCCCACTCCTGAATTAAATAGTTGGGCACTGTATGAAGTTCCACTTCTTATTACTATTATAGAGATCCTGCTCAGCAGACGTTTTTGCTAGAGACAAGCAGCCATTATCTAGAAGGCTATTAATTCCATTTGAATAGTCTTCTAGACTTCAAGAGACCACTTGTGGACCAAGGTGTCTTCTAGATAATGCTCTCTCAACACCACAACTGTGCCAATAAAAAAGCCAGACATGGCTTTGCCTGCTAGGCCACAAAAGATAAGTACTTCTACTCACCACTGAAAAAAGATATAGTACTGCGATCATCATCTTGAGCACTTTCAGGAACAGATCGAGAAAGCCCTGTAAGATGAAGTCTGATTTTCAGCACCCGCTCATCAAAGAGAAATGTGCTAGAACTAGCTAGCCCAATAACCCACTCTTTGCCCGAAAATCCCAGGACAGAGAATACATATATACTAAATCATCACAAAACTAAACACAATACATACACACCATCAGTAAAAGTCTGTAATCACCACAAAAAGCACAAGAACCAAACCAAAATGCAGTGACAGCAAGCAAAAGCACTCTTTCATCTCTAATGCACTTTGCCCTTCCCCTAAGGCTTGGACAAAGAGACTGTCAAAGAGTAGCTAGCATTTCTCTTATCTCTGATCTTAGCACTGTGGGACCACAGCACTGAAACTGATAAGCCTCTACCTGGTCTGTAAAAGGAAACAAGCAGAAAAAAAGCAGCAATCATAAAAAGCTTAAGAAGATCCTGCTGAGTTAGCCCAATAACCCATCTAGTCCAGCATCCTGTTCTCACAGTGGCCAACTAGATGCCTATGGGAAGCCTGCAAGCAGGACCTGAGTGCAAGAGCACTCTCCCCTCATGCAGCTTCCAGCATCTGGTATGCCTCTTTAAAAAGCAGAGGCTTATCTCTGAATTTAGCACTGTGGGATTACAGCACTAAACTCAGAGATAAGCTTCTGCCTGCTCTTGTGATTTGAACTTTGAATCACCTGATCTCATAAGATGCCAAGTGACTGGTGGCCCATCCACCTGACAAAATGGCTTGTGAATGAGGGGCCAGGTCTAATGCCCCATCCCTGACAAGAGGACCACTCCAGTTAGAAGCAGCCATTGCCTCAGTATATAATTATCATTTTAATGGCAGCAAGATGATAGGATCCACAGGATTCTGCACAAAAACCCAGCAGGGGAGTGAGCAGGGAGACAATGAAAGTAGCCAAACTATGCATTCCCCCTTCTATATAAGCCTAGGTAGCCAAAGAATTATCTGACAACAAAAGCTCAACCTCAGAGTCTCGAATACACTTGGGCTTTGCCCTTCCTTACGGATTGCCATTATAAGGATGGTATTTAGCTATGAAGCTATAAGGAGCTTGGATGCTCTGTAATAAAAAGCATTGCCTCATAATAAAGTACTTTAGCAAATCCATCTTTATTCATGAGCTAGAGCAAGAATGGGGAATATGTGGCTCTCCAGATGGTGAACTAAAATTCTCATAATCTCTAGCTATTGGTCATGTTGCCTGATGCTTATAGAGTTCAGGTCCAACAACATCTCGAAGGCCACATTTTCCCCATCCTTAACAAGAGTAATCTTTCACCCAGTAGCAGCTTTGGTACTCACTTTGTGGATACGACTTGCAAAGTAACGCTTCATTTTCTGCACTGATCACCAATAGCTTGGCTGGGATTGTAAAGGTATCCTGATGCATCTGAAATCAAAATGTTAATCCACGCTTGCTTCCATATATAGCACATTAGATTCATGTACACCCAGTCAATGCTTAACAGGGCCAGAGCTCTTTCCCACATTCCCACAGTCCAATAAATTAAAGAAAAACAGACCTTGACAAGAAATCTGAGCCAATTACTGGCAGCATGGAAACTCTACCAGATTCACTGTTTTGAGAAACAGATACAGCATCCACCATTTTCAGGGATAAAGGCTTTATCAGTTTTTATCTGCATTTATGTTCCTTATTCTTCCATCATCTATTTGTTCACTCAACCATCTCACCCACACACCCTGCTCATGATTTTCCCTTGAGATGTCACAGCCAGATCAGAGAACAGACCTTATCATGCTTGCGTTCCACCTGCCATTTGGTGTCAGGATATACAGCCAACTGCTCAGAATCCAACAGCTTGCTGGGGTTTGATAAAGTGAGACAGTCCTTGGCATTTTGTTTCAAAGTGCTGAGTCGATCCTGCTTTATCTCTCTCAGTACATCAGAAACAGATGATGGCTCTTAACAGGAAAAGGAAAAGCACACAGTAAATAGGGTGTTATCTTAGAAACAAGAGTCCTGTAACATTTCACACTGGGGCTAAATGAATATGAAAAAGATGCCATCAACACTTGACTAATTAGAAAAGCCAGAAATATGGTTGCATCAGGCTTTTGTAACTGCACTGATATAAGATAAACTTCTTTTGGAAATAACAAGGAGGAAAAGTTCTGCTGTAAGCATAACAGACAAATCAAGAAGTAATCTTGCTATAAACAAGTTGAATGCAAAATGTCTGTCCTCTGCTGTAAGTGGTCCAGATGCACTTCTTTACCCTAGCCAGTACAGCAAAGGTATTTTGCTTTGTGGGAGCCATCTCTTTTGTTGAATGTATACTGTTTTGGCTGGAATGGTTTTAATTGTTACTGTTACATCTGTTTTTATAATTATATATTATGTTGTTGTAACCTGCCCATGGGACCTGATGGTGAAGGGCAGGGAAGTAAATGTTATTTATAAATAAATAAATAAATCAAAGGAACACAGAACTATGCAATGGAGAGGAAAAACACCTTCATAAGCACCAATCAATTATCCGTTAAAGTAGCAAGGGCCAGAAAAAAACACTTGCTGCATGATGCGAGCATGACATGGAGACTTAATTCATTTTATACCAGTCACCTTCTATTAACTGCCACTAGTATTTCACATAAAAACATCCAGTGGTTACTACACTATACCTGAGCTGGACCAGGGCTGCAGGGCAAAGCTTTTCCTGAAATATGCAAACAAAAAAGAACCTAGCGTTAATCATAGCAATGAGCTTTCAAAATGTTCAAACCTCCTCTCTTTTACATTTGAATCACTGGAGCGTTCCTACACACTCCCAAGTTTTGCTTTATCCTATTTTATTTTATCTCAGTCTGATCCCACCGCAAGGAAGATTTTTAGGACATTCCTGTCCCAGAATACTTATTAGGCCATCCTAGAAATGGCTAGTGCAGTAAATACCTCATTCTGAGTAGTGTCCTTGACTCTACTTCTGGACTGATTACAAGGAAGCAAGTACCTCAATTGAAAGTCTACTATCTTCCTTATGATGTTCCTTACAAATATCTGAAACTTGTTCTGAAAAACTTGCCACTTGAAGTAACAGAAAGAAAAAAACTATACGCATGTTGTGGGCAATTATAGCTCTATAGTAAAGTCTCTACCATCATCCAGTAAAACGTTATTGTCTGTAAACAGAGTTAAACATAAATATCTCTCACTTTTATTACTTTACCCTTCCTCCAAGGAGTTCAGAGTGATATCCATGAGGATTATGCCATGTTATCTTCACTACAGTGCTGTGACATACATTTGCATGAGATGTTCGACCTATTCAGGTGTTCTTTTGAAGTAGGGGGCAACAGGGCTGTGTGTGCTGGCTCCATCCCCATTATTTCTGTCCCTCCTGGTTGGAGCTGCTCCTTTTTAGCACAGGTCATGGCTGGCCTGATGCCTTTGTTTCAGTTGGCAGTCTCTCACTGTTCTGCAGACGATAGCTAATAAGATGACACCGCTGCTATCCAAACCTAATTAAATAGATTCTGGGACCCAAGTGGAGTATTATATCAATGAAAACACCTTCAAGGAGCATCTCAAACTTTTCTTCATCACAAAACAGAGATCCAGCTTGTGTGTGCAACTGTTCAACTTTTCACTAAAGCTTCTGAGTTGCTTCCTGTACATCATGCGGGTCTTGATGGACAATCCTCAAGAAGACAAGGAGAGCTGCCCCAAACTGAATCACTACTTGTAACAGCCACATCAACTTGACTGGACCTCAGTTATCTGGGTGAACAGGCCTTTATCCCTCTGGGTACTGCAGATGCAGAATATGCAAAACGGTCCCTTTGTAACTCCCTGCCTGCCCAAAGGTAACAAGCAAAGGGATGGTATGAAGACTGATGTTAACCTCATACCTGGTCTCACTGTGAATTCTTAGATCAGGTGTGTGGAGCCTTTGGACCTCCAGATTTTGCTGAAGTACAACTCCCATAATCCCTGCTTATTGCCCATGCTTGCTAAGGCTGATGTGAGTTGTGGTCTGGCAACATCTGGAGGGCTAAGGGTTCCCCACAGATACACTAAAAACCATTGTGCCAGTTTGTTTTGACTTCTTGTAATGAGTCTAAGACTACTTGCAAATCTACAGGGCTGGAGTTCAGAGAAGACTAACAAATTGCTAAGGGCAGTCTCAGAGGTTTATGGGAAAGATGGTGGTAAGTTGATGCACAATATGCATGTTATGTGAAAGAAACTTACTTTTGAATTCATAAAGGTGCCCAGGATGAACTGAGAGCTCATGGACCAAAGAGGTGTTTGGCCTGCTCTGGTTGGACTTTTCCTCCCCATTTTCACATGGCCTCGTACCATCAATTGCCTGCTGTTGTTTTGTTATAGGTTTTAAAAAATATAATTTAGTGTTACTTGTAAGTTTCCCTGAAAGGATCTTTTCCTGAAAGTCAGGATGTAAATAACTGTAATAAATAAATAAGTAATATAGAGATCAAAATAGTTTGGCAGCTCAATTACACCACATTACTTAGGGAGCAGTAAGAAATGCATTAGCAAAGTTGTGGACACATTTGGAACCAAGGGCTGTCCACCTCATCAGTGGAGAACCAGCAATGTATTCTGATTTGCCAAGGCTGGTATTTGATATGAAGATACTGGCTGACATTTGTATATTCTTGAGAAGAAAGGTTCTGTATAATACAACAGATGGTTTGTAAAGTTAAGCCCTCCATCTTGAATCAGGTGTTGAAATGTATATAATGAGCATGGGATTTTTGAGCTCTGAACGCTCTCAAAAGCTTACTGATACAGATATGTGCAGTATAGAACCTGGAATATATATGTGGTAAGCCACATACAATATATCAATTGCTAACTTTAAGGTAACACACATATCAAGCATGAACAACTGTTGGGCCATGTACTTACTGCCACAATTCCTTTATCTTCTCCAGCACTGATGGCTCTCGATTACTATAAAAAGATGACACCTTAATATCCCCAGCTTTTCATCACAGTCAAAAGTCAGACAGCATACAGTTGCTACACAGAGTGAACTAGTACTTCATCAGTGAAACTTTTTAAAACAGAAGAACAAACAAATTAAGGAAGAGATCCAGAAATCTGACTGATCATCATAAGGTAGAGAATATTCTCAGTTTCTGAATACAGGTATAGTAGATCCCAAAGCCATCACATTCTGCAGAATCTTTTTTTTTTTTCATTAAAAAAAATCACAACCAATTTGCAGATTGAGCAAAATTGAAATCCTGTAAACAATTTCCCATAACAACTGAAAATGGAGCTATTGGAGGATTGGAATTCTGCACTCAATATGGTTCCTTTCCTCTCCCCTGAGCGAACAATGTACAAATTTCTCTTTGAATGTATCTTTCATACATAAAAAACACCTTATCACTGAAGGGGAAGTATCAGCAACGGTTTACACCTGGTGTCCCCAATGAGGTGCCTGTAGATGAAATGTCACCCATGAAAATCTCCCCCG
Source organism: Rhineura floridana (assembly GCF_030035675.1). Taxonomy (NCBI): domain Eukaryota; kingdom Metazoa; phylum Chordata; class Lepidosauria; order Squamata; family Rhineuridae; genus Rhineura; species Rhineura floridana. The sequence continues at coordinate 21,540,961 of NC_084492.1, read as the reverse complement.
GTGCATTTGAAGCCTCTGCATTCCTACCTCCCCAACACTGCCTCGTTCACCAAAACGTAAGCCTTCCGACCCCCCTTTAAAATGGGAAGGGAGCAATCCCAGCATGAAAACTACGGAGTGTTGCTCCTTCCCTGTTTCAACTCTTTCATTTTTCAAGCTGAGATCAGCATGAAGCAGAAAGCAGAGCAACCAGGAAGGAGGGAAACTACTTTGAAGCAAAGAAAATGGTACGATTGCAGGGAGAAGGGGGGGGGACCCTATGAAGAGAGAAAGAAAAGCACAGAGTATAAGTATTTCTTTTTTCTTCTTTCTCAAGTCTTGGGGTTTGTTTTTGTTCCCTTTGCATCCTGGCCTGCCTCCCTCCCAGTACCAAAGAAACACCCACCCACACAGAGGATGACCAAGCAGGTCACTCTCAACAATCTATGATTGGACATGCCTCCCATGGCAGCCATTTTGTATGACTGGCCAAGCCTCCCACAGTAACAATTTTCTGGTGGCACCCTCAGCACTGAACAGCTTCTGTATTGATTGAAAGACTCTGGAAGCTAGTTTTTGACCAGAGGCGGGGGTGGGATTTTTTAAAGAAATGCCTCTCTCAAACAAAACAAATATAGCTGGTAGCCCCCAAAAAATCAACAGTAACAGTGGAGAAATACCTTTGTTAAGACAAACCAAAAATCACAAAGTAGCAACTTTCTCAAAACTACTGGCCATCTCCAGGACGCACTGCCTCTCCTTTGATTAGTGCTCTTTGCAAATCCCTTTCTTTGGCAGTTGAAACAAAGCTTTACCACTGTACTAAAAAAGGTAAGGGCCTAACACATGACCCATGGTGCTAATGGGAACTTTTTCCCAAATGTAAATTGCCATTCATTCATTCATTCATTCTCCTCTCTCTCTTTCTTTCTCTCTCTCTCTCTCACACACACACAGGCATTTAATTTTTAAAAAGCCACAATATGATTTGCTCATCACCTCATTCATATCACAGTTAATCAGGCCCACACAAAAGCAGAGTGTTAGGGAAAGACTAAAAATAATATAGAATTCACTCTGCCCAATTTCATTTTCCTAGCTTAACTGAAATGTGATGCACATTCATACAGACTCATTTCAAAGTTCTCTGGGCAACCCTTCCGCATGTGCGTGTGCACACACCAAGCCCAGAACAAAGCTCAGGGAAATTATGAAGTCTCACCAGTCCTGCATTCTCATTTTCTGCCTCTTCATGGGCATCACACGGAAACAATCAAGCACGAGGTAAAATTGACAATCCTCCTATAAGTGAATGAAAGGCAGAATTAGGTATGTCGTGTCTGGATAAGGATTCAGTCCCAAATAAGACAACCAATGTTCCCCCACAACTTGGATCAAATTATTGCTTGAAAAATGATTATTATTATTTGGGGTGGGGGAGGAGAGAGAAAACAGACAGCAGGGCCCTTCATGAAATCCACAAGCCCCATTCTTGACTTGCCCTAATTTTAAACTTGCCCTCATCACCTTAAAAAAAAAACAGCCACAAAATAAAATACAAAACCAGCCACAAAATAAAATACAGAATGACAGAGATGTTGCGGGAGGGAGGAAAAGAGAACAGCCTTCAATCCATTAATCTTCATAAAATATGTAGGGAAGGGAATTAAACCGTTTGCAGTTACTACAAGGGGGAAATTACAAAACCCAAATACCTCCTTGCTCTCCCTGGTTAACACAGGCTTGCTTCAGTACAATGTAACAGTCCATGTAATCTGCTCAAGACCAACAGGGGCCTCCTTTATATACACTGTTAGCAAAACACCATCACCTCATATTGTCCACCTGGGACAAGAAAGGATCCTTCATATGTTAGCTTTGCCCCTCAGGTTCATAGGCTAAAGATGTAAGAACCTCAGGCTAGAAAAATTATTCACCCACCAAATGAGAATGAATTAGTTTCCTGAAATTAAGTGCATCTAGTAAATAATAAAATAACAATAATAAAAATTATTATTGTTGTTGTTGTTATTATTGACCACCCTTCCCCCTAAGGTCCCAGAGTGGGTTACAATAATTTAAAATGACACTGAAAACAGTTTAAAACAAATTACATTAACAAAAATAGGATGGGGCCTAAAAATATTCATCTCAAGGGTCAAAGGCCAAGGTCTTTCCTCTAACAAGTATCATTTAAGCTTTCAATAACCCAGTGAGTTAAGTTAGGCTGAGAGATAGCGACTCAGCCAGGTCCACCTTCAGGGCCAGAGAGATTGGAATCCTGGTTTTACTCATCCAAACCCATCGGCCCTACAACGGCTCCACTTTTCAAGGTATAAGAAAAACCTCACAAACCTGACACAAGAGAGTGCGCTTTTATAAGACTACTGTATATTGCTGTGTCATTTGAAATGAAGGTGAGGGGAGAAGCCGCCTCGCAGTGATATTTCCACCTTAAAAGACTCTCGGAGTTCGGACAAACTCCCCAGGTCAGAGAAAGCTTTGTGCCAAAAAGCCTTCTGTATGAGGAGTAGAGCCAACAGACTGAAGCGCCCAATGCTGGCTGTGATCCTAGCACAACGCCTGAGGAAAAAGTGAATTCTAATGCCACAAGTAACACACAACTCCCCCTGTGGAGGCAAGTTTTCCCGCCAATTTGTGTGGGGACATGCAGCCACACACGATTCTAAGCACCGCTTTCTTGGCCCGTCATCTAGCCTGAGGTCACGCCAAAGGCTTCCTCTTTTCCATCATAGGCCTGGTCCGAGGAAATAAAGGCCATTTCTATAAACAAAAGGAGGGGAAACTAGGCCTGCAATCCCATTCACTGCATTGTCACTGAATTAATCAGATGGGTTTTAGTCAATTTGATCACAATTAAATTTGAATAAATTGGGTCCAGTGCAAGTTTCTTGCTGAAAATACACCTACCCTGGTGTAGAAAATACACCTACCCTGGCTGTTAAACAGCACCTTTGGGGGCAAATAACAATGAAGGAGGGGTTAATTTTCAGCAGGAAATTGGTCCAAGGGACTTATGGGTAGTTTCTCTTCAAAATGAAAGTGACCATTTTTAAACACATGAACAACATGATGTGTAGTTTGACCCTAACAGAGTTAGCCATCAAAAAACGTAGGAACGCATTGCTGCTACTGGGTAATTGTAGGAAAAGGAAGCCATCTTCAGAAAGACAATGGCAAGAAGTTCGGGAACAACAGAAAAGTAGACAGGCCAAAGTAATTTGGTGGCAGAGGGAAGTGGAAGACATGTAATGGGAGTGAACAAACCCTACTTCACATTGCTCAAAATGATCCAACACAAGTGTGGGGAACCTCTGGCCTTATAAATGTTGCTGAACTACAACTCCCATCATCCCTGGCCATACATGTTGGGGCTGATGGGAGTTGTAGTTCAGCAACATCTAGAGGGGCAAAGACTCCCTGCTCCACCACATCATCTATGCTATACCATCTTAAACCAGAAAAATCCCTGATGCTTACAATGAAACTCAACATGGCTGTTAACAGTTAAACCAAAACCTTGAATGCTTGGTGTCACTGCTGTTACATCAGACTGTTAAAATGTTTCAAAACAAGCTGTGAAGACTGTGCTCTCAAATTTTCTGTTTCTTGCTGTCTCTTCTCCCTTCTATTCAAACGTTAGTCCTACTCAGAAGAGACCCAGTGAAGTTAATAGACAAGACTAACTTAGGTTCATTAATTTCAATGGGTCTACTCTGAGAAGGACTTGGGCCACATTCATGCCATACATTTATTCCACTATTGTTCTACTTTAAATAGACATGGCTTCCACCAAGGAATCCTTTTTTATTTATTTATTTTATTTATTTTTATGGCTTCCACCAAGGAATCCTGGGATGTATAGTTTGTGAAGGGTGCTGAGTGTTGTTATGAGAGCCCTATTCTCCTCACAGAGCTACAATTTTCCAGAGTGGTCCCAAACAGGGAACTCTAGAAATTGTAGTTCTACAAGCTACACTTCCCAAGATTCTCTGGTGGAAGACGTGACTGTTTAAAGTGGTATAATAGGGGAATAAATGTATGGTGTGAATGTAGCCTTAGTTGAATACAACCCTCTGTATACCAGTCTTCTCTGCAACATTCCATGCCATTTCCCACTGACAAATATTCCATGCCATCTGCTCCTGGAAAAGCACACACACACAAAAACCCTCCATGGCATCTAGTCTCCAGCCTCCCAGGACACCTCATGTTATCCATATGCCCCCTTTTGCAATAAATTAAAAAGGATATGTTAGCGTTCTGTAAGCAAACAGCTTGTAGGGAATGAACTGCATTTCAGTTATTTACTGTCAAATATTTTTTCTATGTAGCATAACACCTCACTCCCACTAATCAAAGCAATTAAAATGTGGCACACATTAGTAAAGTTGACCTGATACCAGAGAAAAGTGACCATTACTTCATAACCTGAAACAGTTACAGTTTGTAAAAATAGCGACATGGTCCTAATTAACCCTGCCTTTTCAAGAATATTACTTGTTTCACTTGTCCAATTTGGAATTTCTGCCATCTGGCATGTCTTCATACTATCTTCAAGTTTGTACGCTATCCACCCAGTTTGATTATTCTTTCCTTTAAGCTTTTATAGGGGGAAAAAGTCACCAAAGAAATGACATTGGCTTAAAAAAACCCCAAAACAAGCAGGTCCATTAGTTTCAATTGGTCCACTCTGAGTAAAGGTTAGTTGAATGCAACCCAGTATTTTCAGTTAAGCTGTTTGATTACAAATCTCAAGCATAGGGAAGATTAATGCAAAATTAACATCAATGGAAAAAATAGTTATGGGGGGGCGATTAAAACAGCTATCCCATATCAGATTTTGATAGCCAGAGAAGCAAATAAAGGGAATTAATTCAAATAAAGATGGCAAAATATGCTAGATATGAACATCTCTGAACAAATATTGAAAAATATATTCTTCAATAATTTACTATTATCACCTTGCATAAATATAAAATAAAATGTGTATAAGATGTTACTTATGCTGGTACTTAACTCTACTGCCTAGCACAAATTCGTCCAAATGACAGTAACATATGCTTGAAATGCAGGACAAGGGAAGCAGACTATACTATATGCATGTATGATGGACCTGTGAGAAAATCAGAAGTTTTGGGAGGAGGGGGAATTACTAATATTATACAAAATAAGACTGCATACATATGAAAATTATCATTAAGTCTGTTACGAATTCTTCTAGGGTATCTTAAAAATGATGAAGTATATCATTCTGGTAGTATATCATAATTTAGTGGGAAATCTGCTAACTGCAGAAAATTGTTAATACAGATAATTCCAAGTGAACAAGAATAGTTTAATAAAACATGGTACATGGCAAAGATGTCTAAGCTTACCAAGATGGTATGACGAATAGAAGGAAGACAGGAAAAAATAGTTTGAGTGAATTTGATTGTCCTTTACATGAAGCAGAAGTATAATTTGGAACTACTTAAAGCATTTTCACTACTGATATACACTTGAGCTGAAACTGAATTAATTATATTTGGATAGCTTATATGGAATGGATGTCTAAATAAAAATATTTTCTTTTTCATGTTTTTGTGACACTTAATTGTAAATATGTTAACAAGTATGCATGTTTATAATTAAAAAAAATAAAATTTAGAATGAAGAGATTGAAAGACAAGAGGATTTAAATCTATTGGTACATAAATGTATATTGTCAAATCCTTTTTAATTTTCTTTATTTTAAAGATATTGATTAAAGTTTGAGGCATACATCTGGTAAAAGAAAAAAAAAGTTAGCCCTATCCATCCTGGTGCCCTCTAGTTATTGGACTCCACTTCCGATCAGCCCAGTCCAGCCCGGAAATCCAAACTATATGGAATCACCAGGCCAGAGAAGGCTGATTTAATGACATACGTAACACATCATATTTTAATACAACAAAGCTGATTCAGATATGACCAATTATGTACATAATTCTTTCTCTACTCCAACCAATGCACCCTGTCTTGAGAACATCAATAAAACAGTTCAGGATATACTACATATAAGCACTTGATCATGGGCATTTAAAAACTAGGAGACAGAATATGCTTGGGTTCAAAGGATGTAGATGATTGGTTGATTTTTTCTTGCCTGGAAAATTCCATACTCGCTCCACATCAGCACATCATTATCTGCCCTTCTCTCAGTTCCTGTATATTCCAGTCAGCCAGACTGTTCAATCTCTTAGGCTATCCTGTAGACCCAACTTCCTATTACTTTTGTGGCATAATCCCACAAAAGGTAGCAGAGTTTCCTAAAACAAAAATCACTGAAGCACTTTACAAGCACATGAGTAAATTCATGTGGGCTTAACGTGGAGAGGGAGCATGCACACAAGCCCTGCCTTCAATGTCCCTGTGCATACTGGCTGCTTTCCAGACACACTGAGTGCAAAGATCTGAAAGGGAATTCCATGTCCAGTTGTATGCAGATGGAACCTTTCTTCTGGTCAAGAACTCAGTGTAATCAAGGTTCCCAGTCAAAGGGAAGATTCTACCTACAATCATTTATTTCCAATTTTTAGAAAGTCAGTCTCGTATAATGGTTAGAGTGTTAAATTATGACCTGGGAGATCAAGATTTGAATCCACACTCAGCCATGAAGCTCACAGGGTGACCTTGGGCCAGTCACTATCTCTCAGCCTAATCTACCTCACAGTGTTGTTGTGAGGATGAAATGGGGAGGGGCAAACCACATATACCACTTTGAGTTCCTTGGAGGAAAGGTGGGATTTAAATGTGATAAATAATTAAGATGGAATTCTTGCTGCAGATGATCTGGAGAGGGAGGGAATGGGGCAGCATGCACAGAGGACATTGGAAATGGGACCAACACATGCACGGCAGGTTTACCCTACCCTGTTTGAACCATCACATATTATTATAAATGCACAAGAGGGCTGAAGACACATCACGGAGCAACTGAACACATGACAGCATTTGCTCTCACAAGCTGCATATAAAAATATTTGAATATTTGTGTGCCTTACCACTTTGGCTGCCTCTTTAAAACAAACCCTATAATTCTGCAGGACGATGAATTGGCCAACAATACTGGAAAAACCAGGTTGGGGTAGAGAGCTAAAAAAAAAAAGGAGGGAGGAAATGCATGGATGAAGAAAGCTTCAAATATACACAGAGGGTGGTCTTAAAGAAACGTGTACTGTCTCTCTTATACCCATGGCTAGTAGTTTGCCACATTGTCTGCAATTATATGCAAGTTTTGGAAGAATCCATCAGTTCCCTCAGAATATTAAAACTTTCAGTTTTCATTGTAAAAAAAAAATGCACACCCAAAACCAATATTACAGATGATAGCAAATGGTATTTGAGACTATCTTTATTTATTTTAAAACACTTGTATATCATCATTCCAAGATTCCAGGTGGTTTACATACAAATACAGTAGAATACTTATTTATTTATTGGATTTACATCCCGTCCTTCCTCCCAGTAGGAGCCCAGGGCGGCATAATGTAACAATGCAAGTAACATTTGCAAAAGGCTCCAGCTTGTGCTTGTTTGCTCTTTATGATACCAATTATGGAGTGCTCACTTTTCTTTAGCTGTGTACGCATATTGCTCATCACTTATCCATATACCTTTCTTCCTCCTGTTACATTGTTCTGGGGTTTGTGAGGAAGAAGAGATATTCCAACTTCTACAAAAGCTCATGTAGGGAGTGCAGAAGTTTGCCAGTTGGGTGTGTATATGAAAATATGCACATACTGATTTGCAAAACTTATTCTAAGTGCAGAACTGAGGTTGTCTCCAAGCGAATAGGATAATTACTTAGGCAGTGCCTAAACTATTTGCTCTTCCACGCTACAGGTGTTTGTAAATAGTAACTAACAACTGGTTATCTGCCATGGGCCCTCTTGTGTGTTTTAAAATGCTAAAAATGTCCAAGGTTAAGGGGAAAAGGGCACAAATGTAGTTCTTGTGACTGATTAGCACATTCTGATACAGAATCTAAGATTTTGTAATGCAGAATTTTAGATTTATTGGCACAGAATATTACATGGCTTGATAACACAATAATTATAGCTACTGTGCTGACCTCTGCACATGCACAGTAATATAAATGATAATCACAAAGAACCAAAAAGATGTTTCTTTAACCAAAGCAAAAGGGCCATTATGTAGCTCTGTAGAGCAAAACTGGGCAAGCCATCATTGCCTAAGGCCCCCAGAAAGTTACTGTGGCAGGACTCATGACAGTGTTAAATTCAGAGCTAGGTAAGTTAAGGAGTAGCTACTGAAGAGGACTGAAGATGATAGTTTTATGCCCTAAACCTCTGGTTTGTGAAGGCTATGATGGAATAAAGGAAAAAAGGAACATGTGCCGGTTCACACAGCAACCTTTTAGAATTCTTCAATTTATAAAAAAAAGAATCTTGCACCATACAATGAAAGAAGCTAGGCACTAGGGTCAGCCACATGCATGGTGCTTCAACCCTGGAAAGAGAAGCCATTGCTTTCTGTACAACAATGGATTAGCAATTTGCACTCCCTATTCTTATTTGAACTGGCAATGTATTGACGTGTACACAGAGAAGAGAAATGAGGCAGCATTATGACCAGCTCTCCTTGAGACTTGCATGTTGTAGTTGGCAGCTCCGTATAAAATAATTGTCTTCACGATTGATATGATTAAGACACCTTAATTCTTCTCCCCCAGGTCTCCCTTGTCTATTTTAATGCTCCGTTTAGGTTTGTTTGTTTGAATGTTATTTTAATTTGTATTGTTCAATAAAGAACTCTTCAGTTAAAAAAAGGTTGTACAATAGACCCTTAAAACACTTCTTTTTCAGAGGTCTCATTAAGAAAGAAACAAGGGTGGAGAGAAATTTGGAACCACAATTTTTCTTGTTACACTATCAAGTTCTCTACAATAGGCTGTTTATGCAAATTAATGACACCACAACCAACTCAGGACTCAAGTCCCCTCTCAGCCAGGAAGCTCACTAGGTGACTTTGGGCCATTCACTGTCTCTCAGCCTAACCTACCTCACGGAATTGTTGGGAGGATAAAATGGGGAGGGGGAGAATGATGTATACTACCTTGACCTCCTTGGAAGACAGGGGAAATATAATGCAATGAGTACATACACAGAGCCTAATATTTACCCTTTTGACATCTGAACAGCTTTGGTCGTAACATCCACTTGGATATAGTGATGCCCATCTGCGATACACAGAACAGCTGCTGGGTGCTGCTCATCGTGATGTAGAGCCCTTCCCTCGTTTAAAACCTAGTAGTGAAATTGGGAGAGAAGGATGGAAATAAGGTCAAGCATTTCCAATGCATGTCAAAAATGGGTACCAAATTAGTCCAGAGTCACTCTTTTTTTTTTAGGATGAGGAAAACATGGAAGCTCACAATGTTTGGAAGCCATAGTAGGGCAATACCTTTATCAGAGAGAGCCAGTGTGGTGTAGTGGTTAATGTGTTGGACTACGACCTGGGAGACCAGGGTTTGAATCCTCACATAGCCATGAAGCTCACTGTGTGACCTTGGGCCAGTCACTGCCTCTCAGCCTCATGAAAACCCTATTCATAGGGCGCCATAAGTCGGAATCAACTTGAAGGCAGTACATCTACCTTCATCGGGACCAACTAAAATGTCACTAAGTAATAAGCAAACTTTTGAGTTCTTCACAACTCTTCTTCATAGCATTTTTGGATGATGTTGTGGTGGTGACCAAGTCCAACTAGTGTAATCCTCACATACACATACCTTCCGATAAGAGTGAATGAACAGGCAGAGGTTGTGGTGGCTGCTCTTCCAAGTAACAGCACCCACCTTCCTATGTTTGCTTACTGCATTTGAACAGCCCCTCTGGTCCTAGTTCTTTCTGCAGAGCATTCAAGTCAGTTTTATGCCACCTTTTCAAATAAAAAATCTTCCAAGGCAGGGGTTTTTTTTTAGTTGTAATTATTAAATTTATATCCTGCCCTTCCTCCCAAATATTAAAATAATACATCAGCAAAAACAAAATAAAATAGCTCCCCTGCCTCCTGGGAACTCTCAAAGAACAATTTTAAATAACCAGTTCTGTAAAACTTTGTTCATTAAAAAAAGTAGCAGAATATCCCCACAGCTGAATAACACTGCCTATCTAAAAGCCATCTGAAGCAGTTTTGAGAGCTTTGCAGAAAGACTGGTGGACTTCCAGATGTCAACAGGTAAGGAATTCGAGGTGTGTTGGAGCCTTCAGGAACTGAGTTGGGCAAGTGAGTGATCAGTGAGTGATCACAGGAAGCAGCAGTCATCACTTGTCCAATCCTTGCTGTCAACTCCAAGAGAAAGCAGTGGTGCTTCTTGCTCAGGTTCTCTCACTGGATGGCATGATGTGAGAACTGGGCTCAGTCCTCAACACTGCACCATCCCGAAGGAGTGTGCAGGTAAGCAAATGAGAGGATGAGGTGGCTGCTTCTTCCCTGACCAGCCCTCTATGTTCCACCACCCCAGGGAGGGGGTGCAAGTAGAGATGATGTAGAATATTTGCAAAATCGGACTTTGTATCAAATTCCGGATAATCCCCATGTTCGTCTCATTGTCAAACAGGCTCCCACTCTTTGTGTGTGTTCGCGGCTATTAGCAACACCATAATTTTTTTTAAAAAACAAAGCAAGAATTACATAATTATTTGCGTAATAATTTTTATAACCTGCTGCTGTATACATTATATAAATATACAGTAGCATAAGGAATAACGGAGAAAATTATGTAATTGGGGGGGAAATAAAAAAGGGGGCAACCACAAATTGTGATAACTAGCTCAACACAATTTATAGCAAATAGGAACTGGCAGCCTATTTGACGATTTGAAAAACGGAATGGAATCAGATAGCGAACCCCATCCCTGGGTGCAAGTAGAGAAAGGGAAATTGAAAGCAGCTGCATCTAAGAATCATCATCCTCCCTGCTGTGGCACCTAGAGAGGGTAAGCAAGAGAAAGGTTTTAAGAGCAGCTTGCACGCTCACCTAACCCAGACAGCAGAGCTCAAAACAGGCAGTGTTGTGTGTGGGGTGGGTGATGAACATTGCTTCCTGGCTGATGAGACCCTCCCCTCCTCCCAACACACACACATACTTTCCCAATCTTTGCTGTAAGGCAGGTGAATGGAGGACAGACTGGAGTAGAGCTTCAAGATTGTAGTGAAGAGCATCTCCACTTCAAAATTTACCACTACATCATGGGGAGGGGGTCAGAACAGAGAAAAAATAAGGCTGAACAGGAAAGTCACACAGCTGCAGCTTGTAACAGTCTTAAGAAGGGGTGCAGAAAGCTTTATTCTGATTTAGCATAGTCTAATCTACAGTCAGTCAGCCTGCATAACTCTCCTGCACTCCATTACGACTGGGTTTTTTCCTTGCTTTTTAACAGACTCGGGGGGGGAGGGTCACCATGCTCAAATTTCCTATTTTGCTTAAAATTCAGCCTGAAGAACTTGAAAGCTTGCTCACTGACTTGTAACACTTTAGTTACTCCTCATAAAAATATTATCTCACTGTGGCTTTTGTATTTTATTCAAATGGACCAACAAGGCAACCTACAATTTTTGTTTTTGGGGGGAGGAACCTTGAATTTGGAGATGTTGCAGATAACATGCTCTTCCTTGGTTTCAGTAACACCTGGATTTGTCATGTCTTAAAGAGTACTTTATCACAGCCTCTAAGTATGAATAAAAACCCAAACATCCTATCTCTGGGTAAATTGCTTCATGCATGAACCAGCAATGAAAAAGACAGAAGAGACCAAAAGCTGCCTGTTTTGGTTCTCACCTGATTAAAGGAATCTCAACTGATAAGTGACATGGGTTTTAGCTAATAAATCAGTTGGACAATAATTTATATCTGCATAGGAGAAAAAGCAATAGTTGTAAGAGGGAAGGGAGAGAGGATGCCTACTTTGTTTTTGGAGGATAAATACTCCTGTTACAGAAAGCATCATCTTAGAAAGTCTTTTCTAAGATGATTTGTGCAGAGTTCAGTTTTTCACAAGTACTTGTGTTAAAGACAAACGAAAAGACAAGAGGGGAGGAATCTTGAATCTGCTTTCCCATTAAACAGGGGCACCATTTTAGTCGACCAAAGTATTTTAATCACTGATCAATCAACTTAAACATTACAGCCCTGCCTATAAGGCACATAGGCTGCAATCCTACACGCACTTATCTGGGAGTAAGCAACACTGAACACAGAAGGACCTACTTCTGAGTAAACATGCATGGAATTGCACTGACAAAAAAACAAGCCTCAAAGCAGAAATCCCCCTTGTGTTCTGAAAGGGGGGGTATCTCCCCTGCCTCATGAGCATTAGAAGCAGAATCAATTATGTTCACATTAGTAAGGTGCAAGAGTGTTGGACTAGGACCTAGGAGACTGGATAATCTTTGGCCAGTCACTCTCTTTCAGCCTAACCTACATCACAGGCTACTGAAAGGAGAAAAATGAGGGTGGAGAGGACAATGTACGTTTGCCCTAAGCTTCCTGGAGGAAGGGCAATATACAATTTTAATTTGGTTTTGTTTTAAAGAGCTCCCTATTCATCACTGCTCAGAAAGTCACATTATCACACCTTCAGGACATGACCAAGTTGGCCATCTTCTCCGGTTCCAGACTCGTCGTACTCCAGCAGAAGATTTACAATCCAAGGGTCCAAGTAGCAGGGCCTATTGCAATGTGTCTGGCTGTCTTCAGTGTCTAAACTGGAAAAAATAAAATCAGCATGCAATGGCATTTAATGACATGGAAAATGTGTTACATAAATAAATTAAATAAATAACATTATATGCCTATCACATGTGATGGTATTGTGGGATGGCAAAAAAAGGTTAATTAGTGAGATCTTCCAGACTACAATACCATTAAAACTCATAGTTCATTTACTGAATTCTATTAAGCACTGTGGTCTGACTGAAACCCAAGTTCTATACAAGCTTAGTTACTATGGCCAGAATTTTATATGCTACAACATGGAAGAGCAATTGTAGGCCAAGTGCAGTTTACCAGGAAATTATGGGAGTAGATGGATATTGTTAACCACATTATTGGGAAAATAAATTTAACAAATAAATAAATAAAAGAGAAAAATACAGGGAATGTCTCAGATACCAATGTTTGAGATAACAGGAGCCAATGTTACAATGACTATGTTTGCATGTCACACTGAGCCATGATTTATTTTAACCATGGTTTGTTCAGTAAACCACAAGTCATCTCACAGATGAGCAATTAAGCCATGGCTTGTTTCTTCAAAGGATGGTTTGTTTTCCAGTTGCTCTTGCCTCTGTAGCTTGGTGAGTGTCTCAGGCGTGGTGGCCCAACAAGTTATGATTATTTAAAGCTGTTGGATTTGAACAATAACACCAAAACAGTTAAAACAAGCCACAGTTTATAAGGCAAAAGCAAACCATAGCTTAACATCTTGGTTTGTTACTATAAAACAAACCATAACTAGTCTTCTGGGCTGGGTTCAGATGTTTAAACAAACCATACTGTGGCTAAGCATATCATGACATAGTATTACAGGGAAGGGTTGTAGCTCAGTGGTACATGTGCTTTGCATGCTGAAGGTTGCAAGTTCAATCCCATAAACATCTGCTTTTATTTATTTTTCTTCTTTGCAGTTTAACTTTCCAGCATCTATTTGTACAGTGGTTTACTTTCTAAAATTCTAATTTGAACATTCTTAAAAACAGAGAGAGAGAGAGAGAGAGAGAGAGAGAGAGAGAGAGAGAGAGAGAGAGAGAGAGAGAGAGAGAGAGAGAGAATGAATGTTAGGCCAGAAAGTAGCCCAAAAAAGTGAAAGAGCTGAAATGCAGCAAAAAAGGGTGTGTGTAGGGGCAGGGGTGTAGAGATAGACAGCCTGTATGTACACCTAGCATGCAATCTTAGCCCTGGTTGGCTGTATTTACAGGTAGCTATCATGATGATTCCTATTAGAATAACATGCTACTCTTGAGCCAATTTTGAAGAATGCTTCATTTGCATATCACCAGATTTAATATTTTAGGATAGCAAGCTGGGGGTGAGGATATAAAATGAGAGAATTTTCACAGCAGTTGAAAAAGTTTCATGCATAGTAACATTATTCAAGAAAATATTTCATATGTCCTCTCATGTCCCTGCAGCTACTCAGCCAATTCATATTTAACCATCTAAATGCATCTTATTAAACACTGGGAAACTTTCAGATTCAACAGTCTCACCTTTTCTTACATGCAATGGTTAGAAAGAAGAACATGTATGCATAGCCATAAGGAAATTCCCTTGGAAAGCAATTCTTGATTGGCATACAGAATGTTTAGCCTATTTTCCAAGCAACTATTCCGTTTTAACTACAATACTATCTTTACTTGATAAAAAAAATTAACAGACATATTCCAGAGTGGGTGTAACAGGTAAAAACAAAATCCAGCTTCTACATCACTGAAGCCCCAAAATCAGGTGTTTGGAGGAGGGAGTTGCGCAGTTTGTGTACATTTATCCAAATATACCTAATTTGCACAATTTAGTCGCACAAATCACACACTATTCATTTATTTTCAGATTTTTTGCCATAAATAATGACAGCTAGAAGCTTGCTTTATAAACATAAGATTCTCAGGATTCTGTATTAAAGTCCAGATTTAGGACAATATTGGAGTGCAGGAAGCAGCCCGAGAACAAACGATCAATCAGTGTCATGACTCTCTCTGTTCTGTTGAGATTCCCTGCTTACACTGTGGGATTAGGCAGGGGAAATGCATTCACCCCAGACCAGAATAAACAAAACTTGTACAGACATGCCCAAAGAGTCACAGGATGCTCACTGTTTTTATCATATTGGTGAAAAGCAGTCACCTAGAAATGTAGGAATACAGGGCTAGTTCTTATTTTTCCAGACCACAGCAGTACCGCCTATCTCATGGAAGTGGGTCATCCAACTTGAACACCATGAGCAGAACCTACAATTTTGAATGCCACTGCAAAGCCTCTTAAATGCGGCCTTCACAACCGGGGCAAAAAAGGCAGGTTCTGATGAAAGTTAACAAGTAGCAGCTACCACAGATAGAACACTTTCTCAGGCATAAGACAAATTCAGACTAAACTGATTGGGACAATATAGAAGCTCACTCCCTAGCGGGTGTTGGAAAGGACACAGAAACAATTATTACTTATTTCATTTACATAGCACAGCTTTAGCTGTGAGTTTTACACGTGCCCATTTTATGCCTGACAGGACTAGCTACATCATTTGGAAGTCCGACTGAGATAGAGGTACATGAAACTTGCAAGAAGTGCAACCCTACCCACACTTATACAGTATAGCAGCTAAGCCTCATTGCAGTCAACAGGGATTCACAACGTAATCCCAGCCATGCCTACTCTGAAGTGAGTCCTAATGAATTCAATGGAGCTTTCTCCCGTGTAATTTGCGCTGGGATTGCAGCCTCACTTTTGAATCCCAGTATACCTAGGTAGAATGGATTGGGCTGGAAGGGGTCCAAAGCAAAATATGCTGTCACTGCTTATGTACATCAACGAAAAGGCAAAAACTGAGCCCAGAGTGGTGAGGGTGAGCTTCAGAGAGGCTCAGAGATAGCATCCCAACAAAGGGTAGAACTCTGGTTAGGAGGTGGAAATTGCAAAGTGCTCAGTTTCACCACCACCACTTTATTCGGCGGTCTCTGCAGTTGTACCTGAGATCTGCAAACTTACCTCTCGGGCTGCAAGTTCCGCGGCGACCTCCTCTCCCGATTCATAATAGGGGCAACCACTAAAGCCCCACGTCAAACCGCCCTGTCCCCTTTCTCTGGATAGGAAGGAAGCCTCATTCCCGCGTCGTTATCCAGACTCCTCCTTCCTCCGACAGTTAAACACGACCCGATCTAGATGGACCGCTTGGAGGATGGGAGGAGGAGATGGGAAGCCACGGGCGGTACCTTCGCATCTAACCCTCTCCTCCCCTTTCCAGACTGCCAGCAGCCGCTGCGAGACAGGAAGAGGAAGCGACGTTGACGTCGTCTTTCCAAAGTAAACAGCCCGGCCTACTTAAGATGTCGGACTCCGAGGTGAGCAGGAGACACACACAAGATCCTCTGGTTGCCTGAAGCCGGGCAAAACAGACCTGACTCGAAACAACCCCTGCAATGCACACGCTTACTTGGAAGTCAATTCCGCGGAGCACGGACGTAGGGCTTGCTTCTGAGTAAACGTGCGGAAGCCACGCTTCCCTTTTAGCTCTTTTGAAACAGTGATGTAGTTAGGTGATTTTAGGCTCTGGGCTTTATTGTATTATGAGGGATGAGGGCGTTCTTTAGTTGGTAATGTGCACTACTGTTAATTACTCCAAAATGTGACAAAGCCAAGTTGGGGCCTCCCCTGCTCATTCTGCTGAGTGGGACTCTGTACTTTCTGCCCAATGGCACAACTGCTCACAAAACGTTGCTTAGGCTGTTCTCACGGCCTAGGCATCAGAACTTATAAGGTTGCTACCGGTACCGGCTTCTCCCAACCGACAGGACTCGTGTGTCTTTAAAAAGATGCATGATAGGCTGAAACTCACATAGTGAAGTTTTCCCCATCATTGCATGTCGATGTTGAATTTGTACCGGTTATGAAATTGCTAAACCCTTAAAGACTCTGTTGGAGTCCAACTCATGTCACAACTCATGTCAGTCTAAGCCAGCCCGGCCATTAGCCAAGAATATATTTATTTATTTAGACTATTTCTATACCGCTTAATATATAAAAAGATCTCTAAGCGGTGTACAGAACAGTAAAACAACTACAACAGGTATTAAGATTTAACAGAGGCAGTATTGATCACATCATAAGAAGCCACCAGGGACAAGAAGATAAAATTGGCTTGCCTTTCAACAGATCAATAGAGTGCAATGCCGCCCATAAGTAGCAGTCATTTGGAATGTTTAGGTGTATTGTCATACATGTAAAGGATTTCCTCTTAGGCGTACTCGTTGTTATGATGGAAAGATGAATCCAAGGCAGCTCTCTGTTTTGCATAGGAGGATGGTTTTCCTCTGTCCTTCGCAGCCAGGAACGGAAAGCAAATTTACCTCTCTCTTTTTTCTTTTTTAAAGGAGGGCTTATTGCTGAAGAGTTATTCCATGAAACGTAGGCTGGGTTGCTGGTGCCACACAATCCAGGCAAGTCAAGGTCAAGCACAGGGAATCAGTTGAGGTCCAAATACAATCCAGAATTCCAATCAAGAATGATAGGAATTTGAGTCCAACAACATCTGGAAGGCCACACATGTTCCCCACCCCTGCCTTAAAAAGGCACAGGGAAGGGAGAAAGCAGGAGGTGGCCCAATCCTAAACTCCTTCTGGCAAAATGTATTCTCCAGTTTTAAGGACCAGGTAGAAATAGCTACAGGAGGTAGACCCTTTGTGCATCCTGGGTATTTTTTTAAAAAAATATTTTTTATTATTTGTTTTTACACTTTAGCTGTTTGGGAGACACAGAATGCATTTATTTGCTTGCTTGCTTAATACATTTATTAAATGCCTAATAGCTTTTAAACAAAATATTAAAACAGAGTAAAATCACAAAACTACAACATATAACATGAAAGCAGCTTTTGAACAATTACAAAGGGGAACTAAAACTCTTATCAAGCAGCTCAATAAAACCTTTAAAACTCCAGAGAGTAAAAGGTTCATTAAAAGGCAGAGAATTTAAAAACCAGGAAATTTAAAAGCAGCAGATTCAAGAGCCTAGGAGAACAAAAAGGGTTTTGCTGACCACCAAAAGGACATTAAAGTAGGCATGAGACAGACTATATATATAGTATACAATATTAAACACTGACAAAATAAAATGTTACCAGCCCTTTAAGGATGATTGTACAACTCTGGTTAGGGTTGACAAGTTTCTAAAAGTTCTAGAACACGTCTGGGGAACCTGTGGCCCTTCAGATGTTGAATTGCAACTCCCATCATCCCTGATCAATTACCATGCTGGTTGGGGTTGATGGAAGCTGGAATCCGATAACATCTAAAGGGCCACAAGGTAGCCACCCCTGTTCAGGATAGCTGGATTACAGTGTAATCCTGAGGACATAGAAACATAACAATACTATTACTTATTTGGATAGTGCTGTCCAGTGCTAGTTTTAAAGCCCCTTAAATTTTCAGAGAGCAGGATTTGAAGGATTACCCCTTCCTACATACCTGAACATGGAGATCATCTTCTGAGACTTTGCTCCAAGTGCTCCCACCTATTGAGGTACAGTAGCTGAGTGTGAGAGAAAGGGCTTTTTTAATAGTGGCCCCTTAGCTATGGAATGTCCTCCCCAGAGAGGCCTGCCTAACATCTACTTCCTCTCCCTTTTTTCCATTTGTGTTGTTTCTTTTAGGTTTAAAGCCTGCTGGCAGGGACTGTCTCATTTGTCACGATCTTTTAAGGAGCAGCTGTGACTCTCTGCTGCCCCCCGCAGCCCAGTGGGGCTTTATGAAGGGATGGTGCCACCACCACACCCACAATTGTGTAGCACATGGTGCCCAACACAAAAAGAGGCAGGAGGTAGATCACTGCACCCACCTGGAACTGGTGCAGCGCTCAGGCCCAATTTGTGCCACTGCAATCATGTGCCAACAGCAGGGCCAGCTTGGGATCCACTGGATCTCAAGCTGGCTCAGCCTCGCCCCTGGAAAGCCGCATTGGCAGGTAGAAGAGAGAGCTCCATGCTAGCGAAGTGGTACTGGTGTCGCCCAGAGGTAGCAGCTGGTACAAGGCAGCTGGAGACTGGCAGGGCTGGCAGAGGGACACCTCCATCCAACACCCCCTCCACCAGCCTGGTGTAAAGGGTGGGTTGGATTGTTCTACAAGTATGCAGCTTCGTGAGCCTGAAGGGCAGGATAAAAATGTTTAAAAGAAATAATAATAATAAATGATAGTTTCCTATCTTTTCCACACCAGGCAACCCCTTTTATTTTCCCAAGTCTTCAAAATATTATGATTTTATACTGTTTTTTCTCTGTAGATTTGATTCCACTGCCCTCAGTTTAAACTGATTTGCTGCTGCACAGTTTCTTTTCCTCTGTTCTGTTTTAAAGTTGTTTTTTTATTTTATCAGGCTATTGTATTTCATTATTTTATTGTAATTTTGTTTGATTTAATCCTGGAGACTTTGGTGCTAGGGAAGCCTGTACATTTTATGTTATATATGTATACTGCACTTTTCCTGCATTAGCTAAGTGTAATCTTTACAACATCCCTGCAATGTAGGACAGCAGTATTCTCCCACCTTGAAGATTGGGGGTGGGGGTAACTAGGGCTGAGAGAGAATGGCTAGTGAACTCAAGCCAACGAGATAATGATAGAGGTTTAAGTCAAACCCAGGACTTTTTACTGTGGATAATAATCCTAAAATTAACAGGTGTATAATTGCACATAGGAACACTGGTAGATGGGGAAGCATTCTTTATGCAATATCACCACCTGTTGGATTTTGCAGGAAATGCAGATTGCCACATTAACAGGGCAATTCTATTCATATCAGAAGTTGGCTGTAGTATTTTAAGCTGCATTTCTATAATCTGGCCACAATCCATTCTTCATCAGTGCCCAGAGAGCCAGGTGCTTTGCAGAGGCACACACATATTTAAGCATGTTTTTAAGTAGGCACACAGCTACAAATGTCCTGTTCCCCCAGACATGCAGTCCTAGGAGCAGTGCATGTGCAGACGGGGGTGGAGTGGGGTGTCAACATATGCATGGCTCCTGGATGTGCATGGCTGGGGGGGCAGGACATGCGGGTGTTGTGTACATAACCTAACCCTGTCATGAGGTGGCCATTATAGATGTGAACTAAAGCATCAGGTCACAGCATGGAAGACAAAGGACCTCCACTCTTCCCCACAAGTATCGAGTGACACAAACATGCTGCTTCAATCATAGTGTTCAAAGGAATCTTGGAAGTAATCAAGTCCAATCCCCTACTCTCAAGGCAGGAGCTTCAGGATGCCACTATGTTGTCCCTGACAGATATCCATATAATGTATGTTTAAACATCTTCAGTGAAGAAGACTTCACCATTCCCAAGGCAGTCTGTTCCACTGTCAAACAGTTCCTCCCATTAGGAAGTTTTTCTGATGTTTACCTAAAACCTGCTTCCCCGCCGTTTCCACCCATTAAGTTCTAGTCTAGCATGGCTTTCCCAAACCTGGTGCTATCCAGATAATTTGGACTACAGCTCCTAATATCCATGACCATGGGCTGTGCTGGCTGGAGCTGATGAGAGCTGTAGCCTAAAACATCTGGAGGGCACCAGCTTGGAGAAGACTGCCCTGGGGCAACAAAGAACTTCTCCATCTTCTGCATGATACCCCTCTGGATATTTGGAGACCACTTTCATGCCTCCCTTTAACCTTCTCCAGGCTGAACATACCCAGCTGTTTCAACTTTCTCATAGGACAGGTGTGGGGAACCTTTGACCCTCCTGATGTTGCTGAACTACAGCTCACATCAGCCCTAGCAAGTATGGCCAATGACCAGGGGTAAAGGGAGCAATAGTTCAGCAACATCTGGAGGGCCAAAGGTCCCACACACCTGTCATAGGACTTTGATTCCTGACACCTCACCTTCCTGTCTTCCTCCTCTGGACATGTTCCAGTTTGTCAATGTCATCCTTAAAGTGTGGCTCCCAGTTTCTGGGTACAGCATTTGAGATGCCACCTGAGCAGTGCCAAATTAAACTGGCTGGAAACAGAAGCAATATCCACAGGCAAGAGCCTGGTCCGCTCAGTGTCTCATGGGGAGGACTGACAGGTCTTGGACAGTGGCTGCTCATGGAGGGTGAGCACGTTGACTAGACTGTCAGGCCACAGTGAAAGGCAGTGTGTGGGCGAAGGAGACAAGGAAGGGAGGAGGTACCTCACCTGGTCTAGCTTACCTTCTCTCACTCATGCAGTGTGGATGCAATACCAGCACAGTAGCTTCTAGCAACAGCGTGGTCCAGTGACATCATGTGCCCATGGCTTCAAGAAGTTATTTCACCTCCAAAAGGATGTTGCAGAGCTGGAAAAGGTTCAGAAAATGGCAACCAAAATGATCAAGGGGATGGAGCAACTCCACTCTGAGGAAAGGTTGCAACATTTGGGGCTTTTTAGTTTAGAGAGAAGGCAAGTAAGAGGAGACATGCTAGCAATGTATAAGATTATGCATGGTGTGGAG
The DNA here is from genome assembly GCF_030035675.1 of Rhineura floridana. NCBI lineage: Eukaryota > Metazoa > Chordata > Lepidosauria > Squamata > Rhineuridae > Rhineura > Rhineura floridana. The sequence continues at coordinate 21,519,735 of NC_084492.1, read as the reverse complement.
AGGTGGACAGAGAACATTTTTTTCTCCCCCCATCATAACTCTAGACCTTGGGGTCATCCAATGAAGCTGCGTGTTGGAAGTTTCAGGACAGACAAGAGAAAGTACTTCTTCACACAGCACACATAGTTAAACTATGGAATTCATTACCACAAGATGTAGTGAAGGCCACCAACTTGGATGCCTTTAAAAGAGGATTAGACAAATTGATGGAGGATAAGGCTATCAGTGACTTCTTCTGACAACGATGGCTATGTTCTCCCTCCCCTGTTGGAGGCAGTATACCTCTGAATACCAGTTGCTGGGGATCACAAGTGGGGAGAGTGAAAGCAGGAGAAGATCTGCTTGCATGCTTTTCATAGGCATCTGGTTGGCCACTGTAAGAACAGGATGTTGGGACTAGATGGGCCTTTGGCTGCTGAGAGAGAGAGAGAGAGAGAGAGAGAGAATGTATGTGTGTGTGTGTGTGTGTGTGTGAGAGAGAGAGAGAGAGTTGGTGCATCTAAAAATCTGCAGTTGTTTTAACTTGCTGCTGTTTTAAGGTTGAATATGATACGGTTTTGTTATGTATTTGACAGTTTGGGGAACCACTCTGGCATTTTCTAAATTAAGAGAGGTATACAAGTGGACCTAATGAATAAATAACATAACAGCAACCTGGTGGTGCAGCTGGTGCCAAGATGCTAAGACTAACCCCAGGGCTCGGGTACAGCTGCTGACCTCCTCTCCCCTGCCTTTGGGTAGAAAGGCAGCTCTCCATTTTAAGAAACCTTAACCTTCATGAGGGTTATCTGAAAACTTGTCTTCAAGCCAATCTGAATCTGCATGCCACACCCCAACATGTTTCGTTTGGAATTCTTGCCTGCAGTATAGTAAATAATAAAGCAAGGACCTGCAGATAATGGATCTATGGAGTAGAACAGAAAGAACCCTCTTGGTCGTCCTTTCCCTGTCTCTCTCCCTTCTTCAGCCTTTATTCCTTTTTGCTTCTTCTTTCCCAGTTAATATATTTTACTCCCCAGTTGCTTGTCACAAAGAAGACAACTGGGCCACAGTGGAGAGACAAGATATGGAAGAATCCAGGCTGTGTTTTGCGTGTGGTTATTATTTTATTTCTAAACTACACCTTCATCTAAAAATGGATTCAATGGCAGGATACATAAAAATTCCAAACAACAATACAATATTAAAACAAACAGCAAAAATCAAAGCATAATAAAATCTGAGAGGTAACAAACTAAAACTATTCAACCAACTAAAAGAATACAGTAAATCTAAAAAGCCTGGGAAATAAAAATAGTTTGACCTGATGCCAAAAACATTTCAATGTCAGTGCCAGCCTTACCTCCTTCAGGAGGGTATTCCAAAGCCAGGACACCATCACCAAAAAGGCCCTGTCTTTCATGGATGCACAATGTGCCTCTCCTACAGACTGAAATTAGAGAGGGTCTCAGCTGAAGATATTAATGCATAGGCAAGTTGGTATGGGAAGAGACATTCCATCAGATATATGTGCCTCTACCACTTCAAATTGCAGACTATGGTTCAGATGGTACCTATGTTCTTCCATACCAAACCACCACCACCCTCCCTCTCTCTCTCTGCATATAGAAAAGTAGCATGTCAGAGAAAAGGCTAGGCTACAATCCTCCTTGACATGCTAATTTTCTGTGGCAGGGAATTTTCAGTGTGGAGGAATGTTCAATCATGGGCACTTACTCATTTAGAAAAAAAAGGGGATGCAGTGGGGAGATGGCAGCAGTTTGTAAAATTGTCCATGTTTGGAATAAGTAGATAGAGAGAACCCTTTTCTTCTCTCCCACAACAACAGAACTCAGGGTCACCCACTGAAACTGATTTGCAGTAGATTCTGGGCAGCCAAAATAATTAGCTCTTCACACAACACTTAATTAAGTTGTGCAATTCGACATTACAAGATGAGATGAGGACCACTTGCTCAGATAGCTTTAAAAGAAATTAGACAAATTCATGGAAGAATAAGTCTATCAAGGACTATTAGTCCTGAAGCTGATAGCTATATGGGACCACATAAGCAACAGGGGAAGGCTATTGCCTTCATTCCCTGCTTATGAGCTTCCAAGGGGGTCACCTGGTTGACTCCCAGGCGAAACAGGGTGCTAGACCTTATGATGCTTGACTTGCAGTCTGAAATGGTATTGCCCAGACATGGCAAGTGTCAGTACCTGGCATCCGTGGGCAACAGCCATGACCCCAACAGAAGCCACCTCTTAGCCTCCCTTAAAAAAAATGTCTTGATGTTTCAAGCATTGCTGGCCATCTGGGTTTAGCTGCCATTTAAATTTCCCACAATGCCCCAAAGAAATGCTACATTAAGGCCATTGCGGGAAATTTAAATGGCATCCAGACCCAGATGCCCAGGGCTGCTGCCACTATCATTGCCACCACTGACAAGCTCACTGGGGCCCACTGATTGAGGAGGGGCCAGCTTGATGTCACTTTGCCCAAGGCTTTTTCAAAACTTAGAAGAAGCATTCCACCCCCCTTTCACACACAGGGAATGTCTCCTGAGTAAAGAGGTGCAGTTTTTATAAGTGCATGTATTAAAAGTAGTTTTAAATTTACAATTTTTAAAAATTAAAAAAATGCTCCCTAATTAATCAAGAGCACATCTTGGTTGATTAATATCTATCAGGGATTCTGTCGTAAAGGATTTTCTGCATTGACAGTGGGGTTGGACTAGATACCTTTGAGGACCTTTCCAATCTAGGACTCTGTTCTTTACTAAATACTCAACTAACATTACAGTAGCAGTTGTTTTAAATAGGTGAATTCTATTTTTTTTATTCACATTGGGTTATATTCAGTGCTAATCCTACTCACAGTAGACCCATTGACATTAATAGACATGAATAACTTAGGTCCATTAATTTCAATGAGTCTATAAAAGCAAAATACAATAATCAATATAAAAACTACAGTGATGCATGAGATAATTTTTCATAGCAAAAAAAGTCAGTTTAAACTGTGCCATTATAATAAATGTTTAAACTCTTCCAAAATGATCAATTTTGATGTCTCTATGCACATCCTGGGTGTTTCAAAAATTCCAATATTCTCTAGAGCTTGGATACCACAGCAGAAAAGGTTCTTTCGGGTATCCACCCATTGTATTTCTAACAGCAGAGGAATACAAAGCAAGGCCTTTAAGGATGGATTAAGTTGTCTGGCAGGCTCATATGGAGGGGGCTCCTTCCAGGGATGCCATAGTAGACCTATTGGCTGACCTTGGGCAAGTAGCAATCTCAAAGCATGTGCTCCCTGTCTGTAAAATGGGAATAAAGATCTATGCATCATTTTTGAGCAGATGGGCCAGATATGTGAGCAAAGTTATTTTGAGTCTATCTCCTTGAAACATGCAGGATTGACCCATGCCGTCTGATTCATAGAGAGCTTATCTCTGTCACCCTCTGTTTCTTTTAAGGGCCTTTCAACTGGGTATGTGCAAGGGGGACTAGAATACTTATCACAATGCAGATTCCCACAGCCTAGAGAACACTCAGAGCAGGCAGGGTGGGAATGTTGGAGCTAATGTGGCCAATATGGGTGGTATCTCTGGAAACCTGACTCCACAGTCTTCAAATCATCAAGTTTGAAGGGGCCATTGAGGTCATTCATTCTAGTCCAACCCCTGCTGCTCAATGCAGGATGCAACCATAGCATCCTTGACAGATGACCTCCAGTGAAGGACAAGCCACCACCTCCTGAGTCGCTCTTTTCTGTTACATCTCTCCTGCTAATGCACTTGCATCTCCTGTGCACAATGCACACTCTGTCACACCCAATTACACACACACCAGTTCACAGTACTTCACTCTGTAGTGCAAACCGCTAATATAATTTTGGCAGCTGACAAATGAGTGGCAACTGCAGCATTTGTATCTCCTTTTGGCAGCTCAGCAGGACTACTGCTCTGTTAATGCAATGGGCCCTGAATGACTGATTACAAAACGGCCCAAAGAGGCCTATGAGTTGAAAGCTCATACAACATCTCAATGAGGCATCTCAATAAAATTCAACAGCTCACTGCTATTATTTTCATAGTACGTACAATGGTCACATTTTTGGAAGAAAATTACTATTTTATCAGTAAGAATGCCTCTAGCCCCTATACACTTAATACTAGGAAGCGCAGAACAAACAGAAAAATAAACCTGTAGTGTAAAGGAGAAGGGCATGACTTCATCTGCTAGAGTACCAGGGTAATTGACAAGCCTTCCTTGCTATGTTAAGTGAATGAAGTGATAATGAGGCTTTCAAGGTGGTTTGGGACAGATTAGCACAGAGGAAATCAATGAGGAAAATAAGCAGAGGCTGGATGCTTATTTCCTTCCTTTTCATTTCACTAGCAATTTAAATGGTAACAGTTCCTTGCAAGATTGTTTGCATTTCTAATGAAAAGCAAAAGATTGCAATTCAGTGGACTGAATATATTTTGTTAAAGCTTAATGTGTTTTACAAGCTGAATCTATGAGGTCAGATGTGAGTTCAATGGCGCTTATTCCCAGGTAGCCAGGTACAGGATTGTTGTCAAATGGATCCTAAGAAATTGGTGTTATGCTATATACTCCTGCTCATTGGTATGTGTGAGTGTGTGCATGTGCATTTGTGTACAAATAATAATGGTTCAACACACCTGCTTGCATTTTTGGACTCCCCATGGGAGACATGGCTACGAGACCAGTCATGATGGGCTTCTGCACTTCAAAATTTACCACCACACCTCTGAATTTGTTATATATCCTTTTGATAGCAGTGGGAGTTTAATACGTGGATTCAAGTTGATTAGCTTAATTTGGAGGACTGGTCTGAACATATCTAGCAAATTCTCTGTAGGATTAAGCTTTAGAGAAGGGCAAGAGGGAACTAACAGCACAATCCTTTACAGTCCTTACCCTCTATGTGCCCACTCGATTACTTTGATCTGTGAATAGGCACAATTACAAATGCTGCATGATACTCATTCCGCACTTGTAAGAAATCATTCTTTTAGTGTGGCAGCACCTACTCATTGGAACTCCCTGCCAATTGACATTAGGCAGGCACCTTCACTGTATTCTTTTTGATGCCTGCTTAAAACTTTTTTGTTTAGTCAAACCTATTAAGACACATAAATGTTGTTTTAATATTTTTAGTCTGTTGTTGCTTTAATTGTTTTTTAAATGTTTATTTACTTGTTTGACAGTTTTATTTATAATTTTAATATTTTTTGTAAAGCGCTTGGAGTTTTTTTTACAATCAAACGATATATAAATTTTGGTAAATAAATAAAGGTTTACTCAGAAGTAAATTCCACTGAGTTTAGTGCAGCTTACTCCCAGGTAAGTGAGCACAGGTTTGCAGTTTTAGTGTTGTATCCAACCAACGTTTACACAGAGTAGACCTAGTGAAATTAATGGACCTAAACTAGTCATAGTCATTAATTTCAATAGCTCTACTCTGAATATTATTAACATTGGATACAACCTTAAGGCTGAAATCCTATACATACTTACCTGGGAGTAAGCCCTATTGAAAACAATGGGACATTTCTGAGCAGACATTATAGGACTGCACTGGAGGAATCATTCTTAAATACCTAGAATGCTTTTGTAGATTATTGGGATTTGCAAAACTAGGGAGTGCAAATAGAGATTATTGTTATAGAACAAAATGGATAATTCTGGAGCAGCTGAGTAGGCTTGTATAGGATTGCACTGTTAGCCTTTTTTTTAGTCTGCTCTGTGGTTTCTACTAATAGTTTGTGTTTTTTCTTATTCTCTATTGCTTTCATTTTTATTACAAGCCACCCTGAATATCTGTTAAAAAGGCAAGATATTAGAGTGAATTCATCAATGCCTCTAGTTTGGGTACCTTTGTAGTGACAGAGAGAGCCGGTGTGGTGTAGTGGTTAAGGTTACAACCTGGGAGACCAGGGTTTGAAACCCAAAGCAGCCATGAAGCTCACTGGGTGACCTTGGGCCAGTCACTGCCTCTCAGCCTCAGAGGAAGGCAATGGTAAACCCCCTCTGAATACCAGGATCGACTTGAAGGCAGTCCATTTCCATTTCCATAGTGACAGAGACTGAATGTAATGCAGATTCCATTGCCTCTGATGGTAGACCAGCTGCCTTTGGCCCTCCCTCAGCTATCACCTACCTGCTGCAGCTGTTCCACTAGGTTTCTGAACTGTTTTCATCCCAGCTGGACATTCTAATTGTTAACTGCTGATCCTGTCTTTTTTTGTAATTGCTTTGTACTTTCTATTTTCTTTTTTCTTTTTTTAATAAAATGGCATTTTTTTCTAGGCTGTAAGTCACCCTGTGTGGTGTATTTACCCTGAAAGGGTAGGATATAAATTATTATTATTTATTAAATTTATATCCCACCCTTCCTCACAGAAGGAGCCCAGGCCAGCAAACAAAACACTAAAAACATTTTTAAAAATCTTAAAAACAGACTTTAAAATATATTAAAACAAAATACGTTTTAAAACATATTAAAACAAAACATATTTAAAAATATATTTTAAAAAAGTTTTAAAGCATCTTAAAAAGCAATTCCAACACACACAGAGATTGGGATAAGGTCTCTACTTAAAAGGCTGTAGAAAGAGGAAGGTTTTCAGTAGGCACCAAAAAGATAACAGAGATGGTGCCTGTCTAATATTTAAAGGGAGGGAATTCCCACAACATTAGAGGTCTGCTTCCTATTTGTGAAATGGACCTCCTGATTAGATGGTATCTGCAGGAGGCCCTCACCTGCAGAGCACAGTATCGACTGAGCATATAAGGGGTAAGCTTATCTTTCAGGTATCCTGGTCTCAAGCTGTATAGGGCTTTGTACACCAAAACCTTGAACTCGGCCCGGTAGCTAATGAGCAGCCCTAACAATAAAAAAGAAACTATAACTTTAAAAATGGGTGCCCAAGCTTGTTTTTTCCCCTCCCCTTCCCTCCTCATCCCCTTTCCTTGTGTGTACTGTTGTTGTTGTTGTTGTTATTATCATCAATATCCACCCTTTCTACAGAAGGAGCCCAAAGTGGCAAACACATCAACAAAACAATTAAACAAGCAACAAAGATTGTAAGATTGGGGGCACAGACTGTTTTCCTACTGATCTTGGAAGGGGTGTGTTTGTGTGTGCACAAAAGAGTGGGGCTAAAAATGCTTTAAATGAACAGAATGGATTAAAAATGCTTTAAATACAGTAACATCTTCAAAATATTCAGAGGGAGGACCAAATTTAAGCATCTGAAAGTGTTTTAAACACGTTAAAAGAAAATTAGCACTGAAGGTGTTCAATATGCTACCTTGGCCTTTAAATACATATACACAAAGGTATTTTGAATGTCTGGTATGAACTTCTTAAGTTGTCCAAGTGATTGCACCGCAAAAGCTACACCAGGTGGTGGGGGAGACAGCTGAGGTGCTTCTTACCAAGCCAAAGTCATTTTCCATTAATGGACCATGACTCTTTTCAGCCCAGATTTTTGATGGTGCTTATGAGATTGTGTGTGTCATGACATCAGTATAGAAGAGGTTTAATTCAACCTGAATGTGAATATGTGATCAGTAGCACCTGCGCTGGCAGCATGAAATAGAAGAGAGCGGGATATGGAAGGAATCCAGGATACAGTTAGAGGGCACATCATGCAAACTATGTTGCTGAAGCTAAGCAGGTTTGGGTATGGTCTGTGCATGGAAGGGAGACCAGCTGGGCACTCCACTTACGCTAGCTTGACTTCCATAATGGAATAAAGGGAAGATATAAATGTGCTGGGGAGATATGAAACTCTGCAGTGCTGGCCCAAGATATTTTGGTGCCTGAACTAGAACACCAAATGTCACACACGCACACACATGCACACACACTTTCTCTCTCTGAAAACTGGCCTCACAGAAAATGTCTGTGAAATGCAAAAGGCACAATACAGCAAGGGGTCTTTTAGCTCCATCAGACATCTGCTAAGCTGCTGACTTCAGGCAGGCCAAACACCTGTCAGGGCTGCAGACAGATATGGACAAGCTCAGCACCAGCCTGGTGGGGTATGATATATCTCTAGGCTTTTTGCAAGCCCGCTTTCTGGGCAGAGATGATAAGCTGCTCGACAAGCTGCCAAAGTGGAACCGCCTTCAGTGCTTGCACCCAGCCCAGCATGTGAGTTATCGGGCTGCAGGAGTCATACGAGAGGGAGAATCCTCCTTGAAGGTAACTGTGATGCGTCCTTCCCTGGCTCTCCCTGTCAGGTTCCTACCTGCTCATGGTTACTGCCTGTCTCTAGGCACCACCAGGGACTCCACCAGTCCAGACCGCACTCTCTTATGGTTTACCTATCCGCTCTAGCACAGATCTCAACAGATCCCCCTGCTAGGCAACCACCAGTAACGTCCCAATACTAGTATTGCCAGAGACTCTGAATACTGGTATTGTTATTCTCTTCACCGCTGCCACCATTTGTTACAGTTCCCCTTCAGCCTTGGTCATTACCTTACCCTCCCTTCTGGTCTGTGAAACCCCAGCCAAGGATCAGGCCTTTGGTAAACCAAATTAAGTATTTATTACAGATAACAAAACTAACAAGATTAACAGGATTTCTTCTTAAGGCACATAAGCATATGGTTTTACTCAATACTAATCCGAACTCCACCTCCCTCCTTCTTCACTCTCTCCTGGCAAACAACTCTCTCAAACCCCACCAAGCAATCCACTCTTTCTCTTCTTCCTCCCAGATTCCACAATTCACCACCTCACATTCACCCAGATTTACCTGTCATCCTTTCATTTATACTGTCAGCCATTTTAAACATTCAGCCAATCATCAAGCATTCTATTGCCCATTCACTCCCCCTCCTCTTTCACTACTTACCATGTATACTCTAAACAACCAGCACTTACCATATATACACTAATATATAGGAACATCACAGTAACCCCAGGGCAAACTGGATTCTCTGCCCGGAATGCTTTGCATCCTACAAGGGTGGTGTTATGAGGTGGCCCAGTGGGCCCAAACTCTGGGTCTTCTGCCCCCTTCCCTCCCTCCTTTGAAAAATGCAAATACTCCTCTCCTTTATACACACACACACACACCACACACACACACACGTAATTGTGATTAACAAAACAGAGGTTTTTACCGCAATACCAAAACATTTTGGCTTCCGCCTTCATCGGCTGCTAACATACAAATGCTGTTACCAAGGTGGTAGTTATAGAGCTTTGAGGATGGAATGCTCAGAGGGGCTTCATTTGCAGAAGCTAAGTAGTGGTGGTACTGTCCTCCAGGTTCAGGCCATGTGGCGCCAATGTGTCCAGAGAGTAAATCCAAAACACAGTGCTGCTGCTGGTGTACCGCTCCTTTAAGAGAAATGTAGCAGAATCCTGGGACACAGTGAAAATACTTAATCAGCCAAGTTGCTTATGTCTGGCAATCCTGCCCGTGTATAGATTGTCTCCATCCAAGTCCTCACAGTGGAGTGGACCCATTGAAATGGATGAACCTAAACTAGCCACGCCCACTAACTTCAGTGGGTCTACTCTGAGTAGGATTAACATTGGATGCAACTCACTGATGGTCTTTACATTCTGGGGCCAGGGGGAGCTCACCTGCAAGTTTCAAATCTACTCTGAGTAGGACTAGCATAGGACACAACCCTCTGCTAGCTTTTCTGTATCTAAATGCTTACAGAAGATTTGGATGTCGTCACATGTGTCTCACTCAAGGGTAGCCAACAAGATGCCTTTTAGATGTTGCTGGACTACAACTCCCTTCATCCCTAACCACTGGCTATGTGGGCTGGGATTGATGGGATCTGCAGTCCAGGAACATCTGAGGGCACCATGTTGGCTACCCCGCTCTATCTGCATGCTTAAGCAGCAGACATTACACTGGTGAAATCCTAGCCATCTGTGTTTAATTTCCCCAAAATATATACATATGGAAACTTGTGCTAAGGGCCTGTGCCCCCAGCCCTTCAAGTACCTAGCAATGCCCTTGGAGGGACCAAAAGATCCTAGATCCAGAGGGCCAAAGCATCAAGAAGTTGGAGAGAGGACTGCTGCAGGGTAGACCAAGCCTCAGGCTGCTACATACCATACATTCAAAGCAAATTTAAAGCACATAACTTCCCCCAAAGAATCCTGGGAATTGTAGTTTAAGAGTGCTGGGAATTGTAGCTCTGTGAGGGGTACAGTTCCCAGGATCCTTTGGGCGAAGTCCTGTGCTTTAAATGCATGGCATGTTCACAGTAATTTCATTTTTTGATGAATTTCTATTGGTTCATTGTCTCATTTTCTTTTCTTTTTTTTTAATAATTTTTATTCAAATTTTTCCAAAAACAAACAAAACAAAGTCAAAAAGACATAACAATACATCAACAAAAAATGAAAATAAAATAGTTGACTTCCGATTTGTCGCAGATCAGCTATAAGTATATAATATACATCAAACCTGTCCCTTAATGTATACATACAGAGTCCCTTTTCTCCATAGGCTGTCTTAATTAATCGTCAAATCCCAGTATCATCATTTTATTTTGATCTTTCAACAAAAAGTCTAAGAGAGGTTTCCATTCCTTAAGAAATGTATCTGTCGATTTTTCTCTAAGTAAACATGTCAATTTATCCATTTCTACTAAGTCCATTAATTTCAATAACCATTCTTCCATTGTTGGTGTTGATTCCATTTTCCACTTTTGTGCATATAATAATCTTGCTGCCGTAATCATATATAATATTATTCTTCCATATTTCTTTTCTATTTGTTTATCCATAAAACCCAATAAAAGAAATTCTGGTTTTGACTGAATATTTATCTTTAGAATTTTTTGCATCTTCCTACCTATCTGTGCCCAAAATGATTTTGCCTTTTTACATAACCACCACATATGATAAAATGATCCTTCTTGTTGTTTACATTTCCAACAAACATTAGAAACATTACTATACATTTTTGACAACTTTTCTGGAGTCATGTACCAACGGTACATCATTTTATAAAAATTTTCTTTAAGATTATAGCATAGTGTAAATTTCAAACCTTTTTTCCACATATTTTCCCATTGATCCATTGTCTCATTTTCTGTATATTTTGTTTTTATGTACACCGCTTAGAAATGTGAATGATTTAGGCAGCATATAGATATCTTAAGTAAGTAAATAGTCTAGCAATCAGGCAGTTTGATTCAAATCCACGTTGATAATCCAAAACCGCTGTGATGACATGGAGATGCCAGCACTGCAACAGAACTATTATTTTGTGCTAGTCTGCGTCACAGGTCATGAAATTCTGTGGTTCGTTGGCCCAAAGCAATGCGTAGCTCACCCATGGCATGCCACAGATCACACACAGGGCTGCTGTACATGAGTGTGCAGCCAAGGTTAAAGCTACTTATTGCTTTGTCCCTCTGTTGGTACAGCCTTAGGCTCCCCTTGGGAAATCGGCATGATCCATCTCTGAATCCTGAGGCAGATGGATTCTCTCTGGGGAAGCTGCTGATTTCATAGCTCATAAGTCAAGAGTGTTTCCAAGTGTTGTGTCCCGGTGCAGTAGGCTTGCTCTAGCTGCACAGCATAGGAAAGCCACAGATAAGATCACCATTGTCACAAGTCAATAGATGCAGCTTACTTGAATGTTGGTGGGATTGTTGGGAATCACAAACGGGGAGAGTGTCGTTGCACTCTGGTCCTGCTAAGGGGCTTCCCATAGGCATCCGGTTGGCCATTGTGAGAACAGGACGCTGGACAAGATGGGCTGCTGGACTGATGTTTTTAATCCTCGGAGGATGGCAACAAGAGAGAGGGCCTTCTCAGTGGTGGCCCCCAAATTATGGAATGATCTTCCTGACAAGGTGAGCCTGGAGCCAACACTTATCTTTTAGGTGCCAGGTCAAGACTTTCCTCTACTCCCAGACATTTTAGCATGTGTTTTTAAATTGCTTTTTAAAAAATGTGTTTTTAAATTTGTGTATTTGTTTTTAATGTTTTTAATTGTTGTAAACCCCCCAGAGAGCATCGGCTATGGGGCGGTATGCAAATGCAACAAATAAATAAATAAATAAATAATCTCCTGCTGATACTAAGCCTTTGAGGCTGCAATCCTAAACGCCAGGGCTGAGGAATCTTAGGTCCAGGGGCTCAATGTGGACCTCCAGGCCTCTCTGCCTGGCCCTTGGGCTCCTCACCAGCCCTGCTCAGCACCATATTTGACTGCTTTTGTCTGATTGTGATAATGCCTCTTCTATGCCTGGATGGAGATGTGTGCGTTTATGGAGAAACCTCTGACTTGAGCGTGGCAATGCAGCCTGTTCTACAAAAGGAAGGGTCACATCCATCATTCTGCCCACTTTTGCCTCTGGTCCTACATACCACTGGCATGTGGTCCCCAGAACATTCCCCATGAGGGAATGTGACCCACAGGCTGAAGAAGATTCCCCACCCTTCCTAAAAAGAGTGTGTGTCCCATTTAACTCAGTGGGGTTTATTCTTAGTAATGTATTAGATTGCACTTTAAAGTATATGTAATTTAACTGCATCATATTCTTCTCCTGTTACATTCATCTTTCTCTCTCTTCCTCCTCCTCCTTAAGTTGCCTTCCCGGTGTCAGATTTTTAGACTGTATGTTCATCAGGGCAGGGACCCTGTTGTTATTCTTTAAAATAACATGCAGATTGATGGCAATAAATCAGTCCTCCAGATTTTTTGGACTTCCACCTCCCAGCATGGCCCATGGTCAAAGTGATGGAACTTGTAATCCATCAGGATCTGGATGGCAACAGGTTTGCCATCCCTGCAATAAATCAGTTAATACAGCCTTTCCCAACCTTTGGGTAAGCATGGATCCTGATGTGCCTGCTTGCTTCCCTTTTTCACTCCATAGGCTGAGAAGCATCAGGAGCCAGTTCAGTACAGCATTTCCTCAGTTAACAAAGCAGAAGTGTTCCTGGACATTACTTCTTTAACAGAAACTTTGGTACCAGAGGTAGGAATAACATGGAAAGAACAGGGATAGGCTCCTACACCTGCTGATAGATGGTGGGGGCTGCTTCAACAGGGGCTTGAAAGGGTGCCTACCCAGCATCCTCCCCAGGCCTAGGAGAAAGCAAGAAATCTCTTTAATGCAAAGCCACAGGCTTGTCAGTTTCCCCTTAAAGCAAAGCCACAAGACTTTGTTTGCCCACAGCAAAGCAAAGACACAGGCTAGTCAGTTTCACCTTAATGCAAAGGCATAGGCTTGTTAGCTTATTGATAGCAAAGCAAACACATGCTGATCAGTTTCACCTTAAAGCAAAGGCACATGGCTGAACTTTTATCCATATCAAATCAGAGCTGGTTAGTTTCACCTTAAAAAAAACTCTTAGCCAAAAGGAACTTCCTTCCTGGAAGATTATTAACTGACGTATTACTCTATTATGTCAGGAGAGCACAGCAAACAATTTCTGCCTTCAGAAACACTGAGAAAGGCATAGGTGGAGGACATGAGAGAGCTAAAGAGGACCTGTTCTCCCTGTAACTCCACAAACAGTCTGATGCTACACCAATGCCCATTTTGCCTTTGTGGCATCAGCCAAGCCCTGAGCAAAGAGAATGGGAGTGTTTGGGGTCATCAGAAGCCCAAATTGTCTGGTTAACATCTGAGGGGGAGAAAAATATAGCTCCATTCTTGTGCCTGGTCACTGCATCATCAGGACCACCATTAGCAATAAATCCAACTGGGAAACAGACCGAAACATTCCCATTATTTTCGAATGACATCTGTACTCCACTACCCTCCCTGACACAGCCTCCTTCACTAACATGAGCCAGGGCCTCCTCACAAAAGAACAGCCAGCCAAGGTCATCCTGAGAAGCTGAAGTTTTAAAAACACATACAAAAAACCTTCAGCTTCTTGTTTGGAAGGGGGAGGCGAGATTCAGGACTCCCTTTGCCTCTCACCTAACCCACTGCATACGGATTGCACAGCTTTGTCATTTTTTCTGGGGAGGAAAGTTAGGAAGATGAGGATGGAGGGACAACAAAGAACAATGTTCTCTTAGGGAGCTTCCCGACAACCTGTTTACTGAGCATTTGTTCTCATTGGCTTGCAGGGAAATTAGAAGATGCTGGCTACTGTATATCATGGGCATTCACTCCGATTTGTTTGCAGGGAGATGACGTTGCACCAAAGCAAGTGTTACCCCACATTTTCTGGTACATTTTCCTTATTGCAAAAGTCCAATGTTTTGCGGAAGCAGGTTTGTTGTGCAAGAGCTCCAAATTGGCTTTTATCATGCCTCCTGAATTTGCCAGTATGCGATTGAAACCCACTGCAATAGTGACAGTCTAGAACTGCCCTCAGTTTTTCCTTGCCAGAGAATGGACTGATTTCTGTACATGTTTCTTTCAGACCTCAATGGGATACAGTTATAAAAGAGAGTGGATCAAGTATTCTCTCAAAACCTCAGGTTCACTTCCAAGGCTCAGTATAGATATAGTGCTATTTCAGTTGGTTTCAGTGATGAAGTGTCCGGAATCCTCAGCAAGGAGCACTTCACACTGCAACATTTTGTTGCAGATCCCACCTGTTACCTGTGATTACTCATGCCATAATAATAATTTAAAATATCTGTAAGGTACTGTAGCATTTTAAGTCTTATTGTCACAGACTAGGGGCCAATGCAATAAATTACCTAGCTTGGATTTATTCACTGGATGCTGTTTGGTCCTAGTCCTATTCACAATAGCCCCATTGAAGTTAACAGACATAACTAATGTACGTTCATTAACGTCAAAGGGTCTAGTTAAGTAGGACTTAGTTGAATACAACCCATTATTTCTTCCTTTACCTATGGCATCTCTTTGGTCATGGCAAAGAGCTCACTCAATTCATTTGCTGTGAGCCGAGAGAACAATTTTGATTAATTTATTTATAACCATTATGCCCCGCCTTTCTTGCATGATGGAACTCAAGGCAGCTTACATAGCCTTCCCAAGCAGTCTCCCATCCACCTATAAAGAAAGGCTAACACTTGGGGCTTCTTAGTTTAGAAAATAAAAGAAAAATGGAATACTAGCAAGGGAGGTCATAATAGAAATTTATAAAATTATGCATGGTATAGAGAAGCTGGATGAAGAGATATTATCCCCTGTTCTCCATAATACTAGAATTCAGGGTTGCTAATCAGAGTTGATCGGCAGTAGATTCAGGAAGTCCGTCTTCATACCATTGAATAATTACTTATGGAACTCACTGCCACAAGATGTTATTACAGCCACTAATGCAGATGGTTTTAAAAGTTGATTAGACAAATTCATAGGGGAGGAGGAGAAATCGATAAGCCACTATTAGCCACAATGGCTATATGGAACCTTCATATTCATAGGCAATTTGCCACTGAGGATGAGTTGCTGAGGGACAACTGTAGGGGGGCACTGCCTTCGTGTTCTACTTATGGGATTCCCAGAAGAATCTGGCCAGCCACTGTGGAGAACAGGATGCTGGATAAGGTGGTATGATCCAGCAGGCCTCTTCTTATGTTCATACTTTGCAGAATACGTGAACTTAACACTGCAAAGCACTTTGCACACTCTTACAAAGCGATACATCAACAGGGAGCAGGAACAGACTATTGGCAGAGCTGATGCTACCAACTCCTTTCATTTTAATCCAAGCCTCACTAAGGCTGTAGATTCTTTTAAAGAGCAAAAACAAACAAACATAAAAAGCACGCAAGAAAGCTGCAAGAAGAATCTCTTTCATGTTTAAAAAGCCTATTTCCAGCCCCCGTGGTGGTGGGAAAACTTGGCAAATGTCAATGCAACAAGAGGGGGGGGAATCTAAAGACTTTGATCCAAAAATAAATAAAGGATTAGCATCAAGAAACTTTTTTTTTAAGTTAAAATTGGTGATGTTACAACAATCTCACGGGGCTGGGGAGGGACATGTTGACTCACATTTTGAAGACTTGCCCCTGGCAGCTTTCTTCCATTCCTGATTTTAATGGCTGGGAGAAGCAGAGGCAGCTCAGTGGCAGAACACCTGCTTTGAATGCAGAAGGTCCCAGTTTCAGTCCTCAGCATCTCCAGATATAACTGTAAATGTCCCCTGTATGAAACCCTGCCTGGAGAGCTGCTACCAGTCGGTGTAGACAAGACTGAGCTACAGTGGTAGAGCATCCCTCAAAGGCAACAGGACCTAACAATGGGGGTGCATAAGACCATTAAATCCAGCCCAAAATTTGCTAACTATGCCACTGCTCTTGTGTATGAGTTTGGATGGGATTGGGCTTATCGCCCACCCCAGCTTTGTTAAATTCTGCTCATAAGGGTGCATAACATTTGGAGTTCATTGTCAGCTATGTGCCTCCAGGTAATAAGTGTCCTCCATCTTCACCCACCAGAGGCAGGCCTGAGAAATCTTGCCTGTTTCCATCACCCTTTCAATGGGTCTGCTAGTATCTTGCCTCAGGCAGCATTGAATACTAGATGCCAGAAGCCAGGGACAGAGCTCCTTTGGGAGACAGATATTCTCACATGGCCTTGTTCATTTGTTATTTATTTATTATTTGATTTATATCCCACTCTTCCTCCCAGCAGGAGCCCATTACTCAAAATAGTGCTTCATGTTAATAAGAGTCTGTACATGGAGATGCCAGAGGGGTAGCCTCGCTAAACTGTTGCAGCGAACACACACACTAACACATGAGTTCTGCAACATCTTAAAGACTTCATTGCAGCAGAAATGTTCATGCACTAGAGCAGGGGTGGGGAAGCTTTTTAGCTCCACAGGCCAGATCCTTATCAGATCTAGCCTCACAGACTGAATGTGACAGGTAGGTGGGGCCGCTCACCTGACAGTCACCTGATGTTACAATGATGTCAGATGATTGGGCGCTTTGAAGTCCTGAAGTTGAGACTTCAAAGCACCAAACACGTTTTGCAAAGAGCCCTGTGTGCTGCTTTAAAGTGCCTGAGGCTTCAGCTTTATGCCCCCCATCAGTTAATAGGTGGTAGAGTTAAAGCCTGTTTTCCCTTGGTCATGTCCTATTAGGAGTGCACGTTAAGGCTGCTGATTGTGCATTGGCAGCCATGCCTTTACCTGCCCTGCACCTAATGCCACATATGAGACGCCTGATTTGACTACGGTGATGCATGCCTTAGTTACATCCCGTTTAGATTACTGTAACACACTCTATGTGGGGCTGCCTTTGAAGACTGTTCGGAAATTTAAACTGGCACAAAGAGCTGCAGCCAGAGTGCTAACTGGGGCTGGTTACAGGGACCATACAACCCCCTTGTTATGACAGCTCCACTGGCTGCCAGTTTGTTTCCGGTCACAATTCAAAGTGCTGGTTTTGACCTATAAAGCTCTATACGGCCTAGGTCCAGGCTATCTGTCAGACCGTATCTCCCTATATGAGCCTGCCCGGGCGTTGAGATCCTCAGGAGAGGCCCTTCTCTCAGTCCCAACACCTTCACAAGCGCGATTGGTGGGGACATGAGATAGGGCCTTCTTGGTGGCTGCCCCCAGGTTCTGGAACTCTCTTCCTAGGGAAGCACGAATGGCCCCTTCATTGCTATCCTTCTGTTGGCAGGCAATGACTTTTTTATTCCAACAGGCTTTTGGACTAGAAGATGTTTAAGATAGGGCCTCATAAGGTCTGTTGTATTGTTCTATGGTCCTATTCTTAATGTTTTAAATTGTCTTAGTATGTTTCATGGTTTTAATGTCGCGAATAGTTTAATTCTATTTTAATTGTATATTTTTGTATGTTTTTTACCTATGTGTAGTTTTTTATTTGTAAGCCGCCCTGAGTTCCAGTTTTGGAAAAAGGGCGGGGTAAATATAAAGATTCATTCATTCATTCATATGATGTCAGATGTGGGGCTGGTGTGTGTGGTTTTGGGTGATAATGGCTTTGCAGGCCAAATTTGAACCCCTGGCTGGCCAAGTTTGGCTTTTGGGGCACAGGTTTTCCATCCCAGCACCAGAGGCCACTTTATCAAATGTATCCTCAGTTGGGAGGTGGATTATATACATCCATATACATACATTGTACCCCTTGAGCCCTACTGTTACATTTTCTCTTTTTCCACCTATGTGTATGTATATTGTGCATCTGCTAACTTTATGCATCTGATGAAGTGGCATCTCATGTACAATGATCTGAAAGTCTTTAAGATGACAAGATGTTGTGTGACTGTCTGTCTTTGCATAAAGAGATTGAGATTCCACTGTAAAGCGGCGCTTAATTCTTAAATCAAGACCAACGAAGACTCAGTTCTGCTCTGAACTGCAAGCTCTCTGCCATCATCCCAGATGCATGGGAATCAATCAGCATTGCCAGGTACGTGAGAATACTTGGACCTGCACAAGAATGAAGGGCCTCTGTATTACAAGGCATTTTGCAATCTTGCACACAAATATCCAAGAATTTAAGGTTGCTGAGTGCAGTGCTAACACTGGGTGGTAGTCAACTAAGTCCTACTCAGAGTAGACCCATTGAAATTAATGAACCTGTTACTCATGTCCATTCACTCCAATGGGTCTACTCTAAGTAGGACTAGCATTGAATACTACCCTTGAGCAGTAATGGTAGTAGTTCCTTATGTGGCCAGTAAGTGGGATGATGTGCCAGAAACTGTCCTTTTTCTGCTCTGTGGTCATAATTGCCCCAATCAGGGAAAAGGCCATTTCTGAAGATATATCCCACACACACACACACAACCAAGTGCAGTTTACCTTTCCTCTCTGTTCATCTTCAGTTTGGTGGTGTGGATTGTGGGCAGTGTTGGGGGCAGTGTAGAAGGGGACAAACTAGGGAGTGCTTTTTGTTTTGCATTGGTGGGAGAAGACACCCGAGAAAATGAGAGTCTGTTCACCAGGGTAGGGATCTTCCAGCCTGCAGGCCAGATATGGCCTACCACGCTTCCCCATCTGGCCCACCAGCCTCCCCTCAAGCCCCTCCCACTCTTCTTGTCCCACCCCACAACTCCATGTGCACTGCTCCTTAGCTGTTTCCTGCTGAACAAATGGGGATCCTGGGGAAAGGAGGTTTACATTACGTTACATGCCAGAGGCAACTGATATGCCTAGGGTTGCTGCTGCTTGACAGAAATGTGGGGAGAGGCTAAGGGTGGGATTTTCTCCCCTGCATCATAAGTAGATGTAGGGAGCCTGTGGCCCTCCAGGTTTTGTTAGGCTACAGCTCCCATCATCTTCAACCACTGTGGGTCTGATGCGAGTTGGAATCCAAGAACATTTGGAAGGCCCCTAATTCCCTATCCCTGTTTATAAGGGTTCAGAGCAAATGGAAAAGCAAAAAATGACAAGTCTGCAGCTCTAAAAAAGAATTCCCAAACTGGTAAACTGGCAACAACTGGCTTCAGTTGTGGTTACTCTGGGTTGCATCCAAATATGTTTTACTCAGAGTAGACCCGTTGAAATGAATTCAAAGATTCAAATTTATTATGGTCAAAGACCAGCATACAAGTATAAAAGCAAAACATCATAAAAACAATTATTACAATAAAAACATGCATTGAAATGAATGGATCTAAGTTAGTCATGTTCATTAATTTTATTGGGTCTCCTCTGAGCAAGAACTAGCACTGAACACAACCCTCTATATTGGGCTTTCTACCCATGGCTAGAGGACTCTCGTCTTTGTTATTTCACACCTCACAGAATACTGGTAGAAACTAGCAGAAGAGATAAACATACTAATCTCTGGTGAGACAACAACAAAAAGGGTCACTGCTGCTGTAACTATTGACACTGTCCCCATAGAAAACATCTGCTCCATGGGCAAAGTAAATAATGGACAAAGTCTCCACTATTGATCAACACTGTTCATTCAATCCTTTAAAAAAATCTCGGTTCTTTTGCTCTGATACTCCCCAGTGCATTTCAGGTCACATGATCCCCCATCTCAAGGGTAATTAAAAGAATTCAGAAAGCTGTAATCATTCAGCAGCAACAGCATGTCTCACTGTGCATTGTGAGTCAAAGTGTGTAGTTCTTAATCTAGCATAAAATCTGGCTGTTTCTTCAGCACATAAAAAATCTTATGTTTCTTTCCTTCCTTAAATTCTTTGCTCTCATAACGGTCAACAATACAATCCAGATACCTCATAATCATGCAGAAAACCCAGACTAGTACAATTAGAGACATGCACATTGTCTATTTATGCAAATATATCTACTCTGAAATATGAATTACATTCTTCATAAAATATTTGGAGTTTCTCTCTGTAGCACTTGGGATTTTAATGTTGAAAAACTTAGAGCTTGCATGCGCCATGATCTTCTCTAGTCCTTTTAAGAAATCAGTGGATGAATAGCATTCTATGGCAGTGAGTCCCACAGTTCTGGTAGAGAAGTTTCTCCCCCCCCTAGAACCACGTAGTTTAGGAAATGGGTTTCAAGCTGTTTGAAAGTGGGGTGACTTGTTAGTGTTACTTGAAGCCTTCCTACTCTCTTGTACAGGGGTGTGGCACCTGTGGCCCTCCAGATGCCATTGAACTACGACACCCACCATCACTGAGTATTGCCTATGTTGAGGGGGGGGGCTGATGAGAGCTGGTGGTCAACATTCTGGAGGGCCGCAGGTCCTGCCCCTTGCTCTAGTGCACCAGTACATTTTTACAGGGGGTGGGGAATCAATCCAATGTGGATCTAATTGATTGTCGCAGGCGCGAAACTGCCTAGCCAAGCTTCCTGGGGCGCTGAGTGTAAATAAAGTTACAGCATCTCAAATAAAGTTGGGTTATAATTGCAAATCCAAAATATATTAGCATTTGCAGGGTGACACGCGAGTAGCACGGAAGGCTTGTCCACTCAGCCTCAGCTCACTTGTGTGCGTCTCGGGAGCCAGAAAGCACTGTGTGCATCCGCCCCCAAAATGAGGGGCCTCCCACCCATTTCCCTTCTTGCCACTGACGAGGCGCCTTGGCTCTCATATACCGCCGTCCTGACCTCATGCTCCCTTCTTTCCCCGCCGCAGAGAGCTTGGATGGCAGCCAGAAAGTTATCAGTCTTACCCTGGCGCTTTCTACCAGGCTGGACGCAAAACCCGCCTTGCTCTGACTCTGCAGACAATTCCTCGATTCACGCACTCATTCCAGCAACAGCAGCCTTGCTTGCTGTCCATTCTGAAGCTTAACGCCGGCTTTAAAAAACAAAAGGAACTGCTACAGCCTCTGACGACGAGCAATTAACTAATAAAGGCTAGAGTCGACCTTTCTGCCCTATGGAGACGCCAGGCGACCCCGCGGAGGAGGATTCCCCCAGCACGCGCGCGAGTGGCCACCCAGCTCGCCCGCCCTTTGATTTCACTCGGTCGGATACACCTTGGAACGCCCCGGGCCCCGGTTACCTAGGCGACGTTGTCAGCAACCTTCCATCGTAGCCGCGCGGACGTTCTGAGCCCGCCCTCTTCGGCCGGCCTACGCCAATCGCGCCGCATCCCCTTAACCTGCTGGGGGCTGACGTCATGGCCGGTGAGTTTTCCCACCCTCCTCACCGCCTTCTCCTGTTTGCTGTGCCTGCTAGCGGAGCGGCGGCGGCGGCGGCAGTGCGGGGCGGGAGGAGCAAGCCGGCCCTGCCCTGCCCGGCGCAGCATGGCCAAGCACCACCGCACACCGGCGCGCAGCCCGGAGCCCGTCATCGAGGTCAAGAGCAAGGTGAGCGCGCGCTTACTCT
This sequence comes from Rhineura floridana, assembly GCF_030035675.1. Classification (NCBI taxonomy): domain Eukaryota; kingdom Metazoa; phylum Chordata; class Lepidosauria; order Squamata; family Rhineuridae; genus Rhineura; species Rhineura floridana. The sequence goes on along the minus strand of NC_084492.1, from coordinate 21,498,036 downwards.
CGGGGGGGGGGGTTGAGACGGCGAGGGACGTGGGGAACCAAATCTGTTTGCTGCTTTTCCCGGGAGAAAGAGGAGGAGGATTCCCAGCAGCAAGGCAAGCTCTGCGCATCGCGGCGGAGCTGTAGCCTTTCAAACTCTGGGTGGGTTCCCAGACTCACCACAGTGAGCTCCGTCTGGCGGCCCCCTCTCCCTCCCCCGTTTCCCTTTGGTCCGGCTCACGTTTGCCCTGCTGGGGGCAGCCTCGATCCGGCTTGCAGCAGGTGCACCGGGCAGCTGCCGCCGCCGCCTCACTCTCGCTTTCCCCAGCCGGGCTTACTGTTTGCACCGCTGCAGCCCCGCCACTTGACGGGCTCGCGCGGCGCATCCGGCCCTGCCCCGCTTTCTCCTCTGTCCCGGGTGTCTGCCGTGCACGCCTGGCTTGGCCTAGCGGATGGCCGATTGTTTCTGCGCTTCACCCCCCCCTTAAAATCCTTCGGCGGTGCAGAGACTGTCGACAGAGAGGATTATTGCTCCGATCCGTGGGGGATTTTTGTTTTCGATGCGGAGCGTATGTGTGGCAACCCTCTTCTCCCGAGAAAGATACCGGAGCCCTCCACCGGTTATACAACGGTGCACCAGAAGCGGGCTTCAGACCGGTGGCTACTTAGCATCGGGGCCTGGGAGGAATCCTGGGAACGGGGGGGGCATGGAATCGGCGGCACTACAGACTGATCCAGCGGTAAATCCGATTTGGAAGGGGTGGAAGGTGGAATATATATGACTGTCTATATGATCGGTCAGCAGCCATGCAGTTCTGCCTTCTTCGGTGTGATTAACACGCCTTCGGGAGCGTAATCATAGAGAGCGGAGGGGGATCCTTTACAATGCAACCCCCCTCAGTTACAAAAAAAAAAAGCATTACAAACGCAAGGAGAGATTCCGATTCCCCTTCCATCTTCAGACTGGAGGTTGCAAAACCGAGCTGATTTTTCTTAAATTTCTCCTCCTGATTGACACAAACTGGCCCTTGGGATTAAACCTGCGGTCTTCTATGGAGGGAGAAATTTTTCCTTCAGGGCACTGGCTGGGACAGACCAGTCCCCCACTGCGTCCTCCAGGCTATACAGCGTTTCTGAAGCATCTGCTGACTTTAAGTGGAGGGAGGGTTCATCATGGTAAAGCACCTGCTTTGTGTGCAAAAGGTCCTAGGTTAAACCTCTGGCATTTCCAGCTAAAAGGTCTGAGTCCAGGTAAGGGGGCAGATCTCTGCCTGAGACCCTAGAGAGATGGGGCCTGTCAGAGTAGTGCACCACATTGTGCTGGATGCCCAAGCAGGCTGATCTAGTACAAGGCAGGCAGGGTCCCATCTTCCCTGTTTGGTTTTAATAGTCTTTCTTTGTTTATTCTCTAAATTTATATCCCACCATGAAGGAACCAAATCCAAAAGATCCAGGTTCCACCCCTGGCTTCTCCAGGGAGGACTAGGAAAGTGTCCTGCCTGAAATCCTGGAGAGCGGCTGCCAGTCAGTGTAGACAATACCAAGGTAGCTGGGACCAATGGTATACCTGCCGACTTACAAATAAAATTACCATTTGACAATATCAAAACATGAAAACTCATCAGGACTTATCCGCAAGGCCATTGGTGGTAGATGAACCTATAGGGCAGAGGTGAGGAACCTGTGCCCCTCTACATGTTGCTAGACTGCAGCTCCCACCATTGCTGACCATTGGCCATGCTGGTTGGGGCTGATGGGAGTTGGAGTCCAGCAACATCTGTAGAGCCGCAGGTTTCCCCCTCTGCTGGAGAGGGATGGAAGAGTCCAGCCTGAATAGGACCACCAGGTGCTTGGCCTGATATTGTTTTCACCTGCCTCCTTCTCTGTCTCTCTGTCTCTTCCTAGAGCTGGTGGTGTTTCCGCCATTTGGGGAATCACCCAATCTCAGGGGTGCTTCCCATAAGGTTTTGTAGCAGTTCATAGCTTGTGAGAATCCTGCCTGGAGGGAAAAAAAGACTCCCAGCAAGGGGGCATCCCTCTTTGTGCACATTTGGGCTGGAACTCAAGATGCTGCCTTATCCTGGTTCAGACCATTGGCCCATGTAGGTCAGTACCGTCTATGCTGACCAGCAGCAACTCTCCAGGATTTCAGGTTTTATCTGGAGATAGCAGGGATTGAACCTGCGACCTTCTGCACTGAAAGCAGATGCTCTGCCACTGAGCTATGGCCATTCCTCTTGGAATCTTGTTCTTGTATGGCAGGGGTGGGTTCACCTGCACCCTTGGCCTGATTTCATGTGGGTGACAAGGAGAGGAAAAACAGAGAGAAAGGAGGTGGCAGAATGAGAGAGAAAAGGAAGAGGCGTCTCCACCAAGCGTTGGCTGTTGACTCCACCCACTGTTGACTCCAGCTCCACCCATTGCCAGTAGGCTGCCCTTGGCAGAAAAAAGCTCCCCCGCCACTTCCACCACGGCAGGGGAAAGCTTTTTCAGAACTGGTGATCTGCTTTGGGCCCCCAGTCTGGTACAGGATTGATTTGGGGTTTGGGAGGTGAAATAGATCAGAATTGGGTTGGGAAGGGAGATGGTGGTGAGTATTTGTGATGCTGTAAATCTCTTTGGTCTAGCTCTTGCCTAGGGATGGTAGCAAATCCAGACTCCTTCCCAATAATATTTGTTGCTGTTCCTAGATACATCCATCCCCATTTCACTTGTCTGTTCCCAGTAGTGTAGTGGCAAATTCAGAAGTGCAGGCTCCCTTCATGATTGTCACGCCATACCTCCTCACAGCCACACACCCTTTTCAACTTTCCCTCATCTCTCTTGCTCTCCCTTGTCTTCTCGCAAGTCCACACTACAACAGATGTCCCTAGGAGCCAATCAACGTGAAAGAGGAGGCTGTGTGTTAGCTTTTGAGAAGAGTCTTCTCAGTGGCTGACTCATCTCAATTCACTCTGATTGGCTCCAGTCAGCATGAAAGGACAAGGACTCTTTTCAATGCCTAACACGCTCCCTTTTCATGCTGATTGGCTCATTCATAGGGACTTGGCTGGGACCCTGCTCCCAAAAAAGTAATGGGTCTATGACACACACCCCCATGATCCTGGATGATTACACTGTTGTCTGTTCCCCAGGAATGAGAATCCTGTGGTCTTCCAGATGTTGCTGGACTACAACTCTCATCATCCCTGACCATTGGCCATGCTGGCTGGGGCTCATGGGAGCTAGAGTCCCATAACATCTGGAGGGCCACAGGTTCCTCACCTCTGTTGTGTCCTATATGTGCAGTATACTCCTTGCTTACCCCTAAGTTGGTAGTTGCCGCTCCTTTGTACCTCTGTATTAATTAGGAACAATATGTCTAAGTATCAGATGGAACATAGCAAGCTGCCTTATACTAAGTCTATACTATTTGACCATCCAGATCAGTATTGTCTACACTGACTGGCAGCAGCTGCTCAGGTTTCAGGCAGGAGTCTGTCTCAGCCGAACCTGGAGATGCCAGGGACTGAACCTTTTGCATTCAAAGCAGTGCTCTACCCATTGTCCCAGCATTAGAACAGTTGTTGTACCTTTCTTTGCCTCTCAGGGGTGGAACATTATCCTCTTGTGGGGAGAAGCAATCCTATAGACAGATCCTTCTTTGCCAAAGGGCTTGTCAATTGATTTATTGATTGATTGATTCCAGAACATTTGGACGGGACCCCAAGGCAGTTTCCAGATTTAAAAAGAAACATAAAAAACACGATAAAAAGGATGAAGTTAAAAGAAATGCCACAGCAAATATAAGATTAGAGAAATCATATTGTTATTTTATTTTAAATGATGCAATTCTCCCCAAAAGGCAATTTGGTTACATGATTGAGGGGTATATCTGTATCTGGTCAAATGCAGAGTAAAGAGAATACAGATATTGAGGAGTTTATGTAAATATTATTATGACTGGTACCTGTACATTGTGCAGGTGGGAAAGGGAGGCACATTCCCCTAGCAGAGATCCCAAAGTTTTGATTGGAGATGAGCTGGTAAAATAACAAAAAAGAAAAAGAAATGCATGAAGAGGACCTTGCTGATCCCTTCTAACCACTTCTAAATGAACCCTGGGCTAAGATACAGTTGTGAGTTCAATACGCAGTCCCAATGTAGTATAAACAGAGGGCCACACAGACACTTTTAAGGAATTCTTTCATCTGTTGAGATCAAGAAATATAAAACAGGAGGCTCTATCTCTTGCTGGACCAGATCCTGAAAATTTTGTGTGCAAGCTTTTGAATTACCCAGGTCCCTTCATCAGAAAGCATGGATAGTATGCTAAATCTAGGTAGTTAAAACAAACATAGATTACTGCTACAAATGATTTTTATGTTTTTTCCCCAGGTTAACAGCCTTTATATATTGTAGTTAGCTTTTCTAGTAGTTAGTGTTGATATACCTGGAGTTGTAGATGGTTATAACAATAAAAGTCTTATTTAACACTTGTGCCCTTCTTCTGCATTAAGGTTAGGGATTTTATCTCCCAGGCATACCTGTTGAGGATGCTATGCAGGGTTGTTGTTTTTTTCAGAGCAAGGACTGAGAAATCTAAGTGAGCAACTGAAGTAGAGTCCAAAGTCCTTTGGCAGGTGTAAGGTGGCTGTTGCATGTAGCAAGTCTTTTCTTGGGTTTGTTGGATAGTTTCAGCAAATTTCTGCTTTACTTTTCACCTGCCTCTCTTTTTATACAGTTTGATGCTGAGTTTCGCCGCTTCGCCATGAAGCGCTCCAGTGTGGGCGGCTTCCAGGAATTCTACCAGCTGATCCAGAGAGTCCACCAAATCCCTTGCGTGGATGTCCTGCTGGGGTACACAGATATCCACGGTGACCTGCTGCCCATCAACAATGATGACAATTACCACAAGGCACTGTCCTCTGCCAATCCTCTGCTCCGGATCATTATCCAGAAACGAGGTAAGGAAGTGTTGAGGAGGGACCAGAACTCACTCTTCTCTTAACTTGGTTAATTTGTTCTATTTATTTTTCTCTTGATTTCACCATCATCACTCTTTGCTGAAGGCGGTGTAGAGCTCAGGGAGGTGTACAACATTCTCCCCCTCCCCTGCTTTTATCTTCACAACAGCCTTGCAAGGTTGGGTAGGGTGGGATAGTTGCTGTCTCAAGGTCACCCCTGCAAACTTCGCAGTTGATTGAGGATTGGAAGCTAGATTCTCACTGATCCTAAAAAATGGAAATTGACTGTCTTCAAGTTGATTCCGACTTATGGCGACCCTATGAACAGGGTTTTCATGGTAAGCAGTATTCAGAGGTGGTTTACCATTGCCTTCCTCTGAGGCTGAGACGCAGTGACTGGCCCAAGGTCACCCAGCGAGCTTCGTGGCTGTGTGGGGATTCGAACCCTGGTCTCCCAGGTCATAGTCCAACACTCTAACCACTATGCATTATTATTATTATTATTCTTTATTGTTATGGTCATAGACCAGAACATTCACATATAACGCTATGAACAATTATACAAAAGTACGAAGATACAATCATAAAATAACGGTAAAACAGTTACATAGCGTGGCGAAAACACTCATAATAAAAACGGTAAAAACAATGGAGCAATAAAACAGTTATAAGACTATGGAGAAATGGGAACATCTGGAGGGGTGAATACCCTCCGAGCTGATTGGGCCGCAAAAATGTATTTAGCTACTAGCAAGGTAGTATCCCTGCTAGCCGCAGACAGAAGATAAAAAAGTAAGTGGTTTGTAAGGAAATTTATAATAGGAGTTATAAATTTAGAACGAATATCATCATCTAAAAAACATTCAAAGACGACGTGAAATAAGGTTTCTATGCCGTTAACACCACATGGACATAAGCGATTTGCATAAGGAATGCGCTGGAATCTCCCTTCTAATAGGGCGGAGTTGAGACAGTTGAATCTAGCCTTCATAAAGGCTAGACGATATTTAGGGATCGTGAGGTATTCCAAATAGGGGACACTGAGTAGTGGCGCAAAACTTAAACCAAAATGAATAGGGGAACAGGTCGAAGTGGCAGCGGTGATGGAACTTTGAAAGTCCATGTCACTAATGCGGGTCAGGATTGAAAGCTTAGCTGACTTTAAATCCTGAGACGCCAGATGTTCAGCTGAAAGGCCAATACTTACAAGATAGTTTGTATACGTTTGGGCCCATGTTGAGATGAAGGGATCTTCCCAAAGTAAAGGGAGGTAGCCAGAAGAATTTTCATATGACATTTTAAGCCAAAAATTTAGGGCAGCCTTCCAGGCTTGGGACTTAAGCGAAGCTAGACCAGTTTCTAACCTGAGGACCGCCGATGGAACACATCTAGGAACACCTAGGATTTGTCTAAGAAATAGGGATAAAAACTGCCTCCATTGAGGGGTTAAAAGCGCCAATCCATAAAGGTACCCCGTAAAGAAGTTGGGAAATAGTTTTAGATCTAAAAACCTTAATGGCTGCCGGGATATATTGTCCTCCTTTAGTGAAGAAGAACCTTCGGATGCCATTAGCTGAATTTCGAGCAGTAGAGATGGCTCCTCTAATATGGGGAGTCCAGGACAGTGATGAGTGAAATAATAACCCAAGGTATTTAAAATGGGAAACCTGTTCAATTTTGTGGGAATTGATTATCCATTCATGAGGAGGAGAGTGTTTAAACCACTATGCCACACTGGCTCTCTCCCTGATCCTAATCTAACCACAATATCACCCTGGCTGTCTGATAAGAGCTGTTATCTACAGGAGCAAGAATTTAATCAGACCAGGGCTAGCAATATATTATGCTAAAATTCCAGATTCTGTGAATTTATGTGAATTGAATAAACTGTAGGGAAATTTGTTTAGTATATGTGTGTGTTGCCTAAATTAGTCAGTTTCTGCTAGCTGTGAGAAAGGGCAAGGAACTGAACAAACCAACAGTCCCAATACCTAGAAGTCCCACTCAGCCCTCAGCTGGCTTGTAAAATTTCATTTATTTCTACCCCCTTGTCTATAAACTTGTCTTAGCTGGCAGAAGGACTAGTAACTTGATATTTAGAAACAGCAACAAACGCACATGGTTCAGCTAAGCAGATCTAGGTCTGTCTGGGGCCTGGAAGGGAGAACACATGGAAATCTCCTATGTGTGCCACTTTGAGAACTGTGATGGAGGAAAGGCGGGATATAAACACAATAAACAAACAAAAGATCAGATGTGCAGAAGTTGGTTTCTGTGCCAGATACTAGATTCTGCACGTTCGCCATGTAATTTGTGGGTGTGTCATTTGCTGTGTGTGCAGTGCTTTTAATGCTCAGGCCATGGAAGAGTGTTAGAGGCTGACAGTGCAAGTCTAGCCACATCTAATCAGAAGTAAGCTCCACTGAGCTCAGTGGGACTTGCTCCCAAGAAAGTGCATATGGCAGGCGTGGGAAACCTTCTAGACGTTTCTGAATTGCAACGCCCATCATCCCTAGCCATCTCCTGTTCTTGCTAGGGCTGATGGGAACTGTAGTTCAACAACATCTGGAGGGCCAAAGGTTCCCCACATCTGGTGTATAAGATTGCAGTTTAAGGCTGCAATCAACCTGGGAGTAAGCGCCATTAAATTCAATAGGACTTACTTGGCACGGATTGCACTCTAACTTTATGCCCTCTGATGGTGCTCAGGTATTACAGTGCTAGAGCATTTCCTAACTTCATCATTTTCATAGACAGAACCGGTTGGTAGGAGCACATAGGGTCAGCTGACACCAGGGCCCCTGTAGTGTCGATTGCTTTTAATACTGACTTAGTCTGGTCTGAATGTATTCTGCACTAGACTCTGGTGTTTGTGCTGTCTGTTCCTGTAGCAATACCCCTGATGAATGGAAGGGCTGTGGGTAGAGACATGGAGAGCCTTGCTGAGTAGGGATAACACTGAGGTATTTCAAGGAACAGTATTTAGGGATAGTTCTTGCTGTCTTGTGATGACGATGCTCTGTATCTAAAATCTGTTCTAAGGGACAAAAATGAGTTTTTCTGTATTTAGGTATATCTCACCAAACAGCATTTGTTTGTTTAAAGTATTTTTACCCCGCTCTTCAGCCAAAAACAGGTTTCCAGAGTGACTTACAACCATCGGTAATAAGAGCACCCCTGCCCTCAGCCTTACATGCTTAAAGACACAACACAAAAGGAAAGGGGGTTAGGAGAGGAGCAGAAGAAAAGGAAACTCAGTCAGACACTGCTTCAGATCACTTATAAGAACACTATAATTTTCTCACGACAGCTGGTATAGCACAGTGGGGAGAGCCTGGCTGTGAGTCCAGAGGCTGTGAGTTCAAATCCCCGCTCATGTCTCCTGGGTGTCAAGGGCCAGCTAAAGATCACCCCCACAGGGAGTGGCTCAGGGGTTATGTGCCCTGCCACCTGTGCACCATGGGCAAGCTGCATAATCCCAAGTAGCGCAATTGCCCCCCAGCTGGCAGTTCCGGACAAGGAAGGGGCTGGCTTGTGGTGCTGTGGCAAGCTGAGCAGGCCCTAGCCAGCTGGGGAGGACTAGCCTCAGATGGAGGCAATGGTAAACCCCCTCTGAATACCACTTACCATGAAATCCCTATTCACAGGGTAGCCATAAGTTTCCATTTTTCAATTTTCTCACAGGGAGGGGCAAAGCAAGCTCTCTGGCCAATGGATGGGTCCAGGTTGGCCACCCCTTCACCATCCAATGTTCTTCCTTTGAGCCAGTGGGTAGCAGCCTCCCAGTGGTCCTTAGTTCTCAAAGCCCTTCAGTTCTGCAGTCCCAGGGCAACTCTTTGTGTTGGGAATGTGCCTTCTGGAAACCAGAGGGCCTGTGCAAAGCTCGCATGTTTTTATTTTCTTTGGCCCTCGGTGTTGTCTAGAGAGGGCAGCTTTTTATTTTGAATGGGACAGACGTTATTTATTTATCTATCTATTTAGGTAAACCGCATAAGTCTATTTTACCAAGGTGCCAAATCTAAGGTTTTGCAGACTTTAAGCTTTTCTTGCAAGGACTGGATGGCAGTGTCACAGGAAACAGATGAATGAAACATTGGGGATAATACCAGAGATACCCCCAAACACCTAAAACATATCCAGGCTTGGAGCATAGGGGAGACATCCTCTCGTGTTTTGCCTGCTGCAGACCTTTTCCACATCTGCTGCAAAAGGCCTTGGGAAGGGCCTGTTCCTGTGTCCTGCTCGAAGCCTCCTGCTCCCGGCTGATTCACCCACCAGTCAGAGCTCAGCAAAGGCTGTTGAGCTCGGACTTGAGGAGCATCCTTAGGTTGCCACTTACCCACTGCGTAAAAAAGAGAGAGTTCCAATTTGCATAAAATGTGCAAATGTTTTATTTCTTTATTATTTATTACATTTATACCTTGCCTTTCTTTTCATGATAGAAACCCATCCAGGCACTGACCACACCTGACCCTGCTTAGCTTCAGCAGGGTGCTGGCCTCATGTGCCTTCAGACCATAGCCTCGGGAAAACTATGTGTGATTGCTCTGTCTCCTGTTGAGCGACTTTCATAGAATCATAGAATAGTAGAGTTGGAAAGGGTCTATAAGGCCATCAAGTCCAACCCCCTGTGCAATTTAGGAATCCAAATCAAAGCATTCCTGACAGATGGCTGTCCAGCTGCCTCTTGAATGCCTCCAATGTTGGAGAGCCCACTACCTCTCTACCTTTGGGTCCCTGCTCCCCCTTCTTAGGGTTCTTCATTTTTAAATTGGACTTGGACCGGATGGGACTGTCCTGTATAGAGCAAGATACATGGATGCCCTAGTATGCATCCATCTCTGTGCCCTGTGCTTTCCTCAGCCCTGTGCTTTTGGTCTTGGCTGCCTTGGCAGCACAGAAGCTGCTGCAGGGTTGCCAAGTAGGATGATGCTGGTTGCTTGGCATCAGGGCCGGCATTGCCAGGACCTCTTGCCAGCCCTGCCTCTGCTAGCCCAGTTTCTTTCCCTCCTCGCTGTCTCTGCCTGCTCAGAGCAAAGAAAAGGCCTGCAGGCCTCCTCTTGCCTCACTGCTCCTCTCCTCCTGGGCCGTGAGTGCAGACTGAGCTCAGAGAGAGAGGGCGTCTGAATGGGCATTGGTGAAAGTAGGGAGGACCCACTCCAAGACAGAGGCCCACAGAGGGCATCTTGCCAAAGGGTCCTGCAATACCCGGAGCTGGAACGGCTTGGACCGGTTGCTAGGGTGGAAAAAGAGATTCCAGCGCCCTGCACGGTTTCCCTGGGCTAAAAATAAGCTGCTGCACCAAAAACACTGTGCGATATTTATATCTTTGGAGTTCTGTCTGACAAGCTTGGTAGAATGAGAGCACAGTGACCTGGCATAGCCGCTTTCCCTTCCACTTTCAGAAGTTTCTAGTCCTGTGTAGTGCTCTGTCAAGTGAGTGAGTAAAAAAAGGCCAGCTGCCACAGGCATAGGCTCGTAAACGCATCACTCACCTGGTCTCCTGTGGCAAGCAAGAATCTCCTCCAGGCAAACAGGTAGAGTAAACCTGTAAACAGGGGAAATCTTTCTTTCTTTATCTTCTATGCTACAAACGAATCATTTCTGTGGATTTAATCTGCAAGGCTAGCTTGTGCAATTGCACACTCGTCCCAGGGCGCATTGCATAGGGGTTCCAAAGTGCTGCTAACCCTGTTTTCTGGGGCTGCTGTGGGTTTTTTAAAATTATATGAGTTTAGTTCCTGGGCGCCTCTTTGCACTCACCTAGTACAGCCGTTGGGCCAGCATTAAAAGCACTGACCTGCTCTGACTCAGCAAGTCTTGCTTTTTCTCGTCCATCCTGCCTCTTGTCACAAATACCTTTAGCCTCTTTAGGGTACTATATGAATTGTCCATCCTTCTAGTTGCAGTGGAAGAAGCGTCTGTGGCCAGCAATACAGAGCAGGGTTGGGGAACATTTTTCAGCCCAAGGGCCACATTTCCTCATGGGGAATCTTTTAGGGGCCGCATGCCAGTGGTGGGCAGAGATGGCAAATGTGGGCAGAGCAAAGGATGTGACTTTTACCTTTGTACCACAGGCTACATTCCAGCCATGCAAAGTCAGAGGTTTCTGCGCACACACACACCCCTTTCTCTCACAGGTGTGCGCACACATCTCTCCATCCAAGTTAGCAAGAGGCATTATCACAGTCCAAGGACATGTTCTGGCCAGGCAAAAAGCACTCAGTGGAAAACACAGAACAGGGCCAGTGAGGGGTGTAGCCAAAGGACGGGATGCCTTTGGTCCCTCTGATGTTGCAGAACTACAACTCCCATCAGCCCCCAGCAACTGCAGCTTGCTTGAACCACTGCACCAAAGTGGCACTCAGTTTCTTTTTTTAACTTGCCCACCCCCAGAATGATTCTGTTCACACATGCAGATTTATGCAAAATCAGTTGTTTGGTTGAATCAAGTAAAACCCCATCCCGCTAATAGCCTCTGATTTCTTGAACTGGATGACAGCCCCACTGCAAGATTTCCCTTTGGCTGTTGCTAATTTCTCCCTGGTACAGCTACAGGGAGCCAATTCCTTGCAAGGAGCCTCTCTCCAGCCTGGCTATCCTTCAAGCCTTGCCAGCTCCCTAGTATCCTCATGTCCACATACCTCTCCCTGAAGTGTTGGCATGCAGTGCAGAGATGGCAGAGCCCACTTGCACTGCAGGCATCCCTGGAGGGAACAAGGTAGGAAAGAGCACCCCCTACTGAGTCAACTATCCTGTTTTCTGCAGAACCCAGAGTTTCTCCAGATGCTACTAAATACATACAGCCTTCTGCAATACCTGTCCAGTTTCTCCTTCAGCGCTAGGCAAAGGAGAGAGGGCCACACTCTTGAGATTAAGATGTCTTTCCCCTTTCTGGCCACATCTGCACTAGACATTTAAAGCAGTATCACACCACTTTAAACAGTCATGGCTTCCCCCAAAGCATGCTGGGAACTGTAGTTTGTTAACGATGCTGACAGTTACAAGGAGACTCCTGTTTGCCTCACAGAGCTACAATTTCTAGAATTCTCTGGGAAGAGGGATTGATTGTTCGACCACTCTGAGAACTATAGCTAGCTCTGAGAACTAAATCCCAGAAGAGGCTGGGTCGCTCTTCTCCCAGCATAGGCAGGTACATTCCATCTAAGCATGGGTCAGAATCTGACCTGGGCTGAGAAGGGTGGGAGGAAGGAGCCAGCAGAATGAGACCTGATCAGCATTTGAGCTTCTGATGTCCAGTGATGTAGAGTCCTACCACAAAGGGGTATTGCACCACTCAGTCATGACCTGTCTATGCCATGCTGTCGTGTCAAAGGGTGATCCATTTCTCCCCCTTGCTACTCCCTCCATTCACCCACCCACCTGTCCCCCGACAACAGGGAGCCCTACAAAGGGAGTGGTTTATATTTTAATGGAGGTATAGTCATGTTATATAATGCACACTAGGGGCTCATCCTATGGTAATGAGTAAACCATGCAGTTTCTGGTGCTGCTTCTTGCTTACAGGATTTATATCAAATACCACAAAACACTGGCATCTGCCCGCCCAGCCAAAAAGACATTTTTGCATTCCGCTGCTGTAAACGTTTCTGCTGTTAACGTTAACTCCCATGAAGCTAAAACGTTCAGCATTTCAAAAATTCCAAGGTTGTGAGAGAACCAGCAGTTCCCTGGAGACGGATCAGCTGGCAAAAATGTAGACAGGTATAGTTGAAAAGCCTCCTTTGGTACGAGATAGAAATTTAGTCCCTGGCAACCACCTCTCCAATAGCTGACTGCGTGTGATTGTGCGCGATCACTTAGCTAACTTGGGAATCCAGTAGAGCTGGGAAATGGGATAAAAATCCCACAACTGTCCCTGTTGAATCTGTGGGAGCCCCCAGACGACAAAGTTTCATGCAAAAGAACTGCTTACACAGATGTTGGCTGCAGCTCGGATTTCCATTGCACAAACATGAAAAACTGCTCAAGACCTCCACTTACCTTTGTGGTATAAAAATCTATGGAATCTGGCAATCATGTAAAATTGACTCATGATATATGGGTTATCTAGGGGAACAGAGGAACCAGAGTGCTTCTATGCAATTTGGTGGGAGTTTATCTGTTATTTTACTGATACTGAGATCTGTACATCCTTACCTGCTTCTAAAAAAGACATACGGATGGCATAAAGTATTTTCCCCCTCCTTTTGTCCTACTAATGTGACACCCCGGAATGGCCTTGTTTATGCTTCTATTCTAGTTTATGTTTATATATATATATATATATATATATATATACATATAATAACCCCTCCCACAAAAAGGATAAAAATATTTTAGCAAATAAATAATACATTTAAAATGGGTGTCACGAAGAGGAGTAGCCTAGAAAGGAACTATGGATATGTGCAGGGCCAGCCTTAGGAGTGGGCAAGCTGGGTGTTTGCCCTGGGGGCCGAGCTGAGCTCAGCCTTTGTTGAGCCTACTGCCTGTAGTGCATTAGGGCAAAATTATTTTTCATGTAAATATATATCTTGTTCTGAACCACAAACAATCGTAATCCCAAAATGGATTTTACTCTGCCCCATATCCTCATACCATAAGATATATACGTAGTTTCAGTGAACACACGAGACAATATCAAATAGTTCATCCTTGAACTGATCACATTTGTACCAGTGAGGGCAAAATTGATGAGAGAGAACCATCAATTTCTCGTCCCTTTTCACGGTCACCGCTAGGACAGCTTGAGAGCAGTACAGCTTAATACAGTGCGAGGTTTTGCTGTCCTGCACAAGCTATACAAGAAGGATTGGGCTTGGCAGTGCTGCAAAACTGATTGTTGGGGGGTAAGGGGGGATGCCTATAGCACTATTTATCCTAGGGCTGGCCCTGGATTTATTTATTTATTTGTTGCATTTGTATACCGCCCCATAGCCGATGCTCTCTGGGCAGTTTACAACAATTAAAAACATTAAAAACAAATATACAAATTTAAAAACACATTTTTTAAAAAGCAATTTAAAAACACATGCTAAAATGTCTGGGAGAAGAGGAAAGTCTTGACCTGGCACCAAAAAGATAACAGTGTTGGCTCCAGGCTCACCTTGTCAGGAAGATCATTCCATAATTTGGGGGCCACCACTGAGAAGGCCCTCTCTCTTGTTGCCACCCTCCGAGGATTAAAAACATCAGTCCAGCAGCCCATCTTGTCCAGCGACCTGTTCTCACAATGGCCAACCAGATGCCTATGGGAAGCCCCTTAGCAGGACCAGAGTGCAACAGCACTCTCCCCGTTTGTGATTCCCAACAACTGGGATTCAGAGACATACTGCCTCTTCACTGTGGAGGTGGAACATAGCCACTGTCATTGGTAGCCATCAATAGCCTTAACCTCCATGAAATTGATAGCGACAGCTGGGGAAGATGGGTTGAGCTTGAGCAATGCATATCTGCAACATCTGATCTGTGCTTGCTTTCCTGCTTCCTTGCAGCAGAAGCTGATACCAGCGTCTTTGCCTCCAATTCGCTCCAGCGGAAGAAAAAGGGGCTCCTCCGCCCAGTGCACCAGCGGACTAAGCCGCCCTTGCTGATCGGCATGCCGCAGGACTTCCGCCAGATCTCCTCCATCATCGATGTGGACATTCTGCCCGAGACCCATCGGCGGGTCCGGCTGCATAAGCACGGCTCTACCAAACCCCTGGGCTTCTATATCCGGGACGGGATCAGCGTGCGCGTGGCCCCCCATGGCGTCGAGAAGGTGCCCGGCATCTTCATCTCCCGCTTGGTCAAGGGAGGGCTGGCGGAAAGCACAGGGCTGTTGGCTGTGAATGATGAGATTCTGGAAGTCAATGGCATCGACGTGGCGGGCAAGTCCCTAGACCAGGTCACGGACATGATGGTGGCCAACAGCCACAACCTCATCATCACCGTCAAGCCGGCCAACCAGCGCAACAACGTGATCCGCAGCAGCAAAGCCTCGGGCAGCTCTGGCGTGTCCACGGACAGCACCCCCAGTCAGCAGACCCCCAGTCCGGCTTCCCAGTACCTGAGCAACTGCAGCACAGCAGAGGGGGAAAGCGACGAAGAGGGTGACCTGGTGATCGAGAGCGATTTGCCTGCCAGCTGTCCCAATGGCGGCCTCCTCGAGAGCTTGCAGCACAGCCTGTCCCTCTACAGCTCTCAGGGCTCACTGCCCTCCCTGAACAGTCACAGTGGCAGGGGCAGCCGAGCGGGCAGCCTCCGGGAGGATGGCACAGTTGTCACACTATAGCCCCAGGCGCTGTCCCTCCCTTGTCTTCTGGATTACAGCATCTCCAAGGTCAGTTTGGCAGTACCTTCTCCCTGGCCTATGGAGTCAGGTCTGGGGGGCGCCCCATTTGGAACCGGAAAGGCTGCCCAGACCTGCCGTCACCTACTCTCCTTTGCACACTGCCTGCAGGCCCAGCGGTGCTGCTGTAGCACAGATGGCAGCTGGGATTGGAACAACTGGAGCTGGCCCAACTTCCCTGAATCCTTTGCCGCTCGAGAGGCCCCTTCCTGGTCCCAACTGAACCAAATCAATGGGAGTTTTATGACCTTCCCCCGTTCCCTCTCTTCAGCCCCTGCCTGTATTCCAGGTGGGAGGGGAAGGGGGGGGCTCTGCCTCTCTCACAATCTCTGGTCCTTCCCTCCACTGAATCTCGGCTCTCATGAAGTGTTGGTTTTTGTTTTGTTTTTATGATAACATGCATCACAGATTAATATATTGCAACAGACTATTAAAATCTTTTTTTTAAGGAACATGTTTTCACATGATTTTTAGACATGTGCTGTGGGGATGAGGGGAGAAGGGGAGAAAGGTGCAGGAGGAAAGGGGGATCAAACAGCCTCAGCTGGGTAAGTGCAACCTGCCCATATTAGGAGATTGGGTCTACCCTGCCCAATTTGCTCTGGCAGTGAAGCATGTTGGGTTTGCTCCACTTCAGTATGGTGTCTGGTAGGGGTGTTGGAGAAATCCATCGGAAACAAAACGGAGTAGAAATGGCCAGTGTTTGCTTATCTGACCCATGTCCAGCACAGACATCAGTCTAGCCAAGTACGATCTATTCACTGTTGTTTTCAGTCTGCACGCGGTATGTCATTGATCATGTTTTCCCCAATTGCATTGCATTTCCTTTGCACTGAAATGAATGGAGTGGAATAATGCAACTTAAGTAATTTATGTAATTAATTACATGAATTATGTACCTTTGCTACAGTGGACACTAAGACGAATAATGTAATTTTTGGCAGAAGGTGAACTGCAGCTGAACGGAAATGGTGGTGCATCCAACAAATCCAAGGTAGAATGGAAAACGATGTTGTCTTACATCTCCAGTATCGGGGCAATTCAGCAGAGGGACTAGCAAGTCCTGTCTATAAAATGGCATCCTGGCCTATGCTGCTTGCTAAGCAATTGGTTCCCAGTTATCACCTGTGTGGGGAGGAGGAAGAGGGAAATGGTGGAAAGGACCTATGGCACAAAGGCTACCAAGATTGACCTTAATATTATACCACCTCAGTTCAGACAGCACTGGCTGAGGGTAGAAGCAATAATTTACTCAATGGTTCTTCCCTTGGGCTTTTACCTGGAACAGAAGAGTTGGCCTTCATTTTTCATTTAAAAAATTAACACAAAAATAAAGCAAAGTAACAGCAGCTCTTTAAAAAAATACTCACTTTCAAAGGCAATTACGCTAAGTTAGGCCAATTCTTCAAGCATCAGCAACATCAAAAGCTGCATTATTCTGAGTGATGGAGGCTGGTGCCCATTGGGACTCATGGGGCAGAAGGCAGGGAGGCCAACAGCAGAGGGAGCCAGAGCAAATGGCCGGTGGAGCTACAGCCAATGATGGTTGGAACCTAACAAATGCTGGTTTTGTCCCCATCCTCTTCCCTGCTGAGTTCTACAAGGGCAAAGCTGAGACTAAAGAGAAAGTTGAAAGCCAGTGCCTCCCCCAGACTAGTTAAGTAAGAAGGTAGGCAGGTGGGGGCTGGCTGAGCACAGGCTGAGACTGGTGGGCACAGTGCCCCTCTTGTCCTAATGGACAAACCGTCACTGACTGAGACCATTGGTCCATCTAGCTCAGTATTGTCTGCACTGACTGGCAGGGGCTCTCCAGGGTTTCAGGCAGGGGTCACTCCCAGCCTTACCTAAAGACACCAGGGATTGAACCTGGGGCCTTCTGCATGCAAGGCAGATGCTCTACCACTGAGCAATGGCCCTTTCCCAGTCAGACCATTGGGTCATCTAGCCTAGTATTGTGTATTGGCAATAACTCTCCAGCGTCTCAGGCATGGGTCTTTTCTTTTTCTTTCCATGATAGTTTTGAGTAGAGATGCCAGGGATTGAACCTGGGACCTGCATGCAAAGAATGTGCGCTGCCACTGAGCTATGGGCCCTCACGGCTTGTTGATGAAACACTTGATAATATTTGATTCGTCATTTGATGGGCAGAGCAACCCCCTAGTATGTTCATTCTGAACACTTGTGCCCTCTTTTGGAAGGTTGCACAAAGAAGGGGTGTGCGTGCACACTTCCTCCTTGGGCATTCCTCCTCCTCCAGATGATAAAAGGACCACAGTCCAAGTGGGGCTACGAAGGTGCAGCCCATGACTCTGTGACTGGGCTTTCACAAAGCCCCATTTTCGATTTCCACCTGTTCAGGACACAATTCCTTGTCAGTCTTGTTAACCCTTTCCAACTATACCATGCTGCTTAATCCTGCCTTTTGCACTGGGTATCGTTTTTGCTGTCTCTTGTCCTTTGGGAGCAAAGGGCAAGCTTGAACAGGGCCTTTTTCATGCAGCGAAACAGGCGCGACAGCCCTGGTGCCTCCACATTAGCTTTGCATTGGTGTAAAGGGAGAGCAGCAGTAGCTTTTCCATGACGCAGGATGAAGTCCAGCTTTTCAGATTAATTCTATTAACAAAAATCTGAAACAGGCACTTGAGTCCCACTTCGCACCCACGTGAGCGGATGACTGTTCGGAGCGTATTGGGCTTATTTAGTATCCTACAGACTAATCATGAACTTCTTCCCCAAGTGGGGATCCTGAAACAGCCAAAACTGCACCATCCGAACCCAAGAGCGAGGTAGCAGCAGACTTGGGGGAGCCCCAAGGTTTGCAGAAATACAGAAAAATATTTAGGGGAAAAAACCCTAAGGACAGGAGAACCCTCAAAAACAGGCCTATGAGGACTGAGCATACACAGTGGCCATAGAATGCTGGCTGACTGTTGGAGGGGGGGGGAGGGAAAGGAAACGGAATGGAGTATCATAGAAGAGGGCATGGTTGGCATACTGAATAAAAGCACTCTGCTGCAACATTCTGTGGTGAGCCCTCACTTGTTTCTCCTACGTTTTAACTAAACAATTTGCAGTTAGCTCTTTGTTTCTGCATCCAAGTTGCTGGACGCTCAGGATGGCCTACCC
This sequence comes from Rhineura floridana, assembly GCF_030035675.1. Lineage (NCBI taxonomy): Eukaryota > Metazoa > Chordata > Lepidosauria > Squamata > Rhineuridae > Rhineura > Rhineura floridana. Next base: position 21,479,653 of record NC_084492.1, on the reverse strand, counting down.
TATCCAATTTTTTATCCTGGGGGGGGTGTACAGATTTCTTAATGCAGCACTGGTCCCCCTGCAGCCAACAGCCATAAACTGATAACAACAGAAGAGTGGGGTGATAGACTGAAGCCTTCATGGCATCGCAACAGACACTAGGCCATAGTACAGTCTTTCCAAACCTTTGGGTCCCCAGATGTTTCTGGACTACAACTCCCATCAGCCCCAGCCAGCACAACCAATGGTCAGGAATGATGGGAACTGTACTCCAGCAACATCTGGGGACCTAAAGGTTGGAAAAGACTGCCATAGTATACCAAACTGCTCTACCTGCCTGGACCACAACAAAGCCACCTTCCCAAGCCAGATTCCTCCAGATGTTTTGGACTACAACTTGCATCAGCCCCAGGAAAGTACAGCTGCCCTGGGCTCCTACTGGGAGGAAGGCAGGATATAAATAAATAAAATAAAATAAAAGCATGCAACCAAGTTCCCCAAAACACCTATAGGGCACAACTGCACCACAGACTTATATTGGTTTTTTACCACTTTTAACTGTAATAGATTGCCCCAAGGCCCCTGGGAATTGTAGTTTGGTGAAGGATATTTCTGCTACAGGTGCTGCTTCCCAGAACTACAATTCCTACAGTTCAGATAGATGAGGACTGACTCATGACACCAGTTTACGGCTGCAGGTAAAGTAACAGCATGGTGGAAAGAGAATCAAATTTGGAGTTTACCTCTCCCCCTGGCCCCCACCCTCTGAGCACAGGAGGGAGAAAAAGGAAACTCCAAGAGGAGGACTACATATGCATGCCTCATTTAAGTGGGGGGAGGGGGAACGCAGCCTGAATAATTCTCTCTTTTGAGAATCTATTCTGTGCCATAACCACCATCTCATACGGCGGGTGTTCAAATACAAACAACTTTGTGCTTTTTTATGCACATCCAATACCAGCATCTAGCGCAGGAGTGGGGAACCTTTGGCCCTCCGGATCTTGCTGAACTGCAGCGCATCAGCCCCAGCAAGCATGGTCAGGGATGATGGGAGTTGTAGTTCAGCAACACCTGGGGGCCCACAGTTTCCCCACACCTGTTCTAGCAAAAGAGATGTCATGAGCTTGAGGAAAGCCTAGACACTGTGTTTCTCTAGGGCAGACAAGGCTGGCGAGTAATATACATTTCTTAACATGACTAAGGAAGCCGGCTTATATTAAGTTAGACTACGTGTCCGCCTAATCCAGAATTGCCTGCTCTGACAGATGCTCGTGAAGGTTTCAGGCAGAAGGTCTTTCCCATTTCCTGCTGTCTGATCCTTTTAAGTGAAGATGCCAGAGGGACCTTCCATAGGCAATGCAGGTGCTGCTACAGTTCGTCCTTGTCTGCTGTTCACAGAAGCAAAGACTGGCTACATTAGTAGGATCTATAATCCAAATGAAAAATGCATTAACCACGTTGATAAAATTATTCCTGCATGAACCATATACTGTATTTACAAAGTTAAAAATGCCACAGACATCTAAAGAATCCTTCAAAGTGCTTGTGAAGGCACCCACAGTTTCAGCTTCCGTCCTGGGACAAGTACTTACAAAGGTTATTTTATTTTTCTGAAAAATGCCCAACTGCTTTAAGTTACAATTGCACACATGCACCTCTAAGTAGCGGCCACTTGTCCAGCCACAGTGTGTACCTGTTGCATTTGCTGAACTACCTCATGGAGGGGCTGAGAGCTGCTGGAATATGAACAACTCCCAGGGTGCCAGCTCAGACCTGCTGTACTGTTACATATTTGGGCCACACTTTCCCCATCTCACCCCATGGAGGGGTAACTCTGCAAATTCAAACTGTTGCTGCAGAGGTTTTACAGATCCCCGCAATAGTTAGCCTCCTCTGAGAACCAGGACCTCTTTCCCTTACCTACCGACACCTTTCTGACAATCTATCCTATTTGCATGGAAAACGGAAGAACCACCAGTGGCCTTCAAGATGTTGTTAGCCCTGATTGCCATCGTTCCTAAACCTTGGCCATCGTAGCTGGGGTTGATGGGAGCTGGAGTCCAACAACATCTGTAGGGACACCGGTTCCCCACTCCTGGTGTGAAGCAAGACAAGCAGATCAATATTATCTTTTGCTTCCAAACTCCTGAAAGGTTAGGTTGCAGGAACAATGGACACGAGAGTGGTCAGCTGCACAAGCGTAGGACAGGATCTTGCATCACTGGGACAGTGGGGGAGGATGGAGGAGAGCAGGGGGAGGATGTCTGGCTGAGTGCAACTGCAAAGGTGGAAAACTAGACTTTTCCTCTCCATTATAATCGAGAAGAGAAGGCTGGGAAGGGGAGGGTCCTGCTCTTAGCCTAGGAGTCCAGCTTGATAAAGACTTTGGGCCGAGAGAATATCTTGAGCGCCTCCTCGATCTGCGACAGCTTCTTCTCCAGAGTCGCATGTCGGTTCTGGACGCTGAGGGTGTCAGCTCGCACTGGAAGCAGCAGGAGATCCTTCAGCAGCTGCTCTTGGCCTACCCAGAGGGGAGAAGAAGAGTGGACAGTTAACAGTCAAGGATGCCTGTTCAATCAAAATAAATCTATGGCTGCTGCAAGCCAAACCCATTTACCTGGGAGCAAGCCTCAATGGATTCAATGGGGCTTGCTTCTCAGCAGACGTGGTTAGGATTGTGCTGTTAGTCAACTCATCACACAGGTTCAGAAACGGATTGATTCATTCAGGGCTTGGGAACCTCAGATCCAGGGGGCCAAATGTGGCCCTCTAGGCCTCTCTATCCGACCCTCAGGACTACCGCCAGGCCATGCTCCATGTCAGGCGACACCCCTCACTGACCTTGCTCTGCCCCCTGCTCAAATACTTTTACCTAGCTGAAATGTGTCCTTGAACTGTGATGATGCCTCTTACTGCCTGGATGAAGAGTGTGTGTGTGTGTGTATGACTCTTGTGTGGCTAGAATGTCCTCTATTGTACAAAGGTAAGACTCTCATCCATTGCTCTGCTTAGGTTTGTCTCTGGACCCATTCACCACTGGCATGTGGTCTCCGGAAAGCTCCCCGCAAGGAAATGCAGCTCTCAGGCTCATAAAGCTTCCCCAGCTCTAGATTAACTAATTTAAAAGTACATATAATGTGTATTGCGGTAGACAGCAACTCAGAAGAGGCATTCCACTCCCCTTCCCCACCGGTGTGACAGGAAAGGTGGGATCCTTTCTTTTAAGAAGGCATGGCACTGGAAGCACTCACAGTATTTAAAAAAAAAATAAGCTAACTGGGGGAACTCTTTAATTGTCCAGAAGATTAAGTGAGCCATCTACTAAACATTATGGCATTTCTTACAGTTCCTACAGACTCCACAAGAGGTCCCACTGTACATAGTTGGAATGAGATGGCCCCTGCTCGAGAGTAAGGATTAGGGTCCCCTAGAGGAACCGGCTGGAAAACATCCCCAAAGAGAAGGAAGAGTCATTCATGGGCAAGATAGCCAAGAGAATCTCCGTTGCTGATTCCATGGAACTGGCAACTCAACAAGTTTGACTGGAGTGTCTACAACAAGATCAGGACTAGGGATGGTATCCAACGCTAGTCCTACCTCAGAGTAGACCCATGACTAACTTAGGTTGATTAATTTCACTAGGTATGCTCCGAGCAGAACTTAGTTCAATACAACCCTAGGAGGACTCAGCTGAATGAAACAGCAGGAGCCAATCCTATCCTGGAGGAAGGGCTAACTGACACAACAGGCTTTATTGGCTAGTTACTGAAAGATCCCCCCAAAGGCCAAGAATATAAAAAGAGGCCTATATGAGGGCAAAAGGAAAGCAGATCTGATAGATCTCGGTAATTAGCAGTAGATCACCAGGCTTTCTGACTCCTAACACACACCCCTCTTCAAATTAGGCTGCTGAAACAAAGAAAGCTTGGATGGGAGAAAACCAGGAATGGATTTTTGTGCAAAAGGACTGGGAGCTGAGTTCTGCTACAGAAAACAAATTCCTGCATTGAGACGCACTCAATGTACCTTATTCCTTCATTCTAAGTTGTGTGCAACAGCTGCTTGTGGGCTTCCCATAGGCATTGGGTGAGCCACTGTGAGATCAAGATGCTGGACTAGATGGGCCTCTGGACTGGTGCAGCAGGGATCTTCTTATGTACAGCCCTCTTTCTAAGTCACTTTTTTTATTTGGCTCCAAGCAGCTGAACCTTGCAGGTGGTGGTGGGGGAGTAAATCCCCAAGCTTGAAGTCTGCCTACTCCCGATACACAAGCGATTGCTGCTCCCAAAGCATCTCTCCCTAACTTAATCCGTACTAGGAAAGGACCCACATACAAACTCCCAGGCTATCTCAAGCTAGAAGAACTTCAGGGCTGGGAATCTTCTGCGCAAGGCCCCAGGGAAGGGCCACCGCTCAGTGGCAGAGCATCTGCTTTGCATGCAAAAGGTCCCAGGTTCAATTCCAGGTCGGGCTGGGAATTGTCCCCCGTCTGAAACCCTGGAGAGCCGTTGCCAACCAGTGTAGACCATGCTGAGCTAGACGGACATGGGAACATGTGGCCCTCCAGATTGTGATGAACTAAACCTCCCATCCACCCTGCCATTGGACATGCCGGCTGGGGCTGATGGGAGTTGAAGTCCAACAATGAGAGGGCCACAGGTTCCCCATCCCTGGACTAGGCAGTCCTTGGCTGACTCAGCCTGAAGCCGCTTAATTATATCCCACCTCCCACCATTCTTACTCTGTTTCAGGTTGGTTAGCGTTTCCAGCCGCTGGCTCTCTGGCATCATGGCATGGCCAGGTGGCATGGCGGGGTCAGGCATGTTGCGCTGGTGCTCCTCTGCCTCTTTGCGCCAGTAGTCTTTCCTCTCAATCAGGCTAAAGCACAGCAGAAACAGCACGTCAGTTGGGGCGAGGAAAGCATGGTAGAGAAAACCAAGAGGAAACAGCATTCCAGGCTTCCAGGAAGGGAATGTGGCCTGGCCTCATCCCTCTCTGCTCAGGGCCCTAAAAGGCGGCACACGGACAAAGAGGAAGCTAGGAGAGTGTCACCAACAGATGCTGTGTTTGCTGCAGTCAGGGCCGTAAATTCAGCCTCTCAGAAATGGAACTCAGGGAGGAGTTTGCAATCACAGGCAAGAAATTGGCAGTCAGTGTGTGGGGCTTCAAAACACAGGTGTAACATGGCCACACTCGCTTGGGCCTCTCACCAACTGGGTGGTGGCATTCCAAACCGTTTGAAGTTTCTGATCTGTCTTATGCAGAAGTATCCCCTCTTATTTCTTTATGGAGAGTATACAATAACTCCACCTGGGAGAAGTTGTTTCTCATCCATCCAGGGCTGTAGAATATTATTTGTTTACTTTGTTTATCTTCTTAACAAAGTGATTTAAAAAGTAAAGCAACTGGGAAAACCAAATTCAGCAGCAGATATGAAATCCCATCAGGCTCACGTGGCAGTCTTGTACATGGGCAGAATACTCTCAATCTTGCTCCTGACATCCATCAGTGCTTATGCCAGACAAACTGCTATGTCTGATATGTGACTGCACAGCATGCTTATCCCTCCAAGCACCTGCCTCCTCCACTTACTGGGATGGTAAATCTGTTCCTGCAATTTAAGACTGCAGCTGGGTGGATCGCATGATTGAATACTCGTCATTTAAAAACAAACTCCCCGTATGTGGAAGGCTAGAGGTCAGCGGGAAGAGTTCTCATTTAGTCTTCTTCTTGCCATGCTAGTTTTCCATGTGCAAGGAAGGGGTTTGGGGAGTGGGCATTCAAACATGTGACCACCGTTTTGCAGTCTTGTAGAGAAGCTGATTGTTGCTTTCTGATTTTTTTAACTTAAAGAAAAACCCTTACATTTATTGTGTGTTAATTTTACTTTCTTGCAAACTGCCCGGGAGGCCTGTTGTAAAGAAGAAAGGCACAGATAGAAGTATTTCAAATAAATAAATTCTGAACCCGGGGGGAGGGGCTGAGCTAGATACATACTAGCGGGGGACGTGGCCTTTCTGCTTGGCGTTGTAGTCTTCCTGCTCCTTGCGTTTCTGCTCCAGCACTTCAGAGAGTGACTGCAAGGAGCGCGAGCGCCGCAGCTGAGCTCGTTTGGCGTTTTGGGCATTGTGGCTGACAAAGTCCACCGCCTGGCCCCCCTCCTGGATCTGAAATGAGAAGAAGGCAGAGCTGGAAGGCAAAGAGATTCTGGTGCCAGGAGACTTTGCTTTTCTATAGAGGAGAGGGGAGAAACCTATGATCCAGGGTCATATCTGTCCCTTTGTTGAATTTCACCTTGCCCCTGGATGCCGTTGAAAGCACAAATCGGGTTTCTGCGGTTGGGTAGGGAGCCTTTATTCTATCAGAGGCCATTGACTCACAGGGGGAAAAAAATCAGTTGAGGGTTGCCGAGAAGTAAAAAGCATCCGAGGAGAGCTCTGAAAGTGCTGACAGTCAACCTGATCCACAATTTCAAAGTGTCCCTCCACAAGTGGGAGCTGCCCTGGAACACCCTGCAGTTCCGTCTCTTACTGCATCCCTGGAAATAGAAGGGGATGAGGAGGTTGGATAAAGCACCAGCCACTAATGAGGAACAGGAAGTTTAAACAGATGGCACCAGCCCTGGTGGGTGCACACATTGCCGTTCTCCACTCCTCACTTTGACATTCCCGTTCGGTGATTCCGCAGCTGATGTTTCCGCTGTTGCTCTTGACCGAGCAGGGTTTGGAGATGGCGACCTGCGTGGGTGAATTCCTGTGCCACAGCGTGAATAGGCTCTCAAGAATTTCTGAGCTTCTGGATTCGGAGGAACAGGACACTCCTGGGAAAGGAGGAGACGAAGAATTACTGCATGGTCACAAACAGTTCTAAACTGAAGCACCCAGAGAGCATCACTGATTGACCCTCAGCTCAGTTTATTCCTGCATTTGCACCTGCTTTTGATGATCATTCTTATATTCTTTTGAAGTGGGTCATCAGGTTACATTGAGTTAGCTGAGGAATGAGACTGGAGTTGCCAGCTTTTCTAGATCTGTGGGCATATTTGAAATTTTGAGAGAGTGCCATGGGTTCAACCCTTTGGTTGTATCTTTTTCCATCTGCCAAATCACTTCCGAGACAGAAAGAGAAAAAGATCATGTGCATGCATACCCATGCATGCATGCGTACTTTTATCCAGACCTCATGGAAAAGCAAAGTGTGTGTACTCTTTGCTTTTCCAAAGATAAAAGTAACAATAGAATTAAAATGAATCTTCTTGAACTTACATTGTTTTAGAAGAGGTCCTCCCAAAAAAACACAAATTAAAGCTTACAGACTGCACAGTAAAAATCACAGATCTGGGTGCTTGCCAGCACCATAAAAACATTGACTCAGAGCATGGATCTTGATGGATGTACATGATTTTTACACAGAATGATGACAAAGCCACAAATATCTGTGGACCCAGAGGTAAACTATGGTGATTTTGTAAAAAAAAAAAAAAAAAAAAGAGGATTCATAGAGATCCATGTTTTCATGCTATGGCAATGCTGGAAAGCAATGGATTAGTGATTTTCATGGTTCAGTCAATAGAGACATGAGATCTGTGATTTGACAGTAGAAGGGGAAGATAAATGCAATTCCAGTGTTTTAGGAGATCCAATGTGTGGGTGTGTGCATGTGCACCTTCTCACGCTTTGGAACACCCATTCTCTCTCTTGCTCTCACTCCTTGCCTCCTAAAATGTTCCACTTTCTCCCCACTGGCTGTATCCTCCCCACTTGGTCGCTCCACTCTCTGTTCAGTTGCTCTGGTGCTAATCTCAGTCTTGAAAAGCCCATAGACAGAGCTCAGTCCCCTTCCCCCTTCAGCTCTATGTACCTTTTTGAAGCGAGGGGGGGGGAAGGTAATTGCCATCACTGCCTTCCTTGATCCTTCTGCATGAGGTGCTGGGGACTGAAATCTGGACTTTCGGCATGCAAAACATGTGCCCCCCCACCACAATATGGCGTCTCCCTTACTGTGTTTCCATGCTTCACCCAACTACAACTAAGCACAGAGAAGGCATCTCAAGGGCGACTTGGGCTTGGCAGTATTTTTATTTATATATTTATTATTATCAACATTATTACTACTATTATTACTACTACTACTAAATGCATGGTTTATTCAATTTAGTAGCTGCTTGCTACACAAGGGGTCTCTAAGTGTCTTACACATTTCTAAGAACATAAAGCCTGCATGGTGTAGCGGTTAGAGTGCTGGACTAGGACCTGGGAGAAAAAGGTTCAAATCCCCACTCAGCCATGAAGCTGGGTGACTTTGGGCCAGTCATAGCCTCTCTCAGATTAACCTACCTCACAGGATTGTTGTGAGGATAAAACAGAGAGGGAAGAAAACCATGTATTGATCTCCTTGGAGGAAAAGTGGAATATAAATAAATAATAAATATATCAGAAGAAAAGAGCATCCCATTATAACAAAAGGCATTCAACAACCCATAGAACAGACCCAATAAAACAGCAGCAAAAATGTATCATCAATAAGCAGCAACTTAAGTACCTGCAGCTTTGCCTTTACTTTGGACTCCACGCTCTCGTACTTCTGAGACTTCCACAGGGCTTTAACGGGCTTAGGCTGGCTAAGCTCCCGGGCTTGCTCCTTCTCTCGGCATTTTCGCTGAATCTCTCGCATGCGCCTCAAATTCTCCTTCTCATGGTCCTTGTGATCCCTGCCTGCATTGGCGAGAGAAAGAAAATATCCCCTTATAAGCATTGAACTGCAGACACAAAGGCCTCTCTCCTTTGGACTTCCTCGTAGCTTCTTTGATGGAGAGACAGCTCACCTGCAGCATGAGACCATATTTAACAACTCATATCTGCACATGTTGGGGAAGTGGTGAAGCCAGGATCACACCGTAAGTCAGGGGAAGCCAACGTGGTGCCCTCCAGATGTTGTGGACTACAACTCCCATCAGTTCTAGGCAGCATGGCCAACGATCAGAGATTATGGGAGTTGTAGTTCAAAAAACCTGAAGGGTACTACGTTGGCTATCTCTGCCACAGGTGAAGAAACTCACTGTGACTGCTGTTAAAGTGTTGTATCTATCTTCACAGATATGTCAGACAAAAGGAGGTACTTCTTCACTCACTGCCTATTTAAAACTATGGAATGCACTTCCACAAATTGATGTGATGGCCAGCAACTTGGATGCCTTTAAAATAGGATTAGACAAATTCAGAGAGGATAAGGCTATCAATGCCTGCTAGCCATGATGGCAATGTATTACCTATAGTATCAGAGTCAGTATGTCTCATGATTCCCAGCAACTGGTATTCAAAGTAGGGAGAGTGCTCTTGCACTCAGGTCCTGCTTGCGGGCTTCCCATAGGCATCTGGCTGGCCACTGTGAGGAGAGGTTGCTGGACCAGATGGGCCTCTGTTCTGATCCAGCAGAGCTCTTCTGATGTTCTTGCTTTCTTATGTTCATCCTAAATCTTTTTAGACACCCACTTGAAGCTTGCTTCTCTCCTTGTGCTTGTCTCCGTCATGGTAGTGTCGTGTGTGCTAGTCCCACAGTGTGGAATGCTCCATGCCAGCACATCATGTTCCTGGTTTTGGCATAAAGTGTCCATGCAAGTGCGATAACACACAGGGTAAGTGGCTGGCAAATGTTTTCGTTATGTGCCTTCAAGTCGATTACAACTTATGGCGACCCTATGAATCGGTGACCTCCAACAGCATCTGTCGTGAACCACCCTGTTCAGATCTTGTAAGTTCAGGTCTGTGGCTTCCTTTATGGAATCAATCCATCGCTTGTTTGGCCTTCCTCTTGTTCTATTCCCTTCTGTTTTTCCCAGCATTATGGTCTTTTCTAGTGAATCATGTCTTCTCATTATGTGTCCAAAGTATGATAACCTCAGTTTCATCATTTTAGCTTCTACTGATAGTTCTGGTTTAATTTGTTCTTTTTTGCAGTCCATGGTATGCGCAAAGCTCTCCTCCAACACCACATTTCAAATCAATTGATTTTTCTCTTATCCACTTTTTTCACTGCCCAACTTTCACATCCATACATAGAGATCGGGAATACCATGGTCTGACTTTGGTGTTGAGTGATACATCTTTGCATTTGAGGACCTTTTCTAGTTCTCTTATATCTGCCCTCCCCAGTCCTAGCCTGATTCCTTGACAATTGTCTCCATTTTAGTTAATGACTGTGCCAAGGTATTGATAATCCTTGACAAGTTCAATGTCCTCTTTGTCAGCTTTAAAGTTACATAAATCTAGTTTTGAGCATGGGCAACCAGATTCAGTGGCCTCCACCAAGAGGCTGTGATGTTGGAATCAGCCTTCTGTCTCCCGTTCTCACCACATCAAGCTGACACCCTCAGGGTACAGAGCATCAAAGACACCTAATAACAAACCTAGGCAAATACAGATTATTTTGTATTATTACATTTGTATCCCACCTTTCCTCCAAGGAGCTCAAGGTGGTGTACATGATTCTCCCCTTCCCCATTACATTCTCACAACAACCCTGTGAGGTAGGTTAGGCCGAGAGACAGTGACTGGCCCAAGGGTCACCTCCGAGTGAGCTTCATGGCTGAGTAGAGATTTAAACCCAGGTCTCGTGGGTCCCAGCCAAACACCCTAACCATTACACCGCCCCTAATCCTGGCATCTGCCCCTAAGCTGCCACCTCACTTACGCTTGGGCATCAGCTCTTGGCAGAAGGAGATCCCATCCAGCTGCAGGAGGGCCCCCACCGTGCCCTTCCGTCCCATCTCCAGAATGTCCTTAGCGTTGGGTTTAATCCGCGGGGGAGGACGAGCAAGGCGAGCACTGTAGCATGTGGGGTAGAGGGTGGACTCTGGAGGAATGGGGCCAGGGAGCAGATCCAGCTTCAGAGAATTCCCTTCTAGTCTCCCTCGTGCTAGAGACAGAGAAAGAGAGTCAAGAAAGACTGCAGCTCAGTGGCAGAGATCATGCTTTGTGTGCAGAGGATCCCAGTTCCATCCCTGTAAGCTTTTAGCTAAAAGGATCAGATATAGAAAGTGATGGGAAGGACTTCTTCCTGAGACCGTGGAGAGCTGCTGCACAGAGTAGAAAATCCTGGGCTAAATAGATAAATATTCTGATCTTCTAAAAAGCTTATAAAAAGTTTCATACAGTCCTGTTTTCCGAGAAGAGGGAGGAGAGTTTAGCAGTCCCCTTATCCCAAATTAGCTCTTTTCCTAGCCCAGATAATTCCTAGTCAGTGCCAGCAAAGAACCTTCATTTCCAGCCTACTCAAACTCAGCCTCCAGGACCAAGCAAATGTTTGATTACTGCTTTCTGGAGCAGGGGTGGGGAACCTGGGGCCTTTCAGTTGCTGTGGAATTCCCATCAGCTCCAACCCGCATGTCTAACCATCAGGGATAACCAGAGTTGTAATCCAACCAGCTGGAAGGTGACCGATTCTGCACCCCTGCCCCATTCCAAAGGCTAGTGAGCACTTACAGAATTCAGTACTTCACAGAGAAAAAATAGGATTTATCTTTCTCTAGAGATCCTCCGTGGTGCAGAGTGGTAAGCGGCGGTAACGCAGCCAAAGCTCTGCTCACGGCCGGAGTTCGATTCCAACGGAAGGAGGAAGTCGAATCTCCGGTAAAAGGGGTCGAGGTCCACTCAGCCTTCCATCCATCCGTGGTCGGTAAAATGAGTACCTGGCATATGCTGGGGGGTAAAGAAAGGCCAGGGAAGGAACTGGCAATCCCACCCCATATATACAGTCTGCCTAGTAAACGCCGCAAGACATCACCCTAAGAGTCGGAAACGACTCGCACTATAAGTGCGGGGACACCTTTACCTTTTTTAGAGAGAAAAAGGCCAAACCTTTCCAGTGCAGAGACTGGGAAAACTGATGGTGCACCAAGATGATCAGGACTCCTCAGGGTCATGCAGCACACTCACCTGATAGGGGACGCCTGTAGTAATCTGGGCAGAGGGAGGGGTCAGGGGGAATGGGCCCCGTAATCCTGGAGGGCCCCTCTGACATCTCGGCCTCAGCTCCGGGCTTGCAACCAAGAACAGCAAGATCTCACTTTCCTTAGGCCTCGTGTGTTCAAATCAATTCTGCTTTCACAGTCACTAACAAAGCGTGGGCAATTTATCTGGAAGAGCAGGAAACTGTGCAGAAGCCGCTGCAAAGGGGGGAAAAACTCTGTTGTATTGCTAGGATGTTAAAAAACAACAGCACAACATGCCCAGAGTTGGATTCATTTCACATCTCCTGTATCGTGCTGGTCTCAGAAGCACTGCCGTAGTTATCCAAGCTGTGTTATAATGTCCATGTTAGTTACTGCAATACAGAATACGTGCGTCGGCCTATGAAAGGCATTCAGGAACCACAATTGGTTCAGCATATGGCATCTAGATTATTGCTAACCCGCTGTGATGACTATATTCAGAACCTACAGAAGTACTGCCCATCAAAGCTCATTGTTGAGCTACATAATTTGCTACCATAACATTTAGTGATGGCCACCAACGTAGACTGCTTTAAAAGGGGATTAGACAAAGTCATGGTGAATAAGGCTACTAGTTATGAATGGTATATGCAACCTCCAGGTATTATATACCACCCTTCATAATATTGATAGCTAAACAATTTACTATGCAAATTAAAACAAAACAACAGTACAATCCTATACAGGTCTATTCAGAAATAAGCAAGTAAGCCAGACACTCCCAGCATGTATAAGACTGCAGCCCATGATATATAATTAAAATCAATAAACAAATACAATTAAATAGCAATTAAAAGAGCAGAATGAAAGCTTCCATTTCCAACATTTAAAAATGCAGCATTCTTCCAGTAAATACAAGCCATGAAAATACCTGAGAGAATAAAAATGTCTTAATCCAATACCTAAAAGATAATACAGTGGACATTTGGTGAGCGTCCTTGAGGAGGGAGCTCCTTATGAATCTGCCCGGCTTCTGTCATCCACTGTGGAGGCCTTGCTCTCTGCTCTACCCGCTCTTGAGATTATGAGAGACGGGGCCTTTGTGGTGGTGGTACCAACAGTGTGAAATTCCCGTCTCAGTGGTGTTAGTAAATACTTTCCTAAATCCAGCATAGCTTTCAAATATATGATTTACAGTTTTAAACTTTTAATGCTGTTTGCTGGATATTTTTTTTAAAAAAATCTTTCTCTAGAGAGAAAAAGGGCAAATTTTGAGATGTGAATTTTTTTTTTATCCTTTTCATATCTTAAAATAAATGTTCATAACAACCGCAGTATCTGCTGGAGTTTTGAATTTTGCACTGATATATATTAATATTTTAATTGCTGCTATTTGATTGTTATTACAGAGTTGTAATATTACAAACCTTGGATTTTTAATCTATTGCATTTTCCTGTTTTTAATGCAAGTCACTTTGATTTCAGACAGTAGCAGGATAGAAGTACTAAACTATCACTACAATGCATCAGTTACAGTCTCTTTTTAGGCTGAAGCGTTCAGATACACACAACGATACTGATGGATAAATCCATTTGTTTTGTCAACTGCAATAAAGTTTGTGTTGAATTACCAGTTGCAATGTCTGGTTTTGCATGTTTTCCAGCACAGCTATAAATGCTCACACAACATGTGCGCGTATCTTTCAAAAGTAACAGGAAAACAGGCCTTGGGGTTGCCAAGTGTTTATGGTATGACGAAAAGGCCTGGCCCACAGAAGCACCGCAGAACCCAAAAGCGTCTGCGCTGCCACCATTAAGAGGAGCCTCTCCTTCACTACCAGCTAGAAAGGGAAACATCTGGCTCTATCTTCCTACCAAGGAGATCGCTTCTGAAACACTTCTTACATGCCTCAAAGCAGGCAGTGTAAGGGAGTATGCATGCTCATGCCTTACAACATCACACCACAAAGCTACACACCAAACCCCGGGATTCTCTCTGCACAAAACAGATGCAGCAACCGTCACAGCTGACGCATGGCACCAGACATCACAAAGCAGTCAGCGCAATCAAGCGGGCAAAAAATAGGCAGCAAGAAAAAAAGATCACTCGAGCAACCATCTGCCTCCCTTGTTCTTCCCAATGCTTCCCTCGAGATGCTCTCAGAGCACATTTCGAACACTGACTGTCCTACCTCAGCACCTAGCTAAGGCACGCTCAGGCAGATTGTTGCTGTTTTGCAGAGAAGGCATGGCAGAAGTCCAGAGCTACACCACAACCGTAGCCAAGCTTGTCTCATACGTTGGAGGCCAAACACCTTCCTCACACCTCCGTTAAAAGGGGAGGGGGGACTTCTTAGCAGGGCACTCTTGGCTTCATTCCAGGCACAGCATGGAGAATGTGTTTATTCTGTTGGCTTGGAGGGCAAACGGCTGTTAGGAGCCAAGTACAAACAAGCTGCTGGAAGGCTCCTTTGCCCTATATCAGGGAAAGTGTGGCAGTCTAAAACAGAAGGAAAAGAGGCCTTTCAGATCCATTCTTGGAGTGCAATTAAGGGGCAAGCTGCCCAGCCAAATTCAGAATAATGAAAGCCCATTTTGTTAGGATTTGCTCAGAAGGGCTAGCTGCTATAGCAATGAAATGTAAATGTACTGCCTTCAAGTCGATCCCGACTTATGGCTACCCTATGAAAAGGGATTTCATGGTAAGTGGTATTCAGAGGTGGTTTACCATTGCCTTCCTCTGAGGCTAAGAGACAGTGACTGGCCCAAGGTCACCCAGTGAGCTTCATGGCTGTGTGGGGATTCGAACCCTGGTCTCCCAGGTCGTAGTCCAACACTCCACTATGCCACACTGGCTCTCTACGAGGATGTTCAAAAGACCAGTTGAACATATGATCACAGTGATACTCAGGGGCAGAATCAGTTAACACAGGCAAGGATTTTGAGGGCGAATGAATAAACGTCAGTAGTCTAATGATCTGTACCACCTCAATCCCCAGCCTACATGAGATTCACACAACATTTTCCCTGCATTAGGACACACCTGAACAGAATTGCCTGAATCTTTTGCCACAAGTAGAAACTGCCATTTTGTACACAACTCCTGAACCCAGACTTGGAAGCTGTGCAGCCAATTCACAAAAAAGCAGTTTGCAATGGTTCAGGGCAGACCATTTACCACAAGCATGTCCTAATCCAAACGAGAAAAGGAAAGCACCCAAACACAAGCAAAATGGTTGCACAAATCAACCCTGAGTTTGTGTCAGATGGGAATAAAAGATGCAGGTTGCTAGACAGCACATCAGTTCATCTATCCCAGTTCTTCCCAAGGATAAAATACTCTATCCCCAAGTATTACCTCATAGGCATACTTGATGGGACTCTCCAAACCAGAGGTAGGTTGACTTCAGTCTTGGGTTGTCTTATCTCTTTAAAAAATAAAATCCCCAAGGTCAACTGACTCATGTTTAAATGTACAAAGGAAGACTTCAGGCTCTCCTCACAGTTAAGGCACAACTTAAAATAAGAGGCCACGTGGGTGTGGTGATCAGAGTGTCAAACTACGACTTGGGGAAGACAGGTTGAAATCTCTACTGAGCCATGAAGTTCACTGGATAACCTTGGGCCAGTTTTACTCACACCTTTGGATACCTCTTTGGGATCCTCCTGATCAACAGCAGTAATGAAATTCTGTAAATAATCTACCCTTCCTTTTCTCCATAAGAACAAAGGCCTAGCAAGTCCACCATTCTGTTGCCACAGTGGTCAACCAGATACCTACAAGAAGCCCACAAGCAGGACACGAGTGCAATTACACTCTCCTGCTCATGTCCCTCAGTATCTGGTGTTTAGATGTATGCTGCTTCTGACAGTGGAGATAATATAAAGCTGTCATAATTAGTAGCCATTGATAGACATATCTTCTATTATATATAACCCCTTTTAAAATACTTAATCTCTTAAAGCTGTCTAAGCTGGTGGCTATCATATTTTGTGGCAGCAAATTCAATCACTTTAACAGAGGATTAGACAAATTCATGGAGGATAAGGCTACCAACAGCTCCTCGCCACGATACCCATGTTCTACCACCACTGTCCAAGGCACTATGCCTCTGAATACCAGTTGCTGGGAATCACAAGTGGAGAGAGCGCTGCCACTGTTGCGCTCAGATCCTGCTTGCAGGTTTCCCAAAGGCGTTTGGTTGACCGCTGTAAGGACACGATAGTAGACTAGATGAGCTTCTAGCCTGATCTCGCAAGGCTCTTCCATGGTTTAACTATAGCTGCATATACACCATACCTTAAAGCACATCCTCCCCAAAAAGAATCTTGGGAACTGTAGTTCCTCAAACAACTCCTCACACAGCTGTAATTCCCAGCACCTGTAACAAACTACAGTTCCCAGGATTCTCTGGGAAGAAAAATGTGTTTTTTATGTCTTTAAAGGTATGATGGAACGGGGTTCAAAGGAGGGCAACAAGGACTATCAGGGGACTGGAAACAAAACCCTATGAGGAGAGACTGAAAGAAGTGGGCATGTTTAACCTTGAGAAAAGAAGATTGAGGGATATGACCGCACTCTTCAGGTACTTGAAATGTTGTCACAGAGGAGGGCCAGGATCTCTCCTCGATCATCCCAGAATGCAGGACACGGAATAATGGGCTCAAGTTACAGGAAGCCAGATTTCGGCTGAACATCAGGAAAAACTTCCTAACTGTTAGAGCGGTACGACAGTGGAACCAATTACCTAGGGAAGTGGTGGGCTCTCCAGGACTGGAGGAATTCAAGAGGCAGCTGAACAGCCACCTATCTGGTATGCTTTAAGCTGGATTCCTGCACTGAGCAGGGGGTTGGGCTTGATGGCCTTATAGACCCCTTCCAACTATGATTATATGATGATGGGTATCCATCCTCAATCCTGTGTGAAGTCCTTCCTTTACCTTTGCTTGTCCTGAATCTCCCACCATTCAGCTTCATTGGATGCCCTGGGTTTTAGTAGTATGAAAGAGGGAGGAAAAACGACTCTCTATCCACTTACTCCACACCATGCATATATATATATACACCTCTGTCCTGTGTCTCCCGCCCTCCCATGCCTTTTCCTGAAGAACCCTGCTGGATCAGACCAAAAGTCCATCTAATCCCAGCATCCTGTTTCCCCACAGCGGACCACATGCGAAAGCCCAGAAGCACTGAAGCAGGTATATTGCTACTCTCCCTCCCCAGGGCTCTCCCCCTTTCCCAGCCCCTCACTCACATATTTGGGCTCCTCCGCACAGCAGCACTAGATGACACTCTCAGAAGAAGGGGGAAGAAGAGTCAAGTCCCAGGCAGTTGCTCTCCCCGCCTCCTGTCTCTAAGCAACAGGCACTTCCTGTCGCAGGTTGGAACCGGAAGAGAGGCTTCTGGGAAGTGTAGTTCTCTCTCGTGGACCAAGAGTTAGCAGTGCGGGGACCGCCAAGCTTGTCTGGCGAGCAAAACACC